>NC_080379.1:63598468-64198468 GCF_014773155.1 Arachis stenosperma
TGTAATGCATGTTCTGGCGTTGAACGCCAGTTCCATGCTTGTTCTGGCGTTCAGTGCCAGATGTCCTCTGTGTGCGCATCCTGCGTTAACGCCAGGTTGTTGCTTGTTTTGGGCGTTCAGCGCCAGAAATGGTCTCTGTTCTGGCGTTGAACGGCCGGCCAGATGCACCTTCTGGGCGTTGAACGCCAGCCCGTGCGTCCTCCAGGTGAAAATTTTTTTCTTCTGTTTTTGACTCTGTTTTTATTTTTTTTTTTTTTTTCGTGACTCCTCATGATCATGTACCTAATTAAACACAAAAATAACAAAGAAACAAAATAAAATAAAATTAGATAAATAAAATTGGGTTACCTCCCAACAAGCGCTTCTTTAATGTCAATAGCTTGACAGTGGCTCTCATGGAGCCACAAGGTGATCAGGTCAACTTAAGTGTGATATTCCCAACACCAAACTTAGAGTTTGGATATGGGGTTTGGACACCAAACTTAGAGTTTGGTTGTGGCTTCACAACACCAAACTTAGAGTTTGACTGTGTGGGCTTTTCTTGACTCTGAACTGAGAGAAGCTCTTCATGCTTACTCTCTTTTGTCACAGAGGGATGGCCATGTGCCTTGAACACAAGGTAGTCCCCATTCAATTGAAGGACTAACTCACCTCTGTTGACATCTATCACAGCTCCTGCTGTGGCTAGGAAAGGTCTTCCTAGGATGATGCATTCATCATCTTCCTTCCTAGTGTCTAGGATTATGAAATCAGTAGGGATGTAAAGGCCTTCAACCTTTACTAGCACGTCCTCTACTATTCCATAAGCTTGTCTTATGGACTTATCTGCCAATTGTAATGAGAACAAGGCAGGTTGTACCTCAATGATTCCCAGCTTCTCCATTACAGAGAGTGGCATTAGATTTATCCCTAACCCCAGATCACATAGAGCTTTTTCAAAGCTCATGGTGCCAATGGTGCAAGGTATTAAGAACTTGCCAGGATCTTGTTTCTTTTGAGGTAGAGTTCTCTGAATCCAAGTATCTAGTTCACTAATGAGCAAGGGAGGTTCACTTTCCCAAGTCTCATTACCAAACAGCTTGGCATTCAGTTTCATGATAGCTCCTAAATATAGAGCAGCTTGCTCTCCAGTCACATCTTCATTCTCTTCAGAGGATGAATATTCTTCAGAGCTCATGAATGGCAGAAGGAGATTTAAAGGAATCTCTATGGTCTCTAGATGAGCCTCAGATTCTTCTGGATCCTTAATAGGAAACTCCTTCTTGCTTGAGGAACGTCCCAGGAGGTCTTCCTCACTAGGATTTTCGTCCTCCTCCTCCTTGGTGCATTCGGCCATTTTGATTAAATCAATGGCCTTGCACTCTCCTTTTGGATTTTCTTCTGTATTACTTGGGAGAGTACTGGGAGGAGTGTCAATGACTTTCTTACTCAGCTGGCCCACTTGTGCCTCCAGATTTCTAATGGAAGATCTGGTTTCATTCATGAAACTGAAAGTGGCTTTTGACAGATCAGAGACTATATTTGCTAAATTAGCATTGTTTTGTTCAGAATTCTCTATCTGTTGCTGAGAAGATGATGGATATGGCTTGCTATTGCCTAGCCTATTACGTCCACCATTGTTAAAACCTTATTGAGGTTTTTGTTGATCCTTCCAGGAGAAATTAAGATGATTTCTCCATGATGAGTTATAGGTGTTTCCATAAGGTTCACCTAAGTAATTAACCTCTGCCATGGCAGGGTTCTCAGGATCATAAGCTTCTTCAGAAGCTGCCTCTCTAGTACCATTGGATGCATGTTGCAATCCATTCAGATTTGAGAGATCATGTTGACCTGTTGAGTCAACATTTGTTCTGAGCCAGTATGGCATTCAGAGCATCAATTTCAAGAACTCCTTTCTTCTGAGGTACCCCATTATTCACGGAATTCCTCTCAGAGGTGTACATGAACTGGTTGTTTGCAACCATGTCAATGAGTTCCTGAGCCTCTTCAGGCGTTTTCTTCAGGTGAATAGATCCACCTGCAGAATGATCCAATGACATTTTCGAAAATTCAGAGAGACCATAATAGAATATATCTAGTATGGTCCATTCTGAAAACATGTCAGATGGACATCTTTTGGTCAGCTGCTTGTATCTTTCCCAAGCTTCATAGAGGGATTCACCATCTTTTGTTTGAAGGTTGAACATCCACTCTCAGCTTGCTCAGCTTTTGAGGAGGAAAGAATTTGTCCAAAAAGGCAGTGACCAGCTTATCCCATGAGTCCAGGCTATCCTTGGGTTGTGAATCCAACCATACTCTAGCTTTGTCTCTTACAGCAAAAGGGAAAAGCAAGAGTCTGTAGACTTCAGGATTAACTCCATTTGTCTTTACAGTGTCACAGATCTGCAAGAACTCAGTTAAAAACTGATAGGGATCTTCAGATGGAAGTCCATAAAACTTGCAGTTTTGTTGCATTAAAGCAACTAGTTGAGGCTTAAGCTCAAAGTTATTGGCTCCAATGGCAGGAATGGGTATGCTTCTTCCATCAAATTTGGATGTTGGCTTTGTGAAGTCACCAAGCATTCTCCTTGCATTATTATTATTATTTTCGGCTGCCATCTCTTCCTCTTGTTCGAAATTTTCTAAAAGGTTGTTTCTCTTAAAGATGTTTTTGGATTGTTGTAATTTAGCTTCTCTTAATCTTTTCTTCAGAGTCCTTTCAGGTTCTGGATCAACTTCAACAAGAGTGCCTTTATCCTTGTTCCTGCTCATATGAAAGAGAAGAGAACAAGAAAAGAAAAGGGAATCCTCTATGTCACAGTATAGAGATTCCTTTATGTTAGTAGAAAAAGAAAGGGGGTAGAAGAATGAAGAAGATTCGGATTTATGGATGAAGAGAGGTGAAGAGAAGTGTTAGTAATTAAATAATTAAATAGAAGAAGAAGAGAGAAGAGCAAATTCGAAAATAATTTTGAAAAGAAGTTAGTGATTTTCGAAAATTAAAGATAAAATGTAATTAAAATTAAAACATGAAACAATTAATTAATTAAAAAGAATTTTTGAAAAAGAGAGAGATATTTTCGAAAATTAGAGAGGGAAAAGTAGTTAGGTGGTTTTGAAAAGGATAAGAAACAAACAAAAAGTTAGTTAGTTGATTGAAAAAGATTTGAAATCAAATTTGAAAAAGATAAGAAGATAAGAAGTTTAGATAAGATATTTTGAAATCAAATTTTGAAAAATATAAAATTTTTGAAAAAGATAGGATAAAAGATAAAAAGATATATTTGAAAGAGATATTTTGAAAAAGATTTAATTTTAAAAATTACTTAACTAACAAGAAACTACAAGATAAGATTCTAGAAATTAAAGATTGAACCTTTCTTAACAAGAAAGTAACAAACTTCAAATTTTTGAACCAATCACATTACTTGTTAGTTTATTTTCGAAAATATCAAATAAAGATAAGAAAAAGATTTTGAAAATATTTTGAAAAAGATTTTTGAAATTTTCGAAAATAATAAAAAAATGAAAAAGATATGACTTTTGAAAAAGATTTTGAAAAGATAAGATTTTTAAAATTGAAATTTTGACTTGACTTGTAAGAAACAACTAATTTTGAAAATTTTTGACCAAGTCAACCCAAAATTTCGAAAATTTGGAGGAAAATAAGGAAAAGATATTTTTTTTGATTTTTGAATTTTTAATTATGAGAGAGAAAAACAACAAAAATGCTTTATGCATGAAATTTTTAGATCAAAACAATGAATGCATGCAAGAATGCTATGAATGTCAAGATGAACACCAAGAACACTTTGAAGATCATGATGAACATCAAGAACATAATTTTGAAAAATTTTTGATGCAAAGAAAACATGCAAGACACCAAACTTAGAAATTTTTTAATGCATGGAAAATATGAATGCAAAAATGCACATGAAAAACAACAAACAACACAAAACAAGAAAACATCAAGATCAAACAAGAGGACTTATCAAGAACAACTTGAAGATCATGAAGAACACTATGAATGCATGGGATTTTCGAAAAAATGCAAGAAAAATTTTTTTGAACATGCAATTGACACCAAACTTAAAAATTAACACAAGACTTAAACAAGAGACTCAAAATATTTTTGATTTTTATGATTTTCTAATTTTTTTGGATTTTTATTAATTATTTTCGAAAATAATTTTTGGAAAAACGAAAAATAAAAGAAAAATTTTTGAAAAAGATTTTGAAAAGAAAATTACCTAATCTGAGCAACAAGATGAACCGTCAGTTGTCCATACTCAAACAATCCCCGGCAACGGCGCCAAAAACTTGGTGGACGAAATTGTGATTCAACATTCTTAAGTTGTATAAATTTTATTCTATCTTTTGAGCTTTGGCAAATACCCTTAGGGCACTGTTTATTTATTATTCCTTTTGGAAATTGACCTTCCTTCACAACTTCGTTCAACTAACCAGCAAGTGTACTGGGTCGTCCAAGTAATACCTTACGTGAGTAAGGGTCGAATCCACAGAGATTGTTGGTATGAAGCAAGCTATGGTCACCTTGCAAATCTCAGTTAGGCAGATTAAATCTGTTTATGGTGAGTTCGAATATTAATAATAAAATAAATAATAAAAAGGGATAGAATACTTATGCAGGTTCATTGGTAGGAATTTCAGATAAGTGGAATGGAGGTGCTGTAGAGCTCACGGACGCCTGCTTTCCTATTCCTTCTACTCAATCCTTCTTACTCCTTTCCATGGCAAGCTTTGTATAGGGGTTCACTATCAGCTGTGGCTACTTTCATTCCTCTCGGGGAAATAACCTGTGCGGCTGTCACTCGCACAGCTAACCAGTCTGGAGGCATCACCCATGGTTGATAGCTACATCCCATCCTCGCAGTGAAAGCTAATGCACGCACTCTGTCACAGTGCGGCCAATCACCGGTTGGTTCCCGCTCCTACTGGAATAGAATCCCTCTTTTGCGTTTGTCACTAACGCCCAGAGGTTAAAGTTTGAAGCACGTCACAGTCATTCATTACCGGAATCCTACTCGGAATACCACAGACAAGGTGAGACTTTCCGGATTCCCAGGATCCTACTCGGAACACCACAGACAAGGTTGGACTTTCCGGATCCTCATAAATGCCGCCATCCATCTAGCTTATACCACGAAGATTCTGTTGGGGAATCTAAGAGATACACATTCAAGCTTGTGGTGCATGTAGAACGTAAGTGGTTGTCAATCACGCGCGTTCATGAGTGAGAATGTTAATGAGGGTTATTAACTCATCACATTCATCATGTTCTTGGGTACGAATGAATATCTTGGAATAAGAATAAAAGAGGAATTGAATAAAAGAAAATAGAACTTCATTAATCTTTGAGGTACAGCAGAGCTCCACACCCTTAATCTATGGTGTGCAGAAACTCCACTGTTGAAAATACATAAGCAAGAGGTCCAGGCATGGCCGAATGGCCAGCCCCCTAAACGTGATCACAGGATAGAAAATACAATCCAGGATGTCTAATACAATAGTAAGAGGTCCTATATATACTAGACTAGCTACTAGGGTTTACATGAGTAAGTAATTGATGCATAAATCCACTTCCGGGGCCCACTTGGTGTATGATTGGGCTGAGCTTGATCAATCCACGTGTAGAGGCATTTCTTGGCGTCAAACTTCAGGTTATGACGTGCTTTGGGCGTTCAACTCCGGATCATGACGTTTTTCTGGCGTTTAACTCCAGACAGCAGCGTGTACTTGGCGTTCAACGCCAAGTTACGTCGTCATTCTTCGAACAAAGCATGGACTATATATTGCTGGAAAGCCCTGGATGTCTACTTTCCAACGCCGTTGAGAGCGCGCCAATTGGAGTTCTGTAGCTCCAGAAAATCCATTTCGAGTGCAGGGAGGTCAGAATCCAACAGCATCAGCAGTCCTTTTGTCAGCCTTCTTCAGAGTTTTGCTCAAATCCCTCAATTTCAGTCAAAATTTACCTGAAATCACAGAAAAACACACAAACTCATAGTAAAGTCCAGAAATGTGAATTTAACATAAAAACTAAGGAAAACATCCCTAAAAGTAGCTTAAACCTGCTAAAAACTATATAAAAACAATGCCAAAAAGCGTATAAATTATCCGCTCATCAAGGAGCAACAAAGGCAAAAGAGACAAAGAAGAGCTCAAGATCATCATTGGTCCTTCAAGAAGAAGGTGCCACCATCACTAAGGTGGACTCATTCCTTGTTCTTATTTCTCTGTTTTTCGGTTTTTATGCTATATGTTTGTCTATGTTTGTGTCTTTACTACATGATCATTAGTATTTAGTAACTATGTCTTAAGGTTATGAATAATTCCATGAATCCTTCACCTTTCTTAAATAAAAAATGTTTTTAATACAAAAGAACAAGAAGTACATGAGTTTCAAATTCATCCTTGATATTAGTTTAATTATATTGATGTGGTGACAATACTTTTTGTTTTCTGAATGAATGCTTGAATAGTGCATATTTTTTATCTTGTTGTTTATGAATGTTAAAATTGTTGGCTCTTGAAAGAATGATTAACAAAGAGAAATGTTATTGATAATCTAAAAAATCATGAAATTGATTCTTGAAGCAAGAAAAAGCAGTGAAGAAAAAAGTGGCGAAAAAAAAGAGAAGAAAGAAAAAAAAAGAAAAGCAAGCAGAAAAAGCCAATAGCCCTTAAAACCAAAAGGCAAGGGTAAAAAGGATCCAAGGTTTTGAGCATCAATGGATAGGAGGGCCCAAGGAAATAAAATCCAGGCCTAAGCGGCTAAATCAAGCTGTCCCTAACCATGTGCTTGTGGCATGCAGGTCCAAGTGAAAAACTTGAGACTGAGTGGTTAAAGTCGTGATCCAAAGCAAAAGAGTGTGCTTAAGAGCTCTGGACACCTCTAACTGGGGACTTTAGCAAAGCTGAGTCACAATCTGAAAAGGTTCACCCAGTCATGTGTCTGTGGCATTTATGTATCCGGTGGTAATACTGGAAAACAAAGTACTTTGGCCCACGGCCAAGACTCATAAAGTAGCTGTGTTCAAGAATTAACATACTTAACTAGGAGAATTAATAACACTATCTAAAATTCTAAGTTCCTATAGATGCCAATCATTCTAAACTTCAAAGGATAAAGTGAGATGCCTAAACTGTTCAGAAGCAAAAAGCTACAAGTCCCGCTCATCTAATTAGAACTAATATTCATTGATATTTTGAGATTTCTAGTATATTCTCTTCTTTTTATCCTATTTGGTTTTCAGCTACTTGGGGACAAGCAACAATTTAAGTTTGGTGTTATGATGAGCGGATAATTTATACGCTTTTTGACATTATTTTTAGGTAGTTTTTAGTAGGATCTAGCTACTTTTAGGGATATTTTCATTAGTTTTTATGATAAATTCACATTTCTGGACTTTACTTTGAGTTTGTGTGTTTTTCTGTGATTCCAGGTATTTTCTGGCTGAAATTGAAGGACCTGAGCAAAAATCTGATAGGAGGCTGACAAAGGACTGCTGATGATGTTGGATTCTGACCTCCCTACACTCGAAATGGATTTTCTGGAGCTACAGAATTCCAAATGGCGCGCTCTCAACAGCGTTGGAAGGTAGACATCCAGAGCTTTCCAGCAATATATGATAGTCCATACTTTGTTCGAGTTTAGATGACACAAACTGGCGTTCAACGCCAGTCCCATGCTGCATTATGGAGTAAAACACCAGAAACACGTCACAAACCAGAGTTAAACGCCAAAAACACGTTACAACTTGGCGTTTAACTCCAATAGAAGCCTCTGCACGTGTAAAGCTCAAGCTCAGCCCAAGCACATACCAAAGTGAGCCCCGAAAGTAGATTTCTGCATTTAGACTTATTTCTATAAACCCTAGTAACTAGTCTAGTATAAATAGGACATTTTACTATTGTATTAGACATCTTTGGTCTCAGTTTTAATCTATTGTTCATCTTAAGAGACTATTGATCACGTTTTGGAGGCTGGCCTTTCGGCCATGCCTGGACCACTATCACTTATGTATTTTCAACGGTGGAGTTTCTACACACCATAGATTAAGGGTGTGGAGCTCTGCTGTACCTCGAGTGTCAATGCAATTACTACTGTTTTCTATTCAATTCAGCTTGTTCTTATTCTAAGATATTCGCTGCACCTCAATATGATGAATGTGATGATCCGTGACACTCATCATCATTCTCACCTATGAACGCGTGACTGACAACCACTTCCGTTATACCTTAGAACGAGTGAGTATCTCTTGGATTCCTTAATCAGAGTCTTCGTGGTATAAGCTAGAATTATTGGCGGCCATTCTTGAGAATCCGGAAAGTCTAAACCTTGTCTGTGGTATTCCGAGTAGGATTCAATGATTGAATGACTGTGACGAGCTTCAAACTCTCGATTGTTGGGCGTGGTTACAGACGCAAAAGAATCAATGGATTCTATTCCGACATGATCGAGAACCGACAGATGATTAGCCGTGCTGTGACAGAGCATTTGGACCATTTTCACTGAGAGGATGGGAAGTAGCCATTGATAATGGTGATGCCCTACATACAGCTTGCCATGGAAAGGAGTAAGAAGGATTAAAGGAAGGCAGTAGGAAAGCAGAGATTCAGAAGGGACAAAGCATCTCCAGACACTTGTCTGAAATTCTCACCAATGAATTACATAAGTATCTCTTTCATCTATTTTATGCTTTATTTATTATTATTTTCGAAAACCATCATAACCATTTGAATTCGCCTAACTGAGATTTACAAGATGACCATAGCTTGCTTCATACCAACAATCTCCGTGGGAACGAACCTTACTCATGTAAGGTATTACTTGGACGACCCAGTGCACTTGCTGGTTAGTTGTGTGGAGTTGTGACAAAGTGTGATTCACGTTTGAGAGCGCTACTAAGTTTTTGCCGCCATTGTTGATGATCACAATTTCGTGCACCAAGTTTTTGGCGCCGTTGCCAGGGATTGTTCGAGTTTGGACAACTGACGGTTCATCTTGTTGCTCAGATTAGGTAATTTTCTTTTTTTGTTTAATTTTCAAAAATTTCTCAAATATCTTTCAAAAAAAAAAAATTTATCATTTGTTTTCGAAAATTATTCTAAATTTTTAAGAACGAATTCTAGAGTTTCATGGTAACATGTTGAAGCCTGGCTGGCTGTAAAGACATATCCAAATTCTTTTGGATTGAGGCTTCCACTTGTCAACATAAAAGGCATGTATATGGAGTTAGATGAAGTATCAGCTGTTGCATGCCTGATTTATATCCTAAAGTTGGCTGGCTATTAAGCCATGTCCAACCCTTGGATTGGAGCTTTAGGCTAACATTGAAAGATTCCTGGAATTCTTATTAAAAATTTTGAATTTCATTTTTTCTTTTTCCTATATGTTTTTCGAAAAAAAAATATAAAAGACAATACAAAAAAATTTAGAAAATCATAAAATCAAAAATATTTTGTGTTTTTTGTTTGAGTCTTGAGTCACTTTTTAAGTTTGGTGTCAATTACATATTTCTAAAAATTTATGCATTTTTCGAAAATTCATGCATGTGTTCTTCATGATCTTCCAGTTATTCTTGGTAAGTCTTCTTGTTTGATCTTGGTGTTTTCTTGCTTTGTGTCTTTTGTTGTTTTTCATGTGCATTTTTACATTCATAGTGTCTAAGCATTAAAGATTTCTAAGTTTGGTGTCTTGCATGTTTTCTTTGCATCAAAAATTTTTCAAAAATATGTTCTTGATGTTTATCATGATCTTCAAAGTGTTCTTGGTGTTCATCTTGACATTCATAGTGTTCTTGCATGCATTCTTTGTTCTGATCCAAAAAGAAAAGAGAAAAACATAAAAATGACGTTTTCATTTTTCTCTCTCATCATTAAAAATTCAAAAATAAAAAAATATCTTTTCCTTTTTTCTCTCATCAATTTCGAAAATTTGGGTTGACTTAGTCAAAAATTTTTAAAATAAGTTGTTTCTTATAAGTCAAGTCAAATTTTTAAATTTAAAAATCTTATCTTCCCAAAATCTTTTTCAAAAATCAAATCTTTTTCATTTTTTTTATTAATTTTTGAAAATATTTAAAAATATTTTTTTTAAATCTTTTTCTTATCTTTATTTCAAAATTTTGAAATTTCGAAAACTTTACTAACAATTAATGTGATTGATTCAAAAATTTGAACTTTGTTACTTTCTTATTAAAAAAGGTCCAATCTTTAAATTCTAGAATCTTATCTTTTAGTTTCTTGTTAGTTAAGTAATTAATTTTAATTTTAAAAATCAAAACCTTTTTCAAAATATCTTTTTCAATCATATCTTTCAAAATATCTTTTCTAACTTCTTATCTTTTCAAAAAATTGATTTTTAAATCTTTTTCAACTAACTAATTGACTTTTTGTTTGTTTCTTATCTTTTTCAAAACCACCTAACAACCTCTCTCTCTCTCTCTCTAATTTTTTGAAAATTCCTCCCTCTTTTTCAAAATTTTCTTAATTAACTAATTATTTCAAATTTTAATTTTAATTTTATTTCTTCCTTTAATTTTCGAAAATCACTAACTTTTTTTTCAAAATTAATTTTCAAAAACTCCTCTCTCTCTCTTCTTCTTCTATTTATTTATTTATTTACTAACACTTCTCTTCATCTCAAAGAATCTGAACCTATCTTCACCCTTGTGTTTGGATTCTTACCTTTTCCTTCTTCTATCCATTTTTCTTCTACTAATATAAAGGAATCTCTCTATTGTTCTAAAAGGGATCCCTATTATTATTCTCTGTTCTCTTCTTTTTCATATGAGCAGGAGCAAAGACAAGAATATTCTTGTTGAAGCAGATCCTGAACCTGAAAGGACTCTGAAGAGGAAACTAAGAGAAGCTAAATTACAACAATCCAGAGATAACCTTATAGAAATTTTCGAAAAAGAAGAGGAGATGGCAGCCGAAAATAATAATGCAAGGAGAATGCTTGGTGATTACACTACACCTACTTCCAAGTTTGATGGAAGAAGCATCTCAATCCCTACCATTGAAGATAACAATTTTGAGCTGAAACCTCAACTGGTTGCCCTCATGCAATAGAACTGCAAGTTCCATGGACTTCCTTCAGAAGATCCCTACCAGTTTTTAATTGAGTTCTTGCAGATCTGTGAGACTGTTAAGACTAATGGAGTAGATCATGAAGTCTACAGGCTCATGCTTTTCCCTTTTGCTGTAAGAGACAAAGCTAGAACATGGTTGGACACACAGCCTAAAGATAGCCTGGACTCATGGGATAAGCTGGTCGCAGCCTTCTTGGCTAAGTTCTTTCCTCCTCAAAAGCTGAGCAAGCTTAGAGTGGATGTTCAGACCTTCAAACAAAAAGATGGTAAATCCCTCTATGAAGCTTGGGAAAAATACAAGCAGATGACCAAAAGGTGTCCTTCTGACATGCTTTCTGAATGGACCATTCTGGATATATTCTATTATGGTCTATCTGAGTTCTCTAAAATATCACTGGACCATTTTGCAGGTGGATCCATTCACCTAAAGAAAATGCCTGCAGAAGCTCAAGAACTTATTGACATGGTTGCAAATAAACAGTTCATGTACACTTCTGAGAGGAATTCCGTGAATAATGGGACGCCTCAGAGGAAGGGAGTTCTTGAAATTGATGCTCTGAATGCCATATTGGCTCAGAACAAAATGTTGACTCAGCAAGTCAACATGATTTCTCAAAGTCTGAATGGATGGCAAAATGCATCCAACAGTACTAAAGAGGCATCTTCTGAAGAAGAAGCTTATGATCCTGAGAACCCTGCAATAGCAGAGGTAAATTATATGGGTGAACCTTATGGAAACACCTATAATTCATCATGGAGAAATCATCCAAATTTCTCATGGAAGGATCAACAAAAGCCTCAACAAGGCTTTAATAATAGTGGAAGAAATAGGCTCAGCAATAGCAAGCCTTATCCATCATCTTCTCAACAACAGATAGAGAATTCTGAGCAGAGCACCTCTAATTTAGCAAACTTAGTCTCTGATCTGTCTAAGGCCACTTTAAGTTTCACGAGTGAAACAAGGTCCTCGATCAGAAATTTGGAGTCACAAGTGGGCCAGTTGAGAAATCTAAATGGCGCGCTCTCAACGGCGTTGGAAAGTAGACATCCAGAGCTTTCCAGTAATATATAATAGTCCATACTTTATTCGTGATTAGATGACATAAACTGGCGCTCAACGCCAGTTCCATGCTGCATTCTGGAGTCAAACGCCATAAACACGTCACGAACCAGAGTTGAACGCCAAAAACACATTACAACTTGGCGTTCAACTTTAAGAGAAGCCTCTGCACGTGTAAAGTTCAAAGCTCAGCCCAAGCACACACCAAGTGGGCCCCGAAAGTGGATTTCTGCATCAATTACTTACTTCTGTAAACCCTAGTAGCTAGTATAGTATAAATAGGACATTTTACTATTGTATTAGACGTCTTTTGACCGATTCTGGATCCTGGATTGTATTTTTGATCCTGTGATCACGTTTTGCGGGCTGGCCATTAGACCATGCCTGAACCTTCATTACTTATGTATTTTCAACGGTGGAGTTTCTACACACCATAGATTAAGGTGTGGAGCTCTGCTGTACCTCAAGTTTTAATGCAATTACTACTATTTTCTATTCAATTCAGCTTATTCCTGTTCTAAGATATTCGTTGCACTTCAACATGATGAATGTGATGATCCGTGACACTCATCATCATTCTCACCTATGAATGCGTGACTGACAACCACTTCCATTCTACTTTAGACTGGGTGCATATCTCTTAGATTCCTTAATCAGAATCTTCGTGGTATAAGCTAGATTGATGGCGGCATTCATGAGAATCCGGAAAGTCTAAACCTTGTCTGTGGTATTCCGAGTAGGATTCTGGGATTGAATGACTGTGACGAGCTTCAAACTCGCGATTGTTGGGCGTGATGACAAACGCAAAAGAACCAAGGGATTCTATTCCAACATGATCGAGAACCGACAGATGATTAGCCGTGCCGTGATAGAGCATTTGGACCTTTTTCACTGAGAGGATGGGATGTAGCCATTGACAACGGTGATGCCCTACATACAGCTTGCCATGGAAAGAAGTAAGAAGGATTGGATGAAGGCAGTAGGAAAGCAGAGATTCAGAAGGAGCACAACATCTTCATACGCCTATCTGAAATTCCCATTGATGATCTACATAAGTATTTCTATTTTTATTTTCTATTTATTTATTTATTATTATTTGAAAACTCCATAACCATTTATTATCTGCCTGACTGAGATTTACAAGATGACCATAGCTTGCTTCATACCAACAATCTCCGTGGGATCGACCCTTACTCACGTAAGGTATTATTTGGACGACCCAGTGCACTTGTTGGTTAGTTATGCAGAGTTGTGACTAAGTGTGATTCACGTTTGAGAGCGCTACCAAGTTTTTGGCGCCATTGTTGATGATCACAATTTCGTGCACCAGATAACATAAGGCTTAAAAATCGAAAAGCAGAGAAATAAGAACAAGGAATAAGTCCACCTTAGTGATGGTGGCGCTTTTTTCTTGAAGAACCAATGATGTCCTTGAGCTCTTCTATGTCTCTTCCTTGCCTTTGTTGCTCCTCCCTCATTGCTCTTTGATCTTCTCTAATTTCATGGAGAATGATGGAGTGTTCTTGATGTTCCACCCTTAATTGATCCATATTGTAACTCAAGTCTTCTAGAGAAGTGTTGAGTTATTCCCAATAGTTGTTGGGAGGAAAGTGCATCCCTTGAGGCATCTCCAGGATTCCTTGGTGATGAGCTTCCTCATGCGTCTCTTGGGATCCATGAGTGGGCTCTCTTATTTGCTCCATCCTCTTCTTAGTGATGGGCTTGTCCTCTTCAATGAGGATGTCTCCTTTTATGATAACTCCAGCTGATTAGCATAGATGGCAAATAAGATGAGGAAAAGCTAGCCTTGCCAAGGTAGAGAGCTTTTCGGCTATTTTGTAAAATTCAAGGGAGATGACTTCATGAACTTCTACTTCCTCTCCAATCATGATGCTATGGATCATGATGGCCCGATCCACAGTATCTTCGGATCGGTTGCTAGTGGGGATGATGTAGCGTTGGATGAACTCCAACCATCCTCTAGCCATAGGTTTGAGGTCCAGTCTTCTTAATTGAACCAGCTTGCCTTTGGAGTCTCTTTTCTATTGAGCTCCTTCAACACATATGTCCATAAGGACTTGGTACAACCTTTGATCAAAGTTGACCCTTCTTGTGTAGGGGCGTGCATCTCCTTGCATCATGGGCAAGTTAAATGCCAACCTTACATTTTTCGGACTGAAATCTAAGTATTTCCCCCGAACCATTGTAACATAATTCTTTGGATTTGGGTTCACACTTTGATTATGGTTCCTAGTGATCCATGCATTGGCATAGAACTCTTGAACCATTAAGATTCTGACTTGTTGAATGAGGTTGGTCAGAACTTCTAACTTCTTCTTTGGATCTCATGTCGGATCTCCGGATACTCATTTTTCTTGAGTTTAAATGAGACCTCAGGGATCACCTTCTTCTTGGCCACAACATCATAGAAGTGGTCTTGATGGGCTTTAGAGATAAATCTCTCCATCTCCCATGACTCGGAGGTGGAAGCTTTTGTCTTCCCTTTTCCCTTTCTAGAGGTTTCTCCGGCATTAGGTGCCATAGGTGGTTATGGAAAAACAAAAAAAGCTATGCTTTTACCACACCAAACTTATAATATTGCTCGCCCTCGAGCAAGAGAAGAAAGAATAGATGAAGAAGAAGAAAATATGGAGGAGAGGGAGAGAGGGTTGTGTTTCGCCTAAGGAGGAGAAGAAAGGGTTGTGTTGTGTGAAAATAAAGAAGAATGGAGGGGTTTATATAGTGGAGGGAGAGGAAGTAGTTTCGGCTATTTAGGGTGGGTTTGGGTGGGAAAGAGATTTTGAATTTTGAAGGTAGGTGGGGTTTATGGGGAAGAGTGGAAGGATGTGAGTGGTGAAGAGGTGATGGGGAAGAGTGTTATTGGATTGTGTGAAGAGGAGAGAAGGTAAGTTGAGCTAGGTGGGGATCCTATGGGGTCCACAGATTCTGAGATGATCCTGTGGGGTCCACAGATCCTGAGGTGTCAAGGATTTACATCCCTGCACCAATGAGGTGTGTAAAATGCCCTTTTCATGCAATCCTGGCGTTCAACGCCAGATTGATGCTTGTTTCTGGTGTTGAACGCCAGCTTCATGCTTGTTTTGGGCATTCAGCGCCCATTTGCAGCATGTTTCTGGCGTTGAACGCCAGTTTCATGCTTGTTTCTGGTGTTCAGCGCCAGCTCTCCTCAGGGTGTTTTCCTAGCATTTAAACGCCAGGATTTTGCTTGTTTCTGGCGTTCAACGCCAGATCCATGCTCTGTTCTGGCGTTGAACGCCAGCCAGATGCTCCTTACTGGCGTTTAAGCGCCAGTAAGCCCTTCCTCCAGGATGTGCTTTTTTTCTGCTGTTTTTGATCATGTTTTTAGTTTTAATATTTATTTTGTGACTCCACATGATCATGAACCTAATAAAACATAAAATAACAATAAAAGAAAAATAAAATAAGATAAATAAAAAAATTGGATTACCTCCCAATAAGTGCTCCTTTAATGTCACTAGATTGACAGTGGGCTCTCATAGAGCCTCAAAGGTGATAAGGTCAATGTTGTAGACTCCCAACACCAAACTTAGAGTTTGAATGTGGGGATTCAACACCAAACTTAGAGTTTGGCTGTGGCCTCCCAACACCAAACTTAGAGTTTGATTGTGGGGGCTCTGTTTGACTCTGTATTGAGAGAAGCTTTTCATGCTTCCTCTCCATTGTTAAAGAGGAACACCCTTGGGTCTTAAACACAAGGTAGTCCCCATTCAATTGAAGGACTAATTTTCCTCTGTTAACATCTATCACAGCTCCTGCTGTGGCTAGGAAAGGTCTTCCAAGGATAATGCATTCATCCTCCTCCTCCCTAGTGTCTAAGATTATGAAATCAGCAGGGATGTAAAGGCCTTCAACCTTTACCAGCACGTCCTCTACCAATCCATAAGCTTGTCTTACTGACTTGTCTGCCATTTACAATGAGAATATGGCAGGCTATACCTCAATGATCCCCAGCTTCTCCATTACAGAGAGTGGCATAAGATTTATGCCTGACCCTAAGTCACACAGAGCCTTTTCAAAGGTCATGGTGCCTATGGTACAGGGTATTAAGAATTTACCAGGATCTTGTTTTTTTTGAGGTAAATTTGCTTAACCCATGTATCTAGTTCACCAATGAGCAAGGGAGGTTCACCTTCCCAAGTCTCATTAGCAAACAACTTGGCATTCAGCTTCATGATAGCTCCTAGATATTGAGCAACTTGCTCTCGAGTTACATCTTCATCATCTTCAGAGGAATAATAGTTTTCAGAGCTCACGAATGGCAGAAGGAGGTTTAATGGGATCTCTATGGTCTCTATATGACCTTCAGATTCCTTTAAGTCCTCAATAAGGAACTCCTTCTTGCTTGAGAGACGTCCCCTGAGGTCTTCCTCATTGGGATTCACGTCCTTTCCTTCCTCTCTAGGTTCGGCCATGTTGATTATGTCAATGGCCTTCCACTCTCTTTTTGGATTCTCTTCAGTATTGCTTGGGAGAGTACTAGGAGGAGTTTCAGTGACTTTCTTACTCAGCTGGTCCACTTGTGCCTCCAAATTTCTGATGGAGGACCTTGTTTCACTCATGAAGCTTAAAGTGGTCTTAGACAGATCAGAGACTATATTTGCTAAGTTAGAGGTGCTCTGCTCAGAATTCTCTGTTTGTTGCTGAGAAGATAATGGAAAAGGCTTGCTATTGCTAAACCTGTTTCTTCCACCATTATTAAAGCCTTGTTGAGGCTTTTGTTGATCCTTCCATGAGAAATTTGGATGATTTCTCCATGAGGGGTTATAGGTGTTGCCAAAGGCTTCCCCCATGTAATTTACCTCTGCCATTGCAGGGTTTTCAGGATTATAAGCGTCTTCTTCAGAAGATGCCTCTTTAGTGCCGTTGGATGTATTTTGCCATCCATTCAGACTCTGAGAAATCATGTTGACTTGCTGAGTCAATATTTTGTTCTGAGCCAATATGGCATTCAGAGTATCAATTTCAAGAACTCCTTTCCTCTGAGGCGTCCCATTATTCTCGGAATTCCTCTCAGAAGTGTACATGAATTGGTTATTTGCAACCATTTTAATAAGTTCCTGAGCTTTTGCAGGCGTTTTCTTTAGGTGAATGGATCCACCTGCAAAATGGTTCAGTGACATCTTAGAGAACTCAGACAGACCATAATAGAATATATCTAACATGGTCCACTCTGAAAACATGTTAGAAGGACACTTTTTGGTCATCTGCTTGTATCTTTCCCAAGCTTCATAGAGGGATTCACCATCTTTTTGCTTGAAGGTCTGAACATCCACTCTAAGCTTGCTCAGCTTTTGAGGAGGAAAGAATTTAACCAAGAAGGCCGTGACCAGCTTATCCCAAGAGTCCAAGCTATCCTTAGGTTGTGAGTCCAACCATGTTCTAGCTCTGTCTCTTACAGCAAAAGGGAAAAGCATGAGCCTGTCGACTTCAGGATCTACTCCATTAGTCTTAACAGTCTCACAGATCTGCAAGAACTCAATTAAAAACTGGTAGGGATCTTCTGATGGAAGTCCATGAAACTTGCAGTTTTGTTGCATTAGAGCAACTAGTTGAGGTTTCACCTCAAAATTGTTTGCTCCAATGGCTGGAATTGAGATGCTTCTTCCATCAAACTTGGATGTAGGTGTAGTATAATCACCAAGCATCCTCCTTGCATTATTGTTGTTGGGTTCGGCTGCCATATCCTTTTCTTGTTCAAAAATTTCAGTAAGGTTGTCTCTGGATTGTTGTAATTTAGCTTCTCTTAGTTTCCTCTTCAGAGTCCTTTCAGGTTCAGGATCAGCTTCAACAAGAATGCATTTTTCCTTGTTCCTACTCATATGAGAAAGAAGAGAACAGAAAAGGAAGAGGAATCCTCTATGTCACAGTATAGAGATTCCTTTATGTTAGTAGAAAAAGAAAAGAATAGAAGAAGGAGAAGAGTTAAGAATCCAAACACAAGGGTGAAGATAGGTTCAGATTCTTGAGATGAAGAGAAGTGTTAGTAAATAAATAAATAAATAGAAGAAGATGAGAGGGGGAGAATTTCGAAAATAAATTTTGAAAAAGAGTTAGTGATTTTCGAAAATTACAGGGAAATAAAATTAAAATTAAAATTTAAAACAATTAATTAATTAAAAAAATTTAAAAAGGAAGGAGAAATTTTCGAAAATTAGAGAGGGAAAAGTAGTTAGGTGGTTTTGAAAAAAATAAGAAACAAACAAAAAGTCAATTAGTTAGCTGAAAAAGATTTGAAAATCAATTTTAAAAAGATAAGAAGATAAGACGTTAGAAGGGATATTTTGAAATCAAATTTTTGAAAGAGATATGATAAAAAGATATGATTAAAAAGATATGGTTGAAAAAGATTTAATTTTTAAAATTAAAATTAATTACTTGACTAACAAGAAACTAAAAGATAAGATTCTAGAATTTAAAGATTGAACCTTTCTTAACAAGAATGTAACAAACTTCAAATTTTTGAATCAATCACATTAATTGTTAGCAAAGCCTTTGAAAATCATGAATTAAAGATAAGAAAAAGATTTTAAAATTCAAATTAAAAATTTTCGAAAAATAGTAAGAAAAATGAAAAAGATTTGATTTTTGAAAAAGTTTTGAAAAGATAAGATTTTTAAAATTGAAAATTTGATTTGACTTATAAGAAATAGCTAAGTTTTTAAAATTTTTTGACTAAGTCAACTCAAATTTTCGAAATTTTGAGAAAAATAAGGACAAGATATTTTTTTAGTTTTTGAATTTTTAATTATGAGAGAGAAAAACATAAAAATGAATCAATATGAAAATTATGAATCAAAACGCATGATGCATGCAAGAACACTATGAATGTCAAGATGAACACCAAGAACACTTTGAAGATCATGATGAACATGAAGAACATATTTTTGAAAAAATTTTTATGCAAAGAAAACATGCAAGACACCAAACTTAGAAATCTTTAATGCTTAGACACTATGAATGCAAAAGTGCACATGAAAAATAACAAAGTACACACAACAAGAAAATTTAAAGATCAAACAAGAAGACTTATCAAGAACAACTTGAAGATCATGAAGAACACATGCATGAATTTTCGAAAAATGCATAAATTTTTAAAACATGCAATTGACACCAAACTTAAAACATGACACAAGACTCAAACAAGAATCACAAAATATTTTTGGTTTTTATGATTTTATGAATTTTTTTATATTTTTTTTTCTTTTTTTCGAAAAACATATAGGAAAAAGAAAATAAGAAATTCAAAATTTTTGAGAAGAATTCCAGGTATCTTTCAATGTTAGTCTAAAGCTATGGTCTAGGAATTAGACATGGCTAATGGCCAGCCAAGCTTCAGCAGGGCATTACATGCATTGTGGTAATTAGTTAAAGCCTCAGTCCAAAAGAATTTAGACATGGCTTTATAGCCAGCCAGGCTTCAACATGCTTCATGAAACTCTAGAATCCATTCTTAAGAATTTTGAAAAATTTTCAAAACAGGTGAGAAAAAAAATTTTTTTGAAAGATTTTTGAAAAATTTTTGAAAATAAAACAAAAAGAAAATTACCTAATCTGAGCAACAAGATAAACCGTCAGTTGTCCATACTCGAACAATTCCCAGCAACGGCGCCAAAAACTTAGTGCACGAAATTGTGATCTCTAATAATGGCATTCAACTTGGTATGCACGTTTATAACTCAGCACTTTCTTCACAACCTCGCACAACTAACCAGCAAGTGCACTGGGTCGTCCAAGTAATAAACCTTACGTGAGTAAAGGTCGATCCCACGGAGATTGTTGGTATGAAGCAAGCTATGGTCATCTTGAAATTCTCAGTTAGGCGGATAATATATGGTTATGGAGTTTTCGAATAATAATAATAATAAATAAACAGAAAATAAAGATAGAAATACTTATGTAAATCATTGATGGAAATTTCAGATAGGCGTATGAAGATGCTGTGCTCCTTCTGAATCTCTGCTTTCCATGGCAAGCTGTATGTAGGGCATCACCGTTGTCAATGGCTACATCCCATCCTCTCAATGAAAAAGGTCCAAATGTCTGTCACAGCATGGCTAATCATCTGTCGGTTCTCGATCATGCCGGAATAGAATTCATTGATTCTTTTGCGTTTGTCATCACGCCCAACAATCGCGAGTTTGAAGCTCGTCACAGTCATTCAATCCCTAAATCCTACTCGGAATACCACAGACAAGGTTTAGACTTTCCAGACTCTCATGAATGCAACCATCAATTCTAGCTTATACCACGAAGATTCTGATTAAGGAATCCAAGAGATATGCGTTCGATCTGAGGTTGAACGGAAGTGGTTGTCAGTCACGCGTTCATAGGTGAGAATGATGATGAGTGTCACGGATCATCACATTCATCATGGTGAAGTGCAATGAATATCTTAGAACAGGAATAAACTGAATTGAATAGAAAATAATAGTAATTACATTAAAACTCGAGGTACAGCAGAGCTCCACACCCTTAATCTCTGGTGTGTAAAAACTCCACCGTTGAAAATACATAAGTGATGGTCCAGGCATGGCCGAATGGCCAGCCCTCAAAATATGATATGAATTCGAAAATAGGGAGAAGGACCAGATATGTGGTCAAAAGACCGAATGGTCAAGGATGACTAATACAATAGTAAAATGTCCTATTTATACTAGACTAGCTACTAGGGTTTACAGAAGTAAGTAATTGATGCAGAAATCCACTTCCGGGGCCCACTTGGTGTGTGCTTGGGCTGAGCTTGAGCTTTACACGTGCAGAGGCTTCTCTTGGAGTTGAACGCCAAGTTGTAACGTGTTTTTGGCATTCAACTCTAGTTCGTGACGTGTTTCTGGCATTTAACTCCAGAATGCAGCATGGAACTGGCGTTGAGCGCCAGTTTGCGTCGTCTAATCTTGAATAAAGTATGGACTATTATATATTTTTGGAAAGCTCTGGATGTCTATTTTCCAACGCCGTTAAGAGTGCGCCATTTAGAGTTCTGTAGCTCCAGAAAATCCATTTCGAGTGCAGGGAGGTCAGGATCCAACAACATCAGCAGTCCTTTGTCAGCCTTCTTATCAGAGTTTTGCTCAGGTCCCTCAATTTCAGCCAGAAAATATCTGAAATCACAGAAAAACACACAAACTCATAGTAAAGTCCAAAAATGTGAATTTAGCATAAAAACTAATGAAAACGTCCCTAAAAGTAGCTAGATCCTACTAAAAATAATGCCACAAAGCGTATAAATTATCCGCTCATCACTTCTTTAAGTCTATTTAGGGTAGAAATGCACCATGCATCATTTGTTTGACTTGACACTCTTTCCTAATCGAAATTTAAGTAATTAAATAGAAAATGGAAATTGTGAACTGTTACCAAAAAGTCAAGCCACTCACAATAGATAGATGTTAATCACGACTAGCTGGTACAAATAGAGTTAACGAAATAAGAGACTACAACTAAGAGCAACACTAAAGACAGTTTAGCAGTAGAAAAAATGAAATTCTAACACAAAGTTGTGCTGGAGGTACTTAAATTTAATGGAAGATGTAAAGCTCACTAAAGAATCAACAATCTCTTCTACTGTGTCATGGAAAAAGCATTTATCTAAAATTTCAGCCCTGAAGAAAATGAAAAATAGAAAAAAGGGCTATCTTAAATAGTGAATCAGAATATAAGAAACAAAGTTAGTAAAGAGAGCATCTAAACAGCTATGGAAATTTTTCCGTATTTTCTTTTAGGCTTCTGCTACTAAGAACCATTTAGGATCAATTTAAAAGCAACACTGGGGTATTTCGTGATATGTACTAATATGTTTAGTTTGTCGAAACATTGTCTATTTCTAGAGATCCAATTACCAAATCAAAATCAAAACAGCACTACACCAAATCAACATTAAAATCAAAGTAAAATCAGAATAGCATTTTCAGAGAATCAGTTTCCAAATCAAAATTAGAATAACATTATACCAAACTAATATAAAAATCAATATTAAAATCAAAACAAAATCAAAACAGCATTTCCAGAGAACCAATTACCTTATCAAAACCAGAACAGTATTATAACAAAATAACATTAAAAGCAAAACAAAATCAGAGCAGTATTTCCAGAAAACCAGTTACAAACCTCTTCAATATTAAAATAAAAATAAAATCACAATAGAATTTTCAGAGAACCAGTTACCAAATCAACATCAGAACAAGATTATACCAAATCAACATTAAAATCAATATTAAAATCAAAACAAAATCAGAGAAAAAGACCAGTTACCATGAATGACAACCCACAAATAGCCATGGCAGAGACCACGACAGAAGTAACGGCAACCCACAGAAGTAGCGAACCAGAAGCAGAAGAGGGGACAACCCACAAACAACCAATGCAGCAACGAACACGGCGAGGTGAGGGGAGAAGCAGTGTAATAACCTAATTAGCCTAAGCCTTACCTCGCATCGTAAAGCAAAGGTTAATTAGAGATTACGATATTTCTAAGCTCATACATATAATATATAGAAAGAATTAATATAATCTAGAAGCCCAATGAAGAATATAGCTCAAAAGTAGGATTTGAAAAGTGCAAAGTATACTAGCGAAGCTACTAACTTAAAGCACAAGAAACAGATACAAATTAATAAAATATCATAGTATAATATCATAAGAATCTAGCCACGGCTCGCAGAGTTTAAGCCGGCTAGCCATATATACATACAACCAGAAATTGGAGTTTAAAAGGGCTTATACAAGTTTTGTTCTTTCAAATACAAGCCTCTAGGCAAAACAAAATACAAAAGTGAGAGATGTATAAACAAAATAAATCAAAAGACTCCAAAAGATATCATGATCCCCCGCTTCTATCACCATCCAAGCAACTCACCGAGGTGGGTTGTGACCTGCATCTTAAAAACACAACAGAAATATGGTATGAGAACCGAAGGTTCTCAGTATGGTAACAATGTCTAGTGATATAGGATATAAGACCCCAGGATGCCAAAGGCAATCCTAAGCTCCATATCCATCACAAGATCTCATCTTAAGGCATACTCAGGGTACTCTATCTTAGGGGATTTCTCATTTACCAATCCTTCTTTACACGCCATCAAACCATCCTCAGTGCACTAGAAACCTAGGCCTCCGTTTTCTAATTTTTCAAAATAATATCATCTAAAACCCTTAAGGTCTTTCCCATGTTTTAAAAGTCCCAAACTAGGCCCAAGAGTCTTAAAATGGTGTTATAGAAGCTTACAATCTTATTGGGAAGGTGGAATAGTTGAAAATAAAGTTAAAATTTGAGAAACAGGGCGTGTGCGTATGCACAGGGGTGCGCATGCGCACGCCCAGGAGAAGTTTTTAAAAGCGTGCGCACGCATAGAGGTGTGTGTATG
This sequence comes from Arachis stenosperma, assembly GCF_014773155.1. Classification (NCBI taxonomy): domain Eukaryota; kingdom Viridiplantae; phylum Streptophyta; class Magnoliopsida; order Fabales; family Fabaceae; genus Arachis; species Arachis stenosperma. The sequence continues at coordinate 63,622,030 of NC_080379.1, forward strand.
CACATGTATAAAAATTCATAACGTCTGTTTACTCGCACAACCTGTGTTAGCGCCCTCAATAGACTGGCCTTCCCAACGTGTGCGTGCGCGTACACACAGGTTGCAAATCCACATTGGGTATGTGCGCGCCCAAGCTGTGCTAGCGTTGTAAATAGATTGCCTGCCTCTGTGTGTGCATACGCACAGGTCGGTGCGTGTGCACAAGGCTGTGCGTGCACACAAGACTGTGCATGCGCACATACCAGAAATCACAAAATTCTGTGACTTTGCAGAATTTCAGATTTTAACACCAATCTTTGTTTGATCATAACTTCCTCTTCAAAATTCCAAATTTTACAAACTTTATATCGTTTCGAAGAGTTTTCAATGATTTTCAATTCTAAACATATTTCAACAAATTTTAAAAACTGAGGCAGAAGTTATGATCAGACAAAGTTCACCAGAAATCAACTTTTACCAAAAGTCACAAATTACTAAATTTTTCAAATTCTCAAACCACATCCAACCAAAACAATACCAAACTCCCATTTACAACAAATTCTACCCTCTTGGGTCACAACTTACTATTTATACAATATTCTCATCACATTTTACTATTTTCAACCATCAACATCAAATATGTAATGCTATAATAAATCCACATTCAACCTCTCCAATCACATTACCATATCATCAACATCAATATCACATATATCACACCACTTCTCATCTTCACCCAACCATTCATCATCATAATCATCATCATATCATAATTAACCATTATAATTGATAAACCACTATTTTACAGTTTATCTTGTGCTCAATTGTGTGGTTTTTATCAACTCTTTACCCACTTATTCATATGATTTGCATGTTTTATATTTTTCTTCCTGATTCTGTGCTTTGATTGAAAACATGCTTCTTTGGTCTTAATTTTGCTATGTTTAATCCTCTCTTATCACCATTTGATGCCTTGATTTGTGTGTTAAGTGATTTCAGAGATTATAGGACAGGAATGGCTTAGAGGATGAAAAGGCAGCATGCAAAACTGGAAGGAATACAAGGAACTGAAGGAACTGCTAAAGTTGTCCAGCCTGACCTCTTGGTACTAAATGGACCATACCTTGAGCTATAGAGACTCAAATTAGATGGTTTTAGATGTGTTGGAAAGCTCACTTTCGGGGCTTCGCAACGATATATAATTTGCCATAGCTGCCCTAAAGTTAGGTGACACGAACGCATAGAAGACGCGCCCGCATTGCATCTGCAAAATCTCAATCCACGCAAACGCGTGGATGACGCCTCCGCGTCACTTTGCCGCGACCTGTACGAGCCAGATTTCACAATCAGCGATTTCTGGGCTGTTTCTAACTCAGTTTTCGACCTAGAAAACACAGATTAGAGGCTATAAAGTGGGGGAATGCATCGAGACATCATACAACATACATTCATTTGTAAACTACACTTTTCATAATTTAGATGTAGTTTTTAGAGAGAGAAGCTCTCTCCTCTCTCTTAGGATTAGGATTTAGGATTTAGGATTTAGAATTTCTCTTAATTTTAGGATTATCTCATCTTCATATCAGGTTCAATATTCCTTTATTTTGACTTCTCTTGTTTGTTAATTATTTATGTTGCCAAATTAGCTTATGGACCATTCATGTTATGATTTTCTTAATTAATACACATTGAGGTATTTCAGACTCATGATTGCTTTCTTCTATTTATTATATAAATAATTTAGATTTTTCCCTTTTGGATTTGGTTGATTAATTGGTAACTCTTGAGTTGTCAAACTCATCGTGATTGATAATTGTTATTCTTGCTGATTAATTTAGATTTCTATAACTCTAGTCTTTCCTTGAGGAGTTGACTAGGACTTTAGGTGTTAAATTAATTTGTCCACTTAACTGACCTTCATAGTTAGAGGTTGACTTAGTGGGAGCAAAAATATAATTCTCATCACCATTGATAAGGATAACTAGGATAGGACTTCCAGTTTTCATACCTTGCCGAGAGTTTTATTAGTTATTAATTTATTAATTTCCTGCAATCTATTTCTCTTATTCAAACCTTTTTCAAAACCCCAAAATATACCTTTGCATAACCAATAATAATTCATACTTCCCTGCAATTCCTTGAGAAGACAACCCGAGGTTTAAATACTTCGGTTATCAATTCCAAAGGGATTTGTTACTTGTGACAACCAAAACGTTTGTACGAAAGGATTTTCTGTTGGTTTAGAAGCTATACTTACAACGCGATTACATTTGTGAATTTCTTTACCGATAGGAAATCCGATCGTCAAAATGGCGCCATTGCCGGGGAATTGCAAACGTGTGCCTTATTATTGGTTATTGTAAATATTTTTCAAAAAAAAATTTTTCAGATTTTTATTTTAAAATTTTTATCTTATCTTATCATACTTTTCAATCTTCAAATTTTTTATAAAAAAATTATATCCTTTTTAAAATCTTATCTTATCTTTTTTCAAAAATCATATCTTTTTCAAAAGCTTATCTTATCTTTTTCAAAATCTTATCTTATCTTTTTTTTCAAAAAAATCATATCTTTTTCAAAATATTTTCTTTTTATTAGTTTTTGTTTTTATTTTCTCCTACTACTATGAACTCTCACCCCTCTGGCTTCAAGTTTGATTCCAATGTTGTTGTTAGGAATGGGAACTATAATGAGAATGGGCATCAAGGTTGGAAGAATCAAAGATGGGAGGAGCCACAAGGATTTGATCAACCCTCATGGCAACAACCACCTCCAATGGACTATCAACAACCATTCTGTGATGTATATCAAGGCAATGGCTATGGTGAGCACTCTTTTGATTATCAACAACCACCACCATACGCCTATGAACCCTCTCCTCAACATCACTTTGGACCACCATACTCACAAGCCCCTTTCCGCCACTCACCCCCATATGACCTTAACCCATATCCACCATACTAACCACCCTATGAACCGTATGAACCATATGTAGAACCACCCCAATTCTACCCCAATTACTCCCAAGAACCACCACTGCCAATTTTTGGATCGACCCAAGAATCACAGGCTCACCTCAAGGAATCAGTAGATTAATTTCATGCAACCCTTCATCAATTGGAGCAAGCAATAAATCAATTACCTTCCAGACGTTTGGACACTCAAGGAACCCCCATGGCTTTATGTGGAGAATTTAATGAAGAACGTAGCATGAAGGATATACTAGAAACTCCAATGGACAGTAAATATCATGACTTTGTACTGGAACAAGTGGAGGAAGCCAGAATTATTGAAGAAGAAGAAGTGGTCGAAGACTTAGGAGATGCTGAGCCTCCATTGGAAAGTCCATTCATAGAGCCTCCTTCCAAGGTGTTTGATGTTGATGTTGAGAAGGGTGTACAACCTCTAAGGCATATCATGGTTGAAGATTTTGAAGGGGATGATTAAGAGATAAATTCAATCATCGATGAATTCTTATCTACATTTGAATCCTCTTTCATTGGACTTGACATGGAGATTAAAGAAGAAGAAGAACAACCTCCCATGCCCTTGGTGAGCAATGAAGAAGAGATTGAATTGGAAGAAAGCTACCAAGAGGAAGAGGTTGATATTGAAGAAGCTTGCAAAGAGGTGGTAGTTGTCAAAGAAGAACACAAATGAGTGGAGCTTGCAAGTTCATTAGAAATCCTCCCCCCTAAGTTGCCATCATCCTTCACAACATTCAAGTGGGTAAAATTCATATCCCTTATCTTTCTAATTCCACTTGAATATGGGCTACTGGAGATGGATGGTCAACTTAGAGCTCTTTGTGGCATTAAGAGTAAGAGGAAGATGGTCAGTGGTAAGAATTGTCCTGCAAGGTTCATTATGGTTGGAAGCTTTAAGTTTAAACGCAAAGGTTGGTGTAGAGCTCAACTGAATGGGTCTAGAAAGTTGTTTGGCCGCTTTAGTGAGAATTCAGACTGCTTGCCACCCAGATGGAATAATATTGATCAACAAGAAGACGGGTGCAGAAGCAAAGTTTGGGATCCCGGAGGCTATTGGAAGTACAAACATTGGTGGGAATTCCTGGATCAGTACAAGCACAAGCCACCATAACAGGAAGCTCATCAAATGTCCAACTTAAGGACTTTAACTAAAAGTGCTAGGTGGGAGACAACCCACTATAGTATGATCGTTCCTTTTTCAGTTTAAATTTTTTTTTTTTTGAGTTTTGATTGAACCTGGAATTTTGCACAACATTCATTGCATTCTGCATAATGCATAAAAAAAATAAAATTAAAAAAAATTTCGCACGCGACGCGACCGCGTCGTATGTGTGTTGGGAAGAAAATAAGAAGAAACAGAGAGTCACGCGAAAGTGTGGCTGGAATCGTGCCTTTGGCACAATTTGACCCACGCGACCGCGTTGATGACGCGTCCGCATCATGTGGGAAAAATGCCTCCCATGCGTCCGCGTCACCCACGCGAACGCGTGCCTCAAAATCGACGTAAAAAGGGTGTATGGCCGAAAGTTTAGCTGGAATTGGGATGGCCTCGTGCTAGTAGCACAAGCCCTACCACGCGAACACGTGCCCCACGCGAACACGTGCCCCACGCGTCCGCGCCATTTTCAAATTTAGACCATCCATGCGATCGCGTCAACCACGCGACCGCATCACCCAAAAATTTGGCAATATGAGTTTCAAACAGAGAGTTGCGCAACCGCGAGGCTACCCTCGCGCTAATGGCACAAATCGATCCAAGATGATGCGTCCGCGTCATTTCATAGAAGCGCTATCTGCGCAAACGCGTCACTCACGCGTCTACATTACAAGCGGTGCACAGCTTATTCAAATCAGCCAAATATCTTATCTTTTTCTTCCCCATATCTAAATCTTTTCTTTCCTTCTTATTTATTTCTTCCTCCTTTCATACTTTCTTTTTGTTTTCCATTGGTGTTAGAATTCTCTTCTTCAACTATTGCATCTTTTCTTGAATTATTCTGGTGCTTCAGGACTTGTTTTATTCTGATTGGGTATTATTATTCATAAGTCAATGCTCATTTTTATAATACTGATATTCCTTTTGCATTGATATGCACTTACACTATCTTGCATTACCCACACTCTCTTCCCCTTTGTTGCACCTTTTGCACTATTGATATGCCATTTGCTCTTACTATTTTCTCACTTGCATGTTGTAGCTACCATGTGATTGAGACTTTTATTATTTGGCATTAACACCCATATTTTATTTATGTTCTTATCTTTATTTTTGGGTTACTTTCCTTTCTTTTTCTCTTCTTTCAGGATGGCCACCACGAAGAGAGAGAAAAAGCTTCTTAATGGAGAGACAGGCAAGTCAATCTGCACAATCTATAGAGAAAGACATCAGTTGGAGCAGCCCGTCCACTTGTACATCTTCGCATGCACCGAGGACGGTGCAATCTTTAAGTGTGGGGAGGTCGATACCGATCTCCACGGGTTAGTTCTTCTCTTCTCAACACCAATATTCTATTTTCTTTGTTTGTTCATTGTTGCATTGCATAATAGATTGCATGTGTAGTTGATTGTTTGCTTTTAAGTACTACATGGTTGAAAAATAATAAGTTTCTTTTTAAAACCCTATTTTTGAAAAGCTTCACTAATTTAAATTAAAAATTAAAATTTTTTATGTGTTAAATTTGTTTGAAGTTGTATTTGGAACATAGTTTTTGAGCCAAAGAACACAACCTGTGAGATTTTGAGCTTATTTACATGGTTACATTATGTAAACCATGAATTTTATTCTTGTGTGTTTCCTTCTCTATAACTGCAATCTAGATTTTGTTCTAGTCTATATGTCCATTATTTAGTATATTTACATGCTTGCATATGATTGAGGCCATTATTTGTATTTTTGCTCACTTATTCCAAATAAACCTACTTTTTATGCCATCTTTGTTAGCCTCCTTGAGCCTTTTTAACCCCCTTCTATTTCATAACCACATTACTAGCCTTAAGCAGAAAAACAAAATAAAAATCCCAAGTTGACTTTTTGGTTAGCTTAAGATAGATATTGTGTATAATTTAAGTGTGGGAAATTTTATGGGAACATGTGATGATAGAAAAAAGTAGGGAATTAAATTGAATAAGTTATTTGAAAATTTAGGAAGCATGCTCATGTGAAATTAAAATAATTAAATTACCATGTGCATTGATAAAATATATATATTGCCCTAAATAAAAAAATGAAGTAATTAAATAAGGGGATACAAAAAAATATATATTACCCCAAATGCAAAATAAAAAGAATCAATGCACATGGGATAAAATTCAAAAAAATAAGTTTGATACATGAGCATGTAATACAAAAGTCAAGAAAATTTGGGTAGCTAGGTAAAGCATTTTAAATTATATAAAGTATGTATATGTTAGGTGAGATCTTAGACTAATCAAGGATTCGCTTTGTTAGCTCACTTAGCCATATATATATATATCCTTACCTTTACCTCAACCCCATTACAACCCTAAAAAGACCTCATGATGTTTGCATTGGTATGCTAAATATTTTTTGATTGGTTAGATGAAGAACAAGGTTTAGAAAGTATGACTAGGAAAGAGTAGAGTGATTGACCCTAGACACTTGAGCGATTAGAGTGATATACACTACCAGTAAGGGTTCAATGCTTGATTCTATGTTTCCTGCTTTCATGAGCTATCTTCTTACAAGTTTACTTGTCTCTTATTGTGTAATTTGAATTAGTGGAATTTGATTAATATTTGTCTTGGAGAACTTATTTACTTTTAACCAAGTAGGTAGAAACATTTTGCATGTAGTTGCATTCACATAGATAGGATGCATTACATACTCTCTATTATTCCTCTTCACTTCTTTATTGCTTCTCTTGAGCTTAGCATGAGGACATGATAATGTTTAAGTGTGGGGAGGTTGATAAACTACTATTTTATGGTTTATCTTGTGCTCAATTGAGTGATTTTTATCAACTCTTTACCCACTTATTCATATGATTTGCATGTTTTACATTTTCCTTCCTGATTCTGTGCTATGATTGAAAACATGCTTCTTTGGTCTTAATTTTGCTATGTTTAATCCTCTCTTATTATCATTCGATGTCTTGATATGCGTGTTAAGTGATTTCAGAGATTATAGGGCAGGAATGGCTTAGAGGATGAAAAGGAAGCACGCAAAACTGGAAGGAATACAAGGAACTGGAGGAACTGCTAAAGCTGTCCTGCCTGACCTCTTGGTACTAAGTCGACCATAACATGAGCAACAAAAGTTCAAATGAGATGGTTCCAGTTGCGTTGGAAAGCTAACATCCAGGGCTTCGTAACGATATATAATTCACCATAGCTTCCTTGAAGTTAGGTGATGCGAATGCATGGATGACGCCCCCCACGTCGCATCTGCAAAATCTCAATCCACGCAAACGCGTGGATGACGCCTCCGCGTCACTTTGCCGTGACTTGTACGAACCAGATTTCACAATCAGCTATTTCTGGACTGTTTCTGACCCAGTTCTCGGCCCAGAGAACATAGATTAGAGGCTATAAAGTGGGGGAATGCATCGAGACATCATACAACATACATTCATTAGTAAACCACACTTTTCATAATTTAGATGTAGTTTTTAGAGAAAGAGGCTCTCTCCTCTCTCTTAGTATTAGGATTAGGATTTAGGATTTAGAATTTTTCTTAATTTTATGATTATCTCATCTTCATATCAGGTTCAATATTCCTTTATTTTGACTTCTCTTGTTTGTTAATTATTTATGTTGCCAATTATGGACCATTCATGTTATGATTTTCTTAATTAATACACATTGAGGTATTTCAGACTCATGATTGCTTTCTTCTATTTATTATATAAATAATTTAGATTTTTTCTTTTTGGCTTTGGTTGATTAATTGGTAATCTTGAGTTGTCAAACTCATTGTGATTGATAATTGTTATTCTTGCTGATTAATTTAGATTTCTATAACTCTAGTCTTTCCTTGATGAGTTGACTAGGACTTTAGGTATTAAATTAATTTGTCCACTTAACTGACCTTCATAGTTAGAGGTTGACTTAGTGGGAGCAAAAATATAATTCTCATCACCATTGATAAGGATAACTAGGATAGGACGTCCAGTTTTCATACCTTGCCGAGAGTTTTATTAGTTATTAATTTATTAATACCCTGCAATCTATTTCTCTTATTCAAACCTTTTTCAAAACCCCGAAATATACCTTTGCATAACCAATAATAATTCATACTTCCCTGCAATTCCTTGAGAAGATTACCCGAGGTTTAAATACTTCGGTTATCAATTCCAAAGGGGTTTGTTACTTGTGACAACCAAAACGTTTGTACGAAAGGATTTTCTGTTGGTTTAGAAGCTATACTTACAACGCGATTACATTTGTGAATTTCTTTACCGATTGGAAATCCGATCGTCAATAATCAAACTCAAAAATCATCAATCTATCACAAATCATCATACATCATCATTCAACAACCCAACAATCATTTAAATTCACACATATCCTATGGGTCACTAGCCTAAGTATCCATGAATATTATATACTACATAGAGGAAACTGAAACCATACCTTGGCCGATTCCCAATATGTCCTTAACTCAAAATGAGCACAGCAATGATCACCAACAAGCTTTCCAAAACAATCCAAGCCACCAACAAGTTCCAATAGCTCCCGAACTCACAAAAATCAAGCTATATATACATAAATCATTACAAATCAACCTAGGGCTCAAAATAAACATAATCTCACAAGGGTTTCAAGATCAATTACCTTACCCAACAGTTTTGGAAGCCAAAATCACAAGCAATCAAGTGTTAGAGTGTACCTAAACACCCAAAACACCAGATTTCACTCAAAACCAAACACTAAAACTCGAAATTCACAAGAGCACAAAAACTGGGCAGGGAAACTAGAGAAACTTACCACAATTCTTAGATAGATATAACGGGCTTGACAAGAGCGTCGCGTAGCCACTGACGGCACGCGAATCGGAGCACCATAGATCGAGATATCGTGGATTGAAAGTGTAGGTGAATAGTGTCTCTTCTCCATTCACCCTCTTCACAATTTTCTGGTGTGTGTGTATTTAATGAAGGTGGAATGCTGAATGGGTTCATTAATAAGCCCTTATATATGTTGGGCATGGGCTCAACTTTGGCTCGGTCCAACTCGTTAGCATTTTTAGCCCGTTTGGCTCAACTTCGAGCCAAACCTTTAAAATTAACGCCCAGTTTTCAACTTCTAATATTTTTCTAAGGGTTTTTACTATTTTCACTTTTTCTCGCGCAACAACGGGTAGACTTGAACCGGTTGAACCGGTTCAACTGCCGGTTCACAATTTTTTGCGGTTTTTCATAGAAAATACATTTTCTGACTCAGAAAAATCTACTGAGTCCAAAAATCATATTTAAATCCTCAAATTCTCACTCTAACTTTTTGGACTCTATTTTGTGCAATTAATTACTTAATTAAACGATTAATTAAGCTCGGTTTTTACATTCTCCCCACCAAATAAGAAATTTTGCCCTCAAAATTTGAATTACCTAAGAATAGTTCGGGATAATCCTTTCACATCTCGGACTCCAATTCCCAAGTATACTCCTCAACTCCTGCTCGCTTCCAAGCTATTTTAACCAACTGAACTTCCTTTCCTCGCAGCTTTTTCACACTAATGTCGTCAATTCTCACTGGCGTCACTTGGAAAGTCAAGTTCTCCCTCAACTCGACCGATTCAGGCTCCAACACATGAGCCGCATCAGACGTGTACTTACGGAGTTGTGACACGTGGAATACGTCATGCAAGTTAGACAAGTGAGGTGGCAAAGCTACTTGATACGCCACCAGCCTGAATCATCTTAGAATCTCAAACGGTCCAACGAACCTTGGATTCAACTTCTTGGTCTTAATCGCTCTTCCGATCCCAGTTGTCGGTGTAACCCTTAGAAATACGTGTTCTCCCACTTCAAACTCTAATGGTTTTCTTTTCTGATCCGCATAACTTTTCTGTCGACTCTGAACAGTTAGAATTCTCTCCCAAATCTTTTTAAGCTTTTTCGTAGTCTCTGCTACCAAATCGGGACCCAAAATGCTCACTTCACCCGATTCATAACAACAAAGTGGAGATTGGCAATTTCGTCCATATAAGGCCTCATACGGAGCCATCTCAATGCTCTCATGAAAGTTGTTGTTGTACGCAAACTCCACCAATGGCATGTAGTGATCCTAACTTCCGGGTTGATCCAATACACATGCTCTCAGCATATCTTCCAATGTTTGAATAGTCCTCTCTGACTATCCATCCGTTTGGGGGTGATATGCGGTACTGAGACATAGCTTTGTACCGAAAGCTTTTTGGAAAGCTCCCCAAAACCTTGATGTGAGTCAGGGATCATGGTCCGACACTATGCTCGATGGCACACCGTGCAACCTCACAATCTCCTTTATGTACGGTCTCGTCAACTCCTCCACTGAGCAACTTATTCGGATAGGCAGAACATGAGCGGATTTGGTTAAGCGATCCACGATCACCCAAACTGCATCAAATCCCGACCTAGTCCTCGGTAAACCGCTCACAAAATCTATTTACAATCCCTTCCCACTTCCACTGAGGAATTTCAAGTGGCTGTAGCATCCCTGACGGTTTCTGATGTTCTATATTCACCTTCTGACACGTCAGATACTTAGATACCACTGTAGCTACACCACCTCTCATCCCAGGTCACCAGAACATATTTTTTAAGTCATAATACATCTTTATACTTCTAGGGTAAATAGAAAACCCACTATTATGAGCTTCCGACAATAAGCCTTGCCTTAAATTCCCGACATCCGGTATACAAATCCTCTCCTTATATCTCCACAACCTTTCATCATCTTTTGTAAATTCTCCACGTCTCTTATCACCAACTAGTTGAAACAATTGATGAAGCTTTTGCTCATCTTGCTAAGCCCTCTGAATCTCCATTTTAAATGTACTCGAAATCTGTAACTGATTCAAACAAGCTCTTCCGGCAACTTCACCAATATCCAGCTTAAGATCCACGAACTTATCCACTAACTCCTCTTCCTTGATCCTCATCCAAGCTATGGTTAACAATTTTTGATTCAAAGCATCTGCTACCACATTAGCCTTTCCAGGGTGATAACTCAGTTCAAAATCGTAGTCCTTAAGCAATTCCATCCACCTCCTCTCATGCATATTAAGCTCTTTCTGATCAAAGATGTACTTGAGATTCTTATGATCCGAAAAGACGTTAAACCTTACTCCGTACAAGTGGTGTCTCCAAATCTTCAATGCAAACACAATCTTCAATGCATCAACACGCAACCCAAACCCTTCAAGGAAGCATCACAGTACACTTTGAATGAATCATGCGGTTCCGTCAAGATTAAAACAGGTCCTGAAGTTAACTTTTGCTTCAAAGTTTGAAAACTTTCTTCACACTCCGACGTCCATACAAACGGGACCTCCTTCCTTGTCAACTTAGTCATCGGTAGTGCAATCCGGGAAAATCCTTCAATGAATCTCCGGTAATATCCGGCTAAACCCAAGAAACTTCTGACTTCCGTCACCGTCGTTGGTCTTTCCCATTCCATCACCGCTTCTACCTTCGAAGGATCTACTGCTATTCCTCCTTTTCTTACCACGTGACCTAGGAACTTCACTTCCTCTTTCCAGAATTTGCACTTGGACAACTTAGCATACAACTTCCGCTCCTTTAAAATTCGCAACACAATCCTTAAGTGTTCCTTATGCTCCTTCGCCGTCTTAGAGTAAACCAAGATGTCATCTATGAAAATCACCACGAATTTGTCCAAAAAGGGACGAAAGATTCTGTTCATGTAATCTATAAAACAGCAGGTGCATTCGTCAATCCAAAGGACATTACCGCAAACTCAGAGTGTTTATAGCACGTCTTAAACGCAGTTTTAGGGATATCATCCTCTTTTACCCTTATCTGATGGTAACCGGATTTCAAATCAATCTTGGAAAATACTTCGGCTCCTTGCAATTGATCCATAAAGTCATCTATCCTTGGCACCGGGTACTTTCACCGTCACATTATTCAATTATTGGTAATCCAGCACAAACGCATTCCTCCATCCTTCTTCTTTACCAATAAAACTGGCACTGCCCACGGTGATACACTCGGTCGAATGAACCTCTTGTTCAGAAGCTCTTCCAACTGAGTCTTTAATTCTGCTAGCTCTATCGGAGCCATTCTATACGGCGCAATCGACACTGGTCTGGCTCCCGACACCAATTCAATCGTAAATTCAATCTCCTTTTAAGGGAGAATTAAGGGATATCTTCTGGGAACACCTCTGAAAAATCTCTAACCACCGGTATCTAATCTAAGTTTTGGGCATCACCCAACACATACATTAGAAGTTAACAAGATGTAACCCTGATACTCTTCCCCACTATAGTGCACCACTACAGAGTTCAGGTAATACCCTACAGCTACCACTGCTCCATTCTCTCCTTCCAGCATAAATTGAATTGACCACTCAAAATAATCTAACAAAACCTGATTCTTCAACAACCAATCAAACCCCAAAATCATCTCCAATCTAATCATTGGGAAATAGATAAAGTCAAGCACAAAGTCTCTACCCTCAAGCTTGAAACCTACTTGCCTACACCCTGACCTAATCATAACCGTCTAATGCGGAGTATGTACATGCAGATCAAATGCTAACTCTGACACTTTCAAGCCTAGTTCCTCAACCTTAGCAAACGAAATAAACGAATGCGATGCTCCATGACGAACAGATTTCCTGCTAGTAAAGAATTTCGTAGAAATAATCGCGTTGTAAGTATAGTTTCTATACCTACAGAAAATCCTTTCATACAAAAGTTTGGTTGTCACAAGTAACAAAACCCAATAAAATTTATAACCGAAGTATTCAAACCTCGGGTAGTGTTCTCAAGGAATTGCAGGAAAGTATGATTTATTATTGGTTATGAAAAACAATATTTTTGGGTTTTTGAAAGGCTGAACAGGGAAAATAAATTGCAGGAAAAATAAATTAATAACTAGAAAAACTCTTGACAAGATATGAAAACTGGACGTCCTATCCTAGTTATCCTTATCAATTATGATGAGAATTGGATTTTTGCTCCCACCTTATTAACCTCTATCTATGAAGGTAAGTTAAGTGGATGAATCAATTTGATTCTTCAGATCCTAGTCAATTCCTAAGAAAAGACTAGAGTTATTGGAAATCAAATTAATTAGCAAAGATAACAATTATCAATTACAATGAGTTTGATAACTCAAGTGTCTCCAATTAATCAATTCATCAATTAAAACCAAGAATATAAAAAGCTAAGTAAAAATCATAAATCTAAAATACCTCAAATTATATTTAAACATAAATTCAAATCTAACATGAAAGGGTTCATAAGCCAATTTGGCAACATGAGTCAAATACAAGTAAAAGCATTAGAGTATCTAAAAGTAGAAGAGAAACATAAATTAAAGTAACATTTAACCTGGAGTGGAGATGAAATAGCCTAAAACTAATAGAAATCCTAAATCCTAAATTCTAAGAGAGAGGAGAGAGCCTCTCTCTCTAGAAACTATATCTAATCCTAAAATTGTGAATTATGAATGTTGTGTTCTGTATGGATGTATTCTCCCACTTTATTGCCTCTAATCTGTATTTTTTGGGTTGAAAATTGGGTCAAAAACAACCCAAAAATCGCTGGGAACGAATTCTGCCACGCTGATTTTCACAGATGCGACGCGTGCGCGTGATGCACGCGTCCGTGTCATCTATCCTCAGGGCAACTATAGCAAATTATATCTCATTTTAAAGCCCTGAACATTATCTTTCCAATGCAACTAGAACCGCATCATTTAAACTTCTGTAGCTCAGGTTATGAACGTTTGAGTGCGAAGAGGTCAGGCTGGACAGCTTAACAATTTCTTCAACTTCTTGTATTCCTTCCACTTTTGCATGTTTCCTTTCCATCCTTTGAGCCATTCCTACCCTGTAATCCTTGAAATCACTTAACACACATATCAAGACATCAAATGGTAATAAGAGAGGATTTAAACATAGCAAATTTAAAGCCCAAAGAAGCATATTTTCAATCATAGCACAAAATCTGGAAGGAAAAAGTAAAACCATGCAAATAGTATGAATAAGTAGGTAAAGAGTTGATAAAAACCACTCAATTGAGCACAAGATAAACCATGAAATAGTGGTTTATCAATCTCCCCATACTTAAACATTAGCATGTCCTCATGCTAAGCCCAAGAGAAGCTATAAAGGAGTGAAGAGGAACGGTAGAGAGTATAAAATGCAACCTATCTATGTAAATGCAACTACATGCAAAATGTTTCTACCTACTTGGTCAAAGTAAACAAATCTTCCAAGAACAGACATGAACTGGATTTCACTAATTCAAATCATAAAAAATGAAGTATAAATAACTTACAAGAAGAAAATAGCTCATAAAAGCTGGGAACAAAGAATCGAGCATCGAACCCTCACTGGAAGTGTATGCACTCTAAGCACTCAGGTGTTTAAGGTTCGATCTCTCGGTTCTTTACTAATCCTGCTTTCTAAGACTTGCTTTTCTTCTACCAATCAACATAAATTTAATGCACAAATACACATATCAATAGGTCTTTTAAGGGTTGTAATGGGGTTAGGGTTAAGGTAGGATTGTATTTGGTTAAGTGGACTAAAAATCTAAATCCTTGATTAACCTAAACTTACCACCTAACTTAAGACAATCCATGTAATTACAATGCAAAATCTAACTACCCATTAACTATGTTTTCCACATATTCATGCATTCCAATTTTGAGTACAGTACATATGCATTGCTATCACAATATACTTTGGGGCATTTTGTGCCCTTTTTTTATTTGCTCTTTTTTTTCTTTTTTTTCTTTTTTTTTTGTTTTTTTTAATGCATATGATTAAGATATTAAATGTATAAACATGTCCTAAACATTTCTTTCACATTTTTATAGAGATATACAACACCCAATTCTTAAACCAAACGTTTCCAAACCCACTTTTTCCCACACTTAATTCATGAGCACTCTCACTAGTCTAAGCTAACCAAGGATTCAAATTAAGGACATTATTGTTTTCCGCTTAGAGTTAGTGATGAGCTAAAGTAAAGAACAAAGGGGTAAAATAGGCTCAAAATTGGTTTGCAAAGGATAATGAAAGGGTAAGGCCATATGGGTATGTAAGCTAAGTGAAACAAGGCCTCAATCATATAAGTATATGCATACATTAAACCATGAAAATATAGAATCAAGCAAGATATAGATCACAATTTTAGAGAGAAAAACACACACTAAAAATAAAATATATTGGTTGATAAAATACAACCAATCAAATAGGCTCAAAGTCTCACTGGTTTTGTGTGTTCGAGCTCTAAACCATGTTCCAAATTAAAATTTCTTCAAACAAGTTTTTCAAAAAAAAATTTTAATTTAAATTAGTGAAATATTATAAAATAGAGTCTTGAAAAGAAATTTATTACTTTAACCAAGCAGTGGTAAAATATGCACA
This sequence comes from Arachis stenosperma, assembly GCF_014773155.1. NCBI lineage: Eukaryota > Viridiplantae > Streptophyta > Magnoliopsida > Fabales > Fabaceae > Arachis > Arachis stenosperma. Next base: position 63,637,566 of record NC_080379.1, read on the forward strand.
AAATCAAGCAACATGCAATCAAATTAATGCAAATGCAACAACTAACAAGGAAAATAAAACATTGGTGTTGAGAAGAAATTAACTAACCCACGAAAGTCGGTATCGACCTCCCCACACTTAAAGATTACACTGTCCTCGGTGCATGCTAAGATGTGCAAGTGGACGGGTGGCTCCGACTGATGCTTTTCTCTAAAGATTGTGCAGATGGACTTGTCAGTTGCCCCATTGAGAAGCTTTTCCTTTCCCTTCTTTGGTGGCCAACCTGAAAGAAGATGAAAAGGAAGAGAAGTAACCCAACAATAATGATAGAAAACAAATAAAATATGAGTGGGCAATGCCAAATAATAAGGGTCTCAATTACATGGTAGCTACAACATGCAGTGAGAAAATAGTAGAAGCATACGGCATATCAATAGTGCAAGAATTGCAACAATGGGGAAGAGAGTGTGGGTAATGCAAGATAATATCAATTCATGTCAATGCAAAAGGAACACAGGTTTCATAAAAGATTGGAATTAACAGATAAATAATATCATCCAACAGTGTAAAACAAGTTACTAAGCACCAAAATAATACCAGAAAAGATATAACAGTTGAATAAAAATTGTTTAACACCAATGGAAAAATAATAGATTTAGAAGAGAAAACAAAAATATACACAAAATTAAAATACAATGAATGAAAGTATGCAAATAAATTAAGTAAAATAGGATGAAAGCGAAGAAGGATGAGAAGTTAAAGAGATAAAGAAGTAGAAAGTAAGAAAGGATAAAGAAGAAAGAAGGAATAAGAGAGAATAAAAAAGGGAGAAGAGAGAAATATGATTGGGGAAAAGATAAGATATCTGGCGCAGATGTAGTAAAACTGTGCGTTGCATATGATGCAAAAGCGTGGGTCACGCGTTCGTGTGATTTCCAAAATCTTCAAGTGACGCGGACGCGTCAGTCTTGCGAACGTGTGACTTGATTTGCGCTAGTGGCGCGAGAACAGCCGCGCGCTCGCGCAACTCTCTGTCTCAAACGCCTATTTGCCAAAATTTAGGGTGACGCGTGCGCGTGGGTGACGCGCACGCGTGGATGGCCTTACTTCCAAATTGACGCAGATGCGTGAGGTACGTGTTCCCACGATGGGGCTTTGTGCTAATAGCACCATTCCAACCCCACTCCATCTTAACTCTCTGCCATGCACCCCTTGACATCAATTTCACAGGGTCACGCGTGCGCGTGGGTGACGCGCACGCGTGGAAGGCTGGATTTGCAAACGACGCGAATGCGTCCCTGACGCATCCGCGTGCATGTGTTGGTGCGAAAGGCGCGCTTCCAGCCACGCTCCTGTGTGACTTTCTGTTCAAATCTCCTTTTTCGCTAATTTGACGCGGACGCATCAGCGACGCTGACACGTCGTGTGCGAAATTTTTTTTATGCAGAACAAAATGCAGAATGCAGATGACTATGCAGAAATTATGAATGAACACGAATAAAAATAAAATAAAATAAAACTAAGAACAAAAAGGAAAGAATATACCATGGTGGTTTGTCTCCCACCTAGCACTTTTAGTTAAAGTCCTTAAGTTGGACATTTGGTGACTCCATTGTCATGGTGGCTTGTCCTTGTACTGATCCTTGAATCCCCATTGATGCAGGTGGAAACTGTCTCTCAACAAATTTCCTTCGACAAGTGTACCGAATTTGTCGTCAAGTAAAAACTCACAATAGAGTGAGGTCGAATCCCACAGGGATTGATTGATCAAGCAACTTTAATTAGAAGAATGTTCTAGTTGAGCGAATTCAGGATTTAGGTTGAGATTTGCAGAAAATAAAATGGCGGTAATGTAAATGACGGAAAGAGTAAATGCTAGAATTGAAGGGCTGAAAGTAAATGACTGGAAGTAAATTGCAGAATTGTAAATGGGAATGGGGTGTTTGCTCATGAAAGTAAACGCAGAAATTAAAGAGAATGGGTGAGATCAGAATTGGGGAGTTTATTGGGCACAGGAGATGTTGCAATTTTCCGGATCAAGTTCATTTTCATCTCTCCCTCAATCAATGCACTCATTGATCTCCTTGGCAATCTTAATTGATTGAATTACAATTTCTTACAATTCAATCTCTCAAATCTTGATCAATAGCCAATTCCTTGGTCAATTGCTCATGAGAAGAGATGAAGTGTGGTCACTGATTATACCACATGCATTTTCCAAATCAAGTATTGAGAGGATTATAGTCACATATCCATCCAAACCCAATTTGGTCCAGCATGAGAAAGCATTTCTAGCTTGATCTCTTCATTCCTCTTTCAAGGCTCAGAAGAGATCCAAGTTTGAATAGTTTCTTTTCCAAGATAACTACCCAATGGGATGAATATCGAAAGCTTTCAAGTAAAATCAAGAGAGAAGATAGAAGAAGAATAATGAAAACTAGTATTGATCCATCAAATTACAACAGAGCTCCCTAACCCAATGAAAGGGGTTTAGTTGTTCATAGCTCTAGAAAATGAAAACAAAGATGGAGAATACATCATGGAACTAGAAGAGCAGAGAAAGTAAAATACAGAGAGTAGTGTTATTTTCCAACTTCCAGAACTTCTCAAATAATTCAAAGCTACTCCTATATATACTACTCTTCTCAGCTTCTAGTTGGCTCTTCAAGTCTTGGGCCTTTGGATCTTGAGTTTGAAGCAGTTCTCTTCTTCATTTGGGCTTGGCTTTACTTGCAGAGAGAAAGTGTGAAGTGGGCAGAGACTTTAGCTCAGGACGTTAGGGGTGTTAACGCTTAGTGAAAGTATGAGTTCGAGAATGTTAGTGACACTCAACATTGTCACTAACGTTCCAATGTGCCCCTATGTCTTACGTTAGAGTCCACGTTAACAAGGTTAACGTGGCCTTGCCAACCTTCGAGAACGTTAGTGACATTCAACATTGTCACTAACGTTCCAATGTGCCCCTATGTCTCACGTTAGAGTCCACGTTAACTAGGTTAACGTGGCTTCTAACGTGGCCATTCTTAGCCATCCCCAACGTTAGTGACAATGTTGAGTGTCACTAACGTTGGCTCATCTTTCACTCATCAACGTTAGCTTCCACGTTAACTAAGTTAACGTGGAAGTTAACGTGGCTCCTTGGGGGTTTTGTGGGTGCTTCCAACGTTAGTGACAATGTTGGGTGTCACTAACGTTGTCGACCTCCTTTGCCTCTTACGTTAGCTCCCACGTTAACCAAACCAAGTTAACGTGGGAGTTAACGTGGTTCATTGCACCTTAGGCCAACGTTAGTGACAATGTTGAGTGTCACTAATGTTGGCTTCCTTCCCCTTTTTAACGTTAGAGTCCACGTTAACTAAGTTAACGTGGACTCTAACGTGGCCACTTATGATCATTGGCCAACGTTAGTGATAATGTTAAGTGTCACTAACGTTGGCTCAAAGTCCCTTCTTCACATTAGAGTTCACGTTAACGTAGTTAACGTGACTCTTAACGTGGGCAATGATGGCTTCGAGAGCGTTATTGGCAATCACTTTTCTCATTAACTTTGCAAGTTACCTCCCATTCTACGTTAGTGGTAACGTTAATTAGATTAACGTGACTGCTAAGTGGTTCTTCCTTGCTTCCTTTGGTCCTGAAATCAAGCAATAGAGTGCATCAAAGTTCTAATCCAAGTCATGGGTAATGCAACATACAATTTGTCACTAAACTCATGCAAAATCCTCATGAAATCATGTAAAATGCACAATGTATGCTTGAATCAAGGTATAAGTGAATATCTACCCAAAACTAGCTTATTTTCTAAGGAAATGCATGAAACTATCCTAAAAACAGTAAAGAAAAGGTCAGTAAAATTGGCCAAGATGCCCTGGCATCACAACACCAAACTTAAAGCTTGCTTGTCCCTAAGTAAGTACTGGAACAAGAGAATGATGAATGGAGTGCCAAGAGAAATGAGTCATTCTTGTGGAAGTCATGTCACTGATTTTATGGTGGTTTTATGCATAGCAACTTAGGTTCATTCCATTACTGGCTTTCAGACCTTTATCATGTCCTAAAACACTGACTTTGCTTACATCCCATGAGACTTTTATTGATCCTTTTATTGTCATTCCAGGGCTTATTTGTGTTCTTCAAGCTAAGTGCTCTGTAAGGGGGCAACTCTTTAAGGTAAGCTTTCAGCCAGCACTCCCGAACCAGTTGGTTCAAGGTGCTAGGTGTTGAAGCACCCCTAAGAACTTATTTGCTCAAGTCTCTCCCCCATACATACACACCACAGTCACATAGTTTATTTATTTTCTTTTCTTGAGACCTTGGTGTCCAGCACCTCTTTGGGTTACTAAATGCTCTGTAGTGAGGGTTACTCTTGATAGTGGACTTTCAGCTGATAATCCCGAGTTAGTTAACCCAAGTTACCAAGTGATAAGGCACCCCTAAGAGCTTATTCATCCAAGTAAATCCCTCACACAGGAACACCACAGACACATGCCTCAAGATTAAAACTATTGGTGCCTAGCCTTATTGCTTACTCTTTTTCTTTTGTTTTTCACTTTAAGTGTTCTTTCCCTTTCTCTTATTAGGATCTTGTTATTTACTTAGTCTCATGGGTATATTCAAAGTATAGTATTCAGGCCAGATAGTTGTCATCCCCACCTTATGGTTGAACAAACTTAGCTAACTTATGATCATACCAAAGACTCATGAATGCACCTCCATATCATGAACTCCACTCTGGTCTTTTATAACATAAACATTCTCTTTTTCATTTGATTCAAAGAGACAAGCATACCATAAGTAAAGATATGATGCAGTGACACTTAAACCATAAATCATAGACCTAAGCAATAAAAAAAAACTTAAAATGCAGAGTTGAACTAGGTTCCAATCAACACATGACTATTAATTAACAGTGCATTCAGACTTCCAATTTTTAACACGATGAATAGATGGAATTAAGTAGCAATACAACCTTTGGGAGGTGGTTTGCTACACCAATCCAGTTGCCCTCTTGTTGTCATTGTCATAGTTCTTGATGCCTCACTTTCTTAGTTGAAAGTGCACCATCTCCTCATAAGCTTCCTGCAAGGGTATTGGAAGTTACTTGTTTCCCAAGCACTTGAGGAATATTCAGCTTGCATGTATGCTTATGATTTCTGAACTTATTTTGGTGTGTGAACACCAAACTTAGTTCCTTGCCTACTACAAAACCTTGTATGCATGCGTAGAACCTCGTATCTTGCTGTTAGCAATCAATTAACTAAAGACTACTCTATATCCAAGTGGTTCCCTTGATTGATCAGAGCTAGCAATGTGTTTTGAGAGTGTAGTGTGATTCGAACTAGCATCCTTTGGTGGGACACCAAGCTTAGAATCGCACTTTCACTCTTGAATTGTTTTGGTGTGGAACACCAAACTTAGCTCCTTGCAATGCAGGGGAAACAACTTGTGATCTTTATTGAAATGCAGCTGAAAAAGTAGTTACCTAAGGTTGGGTTGCCTCCCAACAAAGCGCTCTTTTATCGTCGCTAGCTTGACGGGTCCTTACTTCACTTGAGATGATATTTTACTCTGGGTTTTCCCCCCATGTTGCCCAGATAATGCTTGAGTCTTTGTCCATTCACTGTAAAAGTCCTCTCTGACCTTTCATCCATGATTTCGATGTGTCCATATGGTGAGACTTTTGTGACAATGAAAGGCCCGGACCACCTCGATTTGAGTTTTCCTGGGAACAGTCTCAATTTGGAATTGTAGAGGAGTACTTGTTGCCCCTTTTCAAAATCCCTGGGTGCAAGATGCAGGTCATGTCTCCTCTTTGCCTTCTCTTTATATATCTTAGTATTTTCATAGGCTTGTGACCTGAATTCCTCCATCTCTTGCAGCTGCAAGATCCTCTTTGCACCAGCAGCTATACTGTCAAAGTTTGGTATCTTGATGGCCCAGAGAGCTTTGTGTTCCAATTCTTGTGGTAAATGGCAAGCTTTCCCATAAACCAGTTGATATGGGGACATTCCCAGTGGTGTTTTGAATGCTGTCTTATATGCCCAAAGAGAATCATCTAGCTTCTTCGCCCAATCCTTTCTTGATGCACCCACAGTCTTTTCCAGAATCCACTTTAGCTCTCTGTTGGATATCTCCGTTTGTCCACTTTTTTGGGGATGGTAAGGTGTGGCTACCTTGTGTTTCAGCCCATATCGTAGGAGAAGAGCCTCTAGTGGTTTGTTACAAAAATGGCTCCCTCCATCACTGATGAGGGCTCTTGGGACTCCGAACCGGCTGAAGATATTCTTCCTAAGGAAGTTCATGACCACTTTGTTGTCATTTGTTGGGGTTGCAATGGCCTCTACCCATTTGGACACATAATCCACTGCTACCAAGATGTACTTGTTTGCATATGAGGTTGGGAATGGTCCCATGAAATCTATTCCCCACACATCAAATACTTCCAGTTCCAAAATGAAATTCTGTGGCATGGCATTTCTTTTAGGCAAGCTCCCAGATATTTGGCATTCATTGCAGCTCCTTACCAGTTCTTTGGCATCCTTGAAAAGGGTGGGCCAAAAGAATCCACTTTGTAACACCTTTGCTGCAGTCCTGTCCCCTCTAAAGTGGCCTCCGTAGCATGAGCTGTGGCAATTCCATAGTACCCCTCGTCCTTCCTCTTCTGAGACACATCTTCTAAGGATTCCATTTGAACACTTCTTGAAGAGATAAGGCTCGTCCCAGACAAAGTATTTTGCATCATTCAAGAGCTTCCTCTTTTGATGTTTATTGATCACTGGAGGTAGAGCCCCAGTTGCCTTGAAGTTGGCAATGTCTGCAAACCATGGGGCTTTGTGCACTGTCATTAACTTCTCATTAGGGAAGAGCTCGTTCACACTCATATCATGTGTTCCTCCTTCCTCATGAGGAATCCTGGATAGGTGATCTGCCACCTTATTCTCCACTCCCTTCTTGTCTCTGATTTCAATATCAAACTCCTGCAATAATAAGATCCATCTTATTAGTCTTGGTTTTGATTCTTGCTTGGCAAATAAATATTTAAGTGCTGTGTGATCTGTAAAAACAATGACTTTAGCACCGATGAGGTACGATCTAAACTTGTTAAATGCAAAAAACTATGGCTAGCAATTCCTTTTCAGTAGTGGTATAATTTCTTTGAGCATCATTGAGGACCTTGCTAGCATAATATATTACATGGACTAAGTTGTTTTTCCTCTGCCCTAACACTGCCCCTACTGCAAAGTCAGATGCATCACACATCAATTCAAAGGGTAAGTTCCAATCAGGTGGGGAGATGATAGGGGCAGAGGACAATCTTTCTTTCAAATGCTCGAATGCCAACATGCAGGTTTCATCGAAGATGAATGGTGTAACTGATATAAGGAGATTACTCAAGGGCTTAGCTATTTTTGAAAGATCTTTAATAAATCTTTTGTAAAAGCCAGCATGCCCTAAAAAGCTTCTAATTGCCTTGACATCACTGGGTGGAGGAAGCTTTTCAATAAGTTCCACTTTAGCCCTGTCCACTTCGATTCCTTGGTTAGAAATCTTATGGCCAAGAACTATTCCTCATGTCACCATAAAGTGACATTTCTCCCAGTTCAAGACCAAATTGGTCTCTTGGCATCTTTTCAATACCAAGGCTAGGTGAGGGAAATGATCCTTTCGTGTAGCTTCATTGAGTTTCCGATAGTCAATGCACATTCGCCATCCTGTGACGGTCCTTGTAGGTATCAGTTCGTTCCTCTCATTGGGAACCACAGTGATTCCTCCCTTCTTGGGCACAACATGCACGGGGCTGACCCAAGGGCTGTTTGAGATTGGGTAGATTACTCCTCCTTGCCAAAGCTTCATAACTTCTTTCTGTACCACTTCCTTCATGATTGGGTTCAGCCTTCTTTGGGATTGAATGGATGGTTTTGCATCATCTTCCAACAGTATTTTATACATGCATATAGCTGAACTGATTCCCTTCAGGTCAGCAAGGGTCCATCCGATGGCATCCTTATGCTCCCGCAGCACCTTGAGCAGTTCATCCTCTTGATCTTGGCTGAGGCATGAGCTTATGATCACTGGGTAGTTCTCATTTTCTCCTAGGTATGCATATTTGAGAGTGGTTGGTAATGCTTTGAGTTCAACCTTGGGTGCCTCTAACTTTTCAGTCTCTTCCTTTGGTGCATCTTGAACATGACTCTCTGCTGTTGCAACATCTTCACTTGATATATACTCCTCCTCCATTGATCTCTCGGGCTTTTCATGCTCTTCTTCTTCAAAACACTCCTGCACTTATTCTTCACGTGCGTCTAACCTCATGCATTCCCCCAATTGTTCTGGTGGGTAACTCATGGCCTTGAACACATTGAATGTCATCTTTTCATTGTGTAATCTCAAGGTAAGATCACCTTTTTGGACATCAATGATAGCTCTAGCAGTGGCCAAGAACAGCCTTCCCAGAATAATGGAGGTCTTGGCATCCTCCTGCATGTCCAACACTACAAAATCTGCCGGGAATATGAAGTCTCCTACTTTCACCAACAAATCCTCTACTATGCCATGAGGGAACTTGAACGATTGGTCAACCAGTTGTAAGGCCATTTTTGTTGGTTTAGCCTCCTCGATTTTCATCTTCCTCATCATTGCTACTGATATCAAATTGATGCTGGCTCCTAAGTCACAAAGGGCCTTCTCTACTGTGATTTCCCCTATGATACAAGGGATCTGAAAGCTCCCAGGATCCTTCAACTTCTGGGGTAGTTTGTGCTGGATGATAGCACTACATTCTTCGGTTAGTATCACAGTCTCATTGTTCTTCCAGCTTCTCTTCTTAGTCATCAGCTCCTTCAGGAACTTGGCGTAGAGTGGCATTTATTCTTTTGCTTCAGCAAAGGGTATGTTGATTTGTAGTTTCTTGAAGATTTCCAAGAATCTCACGAACTGGTTGTCATCTTCCTTTTTCTTCAACTACTGAGGATATGGAGCTCTTGAGATGTTCAGTTTTGGCATCCCTTTTTCTTTTTGTGGACTTGAAGTAGGAGTTTGAACTCCATCTTGCTCTTCTCCCTTTTTATTTGAGCCTTCTTCTTGTGGTTTTTGGGAGAGTTCCTTAAGTTCCTTCCCACTCCTAAGTGTTATAGCTTGACACTCCTCCTCTTTGCTTGAATTGTTATCATTGCAAAGGTTGTGGTTAGAAAGCTGCTTGAATAGATAACCAATTTGTGTCTCCAGTTTCTTGATGGCAGCATTTTGATTCTGCATGTTTGACTGCACTTCCTCTCGAAATACTTTACTATTTCGGACGTCTTTGCATACTCCCTCAAGTAAGGTTTCAAGCTTAGAGAGTCTGTCATCCATTGATGGTGGATTGGGAGTAGAGGTGTTGTTTTGGTTTTGATATGGGTGTGGAGAAGTGTTGTTGTGGGGGTGTTGATATGTCCTCTGTGTGAATTGTTGATGAGCTGCATTGTTGTTGGAGTTGTAACGTCTTTGGTCTTGGCTTTGATCTTGCTGATTCCCCCACCCAAATTTTGGGTGGATCCTCCATCCAGAGTTGTAGGTTTTGGAGTATGGATCATGGTTCTGTCTAAGTGAATTCCCAATGTAGTTGGCTTGCCCAAGATTACCCTCTGCCTTTTCATCCATTCCTTCTTGGGTTGTTGGTGAAGTGGTGATGGCTGCCACTTGGTTCCTCTCCATCTTCTTGGTGAGGTCAGCTAGCTGCTTGGTGATTATCTTGTTTTGAGCTAACAATGCATCCATGTGGTTCAGCTCCATTACTCCTCTAGTGTTACTTCTTTCAGAGGCATAGAAGTAGTCATTCTCAGCAACTGTTTCGATGACATCTATGGCTTCTTCAATGGTTTTCTTCTTGTTCAAAGAGCCTCCTGATGAATGATCCACAGCCTTCTTTGACTCATAGGAAAGACCTTCATAGAAGATGTGAAGTTGGACCCACTCATTGAACATCTCTGCTGGGCATCTCCTTGTTAGGTCTTTGAACCTTTCCCAAGCTTCATAAAGTGTCTCCCCATCTTGCTGTCTGAACGTCTGCACTTCAGTTCTCAGCCTATTGATCCTTTAAGGGGGGTAAAACCTTGCCAAAAACTTATTCACTACCTCCTCCCAATTTGTCAGGCTTTTTTTTGGGAAGGATTCAAGCCATTTGAATGCCTTGTCCCTGAGTGAAAAAGGGAACAAGAGCAGCCTATATACATCCTGGTGGACTCCATTGGACTTCACTGTGTCACAAATCCTCAAGAAGGTGGTCAAGTGTTGATTTGGATCTTCTTGAGCACCTCCTCCAAATGAGCAATTATTCTGCACAAGAGTGATGAGCTGAGGTTTTAGCTCGAAATTGTTGACATGTATGGTGGGCTTCTGAATGCTGCTCCCACAGTTTCCAGGATTAGGATTTATATAGGATCCTAAGACTCTTCTATCCTCCCCAGCATGATTTGCTCAACCTCCTCCCCCATGGTTATTAGCCTCTTCTTCATGCTGGTTTTCCATGTTGCCTTCCATGTTTAGTTCTAAGTGTTCCTCCTCCTCTTCAGCACCGATTGCACGTTTTTCTCTTGCTTCCCTCCTTAATCTAAGGAGGGTCCTCTCCAGTTCAGAATCGAAGGAAGTTGAAGCCCCGCTTCTTCTCCCTGTCATACAACCAACAAGTACAAGCAAGTAACAATATGTGCAGATAGTATTGCTGTCAGAATTACTGTTAGTTGTGAGTGGTGCAATATATCAAACAGTTAGTGGGTTAGCAAAATGAATGGTAAATAACAAAGAACACGAAAGAGTAGAGGGGGAAGGGAAGAAGTTAACTAAGACAGAAAGTAAATTACTCAAACAGAAAATTAAATCAACAAACAAAAAATGCTCAATCTAGTGATCTCCTAATTTAATCATTATTGATGCACAATCAATCCCCGGCAACGGCGCCATAAACTTGATGCAGGTGAAAACTGTCTCTCAACAAATTTCCTTCGGCAAGTTGATGACAGGTCATCATATACCCATTTTTCAAGCTAATTTCACTTGTTTCACTAGTCTTTATGCACTTTCTTGCATCCTAAGTAAGCAATTTGGAATGAAAATGCATAACTTCTTTAAATCAAACAACCACCATTAAATTGATGCTAAATCATGAGGTTTGAGCTAAAATTAATGGAATTTTAATGAATTATAAACCTTATGAGTTTGGAGATACTTTGAATGGTTGCTTTGATTTCTTGTAGGTGAAGAAAAGAAGAAAAGAAGAAAAACGTGGCTTAAGAAGTGTGGCCATGGGAAGAAAATGGTGTGGTGAAAGAAGGAGAAGTGTGGCGCAACATAGAAGGAGGAAGCAATCATTGCCCTCCACAAGGGCACACTGCCCTCCAGGAGGGCAACATAATGAACCAAGCTTTGAGAGGTAACACTGCCCTGCCCACAACAAGGGCGGAGCACAATTTGATACTAAGGATCAAGGAGAGCAAAAACTCTGCCCTGCCCTCCTCAAGAGCAATATCGGGCTCATCAAAGAAATAAATTCAAGGAAAAAGCCTACCAATGCTTGCCACAAGGTTCGAACTCATGAGCAAGGGGGAGTGAGAGAGCGCTACTCACAAGCTTGTTTTCAATCTCCCAGGATCGAACACGGCACCATGAGGAAGCAAGGAATTAGGCCTTACTTTGGTGCCAAGAAAACCAAGGAAAAGAAGCAGCGTGTGCATCCACCGAGTTTCGAACTCGGGACTTCACCTTTGGCACATTGCCCTGCCCTCCGCAAGGGCAGGGCAGCATCTTGTGATGCACAGCCAGCGCACCAGATTGGCACGCACCAAGGGAGCTTTGGCACAGCAAGCACGCACGGGCAGCAGAATCTGGCGCACCATGAAAACTCTGCCCTGCCCTCCACAAGGGCAGGGCAGCATCCTATAGCACCACACACACCCAACACGCACGCACAAGGCTGCACGCACCATTTCCTGCCCTGCCCTCCACAAGGGCAGGGCAGCCTCCTGGGAGCTACTTTCTCATGGGCTGAAATTGGATTAAAAATCCAATTAAATTCATTTCTTCACCAAATCAAAAGCCCATCCAAATTCCAAAATCCAAGAATAGAAAGTGTATAAATAGGAGATAGTTTGATGTAATTAGGACCTTTTTTTTACTTTTTGACTTTTGAATCTTCTTTTGATTTTTGAATTTGGAGATTTCATTGAGAGCTAGGAACTGAGATTTCAGAGAATTGGGGAGGAGAATTGATCTCTCTTCTTCCTCATTCTTACTTGAGCATTTTTACTTTTCTTGTTTGAGTCTTGGGTGTGAAGAATTGAGGAATTTCTGTCTCAATCTCCATTCAAGATCTCTTTAATTCATATTCTGCATAATTGAGTTCAATTACATTTCCTTTACTGCTTCTTCTTAAATTTCTTGTTAATTGCTTTGTGAACTTGGATCTGGGAAGGCAATTGAGATCTAGACTTGGTTTTTCTGTGAACCCCTGCTGCAATTCAATTCCCTTCCTGTTTGAATTCTAGTTACTTCTAATTCAACTTCTGCTTTATTAATTGTTGCAATTTAATTTCCACTTGCTTAAATTCTGAATTCCCAATCCTCAACTCCCTTTTTCATTCAAGCAATTTATATTTCTTGCACTTTAAGTTACTGCAATTTACATTTCTTGCACTTTAAGTTTCAGTCATTTAATTTCTTGTTCTTTAAGATTCAGCACCTTTACTTCCAATTCTCTTTAATTTCTGCAATTCATCCCTCTCCCTTTACATTTCTTGCTATTTACTTACTGTTGGATACAAAATCACTCAACCAATACTTGATTCGCTTGACTAAATCAACCACTAAACTAAAATTGCTCAATCCTTCAATCCCTGTGGGATCGACCTCACTCCCATGAGTTTTATTACTTGATGCGACCCGGTACACTTGCCGGTGAGTTTTGTGTTGGATCGTTTTCCACACATCAAGTTTTTGGCGCCGTTGCCGGGGATTGAAATAGATTGATGATGAGCGGATAATTTGTACGCTTTTTGGCATTGTTTTTAGTATGTTTTTAGTATGTTTTAGTTAGTTTTTATTATATTTTTATTAGTTTTTAGTTAAAATTCACTTTTCTAGACTTTACTATGAGTTTGTGTGTTTTTCTGTGATTTCAGGTATTTTCTGGCTGAAATTGAGGGACTTGAGCAAAAATCTGATTCAGAGACTGAAAAGGACTGCAGATGCTGTTGGATTCTGACCTCCCTGCACTCGAAGTGGATTTTCTGGAGCTACAGAAACCCAATCGGCGCGCTCTCAACGGCGTTGGAAAGTAGACATCCTGGGATTTCCAGCAATATATAATAGTCCATACTTTGCCCAAGATTTGATGACCCAAACCGGCGTTCAAAGTCACCATCAGAATTCCCAGCGTTAAACGCCAGAACTGGCACCAAAGTGGGAGTTAAACGCCCAAACTGGCACAAAAGCTGGCGTTTAACTCCAAGAGAAGTCTCTACACGAAAATGCTTCAATGCTCAGCCCAAGCACACACCAAGTGGGCCCGAAAGTGGATTTTTATGTCTTTTACTCATCTTTGTAATTCTTAAGCTACTAGTTCCCTATAAATAGGACCTTTTACTATTGTATTTTCATCTTTTGATCACTTCAGATCTCTAGATCATCTTTGGACGTCTAGTTCTTAGATCATTGGGAGGCTGGCCTCATGGCCATGTCTAGACCTTGTTCTTATGTATTTTCAACGGTGGAGTTTCTACACACCATAGATTAAGGTGTGGAGCTCTGTTGTACCTCGAGTATTAATGCAATTACTATTTTTCTTCTATTCAATTCAGCTTGTTCTTATTCCAAGATATTCATTCGCACTCAAGAACTTGATGAATGTGATGATTATGTGACGCTCATCATCATTCTCACTCATGAACGCGTGACTGACAACCACCTCCGTTCTACAAGCAAACAAGGCTCTAATGTTTATCTCTTGGGTTCTTTAACCGGAATCTTCGTGGTATAAGCTAGAATTGATGGCGGCATTCAAGAGAATCCGGAAGGTCTAAACCTTGTCTGTGGTATTCTGAGTAGGATTCAATGATTGAATGACTGTGACGAGCTTCAAACTCGCGATTGTGGGGCGTTAGTGACAGACGCAAAAGAATCACTGGATTCTATTCCGACATGATCGAGAACCGACAGCTGGATAGCCGTGCCGTGACAGGGTGCGTTGAACATTTCCACTAAGAGGACGGGACTGTAGCCATTGACAACGGTGATGCCCAACATACAGCTTGCCATGGAAAGGAGTAAGAAGGATTGGATGAAGACAGTAGGAAAGCAGAGAGACGGAAGGGACAAAGCATCTCCATTCATTTATCTGAAGTTCTCACCAATGAATTGCATAAGTATCTCTATCTTTATCTTTATGTTTTATTCATATATCATCCATAACCATTTGAGTCTGCCTGACTAAGATTTACAAGATGACCATAGCTTGCTTCATACCAACAATCTCTGTGGGATCGACCCTTACTCGCGTAAGGTTTATTACTTGGACGACCCAGTGCACTTGCTGGTTAGTTGTGCAAAGTTGTGATGCCATGGTATTGAGCACCAAGTCTTTGGGGTCATTACTAGGGATTATTTGAGTTGTGAAAAGTAGTGATCACAATTTCGTGCACCAAGTTTTTGGCGCCGTTGCCGGGGATTGTTTCGAGTATGGACAACTGACAGTTCATCTTGTTGCTTAGATTAGGTTTTTATCTTCAGAGTTCTTAACAATGAATTCTAGTGTTTCAAGGTGATGTTCTTATCATCACCAAAGCTGATTGATTCTCATCAATTTAGCTCTTGAATGCAATGTCCTGCTGAAGCTTGGCTAGCCATGTCTAATTCCTTTAGACTGAAGCTTTAGACTAACATTGCATGATTCCTGGAATTCTCATTAAGAATTTTGATACCTTTATTTTCCTTTTCACTTAATTTTCGAAAAATCCAAAAAAATTACAAAATCATAAAAACCAAAAATATTCTCATGTTTCTTGTTGAGTCTAGTGTCTCATGTTAAGTTTGGTGTCAATTGCATGTTTCTGTTCTTCTTGCATTCATTCATGTGTCTTCATTAATCTTCAAGTTGTTCTTGATGGTTTCCATGCTCTGATCTTTAAATTCTCTTGACTTGAGTGTTTTGTTGTTTCTCAAATGCATTCTCATTTTGTTAGTGTCAGTAGTATACAAACTGCTAAGTTTGGTGTCTTGCATACATTGTTATTTGATTTTAGTTGCATTTTGATTATTCCTCATTATTAAAAAATCCAAAAATATTTTTAATTTGTGTCTTTTCAAGTCAATAATACAGAGAATTGAAGATTCAGAACATACAGCAGAGGAATTACACAAAAAAGGCTGGGCGTTCAAAATGCCCAGTGAAGAAGGCAGACTGGCGTTTAAACGCCAGCCAGGGTGCCTGGCTGGGCGTTTAACGCCCAAAAGGGCAGTGCTTTGGGCGTTAAACGCCAGAATGTGCACCATTCTGGGCATTTAACGCTAGGATGGCACAAGAGGGAAGATTTTGTTTTCAAAACAAATTTTTTTCAAGTTTTCAAAATTTTTTCAAAATCAAATCTTTTTCAAATCATATCTTTTCAATCAAATCTTTTTCAAAATCGATTTCTTTCCTTTTTCAAAAATACTTGCTATCAATTAATGATTTGATTCAACATCTCAAGTATGCTTCCTTTTCTGTTGAGAAAGGTTTAATGTCTGAATCATATCTTTTCTTGTTAGCCAAGTCATTAATTTTTTTTAAATCAAATCTTTTTAAATTGTTTTTCAAATCATATCTTTTCAATCATATCTTTTTAAAACCATAACTTTTCAATCATATCTTTTTAATCACATCTTTTTCAAAATAGTTTTTAATCATATCTTTTAATTTCTAATTTCAAAATCTTTTTCAAAAATGACTTGATTTCTTTTCCACTCTTAGTTTTCAAAAATGTTTTTCAAAATGTTTTTAAAATCTTTGACTTTATTTTCGAAAATTTCTTCCCCTCTTCTCACATCCTTCTATTTATGGACTAACACTATTCCTCAATGAACAATTCGAACTCCATCTCTTTTGATAAGTTCGAATTATTCTACCTCTCTTTCTATTTTTCTTTTCCTCTGACACCTCAAGGAATCTCTATACTCTGACATAGAGGATTCCATATTTTCTTGTTCTCTTCTCTTTCATATGAGCAGGAGCAAAGACAAAAGCATTCTTGTTGAGGCTGACCCTGAACCTGAAAGGACCTTGAAGCGAAAGCTAAGAGAAGCTAAGGCACAACTCTCCATAGAGGACCTAACAGAAATCTTCAAAGAAGAAGAAGACATGGCAGCCGAAAATAACAAAAATGCCAACAATGCAAGGAAAGTGCTGGGTGACTTTACTGCACCTACTCCCGACTTTTATGGGAGAAGCATCTCTATCCCTGCTGGTGGAGGAAATTGTGATCCATGTTCTAATTATTTTGAGATAAAGGCTTCTAAGGGGCAGCACCTGAATTCACAACTCCGTTCAACTAACCAGCAAGTGTACTGGGTCGTCCAAGTAATACCTTACGTGAGTAAGGGTCGAATCCACAGAGATTGTTGGTATGAAGCAAGCTATGGTCACCTTGCAAATCTCAGTTAGGCGGATTAAACATTGTTTATGGGGTCGAAGGTTAATAATAAAATAGAAATAAAATAAATAATAAAAGGGATAGAATACTTATGCAGATTTATTGATGGGAATTTCAGATAAGCGGATGGAGATGCTGTAGAGCCCAAGGACGCCTGCTCTCCCACTACTTCTACTCAATCCTTCTTACTCCTTTCCATGGCAAGCTTTGTATAGGGGTTCACCATCAGCTGTGGCTACTTTCAATCCTCTCGGAAAAATATCCTATGCGGCTATCACTCGCACAGCTAATCAGTCTGGAGGCATCACCCATGGTTGATGGCTACATCCCATCCTCGCAGTGAAAACTAATGCTCACGCACTCTGTCACAGTACGGCTAATCACTAGTTGGTTCCCGCGCCTACTGGAATAGAATCCCTTGATTCTTTTGCGTCTGTCACTAACGCCCAGCACTTGCAAGTTTGAAGCACGTCACAGTCATTCATTACCGGAATCCTACTCGGAATACCACAGACAAGGTTAGACTTTCCGGATTCCCAGGATCCTACTCGGAATACCACAGACAAGGTGAGACTTTCCGGATCCTCATAAATACCGCCATCCATCTAGCTTATACCACGAAGATTCTGTTGGGGAATCTAAGAGATACGCATTCAAGCTCTGTTGCATGTAGAACGGAAGTGGTTGTCAATCACGCGCGTTCATAATTGAGAATAATAATGAGGGTTATCTAACTCATCACATTCATCATGTTCTTGGGTACGAATGAATATCTTGGAATAAGAATAAGAGAGATTTGAATAAAAGAAAATAGAATTGCATTAATACTTGAGGTACAGCAGAGCTCCACACCCTTAATCTATGGTGTGCAGAAACTCCACCGTTGAAAATACATAAGCAAAGGGTTCAGGCATGGCCGAATGGCCAGCCCCCAAAACGTGATCAATGATCTCCTAGGATGAAGAATAAAACAAGACTGAGACCAAAGATGTCTAATACAATAGATAAATGTCCTATATATACTAGACTAGCTCCTAGGGTTTACATGAGTAAGTAATTGATGCATAAATTCACTTCCGGGGCCCACTTGGTGTGTGCTTGGGCTGAGCTTGATCTATTCACGAGCTGAGGCATTTCTTGGCGTTGAACTTTGAGTTATGACGTGTTTTGGGCGTTCAACTCCGGATCATGACGTTTTTCTGGCGTTTAACTCCAGACAGCAGCATGAACTTGGCGTTTAACGCCAAGTTACGTCGTCAATCTTCGAATAAAGCATGGACTATTATATATTGCTGGAAAGCCCTGGATGTCTACTTTCCGACGCCGTTAAGAGCGCGCCATTTGGAGTTCTGTAGCTCCAGAAAATCCATTTCGAGTGCAGGGAGGTCAGAATTCAACAGCATCAGCAGTCCTTTTGTCAGCCTTTTTCAGAGTTTTGCTCAAATCCCTCAATTTCAGTCAGAATTTACATGAAATCACAGAAAAACACACAAACTCATAGTAAAGTCCAGAAATGTGAATTTAACATAAAAACTAAGGAAAACATCCCTAAAAGTAGCTTGAACTTACCAAAAACTATCTAAAAACAATGCCAAAAAGCGTATAAATTATCCGCTCATCACAACACCAAACTTAAATTGTTGCTTGTCCCCAAGCAACTGAAAATCAAATAGGATAAAAAGAAGAGAATATACTATAAATTCAGAAATATCAATGAATATTAATTATAATTAAATGAGCGGGACTTGTAGCTTTTTGCTTCTGAACAGTTTTGGCATCTCACTTTTTCCTTTGAAGTTTAGAATGATTGGCTTCTCTAGGAACTTAGAATTTGGGATAGTGTTATTGACTTTCCTAGTTAAGCATGTTGATTCTTGAACACAGCTACTTATGAGTCTTGGCCGTGGCCCTAAGCACTTTGTTTTCCAGTATTACCACCGGATACATAAATGCCACAGACACATAACTGGGTGAACCTTTTCAGATTGTGACTTAGCTTTGCTAAAGTCCCCAGTTAGTGGTGTCCAGAGCTCTTAAGCACACTCTTTTGCTTTGGATCACGACTTTAACCACTCAGTCTCAAGCTTTTCACTTGGACCTTCATGACACAAGCACATGGTTAGGGACAGCTTGATTTAGCCGCTTAGGCCTGGATTTAATTTCCTTGGGCCCTCCTATCCATTAATGCTCAAAGCCTTGGATCCTTGCTTTTTGAAATTTTCGCCCCCTTTTTTTTTTTGCTGCTTTTTCTTGCTTCAAGAATCAATTTCATGATGTTTTTCAGATCATCAATAACATTTCTCTTTGTTCATCATTCTTTCAAGAACCAACAATTTTAACACTCATAAACAACAAGATCAAAAGACATATGCACTGTTCAATCATTCATTCAGAAAACAAAAAGCATTGTCACCACATCAATATAATTAAATTAAATTCAATAATAATTTCGAAATTCATGTACTTCTTGTTCTTTTGAATTAAAACATTTTTCTTTTAAAGGAGGTGAAGGATTAATGGAATTTATTCATAGCTTTAAGGCATGGTTACATACTAATGATCATGAAATAAAGACACAAAACATAGATAAACACAATAATTAAAAACCAAAAACAGAAAGAAATAAAGAACAAGGAGTGAATCCACCTTTAGTGGCGTCTTCTTCTTGAAGGACCAATGATGTTCTTAAGCTCTTCTATGTCCCTTCCTTGCCTTTGTTGCTCCTTCCTCATTGCTCTTTGATCTTCTCTTATTTCTTGGAGAATGATGGAGTGCTCATGATGTTCCACCCTTAGTTGTTCAACATTATGGCTCAAATCTTCTAAGGAGGTGTTGAGTTGCTCCCAATAGTTGTTGGGAGGAAAGTGCATTCCTTGAGGCATTTGTTGATGATGCACTTCCTCATGTTCTTCTTGAAGGCCGTGAGGCACCTCTCTTGTTTGCTCCATCCTTTTCTTTGTGATGGGCTTGTCTTCTTCAATGGAAACATCTCCTTCTATGATAACTCCAGCTGAGTAACATAGATGGCATATAAGATGGGGGAAGGCTAGCCGTGCCATGTGTGAAGGCTTGTCAGCTATTTTGTAGAGTTCATTGGAGATGACTTCATGAACTTCTACTTCCTCTCCAATCATGATGCTATGAATCATGATGGCCCGATCCACAGTAACTTCAGATCGGTTGCTTGTAGGGATGATGGATCTTTGAATGAACTCCAACCATCCTCTAGCTACAGGCTTGAGGTCCAGTCTTCTTAGTTGGACTGGCTTTCCTTTGGAGTCTATTCTCCATTGGGCGCCTTCCACACAAATGTCCATTAGGACTTGGTCCAACCTTTGATTAAAGTTGACCCTTCTTGTATAGGGGCGTTCATCACCTTGCATCATGGGTAAGTGAAACGCCAACCTCACATTTTCCGGACTAAAATCCAAGTATTTCCCCCTAACCATTGTGAGATAATTCTTTGGGCTTGGGTTCATACTTTGATCATGGTTCCTAGTGATCCATGTATTGGCATAGAACTCTTGAACCATTAGAATTCCGACTTGTTGCATGGGGTTGGCTAAGACTTCCCAACCTCTTCTTTGGATTTCATGTCGGATTTCCGGATACTCATTCTTTTTGAGCTTGAAAGGGACCTCAGGGATCACCTTCTTCTTTGCCACAACATCATAGAAGTGGTCTTGATGGCTTTTGGAGATGAATCTCTCCTTCTCCCATGACTCGGAGGTGGAAGCTTTTGCTTTCCCTTTCCCTTTTCTTGAGGAAGTTCCGGCCTTAGGTGCCATTGGTAATGGAAAAACAAAAAAAGCTTAAGCTTTTACCACACCAAACTTAAAATTTTGCTCGTCCTCGAGCAAGAAAAGAAAAAAAAAGTAGAAGAAGAGAAGAAGAGAATATGATAGAGAGTGAGAAGTGGGTTCGGCTATGTGGGAGAGGAAGGGGTTGTGTTGTGTGAAAATGAAGAAGAATTGAAGGGTATTTATAGGGAGAGGGGAGGGTATGGGTTCGGCCAATTTGGGTGGGAATGGGTGGGAAATTGAATTTGAATTTTATGAGGGTAGGTGGGGTTTATGGGGAAGGGGAGGTTGATGTGAATGGTGAATGGGGTAATTGGGAAGAGGAATTGAGGTGATTGATGAAGAAGATGTTGGGAAGTGGGACATGGGGAATTGTAATCACATTCACAAAAACTAGGATTAGGAGGTAAGGTGGGAATATGTTAGGTGGGGATCCTGTGGGGTCCACAGATCCTGAGGTGAGGATCCTGTGGGGTCCACAGATCCTGAGGTGAAAACAAATACCATTCCTTCACCATTTAGGCATGTAAAATGCCTTCATGCATCATTCTGGTGTTCAAACGCCCATTGGTGCATGTTCTGGGCGTTCAACGCCCATGTAATGCATGTTTCTGGCGTTGAACGCCAGTTTCATGCTTGTTCCTGGCATTCAGCGCTAGTTTGTCCTCTCTGTGCACCATCCTGGCGTTTAACGCCAGGTTGTTGCTTGTTTTGGGCGTTCAGCGCCAGAATGGTGCTCTGTTCTGGCGTTGAACGCCGGCCAGATGCACCTTACTGGCGTTGAACGCCAGTCTGCGCTGCCTCCAGGGTGAAAATTTTTTTCTTCTGTTTTTGACTCTGTTTTTAATTTTTTTGATTTTTTTCGTGACTCCTCATGATCATGTACCTAATAAAACACAAAAATAAACAAGAAACAAAATAAAATAAAATTAGATAAATAAAATTGGGTTGCCTCCCAACAAGCGCTTCTTTAATGTCAATAGCTTGACAGTGGCTCTCATGGAGCCACAAGGTGATCAGGTCAATTTAGTGTGGTCCCAACACCAAACTTAGAGTTTGGATATGGGGTTTGAACACCAAACTTAGAGTTTGGTTGTGGCCTCACAACACCAAACTTAGAGTTTGACTGTGTGGGTTCTTCTTGACTCTGAACTGAGAGAAGCTCTTTATGCTTACTCTCTTTTGTCACAGAGGGATGGCCATGTGCTTGAAACACAAGGTAGTCCCCATTCAATTGGAGGACTAACTCACCTCTGTTGACATCTATCACAGCTCCTGCTGTGGCTAGGAAAGGTCTTCCTAGGATGATGCATTCATCATCTTCCTTCCTAGTGTCTAGGATTATGAAATCAGTAGGGATGTAAAGGCCTTCAACCTTTACTAGCACGTCCTCTACTATTCCATAAGCTTGTCTTATGGACTTATCTGCCAATTGTAATGAGAACAAGGCAGGTTGTACCTCAATGATTCCCAGCTTCTCCATTACAGAGAGTGGCATAAGATTTATCCCTGACCCAAGATCACATAGAGCTTTTTCAAAGCTCATGGTGCCAATGGTGCAAGGTATTAAGAACTTACCAGGATCTTGTTTCTTTTGAGGTAGAGTTCTCTGAATCCAAGTATCTAGTTCACTAATGAGCAAGGGAGGTTCACTTTCCCAAGTCTCATTACCAAACAGCTTGGCATTCAGCTTCGTGATAGCTCCTAAGTATTGAGCAACTTGCTCTCCAGTCACATCTTCATTCTCTTCAGAGGATGAATATTCTTCAGAGCTCATGAATGGCAGAAGGAGATTTAAAGGAATCTCTATGGTCTCTAGATGAGCCTCAGATTCCTCAGGATCCTCAATAGGAAACTCCTTCTTGCTTGAGGGACGTCCCAGGAGGTCTTCCTCACTAGGATTTTCGTCCTCCTCCTCCTTTGTGCATTTGGCCATATTGACTATGTCAATGGCTTTGCACTCTCCTTTTGGATTTTCTTCTGTATTGCTTGGGAGAATACTGGGAGGAGTTTCAATAACTTTCTTACTCAGCTGGCCCACTTGTGCCTCCAAATTTCTAATGGAGGATCTTGTTTCATTCATGAAACTGAAAGTGGCCTTTGACAGATCAGAGACTATATTGGCTAAATTAGAAGTGTTTTGTTCAGAATTCTCTGTCTGTTGCTGAGAAGATGATGGATATGGCTTACTATTGTTCAGCCTATTGCGTCCACCATTGTTAAAGCCTTGTTGAGGCTTTTGTTGATCCTTCCAGGAGAAATTTGGATGATTTCTCCATGATGAGTTATAGGTATTTCCATAAGGTTCACCCATGTAATTAACCTCTGCCATGGCGGGGTTCTCAGGATCATAAGCTTCTTCAGAAGCTGCCTCTCTAGTACTGTTGGATACATGTTGCAATCCATTCAGATTTTGAGAGATCATGTTGATCTGTTGAGTCAACACTTTGTTCTGGGCCAATATGGCATTCAGAGCATCAATTTCAAGAACTCCTTTCTTCTGAGGTACCCCATTATTCATGGAATTCCTCTCAGATGTGTACATGAACTGGTTATTTGCAACCATGTCAATGAGTTCTTGAGCCTCTTCAGGCGTTTTCTTCAGGTGAATAGATCCACCTGCAGAATGGTCCAGTGACATTTTCGAAAATTCAGAGAGGCCATAATAGAATATATCTAATATGGTCCATTCTGAGAACATGTCAGATGGACATCTCTTGGTCAGCTGCTTGTATCTTTCCCAAACTTCATAGAGGGATTCACCATCTTTTTGTTTGAAGGTTTGAACATCCACTCTCAGCTTGCTCAACTTTTGAGGAGGGAAGAATTTATCTAAGAATGCAGTGACAAGCTTATCCCATGAGTCCAGGCTATCCTTGGGTTGTGAATCCAACCATATTCTAGCTTTGTCTCTTACAGCAAAAGGGAAAAGCATGAGTCTGTAGACTTCAGGATCAACTTCATTCGTCTTTACAGTCTCACAGATCTGCAAGAATTCAGTTAAAAACTGATAAGGATCTTCAGATGGAAGTCCATAAAACTTGCAGTTTTGTTGCATTAAGGCAACTAGCTGAGGTTTCAGCTCAAAGTTATTGGCTCCAATGGCAGGAATGGAGATGCTTCTTCCATCAAACTTGGACGTTGGCTTTGTGAAGTCACCAAGCATTCTCCTTGCATTATTATTATTATTTTCGTCTGCCATCTCTTTCTCTTGTTCGAAAATTTCAAGAAGGTTTCTTCTGGATTGTTGTAATTTAGCTTCTCTTAATTTTCTCTTCAGAGTCCTTTCAGGTTCTGGATCAATCTCAACAAGAGTGCCTTTATCCTTGTTCCTGCTCATATGAAAGAGAAGAAAACAAGAAAAGAAAGAGGAATCCTCTATGTCACAGTATAGAGATCCCTTTATGTTAGTAGAAAAAGAAAGGGGGTAGAAGAATGAAGAAGAGGGTTCGGATTTTTGGATGAAGAGAGGTGAAGAGAAGTGTTAGTAATTAAATAATTAAATAGAAGAAGAAAAGAGGAGGGAGAATTCGAAAATAATTTTGAAAAAGAGTTAGTGATTTTCGAAAATTAAAGATAAGATAAGATTAAAATTAAAATTTAAAACAAAAAGAATTTTTGAAAAAGAGAGGGAGAATTTTCGAAAATTAGAAGAGAGAGAAGTAGTTAGGTGGTTTTGAAAAAGATAAGAAACAAACAAAAAGTTAGTTGGTTGATTGAAAAAGATTTGAAATCAAAAATTTAAAAAGATAAGAAGATAAGAAGTTAGATAAGATATTTTGAAATCAAATTTTGAAAAAGGTAAAGTTAAAAAGATAAAAAGATAAAAAAGAATTTTTTTAAGAAAAAGATATTTTGAAAAAGATTTAATTTTTAAAATTACTTAACTAACAAGAAACTACAAGATAAGATTCTAGAACTCAAAGATTGAACCTTTCTTAACAAGAAAGTAACAAACTTCAAATTTTTGAACCAATCACATTAATTTTTAGCTAATTTTCGAAAATTAGATGTAAAGATAAGAAAAAGATTTTGAAAAATATTTTGAAAAAGATTTTTGAAATTTTCGAAAATTATGAAAAAAAAAGAAAAAGATATGATTTTTGAAAAAGATTTTGAAAAGATAAGATTTTTAGAATTGAAATTTTGACTTGACTTGTAAGAAACAACTAATTTTGAAAATTTTTGACCAAGTCAACCCAAAATTTCGAAAATTTGGAGGGAATTAAGGAAAAGATATTTTTGATTTTTAAATTTTTAAAGAAAAACACAAAAATGACCCAAAACATGAAAATTTTAGATCAAGACACAAGATGCATGCAAGAATGCTATGAATGTCAAGATGAACACCAAGAACACTATGAAGACCATGATGAACATCAAGAACATAATTTTGAAAGATTTTTAATGCAAAGAAAACATGCAAAACACCAAACTTAGAAATCTTTAATGCATGGAAAATATGAATGCAAAAATGCACATGAAAAATAAGAAAAGACACAAAACAAGAAATCATCAAGATCAAATAAGAAGACTTGTCAAGAACAACTTGAAGATCATGAAGAACACTATGAATGCATGGGATTTTCGAAAAAATGCAAGAATGATTTTTAAAGCATGCAATTAACACCAAACTTAAAAATTAACTCAATACTCAAACAAGAAACATAAAATATTTTTGGTTTTTATGATTTTCTAATTTTTTTTGTATTTTTATTAAATTTTTTCGAAAATAATTTTGGAAAAAACGAAAAAGAAAAGAAAAATTTTGAAAAAGATTTTTGAAAAGAAAATTACCTAATCTGAGCAACAAGATGAACCGTCAGTTGTCCATACTCGAACAATCCCCGGCAACGGCGCCAAAAACTTGGTGGACGAAATTGTGATCCATGTTCTAATTATTTTGAGATAAGGGCTTCTAAGGGGCAGCACCTGAATTCACAACTCCGTTCAACTAACCAGCAAGTGTACTGGGTCGTCCAAGTAATACCTTACGTGAGTAAGGGTCGAATCCACAGAGATTGTTGGTATGAAGCAAGCTATGGTCACCTTGCAAATCTCAGTTAGGCGGATTAAACATTGTTTATGGGGTCGAAGGTTAATAATAAAATAGAAATAAAATAAATAATAAAAGGGATAGAATACTTATGCAGATTTATTGATGGGAATTTCAGATAAGCGGATGGAGATGCTGTAGAGCCCAAGGACGCCTGCTCTCCCACTACTTCTACTCAATCCTTCTTACTCCTTTCCATGGCAAGCTTTGTATAGGGGTTCACCATCAGCTGTGGCTACTTTCAATCCTCTCGGGAAAATATCCTATGCGGCTGTCACTTGCACAGCTAATCAGTCTGGAGGCATCACCCATGGTTGATGGCTACATCCCATCCTCGCAGTGAAAACTAATGCTCACGCACTCTGTCACAGTACGGCTAATCACTGGTTGGTTCCCGCGCCTACTGGAATAGAATCCCTTGATTCTTTTGCGTCTGTCACTAACGCCCAGCACTTGCAAGTTTGAAGCACGTCACAGTCATTCATTACCGGAATCCTACTCGGAATACCACAGACAAGGTTAGACTTTCCGGATTCCCAGGATCCTACTCGGAATACCACAGACAAGGTGAGACTTTCCGGATCCTCATAAATACCGCCATCTATCTAGCTTATACCACGAAGATTCTGTTGGGGAATCTAAGAGATACGCATTCAAGCTCTGTTGCATGTAGAACGGAAGTGGTTGTCAATCACGCGCGTTCATAATTGAGAATAATAATGAGGGTTATCTAACTCATCACATTCATCATGTTCTTGGGTACGAATGAATATCTTGGAATAAGAATAAGAGAGATTTGAATAAAAGAAAATAGAATTGCATTAATACTTGAGGTACAGCAGAGCTCCACACCCTTAATCTATGGTGTGCAGAAACTCCACCGTTGAAAATACATAAGCAAAGGGTTCAGGCATGGCCGAATGGCCAGCCCCCAAAACGTGATCAATGATCTCCTAGGATGAAGAATAAAACAAGACTGAGACCAAAGATGTCTAATACAATAGATAAATGTCCTATATATACTAGACTAGCTCCTAGGGTTTACATGAGTAAGTAATTGATGCATAAATTCACTTCCGGGGCCCACTTGGTGTGTGCTTGGGCTGAGCTTGATCTATTCACGAGCTGAGGCATTTCTTGGCGTTGAACTTTGAGTTATGACGTGTTTTGGGCGTTCAACTCCGGATCATGACGTTTTTCTGGCGTTTAACTCCAGACAGCAGCATGAACTTGGCGTTTAACGCCAAGTTACGTCGTCAATCTTCGAATAAAGCATGGACTATTATATATTGCTGGAAAGCCCTGGATGTCTACTTTCCAACGCCGTTGAGAGCGCGCCATTTGGAGTTCTGTAGCTCCATAAAATCCATTTCGAGTGCAGGGAGGTCAGAATTCAACAGCATCAGCAGTCCTTTTGTCAGCCTTTTTCAAAGTTTTGCTCAAATCCCTCAATTTCAGTCAGAATTTACCTGAAATCACAGAAAAACACACAAACTCATAGTAAAGTCCAGAAATGTGAATTTAACATAAAAACTAAGGAAAACATCCCTAAAAGTAGCTTGAACTTACTAAAAACTACCTAAAAACAATGCCAAAAAGCGTATAAATTATCCGCTCATCACCTGCCATTGGAGCAAACAACTTTGAGCTTAAGCCTCAATTAGTTTCTCTAATGCAACAGAATTGCAAGTTCCATGGAATTCCATTGGAAGATCCTCATCAGTTTTTAGCTGAATTCTTGCAAATCTGTGACACTGTCAAGACTAATGGGGTTGACCCTGAGGACTACAGACTTATGCTATTCCCTTTTGCTGTAAGAGACAGAGCTAGGATATGGTTGGATTCACAACCTAAAGAAAGCCTGAACTCTTGGGAAAAGCTAGTCAATGCCTTCTTGGTAAAGTTCTTTCCACCTCAAAAATTGAGTAAGCTTAGAGTGGAAGTCCAAACCTTCAGACAGAAGGAAGGAGAATCCCTCTATGAAGCTTGGAAAAGATACAAACAATTGATCAGAAAGTGTCCCTCTAATATGCTTTCTGAATGGAGCATCATAGGTATTTTCTATGATGGTCTCTCTGAACTATCCAAGATGTCATTGGATAGCTCTGCTGGAGGATCTCTTCATCTGAAGAAGACGCCTACAGAAGCTCAAAAACTAATTGAAATGGTTGCAAATAACCAATTCATGTACACTTCTGAAAGGAATCCTGTGAACAATGGGACAAATCAGAAGAAAGGAGTTCTTGAGATTGATACTCTGAATGCCATATTGGCTCAGAACAAAATATTGACTCAGCAAGTCAATTTGATTTCTCAAAGTCTGTCTGGAATGCAAGCTGCACCAGGCAGTACTAAGGATGCTTCATCTGAGAACCCTTCAATGGTAGAGGTGAATTACATGGGAGAACCCTATGGAAACACCTATAATTCTTCATGGAGAAATCATCCAAATTTTTCATGGAAGGATCAACAGAGACCTCAACAAGGTTTCAACAACAATAATGGTAGAAGAAACAGGTTTAGCAATGGCAATCCTTTTCCATCATCTTCTCAGCAACAGACAGAGAATTCTAAGCAGAACCACTCTGACTTAGCAACCATGGTCTCTGATCTAATCAAAACCACTCAAAGTTTCATGACTGAAACAAGGTCCTCCATTAGAAACTTGAAGGCACAAGTGGACAGCTGAGCAAGAAAATTACTGAACTCCCTCCTAGTACTCTTCCAAGCAATACAGAAGAAAATCCAAAAGGAGAGTGCAAGGCCATCAACATGGCCGAATTTGGAGAGGAGGGAGAGGCAGTGAACGCCACTGAGGAAGACCTCAATGGACGTCCACTGGACTCCAATGAATTCCCTAATGAGGAACTATGGGAATCTGAGGCTCACATTGAGACCATAGAGATTCTAATAGATTTACTTCTGCCATTCATGAGCTTTGATGAGTATTCTTCCTCTGAAGAGGATGAATATGTCACTGAAGAGCAAGTTGCTAAATATCTTGGAGCAATCATGAAGCTAAATGACAAGTTATTTGGTAATGAGACTTGGGAGAATGAACCTCCTTTGCTCACCAAAGAACTGGATGACTTGTCTAGGCAGAGATTATCTCAAAAGAGACAAGATCCTGGGAAGTTTTCAATACCTTGTACCATAGGCACCATGACCTTTAAGAAGGCTCTTTGTGACTTAGGGTCAAGTGTAAACCTCATGCCTCTCTCTGTAATGGAGAAGTTAGGGATCTTTGAGGTACAAGCTGCAAGAATCTCACTAGAGATGGCAGACAATTCAAAGAAACAAGCTTATGGACTTGTAGAGGATGTTCTGGTAAAGGTTGAAGACCATTACATCCCTGCTGATTTCATAGTCCTAGAGACTGGGAAGTGCATAGATGAATCCATCATCCTTGGCAGACCCTTCCTAGCCACAGCAAAGGCTGTGATTGATGTTGACAGAGGAGAATTGATCATTCAAGTGAATGAAGAATCCTTTGTGTTTAAGGCTCAAGAATATCCCTCTGTCACCATGGAGAGGAAGTATGAAGAGCTTCTCTCAAAACAGAGCCAAACAGAGCCCCTACAGTCAAACTCTAAGTTTGGTGTTGGGAGGCCACAACCAAACTCTAAGTTTGGTGTTGAACCCCCACATTCAAACTCTAAGTTTGGTGTTGGGAGGTTCCAACATTGCTCTGAGTACCTGTGAGGCTCCATGTGAACCCACTGTCAAGCTACTGACATTAAAGAAGCGCTTGTTGGGAGGCAACCCAATGTTATATTTAACCTATTTTCCTTTGTTATTTTATGTTTTTTTGTAGGTTGATGATCATGAGAAGTCACAAAATCAATTGAAAAAGCAAAAACAGAATGAAAAATAGAAAGAAAAATAGCACACCCTGGAGGAGAACTTGCTGGCGTTTAAACGCCAGTGAAGCTAGCAAATGGGCGTTTAACGCCCAGTCTGGCACCATTCTGGGCGTTTAACGCCAGAAAGGGGCACCAGACTGGCGTTAAACGCCAGAAAAGGGCAAGAAGTTGGCGTTAAACGCCAGAAATGGGCACCAGCCCGGCGTTTAACGCCAGAATTGGCAAAGGGTGCATTTTTGCACGCCATTTGGTGCAGGGATGAATTTTCCTTGACACCTCAGGATCTGTGGACCCCACAGGATCCCCACCTACCCCACCACCCTCTCTCTTCTTCTTCACCCATTCACCAATCACCTCAACCACTCTTCCCCAAACACCCTTCACCTATCAAATCCTACTATTCTCTTCACCACTCACATCCATCCTTCATTAAACCCCACCTACCTCACCATTCAAATTCAAACCACTTTCCCTCCCAAACCCACCCTCCCATAGCCGAACCCTACCCCTTTCTCCACCCCTATATAAACGCATCTTCACTCCCTCATTTTCACACACCCTAAACACTACTTCTCCCCCTTTTGGCCGAACCACAAAGCCATCTCCATCTCCTCTATTTCTTCTTCTTCTACTCTCTTCTTTCTTCTTTTGCTCGAGGACGAGCAAACCTTTTAAGTTTGGTGTGGTAAAAGCAGTGCTTTTTGTTTTTCCATAACCATTTATGGCATCCAAGGCCGGAGAAACCTCTAGAAAGAGGAAAGGGAAGGCAAAAGCTTCCACCTCCGAGTCATGGGAGATGGAGAGATTCATCTCAAGGGTGCATCAAGACCACTTCTATGAAGTTGTGGCCTTGAAGAAGGTGATCCCCGAGGTCCCTTTCAAACTCAAAAAGAGTGAATATCCGGAGATCCGACATGAGATTAGAAAAAGAGGTTGGGAAGTTCTTACCAACCCCATTCAACAAGTCGGAATCTTAATGGTTCATGAGTTCTATGCCAATGCATGGATCACCAAGAACCATGATCAAAGTGTGAACCCGGACCCAAAGAATTGGCTTACAATGGTTCGGGGAAAATACTTAGATTTTAGTCCGGAAAATGTAAGGTTGGCATTCAACTTGCCCATGATGCAAGGAGATGAACACCCTTACACTAGAAGGGTCAACTTTGATCAAAGGTTGGACCAAGTCCTCACAGTTATTTGTGAAGAGGGCACCCAATGGAAGAGAGATTCAAGAGGGAAGCCGGTTCAATTGAGAAGGCATGACCTCAAGCCCGTGGCTAGGGGATGGTTGGAGTTTATCCAACGCTCAATCATTCCCACTAGCAACCGGTTTGAAGTTACTCTAGACCGGGCCATCATGATTCATAGCATCATGATTGGAGAAGAAGTGGAAGTTCATGAGGTTATAGCCCAGGAACTCTATAAGGTGGTGGACAAGTCCTCTACCTTGGCAAGGTTAGCCTTTCCTCATCTTATTTGTCACCTCTGTTATTCAGTTGGAGTTGACATAGAGGGAGACATCTTCATTGATGAGGACAAGCCCATCACTAAGAAAAGGATGGAGCAAACAAGAGATCCCACTCATCATGAAATCCCTGAGATGCCTCAAGGGATGCACTTTCCTCCACAAAACTATTGGGAGCAAATCAACACCTCCCTAGGAGAATTGAGTTCCAACATGGGACAACTAAGGGTGGAGCACCAAGAACATTCCATCCTCCTCCATGAAATTAGAGAAGATCAAAGAATCATGAGAGAGGAGCAACAAAGACAAGGAAGAGACATTGAGGAGCTCAAGCACTCCATAAGATCTTCAAGAAGAAGAACAAGCCGCCATCACTAAGGTGGACCCGTTCTTTAATTTCCTTGTTCTTTATTTTCCTGTTTTTCGAAATTTAATGCTTATGCTTATCTATGTTTGTGTCTTGTGATCATTAGTGTCTTAGTGTCTATGCCTTAAAGTTATGAATGTCCTATGAATCCATCACCTTTCTTAAAAAAAATGTTCTTAATTGAAAAAGAGAAGAATTGCATGAATTTTGAATTTTATAACAGATTAATTATTTTGATGTGGTGGCAATACTTTTGCTTTCTGAATGTATGCTTAAACAGTGCATATGTCTTTTGAATTTGTGGTTCATGAATGTTGGCTCTTGAAAGAATGATGAAAAAGGAGACATGTTACTGAGGATCTGAAAAATCATAAAAATGATTCTTGAAGCAAGAAAAAGCAGTGAATACAAAAAAAAAGAGAAAAAAACGGAAAAAAAAGGGAGAAAGAGAAAAAGAAAGAAAAAGAAAAGAAATAAAGTTGTGATCCAAGGCAAAAAGAGTGTGCTTAAGAACCCTGGACACCTCTAATTGGGGACTCTAGCAAAGCTGAGTCACAATCTGAAAAGGTTCACCCAATTATGTGTCTGTGGCATGTATGTATCCGGTGGTAATACTGGAAGACAGAGTGCTTTGAGCCACGGCCATGACTCATAAAGTAGTTGTGTTCAAGAATCATCATACTTAACTAGGAGAATCAATAACACTATCTGGATTCTGAGTTCCTATAGAAGCCAATCATTCTGAATTTCAAAGGATAGAGTGAGATGCCAAAACTGTTCAGAGGCAAAAAGCTAAAAGCCCCGCTCATCTAATTAATACTGATCTCCATAGATGTTTTTGGAATTCATTGCATATTCTCTTCTCTTTATCTTATTTGATTTTCAGTTGCTTGGGGACAAGCAACAATTTAAGTTTGGTGTTGTGATGAGCGGATAATTTGTACGCTTTTTGGCATTGTTTTTAGTATGTTTTTAGTATGTTTTAGTTAGTTTTTATTATATTTTTATTAGTTTTTAGTTAAAATTCACTTTTCTGGACTTTACTATGAGTTTGTGTGTTTTTCTGTGATTTCAGGTATTTTCTGGCTGAAATTGAGGGACTTGAGCAAAAATCTGATTCAGAGACTGAAAAGGACTGCAGATGCTGTTGGATTCTGACCTTCCTGCACTCGAAGTGGATTTTCTGGAGCTACAGAAGCCCAATTGGCTCGCTCTCAACGGCGTTGGAAAGTAGACATCCTAGGCTTTCCAGCAATATATGATAGTCTATACTTTTCCCAAGATTTGATGGCCCAAACTGGCGTTCAAAGTCACCATCAGAATTCCCAGCGTTAAACGCCGGAACTGGCACCAAAGTGGGAGTTAAACGCCCAAACTGGCACAAAAGCTGGCGTTTAACTCCAAGAGAAGTCTCTACACGAAAATGCTTCAATGCTCAGCCCAAGCACACACCAAGTGGGCCCGGAAGTGGATTTTTATGTCTTTTACTCATCTTTGTAATTCTTAAGCTACTAGTTCCCTATAAATAGGACCTTTTACTATTGTATTTTCATCTTTTGATCACTTCAGATCTATAGATCATCTTTGGACGTCTAGTTCTTAGATCATTGGGAGGCTGGCCTCACGGCCATGCCTACACCTTGTTCTTATGTATTTTCAACGGTGGAGTTTCTACACACCATAGATTAAGGTGTGGAGCTCTGCTGTACCTCGAGTATTAATACAATTACTATTGTTCTTCTATTCAATTCAGCTTGTTCTTATTCCAAGATATTCATTCGTACTCAAGAACTTGATGAATGTGATGATTATGTGACGCTCATCATCATTCTCACTCATGAACGCGTGACTGACAACCACCTCCGTTCTACAAGCAAACAAGGCTCTAATGTTTATCTCTTGGGTTCTTTAACCGGAATCTTCGTGGTATAAGCTAGAATTGATGGCGGCATTCAAGAGAATCCGGAAGGTCTAAACCTTGTCTGTGGTATTCTAAGTAGGATTCAATGACTGAATGACTGTGACGAGCTTCAAACTCGCGATTGTGGGGCGTTAGTGACAGACGCAAAAGAATCACTGGATTCTATTCCGACATGATCGAGAACCGACAGCTGGATAGCCGTGCCATGACAGGGTGCGTTGAACATTTCCATTGAGAGGACGGGACTGTAGCCATTGACAACGGTGATGCCCAACATACAGCTTGCCATGGAAAGGAGTAAGAAGGATTGGATGAAGACAGTATGAAAGCAGAGAGACGGAAGGGACAAAGCATCTCCATTCGCTTATCTGAAGTTCTCACCAATGAATTGCATAAGTATCTCTATCTTTATCTTTATGTTTTATTCATATATCATCCATAACCATTTGAGTCTGCCTGACTAAGATTTACAAGATGACCATAGCTTGCTTCATACCAACAATCTCTGTGGGATCGACCCTTACTCGCGTAAGGTTTATTACTTGGACGACCCAGTGCACTTGCTGGTTAGTTGTGCGAAGTTGTGATGCCATGGTATTGAGCATCAAGTCTTTGGGGTCATTACTAGGGATTATTTGAGTTGTGAAAAGTAGTGATCACAATTTCGTGCACCAATTGACAATGATTAAGTGAAGTGGTGGTCTAGATCAAGCACTTTTTCTTTATTTTTAACTAACATGCTAACTGTTTGAATTTTTGCTTAAACTAACTAAAACTTCATTCTAGCAATAGATTGAAGCTTCACTGGTTTTCTGGATCTGTGTGTTTCTTATTGTGTGTTTGTATGTCAGGTACAGGAAGAGCTTCCCCTATTCTCTCTGAAATTGACCAAAGAACTCTTCGAAGAATAAGAAGAGCTGAAAGAGGGAAGAACGTTATTGGAGAGGAAAAATCTGAGGAGGAATTCCAAGAAATGGAAGGAGATCCATCAAATTCCAATCAACCAGAAGGAGGGGCCAACAATAACCCACAACAAAGAAGAGTACTGGCTTCCTACACATTTGCAAATGCTAGACATTGTGGGAGTAGCATTCTTACCCCTAATGTCAATGCAAACAACTTTGAACTAAAGCCACAACTCATCACATTGGTTCAAAACAACTGTTCTTTTGGAGGAGGGCCATTGGAGGACCCGAATCAACATTTATCTACCTTCTTGAGGATTTGTGACACTGTCAAAACCAATGGTGTACCTCCTGACAGTTACAAGTTGCTGCTCTTTTCATTCTCTCTCAGGGACAAAGCCACTCAATGGCTAGAAACATTTCCAAAGGAAAGCATCAACACTTGGGATGATTGGTGAGCAAATTTCTTGCCAAATTTTACCCCCCTCAAAGGATCATAAGATTGAAGACTGAGGTGCAGACATTCACTCAAATAGAGGCTGAAAATTTATATGAAGCATGGGAAAGATATAAGGCACTGCTGAGGAAATGTCCACCAGAGATGTTCACTGAGTGGGACAAGCTGCAGAACTTCTATGAGGGACTTACTCTGAAAGCTCAAGAGGCACTTGATCACTCAGCTGGAGGATCATTGCAATTGATGAAAACTGCAGAGGAAGCTCAGAGCCTCATTGATATGGTGGCTAACAACCAATATTTCTTTGCTCACCAAAGGCAACGCCAACCATCGCAAAGGAGAGGAGTAATGGAGTTGGAAGGAGTGGATTCAATCCTAGCTCAGAACAAGATGATGCAGCAACAAATTCAACAACAGTTTGAGCAGATGGCCAAGAGAATTGACAACCTTCAAGTTGCATCAGTGAGTGCCACAAGCCAACCATCAACTACTTGGAGGCAAAATGAAGAAATTCAAGAGGAGCAACAGCAAGAGCAAGTCCAATACATGCACAACCAAAATCCTGGAACAAATGAAGTCTATGGTGATACTTACAATCCCTCTTGGAAAAACCATCCCAACCTCAGATGGGAAGACAACCACAATCAAACTCAGCAGCCATGGCAAAGGAATTCAACTCAAAACAATTGGAAAAACACAAACCACAACAACCAGCCAAACACTAACCAAAACACATACAGAAAACCACAAAACACTTATCCCAACTCTAACCATTATCCACACAATAACCAACCAACCAACCAAAACACTCACCATCATCCATCAACACCCCAAAACCAACCAATCTCATAAGACTCTCAGAGGATTACTAATCTGGAGATGCTCATGGAGAAGATGATGAAGAACCAAGAATTGACAACAAAGAACCAAGAAGCTTCCATGAAGAGCCTAGAAAGGCAGATTGGACAAATCTCTAAGCAGATTTCTATTGAAAGACCTTCAAGCTCACTACCAAGTGACACCATTCCTAATCCAAAAGAAGAATTCAAAGTCGTGCAATTAAGGAGTGGAAAGACATTGGTGGATGGCAACCAAGGGGCAACCCAGAAACCTACAGAGAGTGACAAAGAGCCAACAGAGAAAGATGGAGCTAACAACAAGGACATAACAAGCAAGAATGTCCCAGAAAAGCTCACAGACGAAAACAACCAACCAAAGAACTTAAAGAAGGGAAAGCAGAACATGGAAGAACTAAATTCAAAACAGCAGCAAGTGGAAAAGAGTCCTACACCTTCACTACCTTATCCACAGAGATTCCAAAAAGAAGCAAAGGATCAACATTTCCACAAATTCCTTGAGACTTTTAAGAAGCTGGAAATCAACATACCTTTGGCTGAGGCATTGGAGCAAATGCCTCTATATGCCAAGTTCTTAAAGGAGCTCATCAATAAGAAAAGAGACTAGAACGAGAAGGAGACTATAATGCTCAGTGAAGAATGTAGTACACTAATCAAAAAAGGGCTCCCTCCCAAGCTTGAAGATCCTGGAGGTTTCTTCCTACCTTGCACTATTGGAAGCCTATTCATCAACAAGGGGATGTGCGACTTAGGAGCGAGTATAAATCTAATTTCATCTTCTTTAGTGAGAAAGCTTGGCATAGGAGAGGTGAAACCAATACAGATGTCCTTGGAATTGGTGGACCAATCAGTGGTATATCCAAAAGAGTTGATTGAGAACCTTTTAGTTAAGGTTGACAAGTTTATCTTTCCTGCAGACTTTGTGATCCTAGATTCATTAGAGAATGAGAATGACTCCATAATACTTGGTCGACCATTTTTTGCCACTGCTAGAGCCATTGTAGATATAGAGCAGGGAGAGCTAACCCTCAGGATGCATGAAGAGAGCATCACCTTGAAAGTGTTTCCAGAATCACAAAGTAATGAAGAAACAAGCAAAACAAGTGACTGTCTTCCAAGGCAAGCAACCAACAACACAGTAGAACAAAAGAGTGAGCAGGTACAAGGAGAGAAAGGAATTCAAAAAGAGGCCGGGATGATAAACAAAAAGGGAGGTATCACAACTCGAGTCACTGTCAAAGGAGACAGATCAACAAGAAAGAAAAAGAAGAAAAACAAGAAGAAGGCTTATAGAGGGTGGAAGAATAAAAAAATTCCAACTGAAGGATTCTCCAAAGGTGACAAAGTACAATTAGTATATCAACAGTTGGGAACAGAAGATCATTACACTGTCAACCAAGTACTCTCTCTTGAGCACATTGAAATTGAGCATCAAGGCACACAGAGAAAGCTCACAGTGAGAGGGGACAAGCTGAGACATCACCAGCATCAACCACCTTAAAGGGAGTTCAATGTCAAGCTAGTGACAATAAAGAAGCGCTTGTTGGGAGGCAACCCAACCTAAGGTAGTTCTCTTTTCATAGCTTTTTCAATAAAAATGTTGAATAATTGGTATGCATTGCAAGGAGCTAAGTTTGGTGTTGCATACCAAAACAACTTAAGGGAGAATGAAGGATTCTAAGTTTGGTGTTCTACCAAAAATCTCATTTAAAAGAACATTTTCACTTCCTGCACAATGCTAGCTCCAAGCAATCAGACAAATTATTCAACTACTCAACTGCTTTCTAGTTTTAATTCCATAACCTTTAGCAAGGACACAAGGTTTCACATATCGTTAAGTTGATGCATGAAAACTAGTGGCAAGGAACTAAGTTTGGTGTTCATACACCAAAGTAAGTTCAAAAAGCCACAATGATTTTTAGACTAACCAATTGCACAAAGGCTTGAGAAGCAAGCAACTTTTGAGAATTATGCAGGAAATTAGCCAACAATTGAAGACAATTTGCATTGTGACTCAAAAGGGATACAACAGAAGGAAGAATCAAAGGGCTGCAACTTCAAAGGTTGTATCTAAACTTACTCCTTGCTGCTGTAAATTGCTTTGAATCTGGGAACCCTTATATATCTTGCTAAAGTGTTTATCTAGTTGCAAGTGAAGTTGTTTGTTAAGAATGCTTATTTGCATAAGTGCTTGTCATTCATCACTTAGCTTGAATTCTGTTTTGTTTCCCATCTGCTTGAAAAAAAAAGAGAAATATTTGAATTAGAAAGTAAATATCCAATGTTGCATAAGTTAGAATGGAAGTTAATGGTGGTGTATGTGTTTGATTAAATGCATAACTCATGAAATAATTGCTGCATAATGTCATTTTCATTGAAGTGTGAGCTAGCTTGCTGTTATAAAGGTTCCTATCAGTAAAGAAATAAAATCCCTTGAGAACAAAATAAAACAGAAAGAAAAAGGAAGAAGAAAAATCCAATGTGGCAAGAAAAACAAAGAATAAAGGCTGGACACCAATAGCTTGGACCCTAGGACACATGCCTGTGGTGTTCTTGTACTAAGATATGCTTGGACAAGTAAATTCTGAGGGGTATTTCAAAACCCGGTCACTTAGATCAACTGATTTGGGATGGCCAATTGAAAGTCCACAATAAAGAGCAACTTAGATACAGAACATTTAGTTATCCAAAGAGATGCTAGGCATCAATGATCCTAGGAGGAAATAGTGAGCCATGTGTCTGTGGTGGAAAGATGTTGAGTAAAAATAAAGCCAAAGGCTACTGCAACATTGGACACCAAGCCTTCATAGAAGAATAAGCTTGTTAAGCAAAATGAGAAAAGAAAAGTTAGGAAGGGAGCAAGTAAAGAGTAAACCTTATAACAGCAAGTTTAGTAAGCCTTTGAGGAAAAGTGTATATTATCTAACAGTAACCAATAACTGAGTTATCATTGTCTGCATAAAAACTCCATGAATCAAGTTCTGCTATATGCCTAATAAGGATATGTACGCTTTTCTTTTTCATTTCATTTCCTCTTAATTTTGATGCTTGCTTGGGGACAAGCAAGAATTAAGTTTGGTGTTGTGATGACAGGTCATCATATACCCATTTTTCAAGCTAATTTCACTTGTTTCACTAGTCTTTATGCACTTTCTTGCATCCTAAGTAAGCAATTTGGAATGAAAATGCATAACTTCTTTAAATCAAACAACCACCATTAAATTGATGCTAAATCATGAGGTTTGAGCTAAAATTAATGGAATTTTAATGAATTATAAACCTTATGAGTTTGGAGATACTTTGAATGGTTGCTTTGATTTCTTGTAGGTGAAGAAAAGAAGAAAAGAAGAAAAACGTGGCTTAAGAAGTGTGGCCATGGGAAGAAAATGGTGTGGTGAAAGAAGGAGAAGTGTGGCGCAACATAGAAGGAGGAAGCAAACATTGCCCTCCACAAGGGCACACTGCCCTCCAGGAGGGCAACATAATGAACCAAGCTTTGAGAGGTAACACTGCCCTGCCCACAACAAGGGCGGAGCACAATTTGATACTAAGGATCAAGGAGAGCAAAAACTCTGCCCTGCCCTCCTCAAGAGCAATATCGGGCTCATCAAAGAAATAAATTCAAGGAAAAAGATTACCAATGCTTGCCACAAGGTTCGAACTCATGAGCAAGGGGGAGTGAGAGAGCGCTACTGATGAGCGGATAATTTATACGCTTTTTGGCATTGTTTTTAGGTAGTTTTTAGTAAGTTCAAGCTACTTTTATGGATGTTTTCATTAGTTTTTATGTTAAATTCACATTTCTGGACTTTACTATGAATTTGTGTGTTTTTCTGTGATTTCAGGTAATTTCTGGCTGAAATTGAGGGATTTGAGCAAAACTCTGAAAGAGGCTGACAAAAGGACTGCTGATGCTGTTGGAATCTGACCTCCCTACACTCAAAATGGATTTTCTGGAGCTACAAAACTCCAATTGGCGCGCTCTCAATGGCGTTGGAAAGTAGACATCCAGGGCTTTCCAGCAATATATAATAGTTCACACTTTATTCGGAAATTGACGATGTAACTTGGCGTTGAACGCCAAGTACATGCTGCTGTCTAGAGTTAAACGCCAGAAAAACGTCATGATCCGGAGTTGAACGCCCAAAACACGTCATAACTCGGAGTTCAACTCCAAGAGAAGCCTCAGCTCGTGGATTGATCAAGCTCAGCCCAAGCATGCACCAAGTGGGCCCCGAAAGCGGATTTATGCATCAAATACTTACTCATGTAAACCCTAGGAGCTAGTTTATTATAAATAGAACATTTAACTAATGTATTTGACATCTCTGGACGCATAGTTCTCAGATCATGGGGGCTGGCCATTTGGCCATGCCTGAACCTTTTACTTATGTATTTTCAACGGTGGAGTTTCTGCACACCATAGATTAAGGGTGTGGAGCTCTGCTGTACCTCAAGTATTAATGCAATTCTATTTTATTCCATTCAATTCTATCTTATTCTTATTCCAAGATATTCATTCGTACCCAAGAACATGATGAATGTGATGATTATGTGACACTCATTATCATTCTCACTCATGAACGCGTGTGATTGACAACCACTTCCGTTCTACATGCAACAGAGCTTGAATGTGTATCTCTTAGATTCCCCAACAGAATCTTCGTGGTATAAGCTAGATAGATGGCGGCATTTATGAGGATCCGGAAAGTCTCACCTTGTCTGTGGTATTCCGAGTAGGATCCTGGGAATCCGGAAAGTCTAACCTTGTCTGTGGTATTCCGAGTAGGATTCCGGTAATGAATGACTGTGACGTGCTTCAGACTCGCAAGTGCTGGGCGTTAGTGACAGACGCAAAAGAATCAAGGGATTCTATTCCAGTAGGCGCGGGAACCAACCAGTGATTAGCCGTGCTGTGACAGAGCGCGTGAGCGTAGTTTTCACTGCGAGGATGGGATGTAGCCTTCGGCCAGGTGATGCCTCCAGACGATTAGCCATGCGAGTGACAGCCGCAGAGGACCATTTTCCCGAGAGGATTGAAAGTAGCCATCGTCGAACGGTTAACCCCTATACATAGCTTGCCATGGAAACGAGTAAGAAGGATTGAGTTGAAGCAGTAGGAAAGTAGGCGTCCTTGAGCCATACAGTCTCTCCATACGCTTATCTGAAATTCCCACCAATGAATCTGCATAAGTATTCTATCCCTTTTATTATTTCTATTTTATTATTAATTTTCAAAACCATAATTCAATTTAATCTGCCTAACTGAGATTTACAAGGTGACCATAGCTTGCTTCATACCAACAATCTCTGTGGGATCGACCCTTACTCACGTAAGGTTTACTACTTGGACGACCCAGTACACTTGCTGGTTAGTTGAACGGAGTTGTGTCCACTCATGCCAATTTCAAATTCCATAATTTTACAAGGAGTGCAACTTAAAGAATAAGGATCACAATTTCGTCCACCAAGTTTTTGGCGCCGTTGCCGGGGATTGTTCGAGTATGGACAACTGACGGTTCATCTTGTTGCTCAGATTAGGTAATTTTCTTTTCAAAAATCTTTTTCAAAATTTTTCTTTTATTTTTCGTTTTTCTAAACTTTATTTTCGAAAAAATTAATAAAAATACAAAAAAATTAGAAAATCATAAAAATCAAAAATATTTTGTGTTCTTGTTTGAGTCTTGAGTCAATTTTTAAGTTTGGTGTCAATTGCATGCTTTAAAAATTTTTCTTGCATTTTTCAAAAATCCCATGCATTCATCGTGTTCTTCATGATCTTCAAGTTGTTCTTGATAAGTCCTCTTGTTTGATCTTGATGTTTTCTTGTTTTGTGTTGTTTGTTGTTTTTCATATGCATTTTTTGTTTGTTAGAGTCCATGCATTAAAGATTTCTAAGTTTGGTGTCTTGCATGTTTTCTTTGCATCAAAAATTTTTCAAAATTATGTTCTTGATGTTCATCATGATCTTCAAAGTGTTCTTGGTGTTCATCTTGACATTCATAGCATTCTTGCATGCATTCATTGTTTTGATCTAAAAAATTTCATGCATTGAGTATTTTTGTTGTTTTTCTCTCTCATCTTTAAAAATTCAAAAATAAAAAAAAAATATCTTTTCCTTATTTCCCTCCAAATTTTCGAAATTTTGGGTTGACTTGGTCAAAAATTTTCAAAATTAGTTGTTTCTTACAAGTCAAGTCAAAATTTCAATTTTAAAAATCTTATCTTTTCAAAATCTTTTTCAAAAATCATATCTTTTTCATTTTTTTATTTTATTTTTCAAAAATTTCAAAAATCTTTTTCAAAATATTTTCAAAATCTTTTTCTTATCTTTACATCTAATTTTCGAAAATTAGCTAACAATTAATGTGATTGGTTAAAAAATTTGAAGTTTGTTACTTTCTTGTTAAGAAAGGTTCAATCTTTAAGTTCTAGAATCTTATCTTGTAGTTTCTTGTTAGTCAAGTCATTTTAAAAAATTAAATCTTTTTCAAAATATCCTTTTATTAAGATTTTTATCTTATCTTTTTATCTTATCCTTCTCAAAATTTTATCTTTTTCAAAATTTGATTTCAAAATATCTTATCTAACTTCTTATCTTCTTATCTTTTTCAATTTTGATTTCAAATCTTTTTCAATCAACTAACTAACTTTTTGTTTGTTTCTTATCTTTTCCAAAACCACCTAACTACTTTTCCCTCTCTAATTTTCGAAAATATCTCACCCCTTTTTCAAAAATTCTTTTTAATTAACTAAATGTTTCATGTTTTAATTTTAATTACATTTTATCTCTAATTTTCGAAAATCACTAACCCCTTTTTAAAATTATTTTCGAAATTCTCTTTCTCTTTTCTTCTTCTATTTAATTATTTGTTTACTAACACTTCTCTTCACCTCTCTTCATCCATAAATCCGAATCTCCTTCTTCATTCTTCTACCCCTTTCTTCTTCTACTAACACAAAGGAATCTCTACTGTGACATAGAGGATTCCTCTTCTTTTCTTGTTTTCTTCTCTTTCATATGAGCAGGAACAAGGATAAAGGCACTCTTGTTGAAATTGATCCAGAACCTGAAAGGACTCTGAAGAGAAAATTAAGAGAAGCTAAATTACAACAATCCAGAAACAACATTTCAGAAATTTTCGAACAACAGAAGGAGATGGCAGCCGAAAATAATAATAATGCAAGGAGAATGCTTGGTGACTTCACAAAGCCAACGTCCAAGTTTAATGGAAGAAGCATCTCCATTCCTGCCATTGGAGCCAATAACTTTGAGCTGAAACCTCAGCTAGTTGCCTTAATGCAACAAAACTGCAAGTTTTATGGACTTCCATCTGAAAATCCCTATCAGTTCTTAACTGAGTTCTTGCAGATCTGTGAGACTGTAAAGACGAATGGAGTTGATCCTGAAGTCTACAGACTCATGCTTTTCCCTTTTGCTGTAAGAGACAGAGCTAGAATATGGTTGGATTCACAACCCAAGGATAGCCTGGACTCCTGGGATAAGCTGGTCACTGCCTTCTTGGATAAATTCTTTCCTTCTTAAAAAGCTGAGCAAGCTGAGAGTGGATGTTCAAACCTTCAAACAAAAAGATGGTGAATCCCTCTATGAAGCTTGGGAAAGATACAAGCAGCTGACCAAAAGATGTCCATCTGACATGTTTTCAGAATGGACCATATTAGATATATTCTATTATGGTCTCTATGAATTTTCGAAAATGTCATTGGACCATTCTGCAGGTGGATCTATTCACTTGAAGAAAACGCCTGAAGAGGCTCAAGAACTCATTGACATGGTTGCAAACAACCAATTCATGTACACTTCTGAGAGGAATTCCATGAATAATGGGATACCTCAGAAGAAAGGAGTTCTTGAAATTGATGCTCTGAATGCCATTTTGGCTCAGAGCAAAGTGTTTACTCAACAGGTCAACATGATCTCTCAAAATCTGAATGGATGGCAACATGCATCCAACAGTACTAGAGAGGCAGCTTCTGAAGAAGCCTATGATCCTGAGAACCCTGCCATGGCAGAGGTTAATTACATGGGTGAACCTTATGGAAACACCTATAATTCATCATGGAGAAATCATCCAAATTTCTCCTGGAAGGATTAACAAAAACCTCAACAAGGTTTTAACAATGGTGGATGCAATAGGCTGAGCAATAGTAAGCCATATCCATCATCTTCTCAGCAACAGACAGAGAATTCTGAACAAAACACTTCTAATTTAGCCAACATAGTCTCTGATCTGTCAAAGGCCACTTTCAGTTTCATGAATGAAACAAGATCCTCCATTAGAAATTTGGAGGCACAAGTAGGCCAGCTGAGTAAGAAAGTCATTGAAACTCCTCCCAGTATTCTCCCAAGCAATACAGAAGAGAACCCAAAAGAAGAGTGCAAGGCCATTGATATACTCAACATGGCCGAATGCACAAGGGAGGAGAAGGACGAAAATCCTAGTGAGGAAGACCTCCTGGGACGTCCCTCAAGCAAGAAGGAGTTTCCTATTAAGGATCCAAAGGAATCTGAGGCTCATATAGAGACCATAGAGATTCTATTGAATCTCTTTCTGCCATTCATGAGCTCTGAAGACTATTCATCCTCAGAAGAGGATGAAGATGTAATTGGAGAGCAAGTTGCTCAATATTTAGGAGCTATCATGAAGCTGAATGCCAAGTTATTTGGTAATGAAACTTGGGAAAGTGAACCTCCCTTGCTCATTAATGAACTGGATACTTGGATTCAGAAAATTCTACCTCAAAAGAAACAAGATCCTGGCAAGTTCTTAATACCTTGTACCATAGGCACCATGATCTTTGAAAAAGCTCTGTGTGATCTGGGATCAGGGATAAATCTTATGCCACTCTCTATAATGGAGAAGCTGGGGATCATTGAGGTACAACCTGCCTTGTTCTCATTACAATTGGCAGACAAGTCATTGAGACAAGCTTATGGATTAGTAGAGGACGTGCTAGTAAAGGTTGAAGGCCTTTACATCCCTGCTGATTTCATAATCTTAGACACTAGGAAGGAAGAGGATGAATGCATCATCCTTGGAAGACCTTTCCTAGCCACAGTAGGAGCTGTGATAGATGTCAACAGAGGTGAATTAGTCCTTCAATTGAATGGGGACTACCTTGTGTTTAAGGCACATGGCCATCCCTCTGTAACAAAAGAGAGTAAGCATGAAGAGCTTCTCTCAGTTCAGAGTCAAGAAGAGCCCCCATAG
Organism: Arachis stenosperma; assembly: GCF_014773155.1. Lineage (NCBI taxonomy): Eukaryota > Viridiplantae > Streptophyta > Magnoliopsida > Fabales > Fabaceae > Arachis > Arachis stenosperma. Next base: position 63,682,127 of record NC_080379.1, read on the forward strand.
TCAAACTCTAAGTTTGGTGTTGGGAGGCCACAACCAAACTCTAAGTTTGGTGTTAAGATCCCATATCCAAACTCTAAGTTTGGTGTGGACAACTATACAACATTGACCTGATCACCTTGTGGCTCCATGAGAGCCACTGTCAAGCTATTGACATTAAAGAAGCGCTTGTTGGGAGGCAACCCAATTTTATCTAATTTTTATTTTATTATATTTTATTGTTATTTTATGTTTTATTAGGTACATGATCATGAGGAATCACAAAAAAATCATAAAAATTAAAAACAGAATCAAAAACAGCAGAAGAAAAAAATTCGCACCCTGGAGGAGGCACAGGCTGGCGTTCAACGCCAGTAAGGTGCATCTGGCCGGCGTTCAACGCCAGAACAGAGCACCATTCTGGCGCTGAACGCCAGAAACAAGCAACATCCTGGCGCTGAACGCTAGGAATGTGCCCAGAGAGGAAAAACTGGCACTGAACGCCAGTGACAAGCATGAAACTGGCGTTCAACGCCAGAAACATGCTTTACATGGGCATTGAACGCCTGGAATGTGCACCAATGGGCGTTTAAACGCCAGAATGGTGTGCCAAGGCATTTCACATGCCTATTTGGTGCAGGGATGGAATTCCTTGACACCTCAGGACCTGTGGACTCCACAGGATCCACCTACCTCGCCCTCTCTCTCTCCATTCATGGTCATCCCTTCTATTTTTCATTCACCACTCACTTCTATCCACTCTTCCCCATAAACCCCACCCACCTTCAAAATTCAAAACTCTTTCCCACCCACACCCACCCATATAGCCGAATACACACCTCCCTCCATCTCCTCCATATCTTCTTCTTCTTCTTCATCTCTTCTTTCTTCTCTTGCTCGAGGGCGAGCAATTTTCTAAGTTTGGTGTGGTAAAAGCATAGCTTTTTGCTTTTTCATTACCATTAATGGCACCTAAGGCCAGAGAAACCTCAAAGGGAAGACAAAAGCTTCCACCTCTGAGTCTTGGGAGATGGAAAGACTCATATAAAGTCGTCATAGCTCAGTGGTAGAACATGTGGCTGCAAATCAAGAGATCGCTGAGATACCTCAGGGGATAAGTTGTCCTCCACACAAATATTGGAAGCAACTAAGGGGAGGAACACCAAAATTACTATGAATCATTCAACAAAGGCAAGGAAGGGACATGGAAGAGCTAAAGAACATCATTGGTCCTTCAAGAAGAAGACGCCACTAAAGGTGGACTCATTCCTTGTCCTTTATTTCTTTCTGCTTTTCGGTTTTTAATATTGTGTTTATCTATGTTTTGTGTCTTTATTTCATGATCATTAGTATGTAACTATGCCTTAAAGCTATGAATAAATTCCATTAATCCTTCACCTCTCTTAAAAGAAAAATGTTTTAATTCAAAAGAACAAGAAGAACATGAATTTCGAATTTATCCTTGAACTTAATTTAATTATATTGATGTGGTGACAATACTTTTTGTTTTCTGAATGAATGCTTGAACAGTGCATATATCTTTTGATCTTGTTGCTTATGAATGTTAAAATTGTTGGCTCTTGAAAGAATGATGAACAAAGAGAAATGTTATTGATGATCTGAAAAATCATGAAATTGATTCTTGAAGCAAGAAAAAGCAGTGAAAAAGAAGAAGCTTGCGAAAAAAAAAAGAGAAAAAGAAGGAGCAGTAGAAAAAGCCAATAGCCCTTAAAACCAAAAGGCAAGGGTAAAAAGGATCCAAGGCTTTGAGCATCAATGGATAGGAGGGCCCAAGGAAATAAAATCCAGGCCTAAGCGGCTAAATCAAGCTGTCCCTAACCATGTGCTTGTGTCATGAAGATCCAAGTGAAAAGCTTGAGACTGAGTGGTTAAAGTCGTGATCCAAAGCAAAAGAGTGTGCTTAAGAGCTCTGGACACCACTAACTGGGGACTCTAGCAAAGCTGAGTCACAATCTGAAAAGGTTCACCCAGTTATGTGTCTGTGGCATTTATGTATCCGGTGGTAATACTGGAAAACAAAGTGCTTAGGGCCACGGCCAAGACTCATTAGTAGCTGTGTTCAAGAATCAACATGCTTAACTAGGAAAATCAATAACACTATCTGAAATTCTAAGTTCCTAGAGAAGCCAATCATTCTGAACTTCAAAGGAAAAAGTGAGATGCCAAAACTATTCAGAAGCAAAAAGCTACAAGTCCCGCTCATCTAATTATAATTAATATTCATTGATATTCTGAAATTTATAGTATATTCTCTTCTTTTTATCCTATTTGATTTTCAGTTGCTTGGGGACAAGCAACAATTTAAGTTTGGTGTTGTGATGAGCGGATAATTTATACGCTTTTTGGCATTGTTTTTAGGTAGTTTTTAGTAAGTTCAAGCTACTTTTAGGGATGTTTTCATTAGTTTTTATGTTAAATTCACATTTCTGGACTTTACTATGAGTTTGTGTGTTTTTCTGTGATTTCAGGTAATTTCTGGCTGAAATTGAGGGATTTGAGCAAAACTCTGAAAGAGGCTGACAAAAGGACTGCTGATGCTGTTGGAATCTGACCTCCCTGCACTCAAAATGGATTTTCTGGAGCTACAGAACTTCAATTGCGGCGCTCTTAACGGCGTTGGAAAGTAGACATCCAGGGCTTTCCAGCAATATATAATAGTCCACACTTTATTCGGAAATTGACGACGTAACTTGGCGTTGAACGCCAAGTACATGCTGCTGTCTGGAGTTAAACGCCAGAAAAACGTCATGATCCGGAGTTGAACGCCCAAAACACGTCATAACTCGGAGTTCAACTCCAAGAGAAGCCTCAGCTCATGTATTGATCAAGCTCAGCCCAAGCATGCACCAAGTGGGCCCCGGAAGTGGATTTATGCATCAAATACTTACTCATGTAAACCCTAGGAGCTAGTTTATTATAAATAGAACATTTAACTAATGTATTTGACATCTCTGGACGCATAGTTCTCAGATCATGGGGGCTGGCCATTTGGCCATGCCTGAACCTTTTACTTATGTATTTTCAACGGTGGAGTTTCTGCACACCATAGATTAAGGGTGTGGAGCTCTGCTGTACCTCAAGTATTAATGCAATTCTATTTTATTCCATTCAATTCTATCTTATTCTTATTCCAAGATATTCATTCGTACCCAAGAACATGATGAATGTGATGATTATGTGACGCTCATTATCATTCTCACTCATGAACGCGTGTGATTGACAACCACTTCCGTTCTACATGCAACAAAGCTTGAATGTGTATCTCTTAGATTCCCCAACAGAATCTTCGTGGTATAAGCTAGATAGATGGCGGCATTTATGAGGATCCGGAAAGTCTCACCTTGTCTGTGGTATTCCGAGTAGGATCCTGGGAATCCGGAAAGTCTAACCTTGTCTGTGGTATTCCGAGTAGGATTCCGGTAATGAATGACTGTGACGTGCTTCAGACTCGCAAGTGCTGGGCGTTAGTGACAGACGCAAAAGAATCAAGGGATTCTATTCCAGTAGGCGCGGGAACCAACCAGTGATTAGCCGTACTGTGACAGAGCGCGTGAGCATAGTTTTCACTACGAGGATGGGATGTAGCCTTCGGCCAGGTGATGCCTCCAGACGATTAGCCATGCGAGTGACAGCCGCAGAGGACCATTTTCCCGAGAGGATTGAAAGTAGCCATCGTCGAACGGTGAACCCCTATACATAGCTTGCCATGGAAAGGAGTAAGAAGGATTGAGTTGAAGCAGTAGGAAAGTAGGCGTCCTTGAGCCATACAGTCTCTGCATACGCTTATCTGAAATTCCCACCAATGAATCTGCATAAGTATTCTATCCCTTTTATTATTTCTATTTTATTATTAATTTTCGAAACCATAATTCAATTTAATCTGCCTAACTGAGATTTACAAGGTGACCATAGCTTGCTTCATACCAACAATCTCTGTGGGATCGACCCTTACTCACGTAAGGTTTACTACTTGGACGACCCAGTACACTTGCTGGTTAGTTGAACGGAGTTGTGTCCACTCATGCCAATTTCAAATTCCATAATTTTACAAGGAGTGCAACTTAAAGAATAAGGATCACAATTTCGTCCACCAGCTACTCACAAGCTTGTTTTCAATCTCCCAGGATCGAACACGGCACCATGAGGAAGCAAGGAATTAGGCCTTACTTTGGTGCCAAGAAAACCAAGGAAAAGAAGCAGCGTGTGCATCCACCGAGTTTCGAACTCGGGACTTCACCTTTGACACATTGCCCTGCCCTTCGCAAGGGCAGGGCATCATCTTGTGATGCACAGCCAGCGCACCAAATTGGCACGCACCAAGGGAGCTTTGGCACAGCAAGCACGCACGGGCAGCAGAATCTGGCGCATCATGAAAACTCTACCCTGCCCTCCACAAGGGCAGGGCAGCATCCTGCAGCACCACACACACCCAACACGCACGCACAAGGCCGCACGCACCATTTCCTGCCCTGCCCTTCACAAGGGCAGGGCAGCCTCCTGGGAGCTACTTTCTCATGGGCTGAAATTGGATTAAAAATCCAATTAAATTCATTTCTTCACCAAATCAAAAGCCCATCCAAATTCCAAAATCCAAGAATAGAAAGTGTATAAATAGGAGATAGTTTGATGTAATTAGGACCTTTTTTTTACTTTTTGACTTTTGAATCTTCTTTTGATTTTTGAATTTGGAGATTTCATTGAGAGCTAGGAATTGAGATTTCAGAGAATTGGGGAGGAGAATTGATCTCTCTTCTTCCTCGTTCTTGCTTGAGCATTTTTACTTTTCTTGTTTGAGTCTTGGGTGTGAAGAATTGAGAAATTTCTGTCTCAATCTCCATTCAAGATCTCTTTAATTCATATTCTGCATAATTGAGTTCAATTACATTTCCTTTGCTGCTTCTTCTTAAATTTCTTGTTAATTGCTTTGTGAACTTGGATCTGGGAAGGCAATTGAGATCTAGACTTTGCTATCTAGTCTCTGGAGTCCTGAGATCCCATTTCCCCTTTTGGTTATTCTGTGAACCCCTGCTGCAATTCAATTCCCTTCCTGTTTGAATTCTAGTTACTTCTAATTCAACTTCTGCTTTATTAATTGTTGCAATTTAATTTCCACTTGCTTAAATTCTGAATTCCCAATCCTCAACTCCCTTTTTCATTCAAGCAATTTATATTTCTTGCACTTTAAGTTACTGCAATTTACATTTCTTGCACTTTAAGTTTCAGTCATTTAATTTCTTGTTCTTTAAGATTCAGCACCTTTACTTCCAATTCTCTTTAATTTCTGCAATTCATCCCTCTCCCTTTAAATTTCATGCTATTTACTTACTGTTGGATACAAAATCACTCAACCAATACTTGATTCGCTTGACTAAATCAACCACTAAACTAAAATTGCTCAATCCTTCAATCCCTGTGGGATCGACCTCACTCCCGTGAGTTTTATTACTTGATGCGACCCGGTACACTTGCCGGTGAGTTTTGTGTTGGATCATTTTCCACACATCACAAGTGTACCGAATTTGTCGTCAAGTAAAAACTCACAATAGAGTGAGGTCGAATCCCACAGGGATTGATTGATCAAGCAACTTTAATTAGAAGAATGTTCTAGTTGAGCGAATTCAGGATTTGGGTTGAGATTTGCAGAAAATAAAATGGCGGTAATGTAAATGACGGAAAGAGTAAATGATAGAATTAAAGGGCTGAAAGTAAATGACTGGAAGTAAATTGCAGAATTGTAAATGGGAATGGGGTGTTTGCTCATGAAAGTAAACGCAGAAATTAAAGAGAATGGGTGAGATCAGAATTGGGGAGTTCATTGGGCGCAGGAGATGTTGCAATTCTCCGGATCAAGTTCATTTTCATCTCTTCCTCAATCAATGCACTCATTGATCTCCTTGGCAATCTTAATTGATTGAATTACAATTTCTTGCAATTCAATCTCTCAAATCTTGATCAATAGCCAATTCCTTGGTCAATTGCTCATGAGAAGAGATGAAGTGTGGTCACTGATTATACCACATGCATTTTCCAAATCAAGTATTGAGAGGATTATAGTCACATATCCATCCAAACCCAATTTGGTCCAGCATGAGAAAGCATTTCTAGCTTGATCTCTTCATTCCTCTTTCAAGGCTCAGAAGAGATCCAAGTTTGAAAAGTTTCTTTTCCAAGATAACTACCCAATGGGATGAATATCGAAAGCTTTCAAGTAAAATCAAGAGAGAAGATAGAAGAAGAATAATGAAAACTAGTATTGATCCATCAAATTACAACAGAGCTCCCTAACCCAATGAAAGGGGTTTAGTTGTTCATAGCTCTAGAAAATGAAAACAAAGATGGAGAATACATCATGGAACTAGAAGAGCAGAGAAAGTAAAATACAGAGAGTAGTGTTATTTTCCAACTTCCAGAACTTCTCAAATAATTCAAAGCTACTCCTATATATACTACTCTTCTCAGCTTCTAGTTGGCTCTTCAAGTCTTGGGCCTTTGGATCTTGAGTTTGAAGCAATTCTCTTCTTCATTTGGGCTTGGCTTTACTTGCAGAGAGAAAGTGTGAAGTGGGCAGAGACTTTAGCTCAGGACGTTAGGGGTGTTAACGCTTAGTGAAAGTATAAGTTCGAGAACGTTAGTGACACTCAACATTGTCACTAACGTTCCAATGTACCCCTTTGCCTCACGTTAGAGCCCACGTTAACTAGGTTAACGTGGCTTCTAAAGTGGCCTTGCCAACCTTCGAGAACGTTAATGACACTCAACATTGTCACTAACGTTCCAATGTGCCCCTATGTCTCACGTTAGAGTCCACGTTAACTAGGTTAACGTGGCTTCTAACGTGGCCATTCTTAGCCATCCCCAACGTTAGTGACAATGTTGAGTGTCACTAACGTTGGCTCATCTTTCACTCATCAACGTTAGCTTCCACGTTAACTAAGTTAACGTGGAAGTTAACGTGGCTCCTTGGGGGTTTTGTGGGTGCTTCCAACATTAGTGACAATGTTGGGTGTCACTAACGTTGTCGACCTCCTTTGCCTCTTACGTTAGCTCCCATGTTAACCAAGTTAACGTGGGAGTTAACGTGGTTCATTGCACCTTAGGCCAACGTTAGTGACAATGTTGAGTGTCACTAACGTTGGCTTCCTTCCCCTTTTTAACGTTAGAGTCCACGTTAACTAAGTTAACGTGGACTCTAACGTGGCCACTTATGATCATTGGCCAACGTTAGTGATAATGTTAAGTGTCACTAACGTTGGCTCAAAGTCCCTTCTTCACGTTAGAGTTCACGTTAACTTAGTTAACGTGACTCTTAACGTGGGCAATGATGGCTTCGAGAGCGTTATTGGCAATCACTTTTCTCATTAACTTTGCAAGTTACCTCCCATTCTACGTTAGTGGTAACGTTAATTAGATTAACGTGACTGCTAAGTGGTTCTTCCTTGCTTCCTTTGGTCCTGAAATCAAGCAATAGAGTGCATCAAAGTTCTAATCCAAGTCATGGGTAATGCAACATACAATTTGTCACTAAACTCATGCAAAATCCTCATGAAATCATGTAAAATGCACAATGTATGCTTGAATCAAGGTATAAGTGAATATCTACCCAAAACTAGCTTATTTCCTAAGGAAATACATGAAACTACCCTAAAAATAGTAAAGAAAAGGTCAGTAAAACTGGCTAAGATGCCCTGGCATCACCCACCATTGTTTGTAATTCCAATGGCCTCCGGGATCCTAAACTAGGCGAATACAGCCTTCAAGCAAGTGATTAGGCTCCAGGAATGTTGATTGTTAGAATGAATTCTGGGGTCCCAAACCTTGCTTTTGCACCCGTCTTCTTGTTGATCATTATTGTTCCAACCGGGTGGTAAGCAATCCGAATTCTCACTAAGGCATCCAAACAGCTTCCTAGACCCGTACAATTTAGTATTCTTCCAACCATGATAATTCAGCCATGAGCTTCCTACCACAATGAACCTAGGATTTTGTTGCCAACCACTGACCATCTTCCTCTTACTCTTAAAGCCACAAAGAGCTCTAAGCTGACCATCTGTCTCAAGTAAAGCATATTAAAGAGAGAAAATTAAGCTTAGAGATGAAAGATTTACCCACTTGAATGAAGGAATGGATGGTGATGGCTTTGGAGAAGAGGTCTCCAACAACTGTGGTAAGGTGATTTCCAGCTCCATTCCCTTGGGTTCTTCCTTGACAATTTCTACCTCTTTGCAAGCCTCTTCAACTTCAACCGTTTCCTCTTGGTAGCTTTCTTCCAATTTAATTTTTTCTGCATTGCCTACTAAGAGCATGTGGGGTTGTGCTTCTTCTTCTTTAATCTCCATCTCCTGATCAACCTCTGTAAAGTCTTCAACCATGATCTGCCTTGGAGGTTGTACGCCCTCCTCCACAACAATTTCAAGCTCTTTGATGGGAGGTTCTATAACTTGAGGTTCCTATGGTGGTTTCGCATCTCCTAAGTCTTCAACTACTTCCTCTTCTGCAATAATTTTGGCTTCCTCCACTTGCTCCAAGACAAAATCAGACTCCTCCTTGATGTCTTCCCTCACGAATTTTAAAACTACTTCTTCGCCGTCAAAGGTCTCCACTACCTTCACCTTTAGGGCCTCCTTAAGCTTCTTATGAAGTATGGATTCGCGAAGATGATTCCTTCTTTCTTGTTCCATGTCAATAGCATTACTGGGATCATCTTGCTCTTGGATTGATGAATGTGGGTGCTCTACCATGGGGAGTGGTGATGGGCTAGAGAGATCATTTTGTGGTTGAAAAGGGAGTGCACTATTACATGAGGGTTGATTGTTGGAGGCATTCGATGGTCCAATCTGGGAGATGAAAACATGTATAGCAGAGGTCAGACTGACAATCGTGCTTTCCATGGTCTTTTGTCCTTGTGCATAATTTTGAAGCATCTCATCATAAGAAGTTGAAGGGGGGCAATTGTTTTGGGATTGGGGTGGTTTTATGTATGGTTCATATGGGTCATATGGAGGTTGGTATTGTGGATATGGGTTAGGGTCATATGGTGGTTCAAAATTGCGTGGAAGAGGGGGTTCATAGGTATTTTGTGGTGGGTGTTGATTGTCACGAAGAGGTCCACCATAACCATTGTCTTAGTATGCATCATGGAATGGTTGTTGCTCGTGGTATATTAGAGGGGGTTATTGCCAAGAGGGTTGATCAAATCCTTGTGGCTCCTCCCATCTTTGATTGTTCCAACCATGGTGTATGTTGTCATTATAATCTCCTCTTCCTGCAACATAATTATAACCACGCTCATAGCCAAAGGGGTGAGAACTCATAGTAGCTAAGAAAAATTAAAATAAAAGGTAAAAACAAAAACAAACAAACAACAAGAGAAAATATTTACAATAACCAATAATAAGGCACAAATTTGTAATTCCCCGGCAACGACGCCATTTTGACGAACGGATTTCCTGCTAGTAAAGAATTTCGTAGAAATAATTGCGTTGTAAGTAAAGTTTCTAAACCAACAGAAAATCCTTTCGTACAAAAGTTTGGTTGTCACAAGTAACAAAACCCAATAAAATTTATAACCGAAGTATTCAAATCTTGAGTCGTCTTCTCAAGGAATTGCAGGGAAGTATGACTTATTATTGGTTATGGAAAACAATATTTTTGGGTTTTTGAAAGGTTGAACAGGGAAAATAAATTGCAGGAAAAATAAATTAATAACTAGAAAAACTCTTGACAAGATATGAAAACTGGACGCCCTAACCTAGTTATCCTTATCAATTATGATGAGAATTGGATTTTTGCTCCCACCTTATTAACCTCTGACTATGAAGGTAAGTTAAGTGGATGAATCAATTTGATTCTTCAGATCCTAGTCAATTCCTAAGAAAAGACTAGAGTTATTGGAAATCAAATTAATTAGCAAAGATAACAATTATCAATCACAATGAGTTTGATAACTCAAGTGTCTCCAATTAATCAATTCATCAATTAAAGACAAGAACATAAAAAGCTAAGTAAAAATAATAAATCTGAAATACCTCAAATTATATTTAAACATAAATTCAAATCTAACATGAAAGGGTTCATAAGCCAATTTGGCAACATAAGTCAAATACAAGTAAAAGCATTAGAGTATCAAAAAGTTGAAGAAAAACATAAATTAAAGTAACATTTAACCTAGAGTGGAGATGAAATAGCCTAAAACTAATAGAAATCCTAAATCCTAAATCCTAAGAGAGAAGAGAGAGCCTCTCTCTCTAAAAACTATATCTAATCCTAAAATTGTGAATTATGAATGTTGTGTTCTGTATGGATGTATTCCCCCACTTTATAGCCTCTAATCTGTGTTTTTTGGGCTGAAAATTGGGTCAAAAACAGCCCAGAAATTTCTGGGAACGAATTCTGCCACGCTGATTTTTGCAGATGCGACGCGTGCGCGTGATGCATGCGTCCGCGTCGTCTATCCTCAGAGCAACTATAGCAAATTATATATCATTTCAAAGCCCCGAACGTTAGTTTTCCAACGCAACTGGAACCGGATCATTTAGACTTCTGTAGCTCAAGTTACGAACGTTTGAGTGCGAAGAGGTCAGGCTGGACAACTTAACAATTTCTTCAACTTCTTGTATTCCTTCCACTTTTGCATGCTTCCTTTCCATCCTCTGAGCCATTCTTGCCCTGTAATCCCTGAAATCACTTAACACACATATCAAGGCATTTAATGGTAATAAGAGAGGATTTAAACATAGCAAATTTATAGCCCAAAGAAGCATGTATTCAATCATAGCACAAAATCCGGAAGGAAAAAGTAAAACCATGCAAATAGTATGAATAAGTGGATAAAGAGTTGATAAAAATCACTCAATTGAGTACAAGATAAACCATGAAATAGTGGTTTATCACTCCAGTATCATACAATGAAATTAATGGTTTATCACCAATTAAACATATACTTCTCATCAACGGATTTGCCTTGGAAGCATCCTTGGCGTTCACAGCAAAGACTCGACCTTGATGCTAACCTTGACCCGCATTCGGGTTCCTCCCACGAGTGCAATCCCTCGCAATATGACCAAACAAGCAACAGTTGAAACATACACCTAAACCAATCTTGCAAGATTCATAAGGGTGAAATCAACCATAACGCACACAAGTCAAATCCAGAGAATTCTTACTCTGATTTCCTCTCCCTTTGCCACGCTGAAACTATTCCTGAGTGTTCTTTCTGAAGCCTCCTTGACCTTGAGGCGTATATCCTCCTCTCTTGTAGCTTTGACCTCTCAGATGAAAATACTTGCCACGTCCCTTACAAGTGTTCCCTCTATGTGTGTCCTTGGACGAAGCTACCGTCTTGGCATACTCCTCAATCACCCTTGCTTTGTTCACCAAGTCGGAAAAAATACGAATCTTCATAGGAGCCACAGCAGTCAAAATGTTGTCCTTCAAGCCGCTTTGGTACTTGATACACTTCCAGCTCTCATAGGTCTCCGGTGCACCCTGACATACCCTAAAAAATCTACAAAGCTCCTCAAACTTGCTAGTATAATCTGCCAGTGACAAAGAACCTTGCTTCAGCTACATCAGTTCCATCTCCTTTGCTTCCCTCAGGAAAATATTTCTTGTAAAAGGCCGTCTGAAATATATCCCATGGAACATCAGTGTTTTGGAGCTGTAGCAAGCGGCACTCTGCTTGCCACCAATGCTGGGCCTCTCTTGCCAGCTGATAAGTAGCAAATTCAACATACTAATTATTCTGAATGTGTTGTGCCTGTAAAGCACGCTCCATGGCCTGGAACCAGTTGTCTGCCTTAGTAGGATTAGTTGATCCTCGAAAAATTGGCAGATGAACCTTGAGAAATGTCGCCAAGGTCATTGGAACACCTCCCGTATTATCGCCGTTTCCCTCAGAATTATCATGAGCATTCCCTTCACCATTCCCACTTCCGTTTTCGGCCGATTGGCCTAACCTCTGCACAGCTTGTAGAGTCACAGCAGCATTAGCCTCCATAGTGTTTGCTAAATTTGCCATCGCCACCATAAATTTGGCATGGTTGTCAGCCGATTGTTCATTCCTACTTTCTCGTGAACCTGCTCGACCTCATCCGCGAGTGGCCATTAGGCTTCCTATCTACACCAAACAATCGATATCAAGATGATCAGTCTCAATATCAAAAGCCTAGTGCTTCAATTATCCCAAACAGGCACTCACAAACAAGCATGCTATGCAATATCAATCAGATAACCTAATAGCATCAAAGAAAAAGACATACAGAGTATGCAATGAAGCACAATTGGTCTACCTCTGAGGCTCATAAGGATGAACTGCTCTGATACCACTAAATGTAACACCCTAATTAGCCTAAGCTTTACCTCGCGTCGTAAAGCAAAGGTTAATCAGAGATTACGAATATATAGAAAGAATTAATATAATCTAGAAGCCCGATGAAGAATATAGCTCAAAAGTAGGATTTGAAAAGCGCAAAGCATACTAGCGAAGCTACTAACTTAAAGCACAAGAAACAGATACAAATTAACAAAATATCATAGTATAATATTATAAGAATTTAGCCACGGCTCGTGGAGTTTAAGCCGGCTAGCCATATAAACATATAACCAGAAACTGAAGTTTAAAAGGGCTTATACGAGTTTTGTTCTCTCAAATACAAGTCTCTAGGCAAAACAAAATACGAAAGTGAGAGATGTATAAACAAAATAAATCAAAAGACTCCAAAAGATATCATGATCCTCCGCTTCTGTCACCATCCAAGCAACTCCGAGATATAGTGCTCGGATCACTGTCCAGGGTTTTACGCCTGCACGCTCTATTGATCCGAAGGGATGCGAGCGGGATACTTTTGCCACGGACCTCAGATCTCAACCCAAGCGGGACGAATCACCGCCCTTACGCCACCGCCACTACCTCGACAGGTGGGATCCAACTGCCGTTCCTGCCGGGCATATAGCGTCTCATAATCTCAATATAAAATAGTAGTTCAGTGGTTTTTCAGAAAACATTTTTAACACATCAATGAATCATCATTGCACATTCGAATCCTCGACTCATCTCAACCACTGTCCAATCAACATTTCCATTCCGAGTCCTCGACCCAGCTCAACTACTGTCCAATCAACATTTTCATTACAGGTCCTCGACTCAGCTCAACTGCTGTCAATTTACATTTTAGTTCCGAAATCAACAGTTCATCAATTATCATCTAGTATACCAATCCTTCTTTACATGCCATCAAACCATCGTCAATGCACCAGAAACCTGGGCCTCTGTTTTCTAATTTTTCCAAATAATATCATCTAAAACCCTTAAGTTCTTTCCCTTATTTGAAAAGTCCAAAACTAGGCCCAAAAATCTTAAAATGGTGTTATAGAAGCTTACAATCTTATTGGGAAGGTGGAATAGTTGAAAATAATGTTAAAATTTGAGAAACAAGGCGTGTGCGTACGCACAGGGGTATGCGTGCGCACGCCCAGGAAAAGTTTTTAAAAGTGTGCGTACGCATAGAGGTGTGCATATGCACAGGTACCAAAATTCATAATGTCTGTTCGCTCGCACAACCTGTGCTAGCGCCATCAACAGACTAGCCTTCCCAACGTATGCATGCGCACAGGGCTGTGCGTATGCACAGGTTGCAAATCCTCATTGGGTATGTGCGCGCACAAGCTGTGCTAACGCTGTAAACAGATTGCCTGCCTCTGCGTGTGCGTACGCACAAGTCGGTGCATGCGCACATGTTAAAATTTTCGCAGAGGTGCGTGTGCGCACATACCAGAAATCACAAAATTCTACAACTTTGCATAATTTCATATTTTAACATCAATCTTTGTTTGATCATAACTTCCTCTTCAAAATTCAAAATTTTACAAACTTTATATCGTTTCGAAGAGTTTTCAATGAATTTCAATTCTAAAGAAATTTCAATAAATTTTGAAAACTGAGGCAAAAGTTATGATCAGACAAAGTTTACCAAAAACCAACTTTTACCAAAAGTCACAAATTACCAAATTCTCTAAATTCTCAAACCACATCCAACCAAAACAGTACCAAACTCCCATTTACAACACATTATACCCTCTTGGGTTACAATTTACCATTTATACAATTTTTCCTTCACATTTTACTATTTTCAACCATCAACATCAAATATGTAATGCTATAATAAATCCACATTCAACATTTCTAACCATATTACCATATCATCAACATCAATATCACATATATCACACCACTTCTCATCTTCGCCCAACCATTCATCATCATCATATCATAATCAACCATTATAATCAAACTAAAAAATCATTAATCTATCACAAATCATCATACATCATCATTCAACAACTCATCAACCATTTAAATTCACACTATCCTATGGGTCACTAGCCTAAGTGTCCATGAATATTATATACTACATAGAGGAAACCAAAATCATACCTTGGCCGATTTCCAATATGTCTTTAACCAAAAATGAGCACAGCAATGATCACCAACAAGCTTTCCAACACAATCCAAGCCACCAACAAGTTCCAATAGCTTCCAAACTCACAAAAATCAAACTATATATATATAAATCATCACAAAACAACCTAGGGATCAAAATAAATATAATCTCACAAGGGTTTCAAGAGCTCTTATCTTACCCAACAATTTTGGAAGCCAAAACCACAAGCAATCAAGTACTAGAGTGTACCTAAACACCCAAAACACAAGATTTCGCTCAAAACCAAACCCTAAAACTTGAAATTCACAAGACCACGAAACCTGGGCAGGGAAACTCGAAAAACTTAATGTTTTGAGGGTTACCTGAAACTGTAGGTCGATCTCGGATGAGATCTTATGTACTAGTCGGAGCTTGTTGCGTCCGACTTGATGATGGTGGCCAGAGCTGCCGTGTCCGACTTGTCGTACTTGATGGTGGTGCTGATCCTTCGTCACCGGAGGATAGTAGTACCTGCAAGGAACTCTGATGCTTAAGTTAGCAAGGATATTAAGCAGGTTTTTAGTTGGATCAGAGTATGAGTTATACTTGAGTGCTCCAGTGTATTTATAATAGAGTGGAGTGATCTTCCTTTGAGATAAGATAGTTATCTTATCTTATCTTTGAGTGAAGTCATCTTATCTTTAAGGGGACTGCCCTTATCTTTCTAGGCTTGGGATGCCTTCAGATTGGGTCGTGTTCCTTTGTTTGGGCCTTCTTGGGCCTCTGTAGCAGTTTTGGCCGACCCCTTTTATAAAGAGGTCGGGTAATCCTAGTTTTGAACAGGTCGGTCGACTTTGTCTTCAGTTAGCCCGGGTCATACAAATCGACCCAAGACATGAATAGTGCCCCTGCTTGAGTGCGATCTTTCCTTTTGAGGTCGAGTCCTTTTTTAGGACTTCGATCCTTTTTGGAGAAGCCAAGCTCGAGCATTTGTAGAGCTGCTTGAATGCAGAGCATTTTTTCTCACTCCCTTTTAATTTAGAACGTGCGTTTTGCGTTTTCCTTGGGAACGTGCGAGGGTTAAATGCTCACTAACTCTTTGCCGTTTCCTTTTTACTCCCCTTTTCGTGTCTTCCTTTTGAAATTTCAAAGTGCCATTCCTTCAGTTTCCCTTTCCGCGCTCACCGTAACTTCCCTACTTCTTTTTTGCTTTTCTGTTTCGTCTGTGACTCTTCGCTCTACTGCTCGAAAGGTGATCATCTGGCATGGCTTTCGTCGTTGCTTCAATCTTCTTTAGCGTTTTTTTTCTTCTCCCTGCTACAGGTAGGTCTTCTTCCTTTCTCTTCCTTTTTCACGTCATTCTTTTTATGTCTGGTTTTTTGAGAAAGTTTTGATCTTGCTTAGGAAAAGTTTGGAAAGTTTGAATCTTTCCTTGCTTGCTGTATCTGCTTGTTTCTGTTGTGTGCTATTTTAGGGTTTCTTCGATTTTGTATGAACCTTTTCTTGTTTCCTAATAGTTGATGCTTTTTAGGGCTTTTGAATGTTATTACTATCTCTGATTATGTCTTCTAATTTGGAGCTTTGGAAAAATGAACTGTTTGATTCCAAGAAAGGTTATGTCATTGATGATTTTCCCCTTGGCATGTTTGATGTTGATAATTCCCTTTTCTGATAGATTTGTAAGAAGATGGTGATGTTGATAGTTTTTTTATTTGTGACTTTCTTTTTTGGAGTGTCACTTGTTTGAGAAGAAGGTAGGTTTGTAGATTTTTCCTCAGTTCCTGCTCTATTATTGCCTCCAAAGGATGCCCTTGGATTTTTAGTGTGAGTCCTGGGGTTTCCTTTTGTTGTCATATCTGACTTCTTGATTTCTGTATGGTTTAGTCCGAGTTGTATCCATTTATACCCGAGTTGCTCTTCTTTGACTTGCCTGAGCTGTTTGACTAGTAACCCCTCTTCCTTTTTCTTTGCTTATAGGACTAGTTGATCATGTCTTCTCGCAAAAATATTGTCGAGACGTCTTCCAAGGTCCCCGAGGGTATGTTTGACTAGCTGGACTCCCTCGTCCTGATGTGTATTTCCGTAGTGAATTCTGAGCTCTGCGCGGAGCTTAGAAAATATCACTGGATTTGTAGTAATCCGGAGCAGGAGAAAAATTATGAGCTAGTGGCACCTGATTCTGAGAGGAGAGTCTATTTCCCTACTTCGGTCCGGGGGGAGCATCCCTTCTTTTATTCCTATGACTATTTTTTCAGCCAACTGAACATTACTTTTTCGTTTACTCCTTTTGAGACCAATTTATTGTGGTCGTGCAATGTATCTCCATCCCAGCTACATCCCAACTCTTGGGGTTTTATAAAGATTTTTCAATTATTGTGCCGTGAATTAGGTGTCCAGCCTTCCCAATCCCTCTTCTTTTATCTTTTTGTTCTGACAAAGCCTGGTGTTGTTAAGAAGAAGGCCGCCTGGGTCTCTTTCCGAGCTTTCCAGGGAAAAAAGGTATTTTCCATGTATGATAAATCCTTTTGTGATTTTAGGAACTATTTTTTCAAGGTCCGAGCTGTTGAAGGAGCTTGGCCCTTTTTTTCTGGATGAGAATAATGAGCCCGCTTTTCCTTTAGAGTGGCAACAGAATGTAGTGGTATCTAGATATTCTTGGGAGATGTTGGATGAGGTTGAGCAAGCCTTTGTGACTGTGTTGGATGAGAACTGGGGGCAGCCTCCCCATCTTGATACCAAGAAATTTCTAGGAGATCCCTCACTTCTGCGAGCTGATCTGGGCAGTGGTCGACTTCTTTTGCATCTTGTTGTGTTTATTCCTTTGTCCTGTTTATTCCTTTTCTTTCCGATTTATAACTTGGTTTCTTGATGTGTATTTTCAGATATGGTAAAAAACAACGATTCCTTGAAGGCCTTTAAAAAGGCGAAAAAGGCGACTGCAGCCTTAAACATCTCGGCCAAGGTTCCTGGGGAAGGGTCGTCTAAGGCTTCCCTGAAGAGGTCGACCTCAGACACTTCTGGACCAAAGAAGGTCATCCCGACTCCCAGTGTTCGGCTGGCCTCATCTGTTCCTCCTTTACCGACCTCCAGTGCTGCCTCCCTATCTGTTGCCGGTCTTTCTCCCAAGAAGCAGAGAACTGCTGATCCCTTCAATTTGGATGCCCCTGATTTTGATGCCGTGGGGTTTGTCGATCAGCAAATTGCTCCCTATGGTATTGTGCCTTTGAATGATGTGTACATTCTTTATCATTTGGACTTTATTACGCGAAGTAGTATCAAGATGGCACATATGGGAGCAGCCTTGTTTAGAACTGCTCAAGACGTTTTGGTTCATGCCACAAAGGCTTTTATGGAGGAGGCCAAGTCAGAGTATGATAGGATCAAAGGTTTGAAGGAGGAGCTCGAGGTGAAGGTGGCAGAGCTGGAAAAAGAAATGGAGAGTGAGAAGGCTCGGGCTACTGCGGCTGTGGCTTTGGCAGATCTGGCTTAGGAGATAGCCCAGAAACATAGGGATAGCTATGTCCGGACTTATAGGGAGATGGTAGAGTTCCAGGAGAGTTTGAAATCTACTCGATCTGATTATGCCGAGCTCCAAGGTCATCTTGTGAGTAGTGTGACTGCTGCTTATGAGAATCTGAAGTCTCAGGTCTGAGTTCTTTCTCCCGAGCTCGACCTGTCTCTCTTCAGTTTAGACAATATTGTAAAAGATGGGAAGATTGTCCCTGCCCCGGATGATGATGATGACGACGTAGATCCGCCTCCTGTACCATCTGCCAAAGCTCCTGCTTTCCCGACTTCTTCGGCTCCTACAACTGAGATTGGCCATCCTGAGTCGGATCCTGATGTTCAGATCCTGAACCAGCCAGATGGAACCGTTACTGCTGTCCCGCTTGCGACCCGTCCTCCTTCGCCTCGAGATGCTGCCACTTGAGGAATCTTTGGATCCTTTATAGTTTCTGTTTTATTTTCATATCTTGTGATGGCCCGACTTGTGGGTCTTTGGACTTCTAGTTTGTAACTGTTTGATTCATTTTGAGTTTGGATATTTTTAGTTGCTTTTCTTTTAGCAACTTTATTTAGAAAAATAAAGTATTTTCTCAGGCTCTTGCGGTTGACATTCAAGTGGCCTCTTGAGTCTGTTTTATTATAACAGCTTTGTTTCTTTGTGATATGCTCCTCTGCAGCTTTCTTAAGTACTTTTTCATGAATCTTGAGAGTGTTGGAGTTTTGTTGTCCGACCTCTTTTTGCGAGGTCATGGCTTGCTTTGGGTCGAGCTAGGTCTCTTCTAGCGCACTTTTTTTGTCTTGAGTTATTTTTAGTAATCCCTTTGTGTTCCGAGGGTTACCTGAAACTGTAGGTTGATCTCGGACGAGATCTTCTGTACTGATCAGAGATGACGGGTCCGGCTTGTGCGTGGCGGCCGAAGCTATCGTGTCCGACTTGTTAGACTGGCAATGCTGCTGATCCTTTGTCACTGGAGAGTGGGGGTATCTGCAAGGGACTCTGACGCTTAAGTTAGCAAGGGTATTAAGCAGGTTTTTTGTAGAATCAGAGTATGAGTTATACCTGGGTGCTCCAACATATTTATAATGTTTGTAGAGTGATCTTTTTGGAGATAAGATGGTTATCTTATCTTATCTTTGAGTGAAGTCATCTTTATCTTTAGGGGAACCACCTTTATCTTTCTAGGCTTGAGCTGCCTTTGGATTTAGGTCGCGTTCCTTTATTTGGGCCTCCCTTAGGCCTTTATTGTCAATTTTGCCGACCTCTTGGAGAAGAGATCAAGAATTCCAACCTCTTGGAGAAGAGATCAGGAATTCCGGCCTTGAACAGGCCGGTCGCTTTGTCGTCGATCATCCCAGGTCGGTTACCTCAACCCAGGGTATGAACAGTGCCCCTGCTCGAGTGTGGTCTTTCCTTTTGAGGTTGAGTCCCTAGTTTCAAGACTTCAGTCCTTCTCTGGTGAAGTCGAGCTCAAGCATTGTCGATTTCTTTTTGTAGAGACATCTTTCTGAATACGGAGCGTTTATTCTCTTTTCTTTGATTTTGAAAATAGACGTTTCCATGCCTTGGGAACATGCAAGGGTTTTTAATGCCCCATTAACCTCTTAACATTCCGTTTCTTTTGCCTCTCGCTTTCTCGTTTTATTTTTGAATTACATCAAAACTTTCTCTTTTCTGTTTTCTCGCTGTAACTTCCCTTTTCTCTCTTATTCTCCTGTTTCATTTGCTTTTTTGTTCTTCTGGGATTTTTGCGTTTTCATGCTTCTCTCTATGACGTCATTCGGTGGTTGTTGGTATTTTCCTTGCTCAAAGGCAATTCCAGATTTCGTCTCTTCGTCTCCCACTTCTTCAGTACTTTCTTTCAGGTTGGTTCTTCTTTCTCTTTCTTCATTTCTTCCGTACTATTTTGCACTTGCAAGGTTTTGATCTTGCTTAGCTTCGTGTTTATTGAAAAAGCTTGGATCTTTTCTGTGTTTGTTGTGCTTTCTGGTGTTTTTGACTTATGTATGCTCCTAGGTTGATTCCCTGGTAGTTTGATGCTTTTAGGGTTTGGCATGTTGTCACTGCTTCTGTTTGTATCTTCTGATTGTGTCTTCTTGATTTCTTCCTTTGAAGTAATGTATTTTGTTTGATTCTGGGGAAAGGTTGCGCCTTTGATGATTGTCCCTTTGCATGCTTTGATGTTTGATTTCCTGATAGGCTGTAGAGGTAATGATTCTGGTAAATTATTTTGCATTTTTGTGGGATGTTGCAGTTAGAGGAGGGCTGCTTTCTTTTTTTTGAGGGATGTAGGTCGTAGATTTTTCCTAGAATCTTATTCTGTTACTACCTCCAAAGGATGCCCCTAGACCTTAGTGTGAGTCCTGGGGTTTCCTTTTGCTATTTTGTATGCTTTAGCTTGGCTTGTACCTATATTTGTCCGAGATGTTTTTCGAGTTGTTTATTTAGTAATTCCTTCATCTTTTTTCTTTGCTGTAGGACTAGTTGACCATGTCTTCTCGCAAAAATATTGTCGAGACATCTTCCAAGGTTCCTGAGGGTATGTCCAACTGGCTGCACTCCCTTGTCCTGATGTGTGTTTCCGTAGTTAATTCTAAGTACATTATGGAACTTAGAAAACATCATCGGATCTGTAGTTGTAGGGATCAGGAAAAAAACTATGAACTGGTAGTGCCTGACTCGGATGAAAGGGTTTGCTTTCCTTCTCTGACCCAGGGAGAACGTCCCTTCTTCTATGCCTATGACTATTTTTTCAGCCATCTCAACATTACTTTCCCTTTTACCACCTTTGAGACCGACTTGTTGTGGTCTTGTAATGTAGCTCCATCCCAGCTCCATCCAAACTCCTGGGGTTTTATCAAGATCTTTCAATTACTTTGCCAAAAGTTAGATGTCACACCTTCTCAAACTCTCTTTCTATATCTCTTTGTTCTGACCAAGCCTGGGACTACCAAAACGAAAGCTTCTAGGGTTTCTTTCAGGTCTGGCCAAGGGCACAAAGTTTTTTCCATGTATGATGAGTCCTTGAGGGACTTTAAGAACTACTTTTTCAAGGTTCGAGCTGTTGAGGGAGCTCGACCTTTTTTCTTAGAGGCGAATGGTGAACCTGCCTTCCCTTTGTGTTAGCAAAAGAATGTTGTAGTGTCTCGATACTCATGGGAGATGCTTGATGAGGTCCAACAGGCCTTTGTAACTGTGTTGGAGGATATTTGGGGGAAACCTCCCCATCTTGACACAAAGAGATTTTTGGGGGACCCTTCTCTTGTCCGAGACGAACTGGGTAGTGACCGACTTCTTTTGTTATATTTTATTTGTTTTTACTTCTTTTCCTCTAGTTTGTGACTTATTTTGATTTGTTTTTTCAGAGATGGCCAAGACCAATGATTCAATGAAAGCCTTTAAAAAGGCGAGGAAGGCTACAGCTGCCCAGAACACTCGGCCAAGGCGACTGGGGAAGGATCCTCTCACACTCCTCCAAAACAGCCAATATCGAGCTCTTCTGGGCCGAGGATGATGATTTCTACTCCTCGGATTCACCTGATTGATTCTCCCCAGGCTTCTGCTACTGCCGCTTCTCCTACTGTCGTTCCTCCTTCAAAAAGACCGAGGACTGTTGAGTCCTTCAACCTGGATGCCTCCGATTTTGATGCTGTCGGGCTTGTTGATCAACAAATTGCTCCTTATGGTGTCATGCTTACTGATGATGTATCCATTCTTCATTATTTGGATTTTATCACTCGGAGTGGTGTTAAACTGGCATACATGGGAGCAGCTTTATACCGGACTGCTCAGGATCTTCCTATCCATGCTACAAAGGCCTTTATGAAGGAGGCCAAGTTAAAATTTGATCAGATTAAGGGCTTGAAGGAGGAGCTTGAGGTGAAAGTGGCCAAGTTGGAGAAAGAGTTGGAGGGGGAGAAGACTCAGGCTGTTGCCTTGGCGGCTTCTGCTAAGTTGTCTGAAGATATGGCTTTGAAGCATAAGGATAGTTGTGTTACAACTTACAGGGAGATGATGGGTCTTAGGAAAGATTTGGAGTCTGCCCGAGCTGATTATGCTGAGCTCCAGGGTCATCTTATGGGCAATGTAAATGCTGCTTATGAGAATCTAAGGGACCAAGTTCGAGTTTTTGCGCCCGATCTTGACCTTACTCTTTTCAGCTTGGACAACATCGTAAAAGATGGTAAGATTGTCTCAGATGACCCTAATGATGATGAAGTTGATCCTCCTCCTATTCCTACTACCAAAGTCTCTGTTGCACCCACTTCTTCAATTCCTGGAGCTAAGGTTGGTCATCCCGAGTGGGATCTTGATTGTCAGGTCTTGAACTGGGATGATGGGACGGTAGATGCGGTGCCTCTTCAGACTCGTCCTCCTTTACCTCGTGATGCTGTGACTGGAAACTCTTTGGATCCTCTATTATTATTTTGGATGTTTTTGTATATAGCCTGGCTTGTGGGCTTTGAACTTTTATATTTTGTAACTTGTGGTTTCTAACTGCTGGATACTTTTAGTTGCTTCTCTGTTAGTGATGAGCGGATAATTTGTACGCTTTTTGGCATTGTTTTTAGTATGTTTTTAGTATGATTTAGCTAGTTTTTAGTATATTTTTATTAGTTTTTAGTTAAAATTCACTTTTCTGGACTTTACTATGAGTTTGTGTGTTTTTCTGTGATTTCAGGTATTTTCTGGCTGAAATTGAGGGACCTGAGCAAAAATCTGATTCAGAGGCTGAAAAGGACTGCAGATGCTGTTGGATTCTGACCTCCCTGCACTCTAAGTAGATTTTCTGGAGCTACAGAAGCCCAATTGACGCGCTCTCAACGGCATTGGAAAGTAGACATCTTGGGCTTTCCAGCAATATATGATAGTCCATACTTTGCCCAAGATTTGATGGCCAAAACTGGCGTTCAAAGTCACCATCAGAATTCCCAGCGTTAAACGCCGGAACTGGCACCAAAGTGGGAGTTAAACGCCCAAACTGGCACCAAAGTGGGAGTTAAACGCCCAAGTGGGCCCGGAAGTGGATTTTTCATGTCTTTTACTCATCTTTGTAATTCTTAAGCTACTAGTTCCCTATAATTAAATAGGACCTTTTACTATTGTATTTTCATCTTTTGATCACTTCAGATCTCTAGATCATCTGGGTAGCTATCTTTAGTCTTATGCTATCTTAGATCACTGGGAGGCTGGCCTCACGGCCATGCCTAGACCTTGTTCTTATGTATTTTCAACGGTGGAGTTTCTACACACCATAGATTAAGGTGTGGAGCTCTGCTGTACCTCGAGTATTAATGCAATTACTATTGTTCTTCTATTCAATTCAGCTTGTTCTTATTCCAAGATATTCATTCGCACTGAAGAACTTGATGAATGTGATGATTATGTGACGCTCATCATCATTCTCACTTATGAACGCGTGACTGACAACCACCTCCGTTCTACAAGCAAACAAGGCTCTAATGTTTATCTCTTGGGTTCTTTAACCGGAATCTTCATGGTATAAGCTAGAATTGATGGCGGCATTCAAGAGAATCCGGAAGGTCTAAACCTTGTCTGTGGTATTCTGAGTAGGATTCAATGATTGAATGACTGTGACGAGCTTCAAACTCGCGATTGTGGGGCGTTAGTGACAGACGCAAAAGAATCACTGGATTCTATTCCGACATGATCGAGAACCGACAGCTGAATAGCCGTGCCGTGACAGGGTGCGTTGAACATTTTCACTGGGCGGATGGGAGGTAGCCACTGACAACGGTGAAACCCTACATACAGCTTGCCATGGAAAGGAGTAAGAAGGATTGGATGAAGATAGTAGGAAAGCAGAGAGACGGAAGGGACAAAGCATCTCCATTCGCTTATCTGAAGTTCTCACCATTGAATTACATAAGTATCTCTATCTTTATCTTCATGTTTTATTCATATATCATCCATAACCATTTGAGTCTGCCTGACTAAGATTTACAAGGTGACCATAGCTTGCTTCATACCAACAATCTCCGTGGGATCGACCCTTACTCGCGTAAGGTTTATTACTTGGACGACCCAGTGCACTTGCTGGTTAGTTGTGCGAAGTTGTGATGCCATGGTATTGAGCACCAAGTCTTTGGGGCCATTACTAGGGATTAATTGAGTTGTGAAAAGAAGAGATCACAATTTCGTGCACCAAGTTTTTGGCGCCGTTGCCGGGGATTGTTGAGTTTGGACAACTGACGGTTCATCTTGTTGCTTAGATTAGGTATTTTTCAGAGTTCTTAAGAATGAATCCTAGTGTTTCAAGGTGTTGTTCTTATCATCACTGGTGCACGAAATTGTGATCACTACTTCTCACAACTCAAATAATCCCTAGTAATGGCCCCAAGAACTGGTGCACAATACCATGGCATAAACACAACTTCGCACAACTAACCAGCAAGTGCACTGGGTCGTCCAAGTAATAAACCTTACGCGAGTAAGGGTCGATCCCACGGAGATTGTTGGTATGAAGCAAGCTATGGTCACCTTGTAAATCTCAGTCAGGCAGACTCAAATGGTTATGGATGATATATAAAACGTAAAGATAAAGATAGAGATACTTATGTAATTCATTGGTAAGAACTTCAGATAAGCGAATGGAGATGCTTTGTCCCTTCCGTCTCTCTGCTTTCCTACTGTCTTCATCCAATCCTTCTTACTCCTTTCCATGGCAAGCTGTATGTAGGGTTTCACCGTTGTCAGTGGCTACCTCCCATCCTCTCAGTGGAAATGTTCAACGCACCCTGTCACGGCACGGCTATCCAGCTGTCGGTTCTCGATCATGTCAGAATAGAATCCAGTGATTCTTTTGCTTCTGTCACTAATGCCCCACAATCGCGAGTTTGAAGCTCGTCACAGTCATTCAATCATTGAATCCTACTCAGAATACCACAGACAAGGTTTAGACCTTCTGGATTCTCTTGAATGCCGCCATCAATTCTAGCTTATACCACGAAGATTCTGATCTCACGGAATGGCTGGCTCGTTTGTCAGGCGAGCGCTCGGTTGTCAGGCGAGCAGCAACCATGCGTCGTGTATCAGGAATCCAAGAGATATCCACCCAATCTAAGGTAGAACGGAGGTGGTTGTCAATCACACGTTCATAGGTGAGAATGATGATGAGTGTCACGGATCATCACATTCATCAAGTTGAAGAACAAGTGATATCTTGGAATAAGAACAAGCTGAATTGAATAGAAGAACAATAGTAATTGCATTAATACTCGAGGTACAGCAGAGCTCCACACCTTAATCTATGGTGTGTAGAAACTCCACCGTTGAGAATACATAAGAACAAGGTCTAGGCATGGCCGTGAGGCCAGCCTCATGATCTAAGATAGCATAAGACTAAAGATAGCTACCAAGATGTCAAATACAATAGTAAAAGGTCCTATTTATAGGGAACTAGTAGCTTAAGAATTACAAAGATGAGTAAATGACATCAAAATCCACTTTCAGGCCCACTTGGTGTGTGTTTGGGCTGAGCATTGAAGCATTTTCGTGTAGAGACTCTTCTTGGAGTTAAACGCCAGCTTTTCTGCCAATTTGGGCGTATACAAACTGCTAAGTTTGGTGTCTTGCATGCATTGTTATTTGATTTTAGTTGCATTTTGATTATTCCTCATTTTTAAAAATCCAAAAATATTTTTAATTTGTGTCTTTTCAAGTCAATAATACAGAGAATTGAAGATTCAGAACATACAGCAGAGGAATTATACAGAAAAAGCTGGGCGTTCAAAACGCCCAGTAAGGAAGGCAAACTGGCGTTTAAACGCCAGCCAGGGTGCCTGGCTGGGCGTTTAACGCCCAAAAGGGTAGTGCTTTGGGCGTTAAACGCCAGAATGTGCACCATTCTGGGCGTTTAACGCCAGGATGGAACAAGAGGGAAGATTCTGTTTTTAATTCAAATTTTTTTCAGGTTTTCAAAATTTTTCAAAATCAAATCTTTTTCAAATCATATATTTTCAATCAAATCTTTTTCAAAATCAATTTCTTTCCATTTTCAAAAATACTTGCTATCAATTAATGATTTGATTCAACATTTCAAGTATGTTGCCTTTTCTGTTGAGAAAGGTTTAATGTTTGAATCATATCTTTTCTTGTTAGCCAAGTCATTAATTTTTAAAATCAAATCTTTTTAAAATTGTTTTTTTTCAAAATCATATCTTCTCAATCATATCTTTTTAATCATATATTTTGCAAAATAGTTTTCAATCATATCTTCTTCAAAATCTTTTTCAAAATGATTTTAAAATCTTTTTTTTATTTTCGAAAAACTCTTCCTCTCTTCTCACATCCTTCTATTTATGGACTAACACTATTCCTCAAGGAACAATTCGAACTCCATCTCTTTTGATAAGTTTGAATTCTTCTACTTCTTCCTTCTATTTTTCTTTCCCTCTGACACCTCAAGGAATCTCTATACTGTGACATAGAGGATTCCATATTTTCTTGTTTTCTTCTCTTTTATATGAGCAGGAGCAAATACAAAAGCATTCTTGTTGAGACTGACCCTGAACCTGAAAGGACCTTGAAGCGAAAGCTAAGAGAAGCTAAGGCACAACTCTCCATAGAGGACCTAACAGAAATCTTCAAAGAAGAAGAAGACATGGCAGCCAAAAACAACAACAATGCCAACAATGCAAGGAAGGTGCTGGGTGACTTTACTGCACCTACTCCCGACTTCTATGGGAGAAGCATCTCTATCCCTGCCATTGGAGCAAACAACTTTGAGCTTAAGCCTCAATTAGTTTCTCTAATACAACAGAATTGCAAGTTCCATGGACTTCCATTGGAAGATCCTCATCAGTTTTTAGCTGAATTCTTGCAAATCTGTGACACTGTCAAGACTAATGGGGTTGACCCTGAGGTCTACAGACTTATGCTATTCCCTTTTGCTGTAAGAGACAGAGCTAGAATATGGTTAGACTCACAACCTAAAGAAAGCCTGAACTCTTGGGAAAAGCTAGTCAATGCCTTCTTGGCAAAGTTCTTTCCACCTTAAAAATTGAGTAAGCTTAGAGTGGAAGTCCAAACCTTTAGACAGAAGGAAGGAGAATCCCTCTATGAAGCTTGGGAAAGATACAAACAATTGATCAGAAAGTGTCCCTCTGATATGCTTTCTGAATGGAGCATCATAGGTATTTTCTATGATGGTCTCTCTGAACTGTCCAAGATGTCTTTGGATAGCTCTGCTGGAGGATCTCTTCATCTGAAGAAGACGCTTACAGAAGCTCAAGAACTAATTGAAATGGTTGCAAATAACCAATTCATGTACACTTCTGAAAGGAATCCTGTGAACAATGGGACAAATCAGAAGAAAGGAGTTCTTGAGATTGATACTCTGAATGCCATATTGGCTCAGAACAAAATATTAACTCAGCAAGTCAATTTGATTTCTCAAAGTCTGTCTGGAATGCAAAATGCACCAAGCAGTACTAAGGAGGCTTCATCTGAAGAAGAAGCTTATGATCCTGAGAACCCTTCAATGGAAGAGGTGAATTACATGGGAGAACCCTATGGAAACACCTACAATTCTTCATGGAGAAATCATCCAAATCTCTCATGGAAGGATCAACAGAGACCTCAACAAGGTTTCAATAACAATAATGGTGGAAGAAACAGGTTTAGCAATGGCAAGCCTTTTCCATCATCTTCTCAGCAACAGACAAAGAATCCTAAGCAGAACAACTCTGACTTAGCAACCATGGTCTCTGATCTAATCAAAACCACTCAAAGTTTCATGACTGAAACAAGGTCCTCCATTAGAAACTTGGAGGCACAAGTGGGACAGCTGAGCAAGAAAATTACTGAACTCCCTCCTAGCACTCTTCCAAGCAATACAGAAGAGAATCCAAAAGGAGAGTGCAAAGTCATCAACATGGCCGAATTTGGAGAGGAGGGAGAGGCAGTGAACGCCACTGAGGAAGACCTCAATGGACGTCCACTGGCCTCCAATGAGTTCCCTAATGAGGAACCATGGGAATCTGAGGCTCCCACTGAGACCATAGAGATTCCATTGAATTTACTTCTGCCATTCATGAGCTCTGATGTCACTGAAGAGGAAGTTGCTAAATACCTTGGAGCAATCATGAAGCTAAATGACAAGTTATTTGGTAATGAGACTTGGGAGGATGAACCCCCTTTGCTCACCAAAGAACTGGATGACTTGTCTAGGCAGAGATTACCTCAAAAGAGACAAGATCCTGGGAAGTTTTCAATACCTTGTACCATAGGCACCATGACCTTTAAGAAGGCTCTGTTGACTTAGGGTCAAGTGTAAACCTCATGCCTCTCTCTGTAATGGAGAAGCTAGGGATCTTTGAGGTACAAGCTGCAAAAATCTCACTAGAGATGGCAGACAATTCAAGAAAATAAGCTTATGGACTTGTAGAGGATGTTCTAGTAAAAGTTGAAGACCACTACATCCCTACTGATTTCATAGTCCTAGAGACTGGGAAGTGCATGGATGAATCCATCATCCTTGGCAGACCCTTCCTAGCCACAGCAAAGGCTGTGATTGATGTGGACAGAGGAGAATTGATCATTCAAGTGAATGAAGAATCCCTTGTGTTTAAAGCTCACGGATATCCCTCTGTAACCATGGAGAGGAAGCATGAAGAGCTTCTCTCAAAACAGAGCCAAACAGAGCCCCCACAGTCAAATTCTAAGTTTGGTGTTGGGAGGCCACAACCAAACTCTAAGTTCGGTGTTGAACCCCCACATTCAAACTCTAAGTTTGGTGTTGGGAGGTTCCAACATTGCTCTGAGTACCTGTGAGGCTCCATGTGAGCCCACTGTCAAGCTACTGACATTAAAGAAGCGCTTGTTGGGAGGCAACCCAATGTTATATTTAATCTATTTTCCTTTGTTATTTTATGTTTTTTGTAGGTTGATGATCATGAGAAGTCACAAAATCAATTGAAAAAGCAAAAACAGAATGAAAAACAGAAGGAAAAACAGCACACCCTGGAGGAGAACTTGCTGGCGTTTAAACGCCAGTGAAGCTAGCAAATGGGCGTTTAACGCCCAGTCTGGCACCATTCTGGGCGTTTAACGCCAGAAAGGGGCACCAGACTGGCGTTAAACGCCAGGAAAGGGCAAGAAGCTGGCGTTAAATGCCAGAAATGGGCACCAGCCCGGCGTTTAACGCCAGAATTGGCATGAAGAGCAATTTTGCTCGCCATTTGGTGCAGGGATGACTTTTCCTTGACTCCTCAGGATCTGTGGACCCCACAGGATCCCCACCTACCCCACCACTCTCTCCTCTTTTTCACCCATTCACCAATCACCTCAACCACTCTTCCCCAAACACCCTTCACCTATCAAATCCCACTATTCTCTTCACCACTCACATCCATCCTTCATAAAAACTTCACCTACCTCACCATTCAAATTTAAACCACTTTCCCTCCCAAACCCACCATACCATAGCCGAACCCTACCCCTCTCTTCACCCTATATAAACCCATCTTCACTCCCTCATTTTCACACACCCTAAACACTACTTCTCCCCCTTTGGCCAAACCATAAGCCATCTCCCTTTCCTCTAATTCTTCTTCTTCTACTCTCTTCTTTCTTCTTTTGCTCGAGGACGAGCAAACCTTTTAAGTTTGGTGAGGTAAAAGCATTGCTTTTTGTTTTTCTATAACCACTTATGGCATCCAAGGCCGGAGAAACCTCTAGAAAGAGGAAAGGGAAGGCAAAAGCTTTCACCTCCGAGTCATGGGAGATGGAGAGATTCATCTCAAGGGTGCATCAAGACCACTTCTATGAAGTTGTGGCCTTGAAGAAGGTGATCCCCGAGATCCCTTTCAAACTCAAAAAAGGTCAACTTTGATCAAAGGTTGGACCAAGTCCTCACAGTCATTTGTGAAAATGGCGCCCAATGGAAGAGAGATTCAAGAGGGAAGCCGGTTCAACTGAGAAGGCATGACCTCAAGCCCGTGGCTAGGGGATGGTTGGAGTTTATCCAACGCTCAATCATTCCCACTAGCAACCGGTCTGAAGTTACTCTAGACCGGGCCATCATGATTCATAGCATCATGATTGGAGAAGAAGTGGAAGTTCATGAGGTTATAGCCCAAGAACTCTATAAGGTGGCGGACAAGTCCTCTACCTTGGCAAGGTTAGCCTTTTCTCATCTCATTTGTCACCTCTGTTATTCAGTTGGAGTTGACATAGAGGGAGACATCCCCATTGATGAGGACAAGCCCATCACTAAGAAAAGGATGGAGCAAACAAGAGATCCCACTCATCAAGAAATCCCTGAGATGCCTCAAGGGATGCACTTTCCTCCACAAAACTATTGGGAGCAAATCAACACCTCCCTAGGAGAATTGAGTTCCAACATGGGACAACTAAGGGTGGAGCACCAAGAACATTCCATTCTCCTCCATGAAATTAGAGAAGATCAAAGAATCATGAGAGAGGAGCAACAAAGACAAGGAAGAGACATTGAGGAGCTCAAGCACTCCATAAGACCTTCAAGAGGAAGAACAAGCCGCCATCACTAAGGTGGACCCGTTCTTTAATTTCCTTGTTCTTTATTTCCCTGTTTTTCGAAAAATCATGCTTATGTTTATCTATGTTTGTGTCTTGTGATCATTAGTGTCTTAGTGTCTATGCCTTAAAGTTATGAATGTCCTATGAATCCATCACCTTTATTGAATAAAAAAAATGTTCTTAATTGAAAAAGAGAAGAATTGCATGAAATTCAGATTTTATAACAGATTAATTATTTTGATGTGGTGGCAATACTTTTGTTTTCTGAATGTATGCTTGAACAGTGCATATGTCTTTTGAATTTGTTATTCATGAATGTTAAAATTGTTGGCTCTTGAAAGAATGATGAAAAAGGAGACATGTTACTGAGGATCTGAAAAATCATAAAAATGATTCTTGAAGCAAGAAAAAGCAGTGAATACAAAAAAAAAAGAAGAGAAGAAAAAAGAAAAAAAGGGAGAAAGAGAAAAAGAAATAAAAAGAAAAGAAATAAAGTTGTAATCCAAGGCAAAAAGAGTGTGCTTAAGAACCCTGGACACCTCTAATTGGGGACTCTAGCAAAGCTAAGTCACAATCTGAAAAGGTTCACCCAATTATGTGTCTGTGGCATGTATGTATCCGGTGGTAATACTGGAAGACAGAGTGCTTTGGGCCACGGCCAAGGTTCATAAAGTAGCTGTGTTCAAGAATCATCATACGTAACTAGGAGAATCAATAATACTATCTGGATTCTGAGTTCCTATAGAAGCCAATCATTCTGAATTTCAAAGGATAGAGTGAGATGCCAAAACTGTTCAGAGGCAAAAAGCTAAAAGCCCCGCTCATCTAATTAATACTGATCTTCATAGATGTTTTTAGAATTCATTGCATATTCTCTTCTCTTTATCTTATTTGATTTTCATTTTCTTGGGGACAAGCAACAATTTAAGTTTGGTGTTGTGATGAGCGGATAATTTGTACGCTTTTTGGCATTGTTTTTAGTATGTTTTTAGTATGATTTAGCTAGTTTTTAGTATATTTTTATTAGTTTTTAGTTAAAATTCACTTTTCTGGACTTTACTATGAGTTTGTGTATTTTTCTGTGATTTCAGGTATTTTCTGGCTGAAATTGAGGGACCTGAGCAAAAATCTGATTCAGAGGCTGAAAAGGACTGCAGATGCTGTTGGATTCTGACCTCCCTGCACTCGAAGTGGATTTTCTGGAGCTACAGAAGCCCAATTGGCGTGCTCTCAACGGCGTTGGAAAGTAGACATTCTGGGCTTTCCCGCAATATATGATAGTCCATACTTTGCTCAAGATTTGATGGCCCAAACTGGCGTTCAAAGTCACCATCAGAATTCCCAGCGTTAAACGCCGGAACTGGCACCAAAGTGGGAGTTAAACGCCCAAACTGGCACAAAAGCTGGCGTTTAACTCCAAGAAGAGTCTCTACACGAAAATGCATCAATGCTCAGCCCAAGCACACACCAAGTGGGCCCAAAAGTGGATTTTTTATGTCTTTTACTCATCTTTGTAATTCTTAAGCTACTAGTTCCCTATAAATAGGACCTTTTACTATTGTATTTTCATATTTTGATCACTTCAGATCTCTAGATCATCTGGGTAGCTATCTTTAGTCTTATGCTATCTTAGATCACTGGGAGGCTGGCCTCACGGCCATGCCTAGACCTTGTTCTTATGTATTTTCAACGGTGGAGTTTTTACACACCATAGATTAAGGTGTGGAGCTCTGCTGTACCTCGAGTATTAATGCAATTACTATTGTTCTTCTATTCAATTCAGCTTATTCTTATTCCAAGATATTCATTCGCACTCAAGAACTTGATGAATGTGATGATTATGTGACGCTCATCATCATTCTCACTTATGAACGCGTGACTGACAACCACCTCCATTCTACAAGCAAACAAGGCTCTAATGTTTATCTCTTGGGTTCTTTAACCGGAATCTTCGTGGTATAAGCTAGAATTGATGGCGGCATTCAAGAGAATCTGGAAGGTCTAAACCTTGTCTGTGGTATTCTGAGTAGGATTTAATGATTGAATGACTGTGACGAGCTTTAAACTCGCGATTGTGGGGCGTTAGTGACAGACGCAAAAGAATCACTGGATTCTATTCCGACATGATCGAGAACCGACAGCTGAATAGCCGTGCCGTGACAGGGTGCATTGAACATTTTCACTGAGAGGATGGGAGGTAGCCACTGACAACGGTGAAACTCTACATACAGCTTGCCATGGAAAGGAGTAAGAAGGATTGGATGAAGACAGTAGGAAAGCAGAGAGACGGAAGGGACAAAGCATCTCCATTCGCTTATCTGAAGTTCTCACCAATGAATTACATAAGTATCTCTATCTTTATCTTCATGTTTTATTCATATATCATCCATAACCATTTGAGTCTGCCTGACTAAGATTTACAAGGTGACCATAGCTTGCTTCATACCAACAATCTCCGTGGGATCGACCCTTACTCGCGTAAGGTTTATTACTTGGACGACCCAGTGCACTTGCTGGTTAGTTGTGCGAAGTTGTGATGCCATGGTATTGAGCACCAAGTCTTTGGGGCCATTACTAGGGATTAATTGAGTTGTGAAAAGAAGAGATCACAATTTTGTGCACCAGTTAGCAACTTTATTTTTGGAAAAACAATGGTAGTTTTTCAGGTTCTTTGAGGTTGACTTCAGGTGGCCTCTTAAGTCCTGTTATTATTATAACCTTGTTTCTTGTGTGATATGCTTGTCTTCACCTATCTGACACCTTTTAGGTTTTTGGGAGTGTTGGAGCCTTGTTATCCGACCTCTTTTGATTGCCTTCGTACTTGCATACCTGTAGCTTGATTCTTTTGAGGTCGTGGATTTCTAGGTCCAATTTATATGCCTTTTGTTGGCCAACTTCTTCGTCTTGGCCTGAAGTTATTTCTAGTAATCCATTTTGTTCAGACCTTTATTAGGCCTCTTCCATGGATTTACTTTTAACTTTTGGCATCTTGGTCGGGCCGACTTCATCATGTCGGTCCCTTCTAAGTTATTTATGGTAATCCTCTTTTTTGGACCTTTGTCAGATCTCTTTTAGGGATTACTTTTTATAACTTTTGTTTATGGGAGGCCGACTTCATCACGTCGGTCCTTTCTAAGTTATTTCTAGTAATCCTCTTTTTTAGGGCTGGCCAGGCCTCTTTCCAGGGATTTACTTTTTATAACTTTAGTTATTTGTGGTCGATTGGTCCGACTTCTTCATGTCCGTTCGTCTTTTAAGTTATCTTTTAGCAACCCATTTTTTATCAAGACCTCGTCAGGTCCTTTCCTATGGGTCACTTTCAATAACTTCTTGCATTTAATCTATTTTGTCGCTTTTCATCTTTGCCGATTTTATAGAAATTGGGTTTGATCCTCACTTGGTCGACCTTTGATGAATTCAGTTTTCATCTTTGTTGGTCTTTATCGTGATCGGGCAGTGAATTTAGTTTTCACTTTTGCCAATCTGTAGCTCTATAATCGAGCGATGAAATTTTGCGTTTCAGATTAATGCGTCTTGATAAAGCATTTGTAGAAAATATGAAAAAACTTTATTCGAAAAGAAAATATCCAAATATATACATGTGGGAGTTTTATCCCTCTAAGTTAGGTATTTCGTTGATCTTGGCTTGGTGCCTCGTTAAAAAACCTTTTCATGGAAAAAGAGTGCACCTCATCCTAAGATCCTTTACTACCTCCTAACTGTAGTACCTTCTTAAGATGCAAGCGTGCCATGACCTTGGGAGCTCTCGCCCTTCGAGTTTGGATAGCTTGTAGTAGCATCTTCCGAGTACTTCTATGACTCGGTAGGGTCCCTTCCAGTTTGCTGCCAGCTTTCCTTCTCTAGGTCGAGTTGTTCCGATGTCATTTCGGATTAGGACGAGACCGTTCTTGGCAAAACCTCGCGGCACTACCTTTTGATTGTATCTTGAAGCCATTCGACGTTTTACTGCCTTTTCCCTGATTCGAGCTCTTTCTCGAATTTCTGGAAGTAGGTCGAGTTTTTCCCTTTGAAGTTGGGAGTTGGCCTCTTCACTGTAGTGGATCACCCTGGGTGATCCTTCTTCGACCTCCACTGGGATCATTGCCTCCATTCCATAAGCTAATCGGAAAGGTGACTCCTTTATGGTGGAGTGTGGAGTTGTCCGATATGCCCGTAGGACTTGCGGGAGCTCTTCAGCCCAGGCTCCCTTTGCATCCTGTAATCTCCGTTTTAACCTGGCTAGTATGACTTTGTTAGCAGCTTCTGCTTGTCCATTGGCCTTGGGGTGTTCTACGGATGTGAATTGATGTTTTATGTTCAGATCGGCCACCAATTTTCTGAAGCCAACATCTGTAAATTGAGTGCCATTGTCTGTGGTGATGGAGTATGGAACCTCAAACCTTGTGACAATATTTCTATATAGGAATTTTTGACTTCTTTGAGCAATGGCTCTAGCTAGGGGTTCCGCCTCAATCCATTTTGTGAAATAGTCTACCCCCACGAAGAAGAATTTGACTTGTTCGGATCCTTGAGGAAAAGGACTGAGAAGGTCGAGTCCCCATTTTGCGAATGGCCAGGGTGAGGTTACGCTGATAAGCTCTTCTGGTGAGGCGATATGAAAGTTGGCATGTTTCTGACATGGTGAACATGTCTTTACAAATTCTGTTGCTTCTTTTTGTAGAGTCGGTCAATAGAATTCGGCCCGGAGTACCTTTTTGGTAAGAGCCTGTGCTCCAAGATGGTTTCCACAGATGCCACTGTATAGTTCTTCTAAAACTTCCTTTGTGATGGAATTTAGCACACATTTTAACAGTGGTGTTGAAATCCCTCTCTTGTATAGAGTATTATTTATGATGGTATAGTATTGTGCCTCCCGTTTTAACCTCTTTGCCTCCTTCTTATCTGTAGGGAGTGTTTCTGTTTTTGAGGTAACTGATTATGGGAGTCATCCATCCTTGGTCCTGCCCTGTTATGGCTAGGACCTTTTCTTCTTCCAAGATTGACGGGCTCTGCAGCATTTCTTGGATGAGGTTTCTATTGTTTCTCCCTGGTTTGGTGCTGGCTAGTTTTGAGAGTGCATCAGCTCCAGCATTCTGTTCCCGGGGTATATGGCAGACCTCATATTCTCTGAGTTGTCTGAGCTGCTCCTTGGTTTTGTCCAAGTACATTTTCATAGTGCGATCCTTGGCTTGATAGCTCCCTGCTATTTGTGAGGTGATTACCTATGAGTCGTTGAAGATGACAAGCTTTTGAGCTCCAACCTCCTTAGCCAACTTCATACCAGCTAGTAGTGCCTCATATTCAGCCTGGTTGTTTGAAGCAGGAAACCTGAATTTAAGTGAAAGTTCGATTTGAGTTCCCTGATCGCTCTCTATTATCACGCCTGCGCTACTTCCGATTTTGTTTGAGGAACCATCTACGTAGAGATTCCATTTTGTATGGATTTTTGGGGTGTCCGTAAACTCTGCAATGAAGTCTGCCAGATACTGTGATTTGATGGATGTCCGAGCTTCATACTGAAGGTCGAATTTGGACAACTCGACTACCCATTGTAAGATTCTTCCTGCTAAGTCTGTTTTCTGTAAAATGCCTTTTATGGGCTGGTTGGTCCGAACCCTGATGGTGTGGGCTTGGAAATATGGGCGAAGTCGTCGAGATGTTAGTATGAGAGTATAGGCGAATTTTTCTATTTTTTGATTGTTCAGTTCGGACCCTTGTAGTGCTTTGCTGATGAAGTATATGGGTTGTTGTCTGCTGTCATCTTCTCGGATTAGTGCCGAAGCTACTGCCCGATTTCCTACCATGAGGTACAATACAAGCAGTTCTTCTTCCCGTGGCCGGGTTAGAATAGGTGGTTGTCCTAGGAATCTTTTGAAATCCTTGAAGGTTTATTCGCACTCCGCCGTCCATTCAAACCTCTTTTCCTTCCGTTTGGTGGCATAGAAGGGGAGAGATCTTATTGCTGATCCAACTAGGAATCTGGATAAGGCTGCCAATCTTCCATTGAGTTGTTGTACCTCTGTTCATACCCTGGGTCGAGCTGTCCGACCCGGGATGTTCTACTGACAAAGCGACTAACCTCTGCAAGTCAGGACAATCCGACCTCTTCTCAAAGAGCTCGGCCAAACTGCCAGGAAAGCCCAATAAAGGGCCCAAACAGAGAAACACGATCCGAATCCAAGGGCAACCCAAGCCTATAGAGATAAAGGCGGTTCCCTTAAAGATAAGATGGCCTCACTCGAAGATAAAGATAAGATAAGATAACTAACTTATCTTATCTAAGGAAGGTCTCTCTACACCATTATAAATACACTGGAGCACCCAGGTATAACTCATACTCTGATTCTACTAAAAACATGCTTAATACCCTTGCTAACTTAAGCATCGGAGTCCCTTGCAGGTACCACCACCCTTCGGTGATGAAGGATCAGCACCATCACCAAGTCCAACAAGTCAGACACAACAACTCCGACTAGTACAGAAGATCTCATCCGAGATCGACCTTTCAGGTAACCCTCAGAACATTGGCGACGTTGTCGGGGAACTTGGAAGTTATCCCATCATCATGGCGGACGACCATGATAACGACCACAATTCAGACCTAGAGGATAGAACGCCGCACAAAAATGCAGACACTACACCAAAGGATACTCCTCAACTTAACAAAAAGAATTCAAATGCGGGAGCCATGGAGACGCTTCAAGACCGTTTAAAACAACTTGAAGAAGAAGCCTTACGTCAACGAGAGGCTGAGAAAGACCTACAGAAGGAAATAAGTCGACACCGGGAATTGGAGGACAAACTCCTAAAACTCGAAGCCAATCTCAAGACCAAAGCCAACCGATCCCCTTATGAGGACAACTCCCGCAAGGAACAAGATCCATTCACCAAGGAGATCTTAAAGACCAAAATCCCAAAAGACTTTAAACTCCCAGATATGACTTTGTACGAAGGCACTACAGATCCCGGCCATCATCTCAGTAATTTCAAAAGTAGAATGTACCTCACCGACGTCTCAGATGCAGTTCGTTGCAAAGCCTTTCCGACTACTTTAACAAAGACGGCAATTAGGTGGTTCGACAATTTACCTCCTAGGTCCATCTCGAGTTTCGACGACTTGGCCAAGAAGTTTTTGGCCAGATTCTCCATCCGAAAAGACAAGGCTAAGCACGCCCCAAGTCTATTAGAAATCAGGCAAGGAAAACGGAAAAGTCTTCACAACTACATAGAAAGATTCAACAAAATGTGCCTGGACATACAGAGCCTACCAACCGAGGCTGCCATTATGGACCTCATCAATGGCCTACGAGAGGGACCTTTTAGCCAGTCTATATCGAAGAAATACCCCGCATCTCTAAAAGAAGTGCAAGAACGAGCAGAAAAGTACATCAACATGGAGGAAAACTCTCGACTAGGAGAGACCTCAAAATCTGGATTCACCTCCCGGGATAAGGACAAAGAGCCCAAAAAGAAGAAAGATCGACATGGAGAAAAAATAAAAAAAGTATCACAATTACACCCCTCTTCGGGTGTCCCTTGTGGATGTCTACAGAGAGGTTTGCCACACTGAAAAAATACCTCCAGCTCGACCACTCAAAGGCAAAAAAGGAGGAGGAAAGCGGGGCGAATATTGTGAGTATCATCGCATCCGCGGGCACCATACCAACGAATGATTTGAGTTAAAAAAGCGTTATAGAAAAGCTAGTAAGAGAGGGGAAGCTAGATCGGTATCTGGCCGGCCGGGATGATGAGCAAAGAAAAAGAAGAAGGGAAGAAGACATCGGACGAAACGAGCGGTCACCTCGTACACCAGAAAGACACGTCCACATGATACACGATGGATTTACAGGAGGAGGAGTCTCCAAATCATCTCGCAAAAGATATCTTAAAGACGTATATCATGTCGAGGGGAAAGAGGAAGCACCCGACATTCCCGCGATTACCTTCACCAGAGAAGACGCATCCGGTATAATCTCAAGATACGACGATCCCATGGTCATCACTGTTATACTGGCAAATGCAAATCTCCACCGCACACTAATAGACCAAGGGAGCTCTGCCGACATCTTGTTCAAAACTACCTTCGACAAGCTTGGCTTGGAAGAAAAAGAACTCAGAGCATATCCGATTCAACCACTCAGATACATCTCGCTACACACAACCTTTGGAAAAGCATACCAGTCAAGAACACTCAAAATAGATTACATCGTGGTTGACGTAAGTTCAGCCTACAATGCCTTAATAGGTCAGACAACATTGAATCAGCTCGGCACAATGGTCTCGACTCCGCATCTATGCATGAAATTCCCAACTGCAGAAGGGATAGCTACAATAAAGGCATATCAGAAGATGGCGCACCGCTGTTACCATGAAAATCTAAACCTCAGAAGAAGAGGAAAAGAATTCCACACAATCGAACTCGGCAGAGTTCAGAGGTGGGAAGAACTCCGCCCACAACCCGAAGGTGAAATAGAAAAGTCCAGATCGGACACACCCCGGACCAAACAACCAATATCGGTACAATCTTAAAAGGAGATATAAAAGAATCACTCATACAATTCTTATGAGATAACGTCGACCTCTTTGCGTGGAAGACCGCAGACATGCCAGGCATAGACCCCAAGTTAATGTGCCACAAACTAGCAGTCTACCCAAGATCTCGGCCAATACAACAGAGGCATAGAAAGCTCGGACCAGAACGCTCTCAAGCTGTGGAAGAGCAGATACAAGCTCGATTGGAGGCAGGGTTCATAAGAGAAGTCAAATACACACTATGGCTGGCCAACGTCGTCTTGGTGAAGAAATCAAACGGGAAGTGGCGAATGTGCACCGACTACACTGATCTTAACAAAGTTTTCCCAAAAGATCCTTATCCAATCCCAAGTATCGACGCTCTGGTAGATGCCTCCTCCGGATATAAATACCTCTCGTTTATGGACGCATACTCGGGATACAATCAAATCCCAACGCATCCACCCGACCAAGAAAAAACTTCCTTCTTAACCCCAAAAGCAAACTACTGCTACATCATCATGCCTTTTGGTCTTAAAAATGCGGTAGCTACTTATCAGAGATTAATGAATAAGGTCTTTTTGGATCACATCGGAAAAATCATGAAAGTCTACGTGGACGATATGCTGATAAAGACACAAAATGAAGAGATGCTACTGTCCAATCTGACCCAAGTATTGGACACTATAAGACAGCATGGCATGCGACTCAATCCCACAAAATGCACCTTCGCAGTAGAAGCTAACAAATTCTTGGGTTTCATGTTCACACAAAGAGGAATCGAAGCGAACTCGGACAAATGCAGGGCCATACTCGATATGAAGAGTCTGACTTGCGTCAAAGAGGTACAACAACTCAACGGGAGGTTAGCATCCTTGTCCAGATTTCTAGCCAGATCAGAATAAGATCCCTTCCCTTCTACGCCATTCTAAGGAAGGGAAAGAAGTTTGAATGGACAACGGAGTGTGAGTAAGCCTTCCAATATTTCAAAAAGTTTCTGGGACAGCCACCTATCCTAAGTCAGCCATGGGAAGGAGAACCACTTGTATTGTACCTTGCGGTAGGAAGTCGGGCATTGGCCTCAACACTAGTCCGAGAAGATGACAGTAGACAACAACCCGTATACTTCATCAGTAAAGAATTACAAGGAGCGAAGCTGAACTACCAAAAAGTAGAAAAGTTTGCCTACACTCTCATACTAACATCTAGACGACTTTGTCCATACTTCCAAGCCCACATCATTAAGGTTCGAACCAACTAGCCCATAAAAGGGATTTTACAGAAAACAAACTTGGCGGGCAGAATGAACAGTCCAGAAGGACTCTGGAGTCAAATGCTAACCCCACTACTGCTTTAAATGGGAGTAGTATCTGTATACCCTCCATCGGAGTCAGTAGTTTTGAGTTGAATCCTTAGCTCATTATCATGGTGCAGTGATGAGCGGATAATTTATATGCTTTTTGGCATTGTTTTTAGATAGTTTTTAGCATAATCTAGCTATTTTTAGGGATGTTTTCATTATTTTTTATTCTAAATTCACATTTCTGGACTTTACTATGAGTTTGTATGTTTTTCTGTGATTTCAGGTAAATTCTGGTTGAAATTGAGGGACCTGAGCAAAACTCTGATAAAAGGCTGACAAAGGACTGCTGATGCTGTTGGATTCTGACCTCCCTGCACTCGAAATGGATTCTTTGGAAATACAGAACTCCAAATGGTGCGCTCTCAACGGTGGTGGAAAGTAGACATCCAGAGCTTTCCAGCAATATATAATAGTCCATACTTTATTCGTGATTAGATGACGTAAACTGGCGCTCAACACCAGTTCCATGCTGCATTCTGGAGTCAAATGCCAGAAAAACGTCACGAACCAGAGTTGAACGCCAAAAACACGTTACAACTTGGCGTTCAACTCCAAGAGAAGCCTCTGCACGTTTAAAGTTCAAGCTCAGCCCAAGCACACACCAAGTGGGCCCCGGAAGTGGATTTCTGCATCAATTACTTACTTCTATAAACCCTAGTAGCTAGTCTAGTATAAGTAGGACATTTTACTATTGTATTAGACGTCTTTTGACCGATCCTAGATCCTGGATTGTATTTTTGATCCTGTGATCACGTTTTGGGGGCTGACCAGTCGGCCATGCCTGAACCTTCATTACTTATGTATTTTCAACAGTGGAGTTTCTACACACCATAGATTAAGGGTGTGGAGCTCTGCTGTACCTCAAGTTTTAATGCAATTACTACTATTTTCTATTTAATTCAGCTTATTCCTGTTCTAAGATATTCGTTGCACTTCAACATGATGAATGTGATGATCCGTGACACTGATAATTATTCTCACCTATGAACGCGTGACTGACAACTACTTCCGTTCTACTTTAGACCGGGCGCATATCTCTTGGATTCCTTAATCAGAATCTTTGTGGTATAAGCTAGAATTGATGGCAGCATTCATGAGAATCCGGAAAGTCTAAACCTTGTCTGTGGTATTCTGAGTAGGATTCAGGGATTGAATGACTGTGACGAGCTTCAAACTCGCATTTGTTAGGCGTGATGACAAACGCAAAAAAATCAAAGGATTCTATTCCAACATGATCGAGAACTGACAGATGATTAGCCGTGCCGTGATAGAGCATTTGGACCTTTTTCACTGAGAGGATGGGATGTAGCCATTGACAATGATGATGCCCTACATACAGCTTGCCATGGAAAGGAATAAGAAGGATTGGATGAAGGCAGTAGGAAAGCAGAGATTCAGAAGGAGCACAGCATCTTCATATGCCTATCTGAAATTCCCATTGATGATCTACATAAGTATTTCTATCTTTATTTTTTATTTATTTATTATTATTATTCGAAAACTCCATAACCATTTATTATCCGCCTGACTGAGATTTACAAGATGACCATAGCTTGCTTCATACCAACAATCTCCGTGGGATCGACCCTTACTCACGTAAGGTATTACTTGGACGACCCAGTGCATTTGCTGGTTAGTTGTGTGGAGTTGTGACTAAGTGTAATTCACGTTTGAAAGCGCTACCAAGTTTTTGGCACCATTGTTGATGATCACAATTTCGTGCACCAAGTTTTTGGCGCCTTTGCCGGGGATTGTTCGAGTTTGGACAACTGACGGTTCATCTTGTTGCTCAGATTAGGTAATTTTCTTTTCAATTATTTTCAAAAAAAAAAATTTTCAAAAATCTTTCAAAAAAATTTTCTCCCTCTATTTTCGAAAAATCCTTCAGAGTTTTTTAAGAATGAATTCTAGAGTTTCAAAATGGTATGCTGAAGCTTGGCAGGCAATCAAGCTTTAGACTAACCTGGTATGATTCCTGGAATTTTGATTCAGGACTTTGAATTCATTACTTCCTTTTTCCTATATGTTTTCAAAAAAAAAATAATAAAATTATAAAAATAAAAAATATTTTTGTGTTTTTTGTTTGAGTCTTGTGTCATGTTTTAAGTTTGGTGTCAATTGCATATTCATATTGTTCTTGCAATATTCAAAAATTCATGCATTCATAGTGTTCTTTATGATCTTCAAGTTGTTCTTGGTAAGTCTTCTTGTTTGATCATGATGTTTTCTTGCTTTGTGTCTTTTATTGTTTTTCATGTGCATCTTTGCATTCATATTGTCTAAGCATTAAAGATTTATAAGTTTGGTGTCTTGCATGTTTTCTTTGCATCAAAAATTTTCAAAAATATGTTCTTGATGTTCATCATGATCTTCAAAGTGTTCTTGGTGTTCATCTTGACATTCATAGTGTTCTTGCATGCATCATGTGTTTTGATTCATAATTTTCATGTTGTGAGTCATTTTTTATGTTTTTCTCTCTCATAATTAAAAATTCAAAAAATAAAAAAAATATATTTTCCTTTTTTCTCTCAAAATTTCGAAAATTTGGGTTGACTTAGTCAAAAATTTTTAAAATTAGTTGTTTCTTGTAAGTCAAGTCAAATTTTCAAATTTTAAAAATCTTATCTTTTCAAAACTTTTTCAAAAATTAAATCTTTTTCATTTTTCTTATTAATTTACGAAAATCCTTTAAAATATTTTTCAAAAATCTTTTTCTTAGTTTTATCTTTATTTTCGAAAATTATGCTAACAATTAATATGATTGATTCAAAAATTTGAAGTTTGTTACCTTCTTGTTAAGAAAGGTTCAATCTTTAAATTCTAGAATCATATCTTTTAGTTTCTTGTTAGTCAAGTAATTAATTTTAATTTTAAAATTTAAATCTTTTCCAACCATATCTTTTTATCTTATCTTTTATATCATATCTTTTTCAAAATTTTATCTTTTTCAAAAATTTGATTTTAAAATATCTTTTCTAACTTCTTATCTTCTTATCTTTTCAAAATTAATTTTCAAATCTTTTTCAACTAACTATTTGACTTTTTGTTTGTTTCTTATCTTTTTCAAAACCTCCTAACTACTTTTCTCTCTCTAATTTTTGAAAATACCTCCCTCTTTTTCAAAAATTCTTTTAAATTAATTAATTATTTTAAATTTTAATTTTAATCTTATTTCTTATCTTAATTTTCGAAAATCATTAACTCCTTTTCAAAATTGTTTTCGA
The DNA here is from genome assembly GCF_014773155.1 of Arachis stenosperma. Classification (NCBI taxonomy): domain Eukaryota; kingdom Viridiplantae; phylum Streptophyta; class Magnoliopsida; order Fabales; family Fabaceae; genus Arachis; species Arachis stenosperma. The sequence goes on from NC_080379.1 coordinate 63,725,663, forward strand.
AAACTTCTCTCTCATCTTATTCTATTTATTCATTCATTTACTAACACTTCTCTTCATCTCAAATCACTGCCCTTATCCTCACCCTTGTGTTTGGATTCTCCTTTCTTTATTCCCTTTCTTCTTCTACTAACAATAACGAACCTCTTTACTGTGACATAGAGGATTCCTCTTCCTTTTCTGTTCTCTTCTTTCTCATATGAGCAGGAACAAGGAAAAAGGCATTCTTGTTGAAGCTGATCCAGAACCTGAAAGGACTCTGAAGAGAAAACTAAGAGAAGCTAAATTATAACAATCCAGAGACAACCTTGCTGAAATTTTTGAACAAGAAAAGGAGATGGCAGCCGAACCCAACAACAATAATGCAAGAAGGATGCTTGGTGATTATACTGCACCTACTTCCAAGTTTGATGGAAGAAGCATCTCAATTCCTGCCATTGGAGCAAACAATTTTGAGCTGAAACCTCAATTAGTTGCTCTAATGCAACAAAACTGCAAGTTTTATGGACTTCCATCAGAAGATCCCTACCAGTTTATAACTGAGTTCTTGCAGATCTGTGAGACTGTTAAGACTAATGGAATAGATCCTGAAGTCTACAGGCTCATACTTTTCCCTTTTGCTGTAAGAGACAGAGCTAGAGCATGGTTGGACTTTCAACCTAAAGATAGCCTGGACTCCTGGGATAAGCTGGTCACGGCCTTCTTGGCTAAGTTCTTTCCTCCTCAAAAGCTGAGCAAGCTTAGAGTGGATGTTCAGACCTTCAAACAAAAAGATGGTGAATCCCTCTATGAAGCTTGGAAAAGATACAAGCAGATAACCAAAAGATGTCCTTCTGATATGTTTTCAGAATAGACCATGATAGATATATTCTATTATGGTCTATCTGAGTTCTCTAAGATGTCACTGGACCATTCTACAGGTGGATCCATTCACCTAAAGAAAACGCCTGCTGAGGCTCAAGAACTTATTGACATGGTTGCAAATAACCAGTTCATGTACACTTCTGAGAGGAATTTCGTGAATAATGGAACGCCTCAAAGGAAGGGAGTTCTTGAAATTGATGCTCTAAATGCTATATTGGCTCAAAACAATATGTTGACTCAAAAAGTCAACATGATTTCTCAAAGTCTGAATGGATGACAAAATGCATCCAACAGTACTAAAGAGGCATCTTCTGAAGAAGAATCTTATGATCCTGAGAGGCCTGCAATAGCAGAGGTAAATTATATGGGTGAACCTTATGGAAACACCTATAATTCATCATGGAGAAATCATCCAAATTTCTCATGGAAGGATCAACAAAAGCCTCAACAAGGCTTTAATAATGGTGGAAGAAATAGGCTCAGCAATATCAAGCCTTATCCATCATCTTTTCAGCAACAGACAGAGAATTCTGAACAGAGCACCTCTAACTTAGCAAACTTGGTCTCTGATCTGTCTAAGGCCACTTTAAGTTTCATGAGTGAATCCCAATGAGGAAGACCTCATGGGACATCTCCCAACCAAGAAGGAGTTCCCTATTGAAGACCCAAAGGAATCTGAGGCTCATATAGAGACCATAGAGATTCCATTAAACCTCCTTCTGCCATTCATGAGCTCTGAAAACTATTCTTCCTCTAAAGAGGATGAAGATGTAACTGGAGAGCAAGTTGCTCAATATCTAGGAGCTATCATGAAGCTGAATGCCAAGTTATTTGGTAATGAGACTTGGGAAGATGAATCTCCCTTGCTCATTAGTGAACTAGATACATGGGTTCAGCAAACTTTACCTCAAAAGAAACAAGATCCTGCTAAATTCTTAATACCCTGTACCATAGGCACCATGACCTTTGAAAAGGCTCTGTGTGACCTAAGGTCAGGCATAAATCTTATGACACTCTCTGTAATGGAGAAGCTGGGGATCATTGAGGTACAACCTGCCATATTTTCACTGCAAATGGCAGACAAGTCAGTAAGACAAGCTTATGGATTGGTAGAGGACATGTTGGTAAAGGTTGAAGGCCTTTACATCCCTGCTGATTTCATAATCTTAGACACTAAGAAGGAGGAGGATGAATGCATCATCCTTGGAAGACCTTTCCTAGCCACAGTAGGAGCTGTGATAGATGTTAACAGAGGAGAATTAGTCCTTCAATTGAATGGAGACTACCTTGTGTTTAAGACCCAAGGGTATTCTTCTGTATACATGGAAAGGAAGCATGAAGAGCTTCTCTCAGTACAGAGTCAAACAAAGCCCCCACAATCAAACTCTAAGTTTGGTGTTGAGAGGCCACAGCCAAACTCTAAGTTTGGTGTTGAATCCCCATATCCAAACTCTAAGTTTGGTGTTGGGAATCTACAACATTGACCTGATCACCTGTGTGGCTCCATGAGAGCCCACTGTCAAGCTATTGACATTAAAGAAGCGCTTATTGGGAGGCAACCCAATTTTTATTTATCTAATTTTATTTTATTTTCATTGTTCTTTTATGTTTTATTAGGTTCATGATCATGTGGAGTCACGAAAAAAAATTCTAAAATTAAAAACAGAATAAAAAACAGCCGAAGAAAAATCACACCCTGGAGGAAGGACTTACTGGTGTTCAAACGCCAGTAAGGAGCATCTGGTTGGCGTTGAATGCCAAAACAGAGCATGGATCTGGCGTTGAACGCCAGAAACAAGTAGCATCCTAGCGTTTGAACGCCAGGAATATACCCTGAGGAGAGCTGGCGCTGAACGCCAGAAACAAGCATGGAACTGGCATTCAACGCCAGAAACATGCTGCAGTTGGGCGTTGAACGCCCAACATAAGCATCACTTCGGCGTTTAAACACCAGAATTGTATGCAAAGGCGTTTTACATGCCTAATTGGTGCAGGGATGTAAATCCTTGACACCTCAGGATCTGTAGATGGTGGGGCGAAATTATGATCACTACAACTTCGCACAACTAACCAGCAAGTGCACTGGGTCGTCCAAGTAATACCTTATGTGAGTAAGGGTCGATCCCACGGAGATTGTTGCTATGAAGCAAGCTATGGTCATCTTGTAAATCTTAGTCAGGCAAACTCAAATGTATGATGGTGATGAACGAAAATAACACAAAGATAAAGATAGAGATACTTATGTAATTCATTGGTAGGAACTTCAGATAAGCGCATGAAGATGCCTTCCCTTCCGTCTCTCTGCTTTCCTACAGTCTTCATCCAATCCTTCTTACTCCTTTCCATGGCAAGCTCGTGTAGGGTTTCACCATTGTCAGTGGCTACCTCCCATCCTCTCAGTGAAAGCGATTGGCATATGCCCTGTCATGGCATAGCAGAATTCAGCTGTCGGTTCTCGGTCAGGCCGGAATAATATCCATTGATACTTTTGCGTCTGTCACTAACGCCCCGCCTGCTAGGAGTTTGAAGCACGTCACAGTCATTCAATCATTGAATCCTACTCAGAATACCACAGACAAGGTTAGACCTTCTGGATTCTCTTGAATGCCGCCATCAGGTCCTGCCTTTACCACGAAGACTCTGATCTCACGGAATGGCTGGCTCGTTTGTCCGGCGAGCACTCGGTTGTCAGGCGATCAACCATGCATCATGTTATCAGGAATCCAAGAGATATTCCCTAAGCCTCAAATGCTTGTAGAACAAGAGTGGTTGTCAGTCACTTTGTTCATGAGTGAGAATGGTGATGATCCGTGACAATCATCACCTTCATCAAGTTGAAGAACAAGTGATATCTTGGACAAAGAACAAGCGGAATTGAATGGAAGAACAATAGTAATTGCATTAATACTCGAGGTACAGCAGAGCTCCACACCTTAATCTATGGTGTGTAGAAACTCCACCGTTGAAAATACATAAGCATAAGGTCTAGGCATGGCCGAATGGCCAGCCTCCCAATGATCTAAGATAGCATAAAACGAAGATAGCTACCCAAAAGTCCTCTAATACAATAGTAAAAGGTCCTACTTATAGATAACTAGTAGCCTAAGGTTTACAGAAATGAGTAAATGACATAAAAATCCACTTCCGGGCCCACTTGGTGTGTGCTTGGGCTGAGCAATGAAGCAATTTTGTGTAGAGACTCTTCTTGGAGTTAAACGCCAGCTTTTATGCCAGTTTGGGCGTTTAACTCCCATTTGGGTGCCAGTTCCAGCGTTTAACGCAGGGATTTCTTGAGGTGACTTTGAACACCGGTTTGGGCCATCAAATCTTGGACAAAGTATGGACTATCATATATTGCTGGAAAGCCCAGGATGTCTACTTTCCAACGCCGTTGAGAGCGTGCCAATTGTACTTCTGTAGCTCCAGAAAATCCACTTCGAGTGCAGGGAGGTCAGAATCCAACAGCATCTGCAGTCCTTTTCAGTCTCTGAATCAGATTTTTGCTCAGAACCCTCAATTTCAGCCAGAAAATACCTGAAATCACAGTAAAACACACAAACTCATAGTAAAGTCCAGAAAAGTGAATTTTAACTAAAAACTAATAAAAATATACTAAAAACTAACTATATCATATCAAAAACATACTAAAAACAATGCCAAAAAGCGTATAAATTATCCGCTCATCACAACACCAAACTTAAATTGTTGCTTGTCCTCAAGCAACTGAAAATCAAATAAGATAAAAAGAAGAGAATATGCAATGAATTCCAAAAACATCTATGAAGATCAGTATTAATTAGATGAGCGGGGCTTTCAGCTTTTTGCCTCTGAACAGTTTTGGCATCTCACTCTATCCTTTGAAATTCAGAATGGTTGGCTTCTTTAGGAACTCAGAATCCAGATAGTGTTATTGATTCTCCTAGTTAAGTATGATGATTCTTGAACACAGCTACTTCATGAGTCTTAGTCGTGGCCCAAAGCACTCTGTCTTCCAGTATTACCACCGGATACATACATGCCACAGACACATAATTGGGTGAACCTTTTCAGATTGTGACTTAGCTTTTCTAAAGTCCCCAATTAGAGGTGTCCAGGGTTCTTAAGCACACTCTTATTTGCCTTGGATCACAACTCTTATTCTTTTCTTTTTCTTTCTTTTTCTCTTTCTTCTTTTTTTCTTTTTCGGTTTTTTTTTCGCTTGCTTTCTCTCTTTTTTTTTGTATTCACTGCTTTTTCTTGCTTCAAGAATCATTTTTATGATTTTTCAGATCCTCAGTAACATGTCTCCTTTTTCATCATTCTTTCAAGAGCCAACATTCATGAACCACAAATTCAAAAGACATATGCACTGTTTAAGCATACATTCAGAAGACAAAAGTAATGCCACCACATCAAATTAATTAAACTATTATAAAATTCAGAATTCATGCAATTCTTTTCTTTTCAATTAAGCACTTTTTATTCAAGAAAGGTGATGGATTCATAGGACATTCATAACTTCAAGGCATAGACACTAAGACACTAATGATCACAAGACACAAACATGGATAAACATAAGCATAAAATTCGAAAAAACAGAAGAATAAAGAACAAGGAAATCAAAGAACGGGTTCACCTTAGTGATGGCGGCTCTTTCTTCCTCTTGAAGATCCTATGGAGTGCTTGAGCTCCTCAATGTCTCTTCCTTGTCTTTGTTGCTCCTCCCTCATGATTTTTTGGTCTTCTCTAATTTCATGAAGGATGATGAAGTGTTCTTGATGCTCCACCCTTAGTTGTCCCATGTTGGAACTCAGTTCTCTTAGGGAGGTGTTTAGTTGCTCCCAATAGTTTTGTGGAGAAAAGTGCATCCCTTGAGGTATCTCAGGGATCTCATGATGAGAGGGGTCTCTTGTGTGCTCCATCCTTTTCTTGGTGATGGGCTTGTCCTCATCAATGGGAGTGTCTCCTTCTATGTCAACTCCAACTGAATAACAGAGGTGACAAATGAGATGAGGAAAGGCTAGCCTTGCCAAGGTGGAAGACTTGTCCGCCACTTTATAGAGTTCTTGGGCTATAACCTCATGAACTTCCACTTCTTCTACAATCATGATGCTATGAATCATGATGGCCCGGTCTATGGTAACTTCGGACCGGTTGCTAGTGGGAATGATTGAGCGTTGAATGAACTCCAACCATCCTTTAGCCATGGGCTTGAGGTCATGCCTTCTCAATTGAACCGGCTTGCCTCTTGAATCTCTCCTATTGTGTGCCCTCTTCACATATAACTGTGAGGACTTGGTCCAACCTTTGATCAAAGTTGACCCTTCTTGTGTAAGGATGTTCATCTCCTTGCATCATAGGCAAGTTAAACGCTACCCTCACACTTTCCGGACTAAAATCCAAGTATTTCCCCCGAACCATAGTAAGATAATTCTTTGGATCCGGGTTCACACTTTGATCATGGTTCTTGGTGATCCATGCATTGGCATAGAACTCTTGAACCATCAAGATTCCGACTTGTTGAATGGGGTTGGTAAGAACTTCCCAACCTCTTCTTCGGATCTCATATCGGATCTCCGGATATTCACCCTTTTTGAGTGAAAAGGGGACCTCGGGGATCACCTTCTTCAAGGCCACAACTTCATAGAAGTGGTCTTGATGCACCCTTGAGATGAATCTCTCCATCTCCCATGACTCGGAGGTGGAAGCTTTTGTCTTCCCTTTCCTCTTTCTAGAGGTTTCTCCGGCCTTGGATGCCATAAATGGTTATGGAAAACGAAAAAGCAACGCTTTTACCACACCAAACTTAAAATGTTTGCTCGTCCTCGAGCAAAAGAAGAAAGAAGAGAGTAGAAGAAGAAGAAATGAGGGAGAAAGGGATGGCTATGTATTCGGTCAAAGAGGGGGAGAGGTGGTGTTTAGGTTGTGTGAAAATGAAGGAATGAAGAAGGGTATTTATAGGAGAGAGGGGAGATGGAGTTCGGCCATTATGGGTGGGTTTGGGAGGGAAAGTGGTTTGAATTTGAATGGAAGGTTAGTTGGGGTTTTATGAAGGATGGATGTGAGTGGTGAAGAGAAAGATGGGATTTGATAGGTGAAGGGTTTTGGGGAAGAGGTATTGAGGTGATTGGTGAATGGGGGAAGAAGAGAGAGTGGTGGTGGGGTAGGTGGGGGTCCTGTGGGGTCCACAGATCCTGTGGTGTCAAGAAAAAGTCATCCCTGCACCAAATGGCATCAAAATCCACGTTTTGAGCCATTTCTGGCGTTAAACGCCGGGCTGGTGCCCATTCCTGGCATTTAACGCAGGTTCTTGCCCTTTTCTGGCGTTTAACACCAGTCTGGTGCCCCTTTCTGGCGTTAAACGCCCAGAATGGTGCCAGACTGGGCGTTAAACGCCCAACAGCTAACCTCACTGGCGTTTAAACGCCAGCAACATCTTCCTCCAGGGTGTGCTGTTTTTCTTCCTGTTTTTCATTTTGTTTTTGCTTTTTTCATTGATTTTGTGACTTCTTATGATCATCAACCTACAAAAAAGATAAAATAACAAAAGGAAATAGATAATTATAAAACATTGGGTTGCCTCCCAACAAGCGCTTCTTTAATGTCATTAGCTTGACAGAGGACTCTCATGGAGCCTCACAGATACTCAGAGCCATGTTGGAACCTCCCAACACCAAACTTAGAGTTTGACTGTGGGGGTTCAACACCAAACTTAGAGTTTGGTTGTGGCCTCCCAACACCAAACTTAAAGTTTGACTGTGGGGGCTCTGTTTGTCTCTGATTTGAGAGAAGCTCTTCATGCTCCTTCTCCATGATGATAGAGGCATATCCTTGAGCCTTAAACACAAAGGATTCTTCATTCACTTGAATGATTAACTCACCTCTATCAACATCAATCACAGCCTTTGCTGTGGCTAGGAAGGGTCTGCCAAGGATGATGGATTCATCCATGCGCTTCCCAGTCTCTAGGACTATGAAATCAGTAGGGATGTAATGGTCTTCAACTTTTACCAAAACATCCTCTACAAGTCCATAGGCTTGTTTTCTTGAGTTGTCTGCCATCTCCAATGAGATTTTTGCAGCTTGCACCTCAAAGATCCCTAGCTTCTCCATTACAGAGAGGGGCATGAGGTTCACACTTGACCCTAGGTCACACAGAGCCTTCTTAAAGGTCATGGTGCCTATTGTACAAGGTATTGAAAACTTCCCAGGATCCTGCCTCGTTTGAGGCAGTCTCTGCCTAGACAAGTCATCCAGTTCTTTGGTGAGCAAGGGAGGTTCATCTTCCCAAGTCTCATTTCCAAATAACTTGTCATTTAGCTTCATGATTGCTCCAAGGTACTTAGCAACTTGCTCTTCAGTGACATACTCATCCTCTTCAGAGGAAGAGTATTCATCAGAGCTCATGAATGGCAGAAGTAAGTCCAATGGAATCTCTATGGTCTCATTTTGAACCTCAGATTCCCATGGTTCCTCATTGGGGAACTCAGAGGAGGTTGGTGCACGCCCATTGAAGTCTTCCTCAGTGGCGTCCACCTCCTCTCTTTCCTCTCCATATTCGGCCATGTTTATGGCTTTGCACTCTCCTTTTGGATTTTCTTCTGTGTTGCTTGGGAGAGTACTAGGAGGGAGTCCAGTAATTTTCTTGCTCAGCTGACCCACTTGTCCTTCCAAATTTCTGATGGAGGACCTTGTTTCAGTCATGAAACTTTAAGTGGTTTTGATTATATCAGAGACCATTGTTGCTAAGTCAGAGGTATTCTGCTTAGAACTCTCTGTCTGTTGCTGAGAAGATGATGGAAAAGGCTTGCCATTGCTAAACCTATTTCTTCCACCATTATTGTTGTTGAAACCTTGTTGAGGTCTCTCTTGATTCTTCCATGAGAAATTTGGGTGATTTCTCCATGAAGAATTATAGGTGTTTCCATAGGGTTCTCCTAGGTAATTCACCTCTTCCATTGAAGGGTTCTCAGGATCATAAGCTTCTTCCTCAGATGAAGCATCCTTAGGACTGCTTGGTGCATTTTGCATTCCAGACAGACTTTGAGAAATCAAATTGACTTGTTGAGTCAATATTTTGTTCTGAGCCAGTATGGCATTCAGAGTATCAATCTCAAGAACTCCTTTCTTCTGATTTGTCCCATTGTTCACAGGATTCCTTTCAGAAGTGTACATGAATTGGTTATTTGCAACCATTTCAATTAGTTCCTGAGCTTCTGTAGGCGTCTTCTTTTGATGAAGAGATCCTCCAGCAGAGCTATCCAGAGACATCTTGGATAGTTCAGAGAGACCATCATAGAAAATACCTATGATGCTCCATTCAGAAAGCATGTCTGAAGGACATTTTCTGATCAATTGTTTGTATCTTTCCCAAGCTTCATAGAGGGATTCTCCATCCTTCTGTCTGAAGGTTTGGACTTCCACTCTAAGCTTACTCCATTTTTGAGGTGGAAAGAACTTTGCCAAGAAGGCATTGACTAGCTTTTCCCAAGAGTCCAGGCTATTTTTAGGTTGTGAGTCCAACCATATTCTAGCTCTGTCTCTTACAGCAAAAGGGAATAGCATCAGTCTGTAGACCTCAGGGTCAACCCCATTAGTCTTGACTGTGTCACAGATTTGCAAGAACTCAGCTAAAAACTGATGAAGATCTTCCATTGGAAGTCCATGGAACTTGCAATTCTGTTGCATTAGAGAAACTAATTAAGGCTTAAGCTCAAAGTTGTTTGCTCCAATGGCAGGGATAGAGATGCTTCTCCCATAGAAGTCGGGAGTAGGTGCAGTGAAGTCACCCAGCACCTTCCTTGCATTGTTGGCATTGTTGTTGTTTTCGGCTGCCATGTGTTCTTCTTCTTTGAAGAATTCGGTCAGGTCCTCTAAAGAGAGTTGTGCTTTGGCTTCTCTTAGCTTTCTCTTCAAGGTCCTCTCAGGTTCAGGGTCAGCTTCAACAAGAATGCCTTTGTCTCTGCTCCTGCTCATAAGAAAGAGAAGGGAACAAGAAAATGTGGAATCCTCTATGTCACAGTATAGAGATTCCTTGAAGTGTTAGAGGAAAAGAAAAATAGAAGAAGGAGGTAGAAGAATTCGAACTTGATCAGATAGAGTTCGAATTGTGCATTAAGAAGGAGTAGTACTCCATAAATAGAAGGATGTGAGAAGGAGGGAAGAGGATTTTCGAAAATTAATTAAAAAGATGTCAAAAACATTTTAAAAATTGATTGATAATTTTCGAAAATTCAAAGTGGAAAAGAAATCAAGTGATTTTTGAAAAAGATTTTGAATTTAGAAGTTAAAAAGATTTGATTGAAAACTATTTTGAAAAAGATGTGGTTGAGAAGATATGATTGGTTTTAAAAAATGTGATTGAGAAGATATGATTTGAAAACAATTTTAAAAAGATATGTTTTGAAAACAATTTTAAAAGATTTGATTTTGAAAATTAGTAACTTGCCTAACAAGAAAAGATATGATTCAAACATTAAACCTTTCTCAACAGAAAAGGCAACAAATTTGAGATGTTCAATCAAATCATTAATTGTTAGTAAGTATTTTTGAAAAAGGAAAGAAATTGATTTTGAAAACATTTGATTGAAAAGATATGATTTGAAAAAGATTTGATTTTGAAAAACTTTGAAAACTTGAAAAAAATTGATTTGAAAACAAAATCTTCCCCCTAGCACCATCCTGGCGTTAAACGCCCAGAATGGTATCCATTCTGGCGTTTAACGCCCAAAATGCACCCTTTTTGGGCGTTAAACGCCCAACCAGGTACCCTGGCTGGCGTTTAAACGCCAGTCTGTCCTTCTTCACTGGGCGTTTTGAACGCCCAGCTTTTTCTGTATAATTCCTCTCCAGTATGTTCTGAATCTTCAATTCTTGTATTATTGACTTGAAAAGACACAAATTAAAAATATTTTTGGATTTTTTTTTAACAATCAAAATGCAACAAGAATCAAATAACAATGCATGCAAGACACCAAACTTAGCAGTTTGTATACTACTGACACTATATGAGACACATAAACACTCAAGCCAAAAGAATTCAAAGATTAGAACACAAAAATCATCAAGAATTACTTGAAGATCCTTAAGACACATGAATGAATGCATGCAATTGACACCAAACTTAAGATGAGACACTAGACTTAAGCAAGAAACATCAAATATTTTTGGTTTTTATGATTTTGTAATTTTTTTTTGTGTTTTTCGAAAATTAAGTGGAAAAAGATATCAAAATTCTTAATGAGAATTCCAGGAATCAGTGCAATGCTAGTCTAAGACTCCGGTCCAGGAATTAGACATGGCTTCACAGCCAGCCAAGCTTTCAAAGAAAGCTTCGGTCCAAAACACTAGACATGGCCAAAGGCCAGCCAAGCCTTAGCAGATCACTGCTCCAAAAGCAAGATTGATAAAAATCAACAAGCTCTTGTGATGATAAGTTGAAACCTCGGTCCAATGAGATTAGACATGGCTTCTCAGCCAGCCAGATTTCAACAAATCATCATGAAACTCTAGAATTTATCTTCAAGAATTTCGAAAAAAAAAAGACCTAATCTAAGCAACAAGATGTACCGTCAGTTGTCCAAACTGAACAATCCCTGGCATTGTTACCAAAAGCTTGCTCAAAACTTGAACAATCCCCGGCAACGGCGCCAAAAACTTGGTGGGGCGAAATTGTGATCACTACAACTTCGCACAACTAACCAGCAAGTGCACTGGGTCGTCCAAGTAATACCTTACGTGAGTAAGGGTCGATCCCACGGAGATTGTTGCTATAAAGCAAGCTATGGTCATCTTGTAAATCTTAGTCAGGCAAACTCAAATGTATGATGGTGATGAACGAAAATAACACAAAGATAAAGATAGAGATACTTATGTAATTCATTGGTAGGAACTTCAGATAAGCGCATGAAGATACCTTCCCTTCCGTCTCTCTGCTTTCCTACAGTCTTCATCCAATCCTTCTTACTCCTTTCCATGGCAAGCTCGTGTAGGGTTTCACCATTGTCAGTGGCTACCTCCCATCCTCTCAGTGAAAGCGATTGGCATATGCCCTATCACGGCATAGCGGAATTCAGCTGTCGGTTCTCGGTCAGGCCGGAATAATATCCATTGATACTTTTGCGTCTGTCACTAACGCCCCGCCTGCTAGGAGTTTGAAGCACGTCACAGTCATTCAATCATTGAATCCTACTCAGAATACCACAGACAAGGTTAGACCTTCCGAATTCTCTTGAATGCCGCCATCAGGTCCTGCCTTTACCACGAAGACTCTGATCTCACGGAATGGCTGGCTCGTTTGTCAGGCGAGCACTCGGTTGTCAGGCGATCAACCATGCATCATGTTATCAGGAATCCAAGAGATATTCACTAAGCCTCAAATGCTTGTAGAACAAGAGTGGTTGTCAGTCACTTTGTTCATGAGTGAGAATGGCGATGATCCGTGACAATCATCACCTTCATCAAGTTGAAGAACAAGTGATATCTTGGACAAAGAACAAGCGGAATTGAATGGAAGAACAATAGTAATTGCATTAATACTCGAGGTACAGCAGAGCTCCACACCTTAATCTATGGTGTGTAGAAACTCCACCGTTGAAAATACATAAGCATAAGGTCTAGGCATGGCCGAATGGCCAGCCTCCCAATGATCTAAGATAGCATAAAACGAAGATAGCTACCCAAAAGTCCTCTAATACAATAGTAAAAGGTCCTACTTATAGATAACTAGTAGCCTAAGGTTTACAGAAATGAGTAAATGACATAAAAATCCACTTCTGGGCCCACTTGGTGTGTGCTTGGGCTGAGCAATGAAGCAATTTCGTGTAGAGACTCTTCTTGGAGTTAAACGCCAGCTTTTATGCCAGTTTGGGCGTTTAACTCCCATTTGGGTGCCAGTTCCAGCGTTTAACGCTGGGATTTCTTGAGGTGACTTTGAACGCCGGTTTGGGCCATCAAATCTTGGGCAAAGTATGGACTATCATATATTGCTGGAAAGCCCAGGATGTCTACTTTCCAACGCCGTTGAGAGCGCGCCAATTGGGCTTCTGTAGCTCTAGAAAATCCACTTCGAGTGCAGGGAGGTCAGAATCCAACAGCATCTGCAGTCCTTTTCAGTCTCTGAATCAGATTTTTGCTCAGAACCCTCAATTTCAGCCAGAAAATACCTGAAATCATAGAAAAACACAAAAACTCATAGTAAAGTCCAGAAAAGTGAATTTTAACTAAAAACTAATAAAAATATACTAAAAACTAACTATATCATATCAAAAACATACTAAAAACAATGCCAAAAAGCGTATAAATTATCCGCTCATCAGTAGACCCCATAGGATCCCCACCTACCTCAACTCACCCTCTCTCCTCTTCTTCACATTCATCCTCTCTTCCCATAAACACTCCTCCCCAAAAACCCTTCACCAATCACCTCAATCTCTCTTTCCAATTACCCCTTCACCACTCACATCCTTCCACTCTTCCCCATAAACCCCACCTACCTTCAAAATTCAAAATCACTTTCCCACCCAACCCACCCAATATGGCCGAACCTTAACCCCTTTCCCTCCACTATAAATACCCCTCCATTCTTCTTCATTTTCACACAACACAACCCTCTCTTCTCCACCTTGGCCGAAACACAACCTTCTCTCCCTCTCCTCCATATCTTCTTCTTCTTCATCTATTCTTTCTTCTCTTGCTCGAGGGTGAGCAATATTTTAAATTTGGTGTGGTAAAAGCATAGCTTTTTGTTTTTCCACCTCCGAGTCATGGGAGATGGAGAGATTCATCTCCAAAGCCCATCAAGACCACTTCTATGATATTGTGGCTAAGAAGAAGGTGATCCCTGAGGTACCTTTCAAGCTCAAGAAAAATGAGTTTTTGGAGATTCGACATGAGATCCAAAGAAGAAGTTGGGAAGTTCTGACCAACCTCATTCAACAAGTCGGAATCTTGATGGTTCAAGAGTTCTATGCCAATGCATGGATCACTAGGAACCATGATCAAAGTATGAACCCGAATCCAAAGAACTATCTTACAAAGGCGGCTGAATCCAGCCATGAAGGAGGTTGTGCAGAAAGAGGTCACTAAATTACTAGAGGCTGGGATTATTTATTCCATTTCTGATAGCCCCTGGGTGAGCCCTGTCCAGGTTGTACCCAAAAAGGGAGGGATGACAGTGGTTCATAATGAAAAAAATGAACTAGTTCCTACAAGAATAGTTACAGGGTGGCGTATGTGTATTGACTACAGAAGACTCAATACAGCCACCAGAAAGGATCATTTTCCTTTACCCTTCATAGACTAAATGCTAGAAAGGCTAGCAGGTCATGACTATTACTACTTTCTGGATGGCTACTCAGGCTACAACCAGATTGCAGTAGATCCCCAGGATCAAGAGAAAACAATATTCACATGTCCATCTGGAGTATTTACCTACAGAAGGATGCCATTTGGTCTGTGTAATGCACCAGCAATCTTTCAGAGATGCATGCTCTCTATTTTCTCTGATATGGTGGAAAAATTTCTGGAAGTCTTCATGGATGACTTCTCAGTATTTGGAGATTCATTCAGCTCCTGTCTTGACCATCTAGCACTTGTTCTGAAAAGGTGCCAAGAGACCAACCTGGTTTTAAACTGGGAGAAATGTCACTTTATGGTGACTGAAGGAATTGTCCTTGGGCACAAAATTTTGAACAAAGGCATAGAGGTGGATCAAGCTAAGGTGAAGGTAATCAAAAAATTACCACCCCCACCAATGTTAAGGCAATCAAAAATTTTTTGGGACATGCAGGATTCTACAGGAGGCTTATAAAGGATTTTTCAAAAATCACAAAACTTCTGAGTAACCTGCTAGCTACTAATACACCATTTGTCTTTGACATAGAGTTTTTGCAGACCTTTGAGACTCTGAAGGCTAAGCTGGTCACAGCGCCTGTCATTTCTGCACCGGACTAGATATTACCATTTGAACTAATGTGTGATGCCAGTGACCATACCATTGGTGCAGTATTGGGACAGAGGCATGACAAGCTTCTGCACGTCATTTACTACGCTAGCCGTGTTCTAAATAACATGCAGAAAAATTACACAACCACAGAAAAGGAATTACTTGCAGTGGTTTATGCCATTGACAAGTTCAGATCCTATTTGGTAGGATCAAAAGTGATTGTGTGCACTGACCATGCTGCTCTTAAATATATACTTACAAAGTAGGATTCAAAACCCAGGCTCATAAGATGGGTGTTGCTTCTGCAAGAGTTTGATATAGAAATAAGAGACAGAAAAGGGACAGAGAATCAAGTAGCAGATCACCTGTCCCAGATAGAACCAGTAGAAAGGATGTCTCTACCCCTCACTGAGATCTCTGAAACCTTTTCGGATGAGTAACTCTTTGCCATTCAGGAGGTGCCATGGTTTGCAGACATCGCAAACTATAAAGCTGCAAGGTTCATTCCCAAGGAGTTCAGCAAGCAGCAAAAGAAAAAAATACTTTCTGATGCGAAGTACTACTTGTGGGATAAACAATATCTCTTCAAGAGATGCACAAATGGGACTAATCCGTAGGTGCGTGCCTAGAGAAGAGACTGGTGGACGAAATTGTGATCACTTATTCTTTTAATTTGCATTTAAAGGATGTTTACTCTTAGGACACTGTTTATTTTCTTCACAACTTCGTTCAACTAACCAGCAAGTGTACTGGGTCGTCCAAGTAATAACCTTACGTGAGTAAGGGTCGAATCCACAGAGATTGTTGGTATGAAGCAAGCTATGGTCACCTTGCAAATCTCATTTAGGCGAATTAAACATTATTTATGGGTTCGAGGATAAAAAGAAATAAATAATAAAAGGGATAGAAATACTTATGCAGATTCATTAGTAGAGGTATCAGTTAAGTATATGAAGATGCTGTATGGCTCAAGGACGCCTGCCTTCCTACTGCTTCTACTCAATCCTTCTTACTCCTTTCCATGGCAAGCTTTGTATAGGGGTTCACCATCAACTGTGGCTACTTTCAATCCTCTCGGGAAATATCCTATGCGGCTGTCACTCGCACAGCTAACCAGTCTGGAGGCATCACCCATGGTTGATGGCTACATCCCATCCTCGCAGTGAAAGCTAATGCTCACGCACTCTGTCACAGTACGGCCAATCACCGGTTGGTTCCCTCCCCTACTGGAATAGAATCCCTCTTTTGCGTCTGTCACTAACGCCCAGCAGGTTACAAGTTTGAAGCACGTCACAGCCATTCATTACCGGAATCCTACTCGGAATACCACAGACAAGGTGAGACTTTCCGGATTCCCAGGATCCTACTCGGAACACCACAGACAAGGTTGGACTTTCCGGATCCTCATAAATGCCGCCATCCATCTAGCTTATACCACGAAGATTCTATTGGGGAATCTAAGAGATACACATTCAAGCTCTGTTGCATGTAGAACGGAAGTGGTTGTCAATCACGCGCGTTCATCAGTGAGAATGATGATGAGGGTTATCTAACTCATCACATTCATCATGTTCTTGGGTACGAATGAATATCTTGGAATAAGAATAGAAGAGATTTGAATAAAAGAAAATAGAACTTCATTAATCTTTGAGGTACAGCAGAGCTCCACACCCTTAATCTATGGTGTGCAGAAACTCCACCGTTGAAAATACATAAGCATAAGGTTCAGGCATGGCCGAATGGCCAGCCCCCTAAAACGTGATCAATGATCTCCTAAGATGAAGAATAAAACAAAACTGAGACCAAAGATGTCTAATACAATAGTAAGAGGTCCTATATATACTAGACTATCTACTAGGGTTTACATGAGTAAGTAATTGATGCATAAATCCACTTCCGGGGCCCACTTGGTGTGTGCTTGGGCTGAGCTTGATCTATCCACGAGCTGAGGCATTTCTTGGCGTTGAACTTTGAGTTATGACGTGTTTTGGGCGTTCAACTCCGGATCATGACGTTTTTCTGGCGTTTAACTCCAGACAGCAGCATGAACTTGGCGTTTAACGCCAAGTTACGTCGTCATTCTTCGAATAAAGCATGGACTATTATATATTGCTGGAAAGCCATGGATATCTACTTTCCAACGCCGTTGAGAGCGCGCCATTTGGAGTTCTGTAGCTCCAGAAAATCCATTTTGAGTGCAGGGAGGTCAGAATCCAACAGCATCAGCAGTCCTTTTGTCAGCCTTTTTCAGAGTTTTGCTCAAATCCCTCAATTTCAGTCAGAATTTACCTGAAATCACAGAAAAACACACAAACTCATAGTAAAGTCCAGAAATGTGAATTTAACATAAAAACTAATGAAAACATCCCTAAAAGTAGCTTAAACTTATTAAAAACTATGTAAAAACTATGCCAAAAAGCGTATAAATTATCCGCTCATCACAACACCAAACTTAAATTGTTGCTTGTCCCCAAGCAACTGAAAATCAAATAGGATAAAAAGAAGAGAATATACTATAAAGTCCAAAATATCAATGAATATTAATTTAATTACATGAGCGGGACTTGTAGCTTTTTGCTTCTGAACAGTTTTGGGATCTCACTTTTTCCTTTGTAGTTTAGAGGTATTGGCGTCTCTGGGGGAACTTAGAATTTGGGATAGTGTTATTGACTTTCTTAGTTAAGCATGTTGATTCTTGAACACAGCTACTTATGAGTCTTGGCTGTGGCCCTAAGCACTTTGTCTTCCAGTATTACCACCGGATACACAAATGCCACAGACACATGACTGGGTGAACCTTTTCAGATTGTGACTTAGCTTTGCTAAAGTCCCCAGTTAGTGGTGTCCAGAGCTCTTAAGCACACTCTTTGCTTTGGATCACGACTTTAACCACTCAGTCTCAAGCTTTTCACTTGGACCTTCATGACACAAGCACATGATTAGGGACAGCTTGATTTAGCCGCTTAGGCCCGGATTTAATTTCCTTGGGCCCTCCTATCCATTGATGCTCAAAGCCTTGGATCCTTGCTTTAGAATTTTCGCCCCTTCTCTTTTTTTTTTTTTTCACTGCTTTTTCTTGCTTCAAGAATCAATTTCATGATGTTTTTCAGATCATCAATAACATTTCTCTTTGTTCCTCATTCTTTCAAGAACCAACAATTTTAACACTCATAAACAACAAGATCAAAAGACATATGCACTGTTCATTCATTCATTCAGAAAACAAAAAGCATTGTCACCACATCAATATAATCAAACTAAATTCAATGATAATTTCGAAAATTATGTACTTCTTGTTCTTTTGAATTAAAACATTTTTCTTTTTAAGAAAGGTAAAGGACTAATGGAATTTATTCATAGCTTTAAGGCATGGTTACATACTAATGATCATGAGATAAAGACACAAAACATAGATAAACACAATAATTAAAAACCGAAAACAGAAAGAAATAAAAAACAAGGAATGAATCCACCTTTAGTGGCGTCTTCTTCTTGAAGGACCAATGATGTTCTTCAACTCTTCTATGTCCCTTCCTTGCCTTTGTTGCTCCTCCCTCATTGCTCTTTGATCTTCTCTTATTTCTTGGAGAATGATGGAGTGCTCATGATGTTCCACCCTTAATTGTTCCACATTATGGCTCAAATCTTCTAAGGAGGTGTTGAGTTGCTCCCAATAGTTGTTGGGAGGAAAGTGCATTCCTTGAGGCATTTGTTGATGATGAACTTCCTCATGTTCTCCTTGAGGGCCGTGAGGAATTTCTCTTGTTTGCTCCATATTTTTCTTGGTGATGGGCTTGTCTTCTTCAATGGAGACATCTCCTTCTATGATAACTCCAGCTGAGTAACATAAATGGCATATAAGGTGGGGGAAGGCTAGCCGTGCCATGTATGAAGGCTTGTCAGCTATTTTGTAGAGTTCATTGGAGATGACTTCATGAACTTCCACCTCCTCTCCAATCATGATGCTATGAACCATGATGGCCCGATCCACAGTAACTTCAGATCGGTTGCTTGTAGGGATGATGGATCTTTGAATGAACTCCAACCATCCTCTAGCTACAGGTTTGAGGTCCAGTCTTCTTAGTTGGACTGGCTTGCCTTTGGAGTCTACTCTCCATTGGGCGCCTTCCACACATATGTCCATAAGGACTTGGTCCAACCTTTGGTTAAAGTTGACCCTTCTTGTGTAGGGACGTTCATCACCTTGCATCATGGGTAAGTGAAACGCCAACCTCACATTTTTCGGACTAAAATCCAAGTATTTCCCCCTAACCATTGTGAGATAATTCTTAGGGCTTGGGTTCATACTTTGGTCATGGTTCCTAGTGATCCATGCATTGGCATAGAACTCTTGAACCATTAGAATTCCGATTTGTTGCATGGGGTTGGCTAAGACTTCCCAAGCTCTTCTTTGAATTTCATGTCGGATTTCCGGATACTCATTCTTTTTGAGCTTGAAAGGGACCTCAGGGATCACTTTCTTCTTTGCCACAACATCATAGAAGTGGTCTTGATGGCTTTTGGAGATAAATCTCTCCTTCTCCCAAGACTCGGATGTGGAAGCTTTTGCTTTCCCTTTCCCTTTTCTTGAGGAAACTCCGGCCTTAGGTGCCATTGGTAATGGAAAAACACAAAAAAAAGCTTATGCTTTTTACCACAACAAACTTAAAATTTGCTCGTCCCCGAGCAAGAAAGAAAAGAAAAGTAGAAGAAGAAGAAGAGAATATGGAAGAGAGGGAGAGAGTAGGTTCGGCTATATGGGAGAAGAAGGTGTTAGTGTTGTGTGAAAATGATGAAGAAGGGAAGGGTATTTATAGGGAGAGGGGAGGGTATAGGTTCGGCCAATTTGGGTGGGAATGGGTGGGAAAGTGAATTTGAATTTTTATGGAGGTAGGTGGGGTTTATGGGGAAGAGGGGGTTGATGTGAATGGTGAATGGGGTAATTGGGAAGAGGGATGGAGGTGATTGATGAAGAAGATGTTGGGAATTGTGACATGGGGAATCACATCACAAAAACTAGGATTGGGAAGTAAGGTGGGAATATGTTAGGTGGGGATCCTGTGGGGTCCACAGATCCTGTAGTGGGGATCCTGTGGGGTCCACAGATCCTGAGGTGAAAAGAAATACCATTCCTTCACCATATAGGCATGTAACATGCCTTCATGCATCATCCTGGCGTTTAAACGCCCATTTGTGCATGTTCTGGGCGTTCAACGCCCATGTAATGCATGTTTCTGGCGTTGAACGCCAGTTTCATGCTTGTTTCTGGCGTTCAGCGCCAGATTGTCCTCTTCGTGCGCATCCTGGCATTTAACGCCAGGTTGTTGCTTGTTTTGGGCGTTCAGCGCCAGAATGGTGCTCTGTTCTGGCGTTGAACGCCGGCCAGATGCACCTTCTGGGCGTTGAACGCCAGCCCGTGCGTCCTCCAGGGTGAAAAATTTTTTTTCTTCTGTTTTTGACTCTGTTTTTAATTTTTTTGATTTTTTTCGTGACTCCTCATGATCATGTACCTAATAAAACACAAAAATAACAAAGAAACAAAATAAAATAAAATTAGATAAAATTGGGTTGCCTCCCAACAAGCGCTTCTTTAATGTCAATAGCTTGACAGTGGCTCTTCATGGAGCCACATGGTGATCAGGTCAATTTAGTGTGTAGTCCCAACACCAAACTTAGAGTTTGGATATGGGGTTTGAACACCAAACTTAGAGTTTGGTTGTGGCCTCACAACACCAAACTTAGAGTTTGACTGTGTGGGCTCTTCTTGACTCTGAACTGAGAGAAGCTCTTCATGCTTACTCTCTTTTGTCACAGAGGGATGGCCATGTGCCTGAAACACAAGGTAGTCCCCATTCAATTGAAGGACTAACTCTCCTCTGTTGACATCTATCACAGCTCCTGCTGTGGCTAGGAAAGGTCTTCCTAGGATGATGCATTCATCATCTTCCTTCCTAGTGTCTAGGATTATGAAATCAGTAGGGATGTAAAGGCCTTCAACCTTTACTAGCACGTCCTCTACTATTCCATAAGCTTGTCTTATGGACTTATCTGCCAATTGTAATGAGAACAAGGCAGGTTGTACCTCAATGATTCCCAGCTTATCCATTACAGAGAGTGGCATAAGATTTATTCCTGACCCAAGATCACATAGAGCTTTTTCAAAGCTCATGGTACCAATGGTGCAAGGTATTAAGAATTTGCCAGGATCTTGTTTCTTTTGAGGTAGAGTCTTCTGAATCCAAGTATCTAGTTCACTAATGAGCAAGGGAGGTTCACTTTCCCAGGTCTCATTACCAAACAGCTTGGCATTCAGCTTCATGATAGCTCCTAAGTATTGAGCAACTTGCTCTCCAGTCACATCTTCATTCTCTTCAGAGGATGAATATTCTTCAGAGCTCATGAAGGGCAGAAGGAGATTGAAAGGAATCTCTATGGTCTCTAGATGAGCCTCAGATTCCTCAGGATCCTTAATAGGAAACTCCTTCTTGCTTGAGGAACGTCCCAGGAGGTCTTCCTCCCTAGGATTTTCGTCCTCCTCCTCCCTTGTGCATTCGGCCACTTTGATTAAATCAATGGCCTTGCACTCTCCTTTTGGATTCTCTTCTGTATTGCTTGGGAGAGTACTGGGAGGAGTTTCAATAACTTTCTTACTCAGCTGGCCCACTTGTGCCTCCAAATTTCTAATGGAGGATCTGGTTTCATTCATGAAACTGAAAGTGGCTTTTGACAGATCAAAGACTATATTGGCTAAATTAGAAGTGTTTTGTTCAGAGTTCTCTGTCTGTTGCTGAGAAGATGATGGATATGGCTTACTATTATTCAGCCTGTTGCGTCCACCATTGTTAAAACCTTGTTGAGGTTTTTGTTGATCCTTCCATGAGAAATTAGGATGATTTCTCCATGATGAGTTATAGGTGTTTCCATAAGGTTCACCTAAGTAATTAACCTCTGCCATGGCAGGGTTTTCAGGATCATAAGCTGCTTCAGAAGCTGCCTCTCTAGTACTGTTGGATGCATGTTGCAATCCATTCAGATTTTGAGAGATCATGTTGACCTGTTGAGTCAACACTTTGTTCTGAGCCAATATGGCATGCAGAGCATCAATTTCAAGAACTCCTTTCTTTTGAGGTACCCCATTATTTACAGAATTCCTCTCAGAAGTGTACATGAATTGGTTGTTTGCAACCATGTCAATGAGTTCTTGAGCCTCTTCAGGCGTTTTCTTCAGGTGAATAGATCCACCTGCAGAATGGTCCAATGACATTTTCGAAAATTCAGAGAGACCATAATAGAATATATCTAATATGGTCCATTCTGAAAACATGTCAGATGGACATCTCTTGGTCAGCTGCTTGTATCTTTCCCAAGCTTCATAGAGGGATTCACCATCTTTTTGTTTGAAGGTTTGAACATCCACTCTCAGCTTGCTCAGCTTTTGAGGAGGAAAGAATTTATCTAAGAATGCAGTGACAAGCTTATCCCATGAGTCCAGGCTATCCTTGGGTTGTGAATCCAACCATACTCTAGCTCTGTCTCTTACAGCAAAAGGGAAAAGCAAGAGTCTGTAGACTTCAGGATTAACTCCATTTGTCTTTACAGTGTCACATATCTGCAAGAACTCAGTTAAAAACTGGTAAGGATCTTCAGATGGAAGTCCATAAAACTTGCATTTTTGTTGCATTAAAGCAACTAGTTGAGGCTTAAGCTCAAAGTTATTGGCTCCAATGGCAGGAATGGAGATGCTTCTTCCATCAAACTTGGACGTTGGCTTTGTGAAGTCACCAAGCATTCTCCTTGCATTATTATTATTATTTTCTTCTGCCATCTCTTTCTCTTGTTCGAAAATTTCTAGAAGGTCTCTTCTGGATTGTTGTAATTTAGCTTCTCTTAATTTTCTCTTCAGAGTCCTTTCAGGTTCTGGATCAATTTCAACAAGAGTGCCTTTATCCCTGTTCCTGCTCATATGAAAGAGAAGAAAACAAGAAAAGAAAAGGAAGCCTCTATGTCACAGTATAGAGATTCCTTTATGTTAGTAGAAGAAGAAAGGGGTAGAAGAAGAGGGGGAGACAAAGAATGTAATGTAATGGAAGAAACACAACTGTGAGGATGGCAGAGATGTGATATGAGATATTAGGATATGAATGAATAAATAGAATAAGATGGGGGAGGGATAATTTTCGAAAATTATTTTGAAAAAGAGTTAGTGATTTTCGAAAATTAGAGATAAAATGTAATTAAAATTAAAACATGAAACAATTAATTAATTAAAAAGAGTTTTTGAAAAAGAGAGAGATATTTTCGAAAATTAGAGAGGGAAAAGTAGTTACGTGGTTTTGAAAAAGATAAGAAACAAACAAAAAGTTAGTTAGTTGATTGAAAAAGATTTGAAATCAAAATTGAAAAAGATAAGAAGATAACAAGTTAGATAAGATATTTTGAAATCAAATTTTGAAAAATATAAAATTTTTTGAAAAAGATAAAATAAAAGATAAAAAGATTCAATTCAAAAATTTTGAAATTATTTACTTCACTTAACAAGAAACTACAAGATAAGATTCTAGAACTTAAAGTTTGAACCTTTCTTAACAAGAAAGTAACAAACTTCAAATTTTTGAACCAATCACATTAATTATTAGTGAATTTTCGAAAATATGATGTAAAGATAAGGAAAAGATTTTGAAAATAGTTTGAAAAAGATTTTTGAAATTTTCGAAAATTATATAAAAAAAATGAAAAAAAAGATATGATTTTTGAAAAAGATTTTGAAAAGGTAAGATTTTTAAAATTGAAATTTTGACTTAACTTGTAAGAAACAACTAATTTTGAAAATTTTTGACCAAGTCAACCCAAAATTTCGAAAATTTGGAGAAAAATAAGGAAAAGATATTTTTTTGATTTTTGAATTTTTAATTATGAGAGAGAAAAACAACAAAAACACTCAATGCATGAAATTTTTAGATCAAAACAATGAATGTATGCAAGAATGCTATGAATGTCAAGATGAACACCAAGAACACTTTGAAGATCATGATGAACATCAAGAACATAATTTTGAAAAATTTTTGATGCAAAGAAAATATGCAAGACACCAAACTTAGAAATCTTTAATGCATGGAAAATATGAATGCAAAAATGCACATGAAAAACAACAAAAGACACAAAACAAGAAATCATTAAGATCAAACAAGAGGACTTGTCAAGAACAACTTGAAGATCATGAAGAACACTATGAATGCATGAGGTTTTCGAAAAATGCAAGAAAAATTTTTAAAGCATGCAATTGACACTAAACTTAAAAATTAACTCAATACTCAAACAAGAAACATAAAATTTTTTTGGTTTTTATGATTTTCTAATTTTTTTGTATTTTTATTAAATTTTTTTTTTCGAAAAATAATTTTGGAAAAAAAAAACGAAAAAGAAAAGAAAAATTTTGAAAAAGATTTTTGAAAAGAAAATTACCTAATCTGAGCAACAAGATGAACCGTCAGTTGTCCATACTCGAACAATCCCCGGCAACGGCGCCAAAAACTTGGTGGACGAAATTGTGATCACTTATTCTTTTAATTTGCATTTAAAGGATGTTTACTCTTAGGACACTGTT
Organism: Arachis stenosperma; assembly: GCF_014773155.1. NCBI lineage: Eukaryota > Viridiplantae > Streptophyta > Magnoliopsida > Fabales > Fabaceae > Arachis > Arachis stenosperma. Next base: position 63,750,052 of record NC_080379.1, read on the forward strand.
TATTTTCTTCACAACTTCGTTCAACTAACCAGCAAGTGTACTGGGTCGTCCAAGTAATAACCTTACGTGAGTAAGGGTCGAATCCACAGAGATTGTTGGTATGAAGCAAGCTATGGTCACCTTGCAAATCTCATTTAGGCGAATTAAACATTATTTATGGGTTCGAGGATAAAAAGAAATAAATAATAAAAGGGATAGAAATACTTATGCAGATTCATTAGTAGAGGTATCAGTTAAGTATATGAAGATGCTGTATGGCTCAAGGACGCCTGCCTTCCTACTGCTTCTACTCAATCCTTCTTACTCCTTTCCATGGCAAGCTTTGTATAGGGGTTCACCATCAACTGTGGCTACTTTCAATCCTCTCGGGGAAATATCCTATGCGGCTGTCACTCGCACAGCTAACCAGTATGGAGGCATCACCCATGGTTGATGGCTACATCCCATCCTCGCAGTGAAAGCTAATGCTCACGCACTCTGTCACAGTACGGCCAATCACCGGTTGGTTCCCTCCCCTACTAGAATAGAATCCCTCTTTTGCGTCTATCACTAACGCCCAGCAGGTTACAAGTTTGAAGCACGTCACAGCCATTCATTACCGGAATCCTACTCGGAATACCACAGACAAGGTGAGACTTTCTGGATTCCCAGGATCCTACTCGGAACACCACAGACAAGGTTGGACTTTCCGGATCCTCATAAATGCCGCCATCCATCTAGCTTATACCACGAAGATTCTGTTGGGGAATCTAAGAGATACACATTCAAGCTCTGTTGCATGTAGAACGGAAGTGGTTGTCAATCACGCGCGTTCATCAGTGAGAATGATGATGAGGGTTATCTAACTCATCACATTCATCATGTTCTTGGGTACGAATGAATATCTTGGAATAAGAATAGAAGAGATTTGAATAAAAGAAAATAGAACTTCATTAATCTTTGAGGTACAGCAGAGCTCCACACCCTTAATCTATGGTGTGCAGAAACTCCACCGTTGAAAATACATAAGCATAAGGTTCAGGCATGGCCGAATGGCCAGCCCCCTAAAACGTGATCAATGATCTCCTAAGATGAAGAATAAAACAAAACTAAGACCAAAGATGTCAAATACAATAGTAAGAGGTCCTATATATACTAGACTATCTACTAGGGTTTACATGAGTAAGTAATTGATGCATAAATCCACTTCCGGGGCCCACTTGGTGTGTGCTTGGGCTGAGCTTGATCTATCCACGAGCTGAGGCATTTCTTGGCGTTGAACTTTGAGTTATAACGTGTTTTGGGCGTTCAACTCCGGATCATGACGTTTTTCTGGCGTTTAACTCCAGACAGCAGCATGAACTTGGCGTTTAACGCCAAGTTACGTCGTCATTCTTCAAATAAAGCATGGACTATTAAATATTGCTGGAAAGCCATGGATGTCTACTTTCCAACGCCGTTGAGAGCGCGCCATTTGGAGTTCTGTAGCTCCAGAAAATCCATTTTGAGTGCAGGGAGGTCAGAATCCAACAGCATCAGCAGTCCTTTTGTCAGCCTTTTTCAGAGTTTTGCTCAAATCCCTCAATTTCAGTCAGAATTTACCTGAAATCACAGAAAAACACACAAACTCATAGTAAAGTCCAGAAATGTGAATTTAACATAAAAACTAATGAAAACATCCCTAAAAGTAGCTTAAACTTATTAAAAACTATGTAAAAACTATGCCAAAAAGCGTATAAATTATCCGCTCATCAGAGACGCAGAAGATCCTATGGCATTGCCATGGTTCACAATATGGAGGACATTTCGGAGGTGAGCGAACAGCCACCAAAGTCCTCCAATGTGGCTTCTACTGGCCTACAATCTATAGAGACTCCCGAGAGTTTGTACATAACTGTGACAGTTGCCAACGAGCTGGTAATCTGCCTCATGGTTACACCATGCCTCAACAGGGGATCTTAGAGATTGAGTTGTTTGATGTATGGAGTATTGACTTCATGGGTCCTTTCCCACCATCATACTCAAACACTTACATTCTGGTGGCAGTAGACTATGTATCTAAATGGGTGGAGGCAATTGCAACACCCACTAACGATACTAAGACAGTACTGAAGTTCCTCCAGAAACATATCTTTAGCAGATTTGGTGTCCATAGAGCACTGATCAGTGATGGAGGCACTCATTTCTGCAATAAACAGCTTTATACTGCCATGGTCTGATATGAAATTAGCCACAAGGTGGCAACTCCATATCATCCACAGACCAATGGGCAAGCTGAAGTCTCTAATAGAGAACTAAAAAGAATCCTGGAACGGCTTGTAATTGCCCGTAGAAAGGATTAGGCAAAGAGCTTGGATGATGCTCTATGGGCATACAGAACAACATTCAAGACTCCTATAAGAACCTCTCCATACCAGCTTGTGTATGGGAAGGCCTGTCACTTGCCCGTGGAACTGGAGCATAAAGCCTACTGGGCAACCAGATTCCTAAACCTTGATGCCAAATTAGCTAGAGAGAAAAGATTGCTCCAACTGAATGAGCTAGAGGAATTCAGACTTAATGCTTTTGAAAATGCCAAAATTTACAAGGAAAAAGCAAAGAGATGTCATGATAAGAACCTATCATCCAGAGTCTTTGAGCCAGGACAAAAAGTTCTGCTATTTAACTCTAGGCTCAGGCTATTCCCTGGGAAACTGAAATCCCGGTGGAGAGGATCATATGTGATTACAAGCATGTCACCATATGGATATGTAGAGCTTCAGGATATTGATTCTGACAAAAAGTTCATTGTTAATGGACAGAGAGTCAAACATTATCTTGAAAGCAATTTTGAGCAAGAATGCTCAAAACTGAGACTAGATTAAAGCTCAGTAAGGTCCAGCTAAAGACAATAAAGAAGCGCTGGTTGGGAGGCAACCCAGCCATTACTGTAGTTTATTTGTTATTTCAATAATAATTATAGGAGTTTAATAAGTTATCATCAGAACTAATTCTCATTTACAAGAGTTCACATAGTTACAGAAAGATTCAGAGCAGAGAAAAGAAGCTCACTGGCATGAAAACGCCAGTAAGAGGCACTTTCTGGCGTTTAACCTTGATGTGCGTTAAACGCCCAAAACAAGCAACTTCTAGGCGTTAAACGCCAGAATGGGTGCCATTCTGGGCGTTTAACGCCAGAACTACAGTATCCTGGGCGTTTAGAAAAATACCTAGTGATATAGACTTTCTGGCGTTTGTGCGTTAAACGCCCAAAACAAGCAACAAATGGGCGTTAAACGCCCAAAACAAGCAGCGTTTGTGCGTTTAACACCAGGAATGTGGAGGGGAGGTAATTTTGTTTTCCAACCCAAGTTTTTTAATTTTTATGTTTCCATCCATGATTTCTTGCATAAACATATTTCAAATCCTCATCTTTTCAAATTCAAATTTCAAATATATATATATATATATATATATATATATATATAATAACTCTTAATCCTAAATATCTTTTTTTTTTCAAATCTTTTTCAAAATGCATATATCTTTTTAATTTCTCTTCAAATCTTTTTCAAAATTCATATATCTTTTTAATATATTTTCAAATTTAGATTTATCTTTTTCAAAACACTCTCTTATCTTATTTTAAAAATTACATCTTTTGCATATCATAATTATCTTTTTATAAATCATATCTTCTATCATATCTTTTTCAAAAGTTTTTTGAACCCACCCCCTCCCTTTTAAATTCACATTAGCCCACCCCCTCTCCTCCACAATTCGAATTTGGCTCTCCTCCTTCTCCTCTCCTTTCCTTTCTTTTGCTTGAGGACAAGCAAACCTCTAAGTTTGGTGTGTTTTGCATGATCACTAAGCTAAGACTCACTAAGATCATGGCTCCTAAGGGAAAACAAACCACTTCAAGAGGCAAAAAAGAGAATAATCCAAGACCACTTTGGAATCAAGAGATGTTCTTAACCAAGGAACATTCGGACCATTACCACAAAATAATGGGTCTAAGGTCAGTGATCTCGGAAGTAAAATTTGATCTGAAAAAAGATGATTCACTTCCACCTTGACAAAATAAGAGAGGTCTTCAAGCTACCTCAACTACAAAATGATCCAGAATCTTTTAATAGGAGAATGGTATGTGATGATAAGTGTGTGGACCAAATTCTAGAGGATATATGCATCCCTAGAACCAAGTGGACAACCAGCACAAAAGGTGTTCCAAATCAACTCAAGAGAGGGGATCTCAAACCAATTGCTAGAGGTTGGCTAGATTTTATTAGGCATTCCATACTACCTACCAGCAACCGCTCCGAAGTCACTGATGCCAGGGCAACTAGACCTGTTTCACTGACCTTTTCTTTATTGTTCTAGGGTAGTTTCATGCATTTTCTTAGTAAATAAGACAAGTTTTGGATGAAAATACACTTACACCTTGATTCAAGCAACTATTATGAATTTTACATGAATTCATGAGGATTTTGCAAGGATTGAATGACAATTTGATGATGCATAATCTCATGACCTGGGCAAGAGCTTTGATGCACTTTATTTGCTTGATTTCAGGACAAAGGAATCAAGGAAGAACCAGTTAGTAGCCACATTAATCTAATTAACGTGACCACTAACGTGGAATGGGAATGAGCTTGCAACGTTAATGAGAAAGGTGGTCGACAATAACGCCTGCGAAGCCATCATAAGCCCACGTTAATTGCCATGTTAACTACATTAATGTGGTAGTTAATGTAGGGATAGAGGGAGCTCCAGTGTTAGTGGTAAACGTGAACACCACTAACGCTCCAAAAGTTGGCAATTGGCCACGTTGAGAGTCACGTTAACTTAGTTAACGTGAACTCTAACGTAGAATGGAAGACAATGCCAACGTTAGTGACACTAACCTTTGTCACTAATGTTGGATCAAGCCAACATTGCCCACGTTAGTGGTCACGTTAAAACCACTAACGTGAAAGTTAACGTGGAGCTAAGATTGATGAGCCAACGTTAGTGACACTCACCTTTGTCACTAACGTTGGAGATGGCATTCACTACCACGTTAGAGGCCACGTTAACCTAGTTAACGTGAACTCTAACGTGGGGAGGAGGGACGTTTGGAGCGTTAGTGACAAAGGTAAGTGTCACTAATGCTCTCGAAGCTAGGCATGCCCACGTTAAGAGTCACGTTAGTTATACTAACATGAACTCTAACGTAGGGAAAGAGGGGCATAAGGCAACGTTATTGGAAAAAGTGATTCCCAATAACGCTTGCGAAGGATCATACGGCAACAGTGCCACTAACGTTGAAGTTAACGTGGACTATTTTGGGATTGGAACGTTAGTGAAAAAGGTGATTGCCACTAACGTTCTCGAACCCACATTTTTACTTAACATTAACATCACTAACGCCCATGCCTAACTCACACTTTTCTGCAAGCTGAGCCCACTAAAGAGTGTAACTGCTTCAACTCAAGATCTAAGGCCCACATCCAAGACTTGAAGAACTCACTGGAAGATCAAGAAGAGTAATATATATAGGACTAGTTTTGAACTATAAAAAAGCTTGGCACTTTGGAGAACTACCCTCTGTATATTTACTTTTCTGCATTTTCTAGCTAAGCATGTATTCTTTTCTGTCATTTTCCATTTCCAGAGCTATGAACAACTAAACCCCTTTCATTGGGTTAGGGAGCTCTATTGTAATTTGATGGATCAATTATAGTTTTCATTCTTCTTCTTCCTTCTCTTCTCTTGATTTACTAGAAAGCTTTCGATCTTAATTCAATTGGTTAGTTGTCTTGGAAAAAAAACTCTGCATAATTGGATCTCCTCTGAGCCTTGGAAAAAGGATGAGGAGATCATGCTAGAAATGCTTTCTCATGTTGGACCAAATTGAGGTCTGGGCATATATAGTGACATGTAATCCTCCCAACACTTTGATTTGGAAATACATGTGGTATAATCAGTGACAATACTTCATCTCTTCCCATGAGCAATTAAATCAAGAAATTGGGCAATTGTTCAAGCTTAGAGAGATTGGGTTGCCAAGGAATTGGAATCTAATCACTTAAGATTGCCAAGGAGATCAATAGATACTTTTATTGAGGAAGAGATGAAAATGAATTTGATCCGAAGAATACAACATCTCCTAAGCCCAATGAATTCTCTATCTCTGATCTTACCCATTCTCTTTACTTTCTGCCATTTATTTCCATGTTCATCTCCCCGATTCCCCATTTAAGATTCTGCACTTTATTTTCTGCAATTTACTTTCCCGCCATTTAATTTCCTGCAACATCAACTACACTCAGTTTAGCTCAACTAGTATATTCTTCCAATTAAAGTTGCTTGACCAATCAATCTCTATGGGATTCAACCTCACTCTATTGTGAGTTTTTACTTGACGACAATTCGGTATACTTGCCGAAGGGAAATTTGTTGAGAGACAAGTTTTTGTGCATCAAGTTTATGGCGCCATTGCCGGGGATTGATTTTGTATCAACAATGATTAAGTTGGAAGTTCACTAGATTGAGCATTTTTTCTTTTGTTGTTTATTTTATCTAGTCATTTGCCTTCAGTTTATTTAGTTTCTTCCTCACCCCCTATCCCCTCGTTATTTTCTTTTTCTTTGAATTTACTTACAATTCTGCTCACTAACCCACTAACTGTTTGATAAATTGCACCACTCATACTAACAATCACTCTAACAAGAATAATTACTTTATTTATCTCTTGCTGTGTGCTCTGTTAGTTGTATGACAGGGAGAAGAAGTGGAGCTTCAACTTCCTTCGATTCAGAACCTGAGAGGACCCTCTAGAGATTAATGAGGGAAGCAAGAGGGAAAGGAATTGTTGGTGCTAAGGAAGAGGAAGAATATTTTGAAACAAACATGGAGGAGAACATGGAAAACAACCACGAAGGAGAAGCTCACAACCATGCCAGAGAAGGCCCTGCAAATCATGTCGGGCAAGAGAGGAGAGTTCTAGTCTCTTACATCAATCCAAATCCAGGAAACTGTGGAAGTAGCATCTAAAAGCCCACCATACATGCCAACAACTTTGAATTAAAACCACAGCTCATCACTCTTGTTCAGAACAACTGCTCATTTGGAGGAAGTGCCCAGGAAGACCCCAATCAACATCTAACCACCTTCCTGAGAATATGTGACACTGTGAAGTCTAATGGAGTCCATCTAGATGTCTATAGGCTACTTTTGTTCCCTTTTTCACTCAGGGACAAAGCATCCAAGTGGCTAGAGTCCTTTCTGAAGGAGAGCTTAACAAATTGGGAAGATGTGGTGAACAAATTTTTGGCAAGATTCTACCCTCCTCAAAGAATTAACAGGCTGAGAGCTGAGGTGCAAACTTTCAGGCAACAAGATGGTGAGACTCTCTATGAGGCATGGGAGAGGTTCAAGGACTTAACAAGAAGATGCCCACCAGACATGTTCAATGAATGGGTTCAACTTCACATTTTCTTTGAAGACCTTTCTTATGAGTCAAAGAAGGATGTAGACCATTCATCAAGAGGATCTCTAAATAAGAAGAAAACCATTGAATAAGCCATAGATGTCATTGAAACAGTAATTGAGAATGACTACTTCTATGCTTCTGAAAGAAGCAACACTCGAGGAGTAATGGTGCTGAACCACATGGATGCATTGCTGGCTCAAAATAAGATAATCACCAAGCAGTTAGCAGATCTCACCAAGAAGGTAGAAGAAAACCAAGTTGCAGCAGTCATCACTTCATCACCAGCTCAAGAAAGAGTGAATATAGGAGAAGAAGGTGACTGGGAACAAGCCGATTATGTTGGGAACTCACCCAGACAAATCCATGATCCATACTCCAAAACTTACAATTCTGGATGGAGAAATCACCCTAACTTTGGGTGGGGAAATCAGCAAGACCAAGGCCAAGACCAGAGATGCCACAACCACAATCCCAACAACAATGCAACTCACCAACATACCTCACAGAGATCCTATCAACACCCACCTAACCACCCTTCTCAACCACCTAACCTCAACCCACCATCACTAACCGAGGATAGACTTTCCAAAATTGAGACTCTACTTGAAGACATATGTAGAGAAGTCCAAGACAACAAGGTGTTTAAGGATGAAGTGCAAGCCAATATCCAAAACGAAGGAGAAACCATCAAGAGGCTGGAGTCCCAAGTAGGGTATCTGATGAGCGGATAATTTATACGCTTTTTGGCATTGTTTTTAGTATGTTTTTAGTATATTTTAGTTAGTTTTTATTATATTTTTATTAGTTTTTAGTTAAAATTCACTTTTCTGGACTTTACTATGAGTTTTTGTGTTTTTCTGTGATTTCAGGTATTTTCTGGCTGAAATTGAGGGTCCTGAGCAAAAATCTGATTCTGAGACTAAAAAGGACTGCAGATGCTGTTGGGTTCTGACCTCCTTTCACTCAAAATGGATTTTCTGGAGCTACAGAAGCCCAAGTGGCGCGCTCTCAATGGCGTTGGAAAGTAGACATCCTGGGCTTTCCAGCAATGTATAATAGTCCATACTTTGCCCGAGATTTGATGGCCCAAACCGGCGTTACAAATCAGCTTCAGAATTCTCGGCGTTCCGGAACTGGCACAAAAATTGGAGTTAAACGCTCAAACTGGCATAAAAGCTGGCGTTTAACTCCAAAAAAAGTCTCTACACATGAAAGCTTCAATGCTCAGCCCAAGCACACACCAAGTGGACCCCGGAAGTGGATTTTTACGTCATTTACTCATTTCTGTATACCCTAGGTTACTAGTTCACTATTAATAGGATCTTTTGACATTGTATCTGGACCTCATGACACTTTACATGTTTCTCATTGTATCTTCTACGGCATGAGTCTCTAAACCCCATGGTTGGGGGTGAGGAGCTCTGCTGTGTCTTGATGGATTAATGCAATTACTACTATTTTTCGTTCAATCATGCTTGCTTCCATTCTAAGATATCACTTGTTCCTAAATCTGATGAATGAGATGATCCATGACACTCATCATCATTCTCAACTATGAACATGTGCCTGACAACCACCTCCGTTCTACCTTAGATTGAGTAGATATCTCTTGGATTCCTTAATCAGAATCTTCGTGGTATAAGCTAGAATTGACGGCGGCATTCAAGAGAATCCGAAAGGTCTAAACCTTGTCTGTGGTATTCTGAGTAGGATTCAAGGATTGAATGACTGTGACGAGCTTCAAACTCTTGAGGACTGGGCGTTAGTGACAGACGCAAAAGAATCACTGGATTCTATTCCAACCCGATTGAGAACCGACAGATGATTAGCCGTGCTGTGACAGAGCGCGTTGAACATTTTCACTGAGAGGATGGGAGGTAGCCATTGACAACGGTGAAACCCTACATACAGCTTGCCATGGAAGGAGCCTTGCGTGTTTGAAGAAGAAGACAGTAGGAAAGCAGAGGTTCAGAAGACAGAGCATCTCCAAAACCTCAACCTGTTCCCCATTACTGCAAAACAAGTACTTATTTCATGTTCTTTTGCTTTTTACAATCAACCCTGATAATTATTGATATCCTGACTAAGAGTTACAAGATAACCATAGCTTGCTTCAAGCCGACAATCTCCGTGGGATCGACCCTTACTCACGTAAGGTATTACTTGGACGACCCAGTGCACTTGCTGGTTAGTTGTGCGGGATTGCAAAAGTGTGATTGCAATTTCGTGCACCAGTATCTATCTCAACAATTTCCCAAACCCACTGATGGTTTTTCAAGTGACACAGAGAAGAACCCAAGAGGAGAAACAAAGAAAGTAAGGTGGAAAAAATGCAAGATGATCACCACAAGTGATGAGATGAGTGTGGAGGAAGTGGACACACAAACAGAACACCTCCAAGACAGTCCAAAGGAAAATCATGAAGGCAGAAACCATGCACCCCAACCCACACATAGGAAGGAGCTAAAGAAAGAGGAGATCCTGAACCCATATGCACCTTTTCCACAAAGGCTCAAAGGTGGTGTAGCAAGGAGAATGTATTCAAGATTCCTCGATATGTTTGCATCTCTTGAGGTAAATATACCATTCATTAAGACCCTCCAGCAAATGCCCTCTTACATCAAATATATAAAGGAGCTGCTGGCCAAAAAAAGTTCATTAAAGGGTGGACAAACAATAAAGATGAATAGGGAGTGCAGTGCTATCATTCAAACAGAGCCACCTACAAAGAAGAAAGATCTAGGGAGTTTCCATATTCCCTGTGCTATAGGAGAGACAATGATTGAGAAGGGGCTCTGTGACCTGGGAGAAAGTATCAACCTAATGCCTCTATCCCTCATGAAAAAGCTTTAAATTAATGAGCTAACATCCACAAATGTAATCATCAAATTGGCTGACAAAACTCAAAAGCAGGCAATAGGAGTGGTTGAAAACGTGTTAGTGACGGTTGGAAACTACTTCCTGCCCACGGACTTTGTTATCCTGGAAATAGAAGAGAATCCCATCCATCCAATCATCCTGGGAAGGCCATTCTTAGCCACAGCCAGGGCACTTATAGATGTGGAGCGAGGAGAGCTAGTATTGAGGATACACGATGTGGAGCAAGGAGAGCTAGTATTGAAGCAAGAAAAAGCAGTAAAAAAAAGGGAAGAAAAAGAAAAAGCAAGCAGAAAAAGCCAATAGCCCTTAAAACCAAAAGCCAAGGGTAAAAAGGATCCAAAGCTTTGAGCAACAATGGATAGGAGGGCCTAAAGGAATAAAATCCTGGCCTAAGCGGCTGAACCCAACTGTCCCTAACCATGTGCTTGTGGCATGCAGGTCCAAGTGAAAAACTTGAGACTGAGTGGTTAAAGTGGTGATCCAAAAGAGTGTGCTTAAGAACTCTGGACACCTATAATTGGGGACTTTAGCAAAGCTTAGTCACAATCTGAAAAGGTTCACCCAATTATGTGTCTGTGGCATTTATGTATCCGGTGGTAATACTGGAAGATAAAGTGCTTAGGGCCACGGCCAAGACTCATAAGGTAGCTGTGTTCAAGAATCAACATACTAAACTAGGAGAATCAATAACACTATCTGAATTCTGAGTTTCTATGGATGCCAATCATTCTAAACTTCAAGGGATGAAGTGAGATGCCAAAACTGTTCAGAAGCAAAAAAGCTACTAGTCCCGCTCATCTAATTAGAATTGAGCTTCATGTAAAACTTTGAGATTACCTCTTGATCTTTGTGCTATCCTATTTTATTTGTCTAATTGCTTGGGGACAAGCAACATTTTAAGTTTGGTGTTGTGATGAGCAGATATTTTATACGCTTTTTGGGGGTGTTTTAATATAGTTTTTAGTAGGATTTAGCTACTTTTTAGTATATTTTTATTAGTTTTTATGCAAAAATCACATTTCTGGACTTTACTATGAGTTTGTGTGTTTTTCTGTGATTTCAGGTATTTTCTGGCTGAAATTGAGGGACCTGAGCAAAAACCTGATTCAGAGGCTAATAGAGGACTGCTGATGTTGTTGTATTCTGACCTCCCTGCACTCGAAATGGAATTTTTAGAGCTACAAAAATCCAAATGGTGCGCTCTCAATTGCGTTGGAAAGTAGACATCCAGTGCTTTCCAGAAATATATAATAGTTCTTACTTTGTCCAAGTTTAGACAACACAAACTGGCATTTAACGCCAGAAACAAGTTGCAAAGCAGAGTTAAACGCCAGAAATAGGTTACAAACTGGCGTTTAACTCCAAAGAAGGCCTATGCACGTGAAAGGTTCAATGCTCAGCCCCAGCACACACCAAGTGGGCCCCATAAGTGGATTTCTGCACTATCTATCTTAGTTTACTCATTTTCTATAAACCTAGGTTACTAGTTGAGTATATAAACTACTTTTAAAGATTTATTTTGTACCTCATGAAATTTTACATATGAAATTGTACCTTTGACGGAATGAGTCTCTAAACTCCATGGTTGGGGGTGAGGAGCTCTGCAGCGTCTCGATGAATTAATGCAAGTATTTCTGTTTTCCATTCAATCTCGCTTGTTTCTATTCTAAGATGTTCATTCGCACTTCAACATGATGAATGTGATGATCCATGACACTCATCACCTTTCTCAACCTATAAACGCATGCCTGACAACCACTTCCGTTCTACCTTAGATTGAATGGATGTCTCTTGGGTTCCTGGCTCACGAGTTTGACTGCCTCTCCTGACAACAGAGCATTCAAATCTGTGAGATCAGAGTCGTTGTGGTATAAGCTAGAATCAATTGGCAGCATTCCTGAGATCCAGAAAGTCTAAACCTTGGCTGTGGTATTCCGAGTAGGATCCGGGAAGGGATGACTTTGACGAGCTTCAAACTCATGAATGCTGGGCGTGGTGACAGACGCAAAATGATCAATGGATCCTATTCCAACATTAGTGAGAACCAACAGATGATTAGCCATGTACATGGACCCTTTTCACTGAGAGGACGGCTGGTAGCCATTGACAACGGTGATCCACCAACATACAGCTTGCCATGGAAGGAGACCTGCGTGCGTGAAGAAGAAGACAGTAGGATAGCAGAAATTCAAAGGACAAAGCATCTCCAAAACTCCAACCCATTCTCCATTACTGGGTAACAAATATTTATTTCATGCTCTTTCACTTTTTACAATTAAAACTAAAGAACCCTATCGATATCCTGACTAAGAATAATAAGATAACCATAGCTTGCTTCAAGCCGGCAATCTCCGTGGGATCGACCCTTACTCACGTAAGGTATTACTTGGACGACCTAGTGCACTTGCTGGTTAGTTGTGCGGAATTACATAGTGTGAGTGTAATTTTTGTGCACCAACTGATAATAATGATGATTTGTTTTGAAATGGGCTGGAGGCCGGGTTGAGTTTATTTGGGCCAGAGGTCGAGATGGTTTGATTTGGGCCATAGGCCGTGACTGGTTGGGTTAGTGGTAAGGGTTAGAGTTAAATGAGACAGAAAGTAAACTGCAGAGTTAGAGTTATATTGTGACTTGGGTACCTTAGAGAGTTTTACAAATTTATGGTTTAGTTTATTCCTTTAAGTTTTATAATCTGAGTGTCGGCATTCTAGGATTGCCTCTAACTTTCCCAGGACCTTATTTGTTATATATGTGGGCACCTTAACCATACTGAGAAACCCTGATTTTCATCCCATACGATATTAGATGCAGGTCGAGAGGCACTTCGCTAAGCGTCTATGAGTTCATTTTGCAAGCAAAGTGTTATATCTTGGGACTTCGTATTTTGAGCTTATATGTTTATTATTCTATATTTAGATTCTCCTCTGTAAATTTAACTTTATTTTGTCCCTCTTAAAGGTCAATATGGAGAAATTGGTTGTTGTTTTATCTGTTTTGGGATATTTTGGGTTATGTATACTTATGTAAGTATTCTCCAACCAACCTTGGCTTCATAGGTTGAGCCTGGAGCTTGAATATTATGTATTTTTTGACACTTCCTTTTTATTATTCATATATATATCCTAAGCTTTCTTCATACGCAAGTTTTCTGTTTACATGAGCGTTGCGCCCTTTGTTTTAGACTTTTCTTCAAAGGCTCTTCGTTATAAAATTCCTTTCAACTATTATTATATATATTTTTTTACTTTTAGATGTCGTAATACCTTGTCACCTCAATTTTATGACTTAAACATAAAACACTGTGTGATAAGGTGTTACACTTAATATATCTTTGATATTTTAATATATTCAAATTTACATTTAGAACATTATCCTTCAATTAAAGAAGAGAGAGTAATCAATCATCTCATAATATGAATAGTTATATAAGCTTTTTCTTCATATATAATAGTTATAAAAATTTGAATAAAACAAATACTGCAAATGACATATTTTAATATACATTTTTAATAGAAGAAAGTGTAAAATTAATTTCATATTTTTATTTCGATAGAAAACTACTATTCAAGTATACATTATTATGGGAGTGAATGCTCTCAAATTTTTTATTTATTTGATAAAGTGTGATATTTTTTATTTAATACTTTCTTTTGATCCCATTTAAAAAATATAAAGTGAGAGATCATATTTTATTAAATAATTAAAGAAAAAAATTGAGAAGATCCATTATCATTAGAAAAAACTAATACTTCAATTTAGCTAATTCCAACTTACAGTTTCTTGAAATGACACCGTTTCAAACATTGTTTAATTTTTTAATCATTTCTCCCCGATAATAAAAACCTAACCTATAATAACGTCTCGTATTTTTAAAAATTTAAATATAAATAAGTTATAATTTTATCTTACTAAATTTGAACTTTATAATTTTAAAAACTATTTTATTAAAACTTAATTAAGTTGATTATAAGGTAAGATGATTTTAAATCAATCAGAAGTCTAATATGTTTTTATTATAATTGAATATTTTACATAATTTTAGTAATTAAAAAATAAGATAAAAAATTGTATAATTTAATTTAAGTAACTTCTATTATGAATAAGTTATGACTTATTATTAATTTGAAGTCTTTATTCTTACAAACTAATTAATTAAGAGCAATTAAATTAGTTTTATGAATTTTCGGAATAATTTTATTATAATTGGTTATTTTATATGATTTGAAATTAAAATTTTAGTAATGGAAAAATGATAAAAAGTCATATGATTTAATTTAGATAATTGATATTTCGGGTTTAAACTGTATTTTATAAAGTATAATTAATCTGTTTATTTTATAGTTTAAATTAGAAATAATTATTTGAACTCTGTGAGATGTTGATAAATATTGTTCTTAAAATACTTTTATTGGAGTATATTTGGTTTTAAAATTATTATTCTACCCTCCAATTTTATCAAAATATCTATTCTATCCTTATCCCTTTATAAAATTCATAACCCTAACCATAATTTTCTAAATCAAAAACCCTAATTTCCTAAAACAAAACCCTAACCCCCTCTTCAACGTAAAACACACACACAGAGAAAGGAAAAAGGGAGAACAGGAAGGGAGGAGGAAGGAAACGGCACGAGGGAAGGCTGAGTGCCGCCGTCACTGTCGTCGTCGTGCAAGCGGGAGAGAGACAAACGCGAGAGAGAATGAACATGAGGAAACAGAGAGCTCACGAGGGACAGGAGACGATGTTGTTGCTGCTTTGCTGCCGTCATATCCTGTCGTCAAGGGTTCCGTCGCTGTCATTCCAATGTCGCTGTCGAGCACACGGACGAGAGAGAGACGCGAGCAGTGACTGAGAGGAAGCTTCATCCTCGTCGCCATTCCGTCACCACCGTTAAAGTCAGCCTCGTCGTCGTCGCCAAAGCTGCACCGTCGATTAGGGCAGGGCAAAGAGGAACACGAACAACCAGAGAGAGGGGAAGAAAAAGAATGCATGGTGGTGGGTGTTTTTCTTGTCGTTGCCATCGCAATTGCTGAAGCTCACTGTCGCTGCCGAGGGAGACGCTTCTTGCTGGTGCTGCTATTGGGGGTGAGGAAAGAATGGCCCCGTTTTGCCTCTGCCTCTAGGTTCTACAAGTTGCTAGAGCCCTCTCCCGCCGGGAACCAACTTTGGAACTGCTGCCGTCAATGCCAGTGGATATTGAAGCTGCTATTTTTGCTAGCTCAGCCACTGCTGTCATAACCCCGTCTTG
The DNA here is from genome assembly GCF_014773155.1 of Arachis stenosperma. Lineage (NCBI taxonomy): Eukaryota > Viridiplantae > Streptophyta > Magnoliopsida > Fabales > Fabaceae > Arachis > Arachis stenosperma. Next base: position 63,765,616 of record NC_080379.1, read on the forward strand.
AATTTCTTCTAATTTTGACATTTAGAGGTAGGGGATTAATTTTAATTAAAGATTTTAATTTTTGAATGCCTTTAAAGTTTATTGAATAACTACAAATAAGTTTAGTTGTTGCGAGTAATTAATTGGTGACATTAATGTTGAATTCTTACTGCGAATGTGATTGAATTTGTTGATTTTGTAGAATTCGTTGGTTATGTATGAATTGTGAATTGTCTGATGAGTAATTGCATGATGGCACCGTGGTTGTTGTTAATGTTGATTTATGATTAACTAGAATTGGATTCAGAACAGTTAAAGGATTGAAGTTTGATTACTAAATCGATTTTCTTGAAATCTGAATTTTATGATAAAATAGTAACTTTGAAAACAAATCAGTAACTCAATAGTGAATGAAACTGTATGAGGTTAAATGCCAGGTAAACTAGAGTAAATGTAGTTGTTAGAGTTTAAGTTTGAGTGGTTCATATTACTTAGGAAATTAGTTATGAATTTTCGAAGTTGGACTACGAAATCTGATTTTTTGCATGATGCACGAAAACTTGTCTCTCAAAAAATTTCCCTTCGGCAAGTATACCGAATTTTCATCAAGTAAAAACTCACAATAGAGTGAGGTCGAATCCCACAGGGATTGATTGGTCAAGCAACTTTAGTTGGAAGAGTGTGTTAGTTGAGCTAAACAAAATGTAGTTGAGATTTGCAGGAAATTAAATGACGGGAAAGTAAATTGTAGAAAATAAAGTGCAGAATCTTAAATGGGGATTTGAGAAGATGAACATGGAAATAAATGGCAGAAGTAAAGAGAATGGGTAAGATTAGAGATGGGGATTCATTGGGCTTAGGAGATGTTGCATTCTCCGGATCAAGTTCATTCTCATCTCTTCCTCAATCAATGCATTCATTGATCTCCTTGGCAATCTTAAGTGATTGGATTCTAATTACTTGCCAATCCAATCTCTCTAAGCTTGAACAATTGCCCAATTCCTTGATTTAATTGCTCATGGGAAGAGATGAAGTGTGGTTGATGACAAGTCATCTTAGCCTAGTTTCACTAGTCTTTTTTCTTTGTTTTCATTTAGTTTTGTGCACTTTCTTAAGTCATAAGTAAGCCAATTGGGTTGAAATTCATGTTTCCTTTGATTCAATCAACCATGTATAAAATGATGCATTTTCATGAGATTTTGTGCTATAATTGTCATATATTATGGAAGAGAAACAATCTCATGATTTGAAGCATAGCTTTGATGTTTTTGATTGATTGATGATAGGTGAAACAAAGCTTGGAAGGAGGTTGCAAGAAGGGGTTTGGAAAGAGAGATTTACGTTTGAGCTAACGTTTGAGGAAAACGTTAACTCAAACATGAAAAGAAGATGAAGAATGCCCTGGAAGAAGCCAACGTTTGCGCCAACGTTTGCCTCAAACGTTGAGGCAAACATTGGCTGAAATCAACACCCTGGGGAGACTAACGTTTGCGCCAACGTTTGCCTCAAACGTTGAGGCAAACGTTGGTTGAAAGAAAGCAGGGGAGGGAGGCAACATTTGCGCCAACGTTTGCCTCAAACGTGAGGTCAAACGTTGGCGCCAAAATGAAGGAAAATGGCATCCTGGAAGCATGCAACGTTTGCGCCAACGTTTGCCTCAAACGTGAGGTCAAACGTTGGCTATATCTTAGCAAGGAAGAGACCCATGATTGATGATGATTAATGAGCCACGTTTGCGCCAACGTTTGCCTCAAACGTTAGACCAAATGTTGGCCAAAAAATGAGCCTGGGAAGACCCACGTTTGAGCTCACGTTTGACCTCAAACGTTAACTCAAACGTGGATGACAGAAAAAGAGGCCTGCTGCATAATATTTCACATGGCATGTTTGAGTCAACGTTTGCCTCAAACGTTGGCTCAAATGTGAAAGCTACATGGCCCGGTTCAAGAATTGATTTCCTCCCAACACCAAGAGCAAGCAACAGAGGCCTGATTCAACCCAATTTCATCAAGGCCAAGGCCCAAATCAAGGCTTAATGATCATTTGAAGAAAGTGTATAAATAGCTTAGGATTTGAAGTTTTTAGGGAGCTTTTTCAATTGTTAGTTTTGCTAAGTAGTTTTGAGACCTTTCCTTTGGAATTTCCATAGTAGTTACAGAGAGAGCTCAATTTTACATTTCTGTTTGTTGCTTGGGGGTTCGGAGAGTTGTTGGGAAGAAGAATTGAATTCTCTTCCTCTTAGTTTTCTTGTTTTCAATTTCAATTGCACTTGTTTTGAGTCTTGGGTGTTGAGAATTGAAGGAATTCTGTTTCAATCTCACCCTGAGATCTTTCTGTTTTCTTATTGAAGTTTCTGGATATTGAACTCAGATTTACTTGTCTACACTGTTCTCTTCTTTAATTTTGCAATTGCTCTTTGGATTTGGATCTAGAAAGGCAGTGAGATCTAGACTTGGCTATCTAGTCTCTTGGGTCCTGAGATCTATTGATTTCCATTTTAATTTCCTTGTTTAATTGCTACACCAAGCTTATTTTCCTTTTAATCTGAAATCTGGTTGAATTGAATCCATCATCTACTCTTCTGCTTACTTTCCTTGGTTAATTTCTGCAATCCCATATCCCTAACCCATTTAAGTTTCTGCAATTTACATTTCTTGCAATTTAAATTTCTGCAGTTTACATTACTTGCACTTTAAGATTCAGTTCTTTGTCTTTTTCTTTTTGTTCCCTTTAATTTCCTGCAAATTACCCACTCCCCTTTACATTTTCTGCAATTTAATTCCTGTCAACACAATTTCACACAATCAACACTTGTTTGCTTGACTAAATCAACCACTGAACTAAAGTTGCTCAATCCTTCAATCCTTGTGGGATCGACCTCACTCCTGTGAGTTTTATTACTTGATGTGACCCGGTGCACTTGCCGGTGAGTTTTGTGTCGGATCATTTTCCGCACATCAAGTTTTTGGCGCCGTTGCCGGGGACTGAATTTGATTGACAATGATTAAGTGAGGTGGTGGTCTAGATTAAGCATTTTTTTCTTTTTAACTAAGCACATTAACTGTTTGACACATTGTGTCACCTAGCCTTCTAACCACATTCTGACACTAGAATGTCCTTGTTTCATTTGGTTTGTTTGTGAATTTTACAAATCATGGAGGCTGAGGTGCGTGAAGAGGGAGTAAGCAACAATACCCAGCCTGCAAGAAGGATGTTGGCCTCTTACACTATCCCCAATCCCAGACATTATGGGAGCAGCATCCTTACCCCAAATGTTCAAGCAAATGACTTTGAGTTGAAACCTCAACTAATCACCTTGGTGCAGAACAATTGTGCTTATGGGGGTGGCCCTCTTGAAGACCCCAACCAACATTTGTCTGTTTTCTTAAGGATTTGTGAAACGGTCAAGACAAATGGTGTGCATCCAGACACATACAAATTGTTGCTGTTCCCATTTTCGTTGGAGGACAAGGCTGCTCAATGGCTGGAAGCCTTCCCACAAAGAAGCATCACTAGCTGGGATGATCTAGTGAGTAAATTCCTAGCTAAATTCTACCCACCTCAGAGGATTATCAGATTGAAGACAGATGTACAAACCTTTACACAAATGGATGGAGACTCCCTCTATGAGGCTTGGGAGAGATACAGGGCTTTGATCAGAAAGTGTCCCCCTGAAATGTTTAATGAATGGGACAAGCTTTAGAACTTCTATGAAGGATTGACATTGAGAGCTCAAGAATCTTTGGATCATTCAGCAGGAGGATCATTACAACTTATGAAGACAGCTGAGGAAGCCCAAAACCTCGTGGACACAGTGGCGAACAATCAATATTTTTATGCTCATCAAAGGCAACGCCAACCAGCTCCCAAGAGAGGTGTCTTGGAGTTTGAAGGTGCTGACACTCTCTTGGAACAAAATAAACAGATGCATCAACAAATTCAGCAACAGATGGAATCAATGGCCAAGAGAATTGAGCAACTTGCTGGAGCAAACACACAAAGCCAATCTCAAGTCTCACATAAATGCAATCAATCTAAAGAAGGTACTGGGACACTCAATTATGAGCAACAAGGCCCTGAGCAGATGCAATACTTGAATAACACCTCAAGTTCATTCTAACACAACTTCCAGGGTGAGGCATACAATCCATCTTGGAAGACTCATTCTAACTTGAGGTGGGGTGAGCACCAGAATCAAGGACAAAGGGAATTCAACTCCAACAACTCTGGCAACACAAACAAACACGACCAAACCCATATTAACAACAACCATTACACACTACCACAAAACACATACCTCCAGCCCCACCACATTTCACAAACCCCCCAAAACAACTTTGCCACACCTTCATTTAATCCACAAAACAGCCTCCACCAACAATCATCACACCCCACACAGCCTCATCCAGAATCTCAAAGGATCTCCACTTTAGAGACATTAATGGAGAAACTCATCAAAAACCAAGAGATGGCCAGACAAGATCAAGAAGCAGCAAGAAAAGATCAAGCCATAACAAGCAAAAACCAAGAAGCTTTAATTAGAAATCTTGAGAGGCATATGGAACAAATGGCCAAAAAAATTGCAGAGATGGGTGAGAAGCAACCAAATGCATCCCCTAATACCACTGAAGACCACCCAAGGAACAAAGGAAAAGCCACAAAATGGGAGGAATGCAAATCAATCACAGTAGGAAGTGGAAAGACTGTGGGAAAAGAAGCCATCATCCAGGAAGAACACAACAGAGAAATTCCACAAGAAGAGACAGAGGGGGGAAGTGAAAAAGATCAGAAAACCAAGAAGGCACAAATCTCAAAAGGAGACAAAAACATCCTTGAATCACAACTACAAGAGAAGAAGGAAGGGGCGAGGCCATATGTCCCCAATCTTCCATACCCTCAGAGGTTCAAAAAAGAAAACGAGGATAAGCAATACTCGAAATTCCTGGACATATTCAAGACACTCAACATCAATATTCCATTTTTAGAAGCACTTGAACAGATGCCATTGTATGCCAAATTTATGAAAGAAGTGCTAACAAAAAAAAGATCCCTGAAGAAAGGATAGATTGTTGAGATGACAAAGGAATGTAGTGCTATCCTCCAAAGAGAGTTGCCAGAGAAGAAAGATGATCCTGGGCGTTTTAACATACCTTGCACCATAGGAAACATAACAATTGAGAAGTCATTATGTGACCTGGGTGCAAGCATAAACCTGATACCTTTGTCTCTAATGAGGAAGCTTCAAATTTCTGAGCTGAAATCCACACGAATAGTTCTCCAAATGGCTGACAAATTCACTAAGCAAGCACTGGGAGTTGTGGAGAATGTATTGGTAAAAGTGGGAAAATTCTTTCTCCCTGCTGACTTTGTTATCTCAGATATAGAAGAGGACCCTAACACTCCCATCATCCTGGGGAGGCCTTTCCTAGCTACGGGCAGAGCATTGATAGATGTTGAAAAAGGGGAATTGTTGCTACGAGTGTATGATGAGCACCTAGCATTCCATGTTTTTAAAACCCTGCATGAGCCCACTCAAGAAGAAGATTATATGAAGGATAAGGCCAGAGATCAAAGCTTGAAGGAGGCATTCAATGAGTCAAATCCAAGACTTCTAAATCTACGATTGAAAGAAGTAGAGATGGTGCAACAGACCAAAGAAATCAGGGAGGAACTAGATCCAAAACCCCCAGATGAGAACCTCAACACCCCAAATAAAGAACCACCAAGGCATGAATTATCTTCTGAGAAAGAAAAGAAGAAGAGGCCAAAAGGGTGGAGAAACAAGAAGATCCCCACTGAAGGCTTTTCACCAGGGGATAAAGGAGTGTTAAACACACAACCAATGAAGGTGTCTCCACAATTATCTGAATACTACACTGTGAATCGGGTCATTTCACTTGAACACCTAGAGATCATCAAAGAGGAGACTGGAAGGAAGTTCACAGTAAGAGGAGAAAAGTTGAGGCACTATGATTTTCAACCTCCATGATCAAAGAACAAGATGTTAAGCTAGTGACAATAAAGAAGCGCTTGTTGGGAGGCAACCCAACCTGAGGTAGTTTTCTTTCCTAACTATTTCAATAAAAAGGTTGAGTAGTTTTATATGTATTGCAAGGAGCTAAGTTTGGTGTTGCACACCAAAACAATTTAAGTGAGAATGAAAGATTTTAAGTTTGGTGTCCCACCAAAATCTCATTTAAAAGCACATTCTAACTCCCTGCATAAAGATTTGCTAGCTCCAAGCAATCAGATAAACTATTCAGCCATTGTCTGTTTTCTAGTCTTTAGTTTTGTTACTTTTAGCAAAGACAAAAAGGATTCCACATATGGTTAATCTGATGCATGGGAAATAGTGGCAAGGGACTAAGTTTGGTGTTCACACACCAAAGTAAGTTCAAGAGGCCATAACCAATCTTTGCATACTAACCAGCTACCTAAGGGCTTGAGAAGCAAGCAACTTTTGATGAGTATGCAGAAAATTAGCCACCGTTTGAAGAAATTGTGCATTATGACTCAAAAGGGGCACAACAGAAGGAAGAACAAAAAAGCTGCAAACCAACAGGTTGTATTTACACTTGATTCTTGCCATTGAGAAATGCTTTAATTTAGGAGTTCTAGTATGTCTTGCTAATGTGTTCTTTTAATACAAGAGGAATTGGTCTCTGCAATAAGTAAGCTAGTCTAAGTGCGTGCTTGTGTGTTTACTTTCACTTAACTAAATGCATGCTTTGTCCCCTATACCTTTTCAATTCAATAAAAGAAATGTTTGAAAACATGAAGTAAGATAGTTCTTTGTTAGCTAGAAATACAATAATAGTAAGTGGTGGTATGTATGTTTGATTGTGTAAGTAGCTCACTTTTAGTGAATAAAGGACTGGACTGTTCTTCTTTTAAGTAGAAAGTAGCTCACTGTCTATGGATCTCAAAAATAAAAGGCCTTGATTGAAAAGAAAAACAAAAAGAGAAATGAGAAAAGCCAAAAGTGGCAGCAAGAAAAATAAAAAGAAAAAAAGAATAAAGCTAGACACCAATAGCTTGAACCTTGGAATATATGCCTATAGTGTCTTTGTACTAGGATCTGCTTGGATTATTAAGTTCTTTGGAGTGCATCAACACTTGGTAACTTGGGTTAACTAACCCGGGATTATCAACTGAAAGTCCACTATCAAGAGTAACCTAGCCACAAGACATTTAGTAACCCAAAGAGGTGCTGGGCATCAATGTTCTAAGAAGGCATGTGAGCCAAGTGTCTAAAGTGAATAATGTGTCAAGCATAAATAAAGAAAAGAGCTTGTTACACATGACACTGAACTAAAGGTTATAAAGAAAAAAATTCAGTAAATAAGGACAAAGGAATAATGAGAGGTCATAGCAGTGTGTTGCTTGATGCTTAGAGGGAACTTTCTAGGCCTACATGTCAATAAGAAGTGAGTAGTTACATTTCTGTATAAAACCCCATGAGCTACCAATAATACTCTGCTAACATGAGCATTCTCTTCCTTTTTCATTCTTTCTTTTTAATAACTCTGTTCTTGCTTGGGGACAAGCAAGCTTTAAGTTTGGTGTTGTGATGACAAGTCATCTTAGCCTAGTTTCACTAGTCTTTTATCTTTGTTTTCATTTAGTTTTGTGCACTTTCTTAAGCCATAAGTAAGCCAATTGGGTTGAAATTCATCTTTCCTTTGATTCAATCAACCATGTATAAAATGATGCATTTTCATGAGATTTTGTGCTATAATTGTCATATATTATGGAAGAGAAACAATCTCATGATTTGAAGCATAGCTTTGATGTTTTTGATTGATTGATGATAGGTGAAACAAAGCTTGGAAGGAGGTTGCAAGAAGGGGTTTGGAAAGAGAGATTTACGTTTGAGCTAATGTTTGAGGAAAACGTTAACTCAAACGTGAAAAGAAGATGAAGAATGCCCTGGAAGAAGCCAACGTTTGCGCCAACGTTTGCCTCAAACGTTGAGGCAAACGTTGGCTGAAATCAACACCCTGGGGAGAAAGAGAGGAGTTAGAAAGACAGCACGGGCGATAGAACGTGGTCTATGTAATTTCTTTCAAGAATTGAGTTTACTAACGTTTGCGCCAACGTTTGCCTCGAACGAGGCAAACGTTGGTTGAAAGAAAGCAGGGGAGGGAGGCAACGTTTGCGCCAACATTTGCCTCAAACGTGAGGTCAAACGTTGGCGCCAAAATGAAGAAAAATGGCATCCTGGAAGCATGCAACGTTTGTGCCAACGTTTGCCTCAAACGTGAGGTCAAACATTGGCTATATCTTAGCAAGGAAGAGACCACTGATTGATGATGATTGATGACCCACGTTTGCGCCAACGTTTGCCTCAAACGTTAGGCCAAACGTTGGCCAAAAAATGAGCCTGGGAAGACCCACATTTAAGCTCACGTTTGACCTCAAACGTGGATGACAGAAAAAGAGGCCTGCTGCATAATATTTCACATGGCACATTTGAGTCAACGTTTGCCTCAAACGTTGGCTCAAACGTGAAAGCTACATGGCCCGGTTCAAGAATTGATTTCTTCCCAACACCAAGAGCAAGCAACAGAGGCCTGATTCAACCCAATTCCATCAAGGCCAAGGCCCAAATCAAGGCTTAATGATCATTTGAAGAAAGTGTATAAATAGCTTAGGATTTGAAGTTTTTAGAGAGCTTTTTCAAATATTAGTTTTGCTAAGTAGTTTTGAGACCTTTCCTTTGGAATTTCCATAGTAGTTACAGAGAGAGCTCAATTTTACATTTCTGTTTGTTGCTTGGGGGTTCGGAGAGTTGTTGGGCAGAAGAATTGAATTCTCTTCCTCTTAGTTTTCTTGTTTTCAATTTCAATTGCACTTGTTTTGAGTCTTGGGTGTTGCAAATTGATGGAATTCTGTTTCAATCTCACCCTGAGATCTTTCTGTTTTCTTATTGAAGTTTCTGGATATTGAACTCAGATTTACTTGTCTACACTGTTCTCTTCTTTAATTTTGCAATTGCTCTTTGGATTTGGATCTAGGAAGGCAGTGAGATCTAGACTTGGCTATCAAGTCTCTTGGGTCCTGAGATCTATTGATTTCCATTTTAATTTCCTTTGTTTAATTGCTACACCAAGCTTATTTTCCTTTTAATCTGAAATCTGGTTGAATTGAATCCATCATCTACTCTTCTGCTTACTTTCCTTGGTTAATTTCTGCAATCCCATATCCCTAACCCATTTAAGTTTTTGCAATTTACATTTCTTGCAATTTAAATTTCTACAGTTTACATTACTTGCACTTTAAGATTCAGTTCTTTGTCTTTTTCTTTTTGTTCCCTTTAATTTCCTGCAAATCACCCACTCCCCTTTACATTTTCTGCAATTTAATTCCTGTCAACACAATTTCACACAATCAACACTTGTTTGCTTGACTAAATCAATCACTGAACTAAAGTTGCTCAATCCTTCAATCCTTGTGGGATCGACCTCACTCCCGTGAGTTTTATTACTTGATGCGACCCGGTGCACTTGCCGGTGAGTTTTGTGTCGGATCGTTTTCCGCACATCAGTGGTCACTAATTATACCACATGTATTTCTAAATCAAAGTGTTGGGAGGATTACATGTCACTATATCCGTCCAAACCCCAATTTGGTCCAACATGAGAAAGCATTTCTAGCATGATCTCCTCATCCCTTTTATAAGGCTTAGAGGAGATCCAATTATGGAGAGTTTCTTTTTCAAGACAACTAACTAATTAGATTAAGATCGAAAGCCTTCTAGTAAATCAAGAGAAAAGAAAGAGGAAGAAGAATGAAAACTATAATTGATCCATCAAATTACAACAAAGCTCCCTAACCCAATGAAAGGGGTTTAGTTGTTCATAGCTCTGGAAATGGAAATGACAAAGGGTAGAACAGAATACATGCAGAAAGTAAATATACAGAGTGTAGTTCTCCAAAAGTGCTAAAAAGCTCCCTTATAGTTCAAAACTACCCCTATATATACTACTCTTCTTGATCTTCTAGTGAGTTCTTCAAGTTTTGGATATGGGCCTTTGATCTTGAATTGAAGCAGTTACAATCTTCAGTGGGCTCAGCTTTGTTTGCAGAAAAAGTGTGAGTTAGGCATGGGCGTTAGTTAGGATGTTAGTGGCGTTAACGTTAAGTGAGGATGTGGGTTCGAGAACGTTAGTGACAATCACCTTTTCCACTAACGTTCCAACCCAAAATGATCAACGTTAACTTCAACGTGAGTGGTCCACTAACGTTCCAACCCAAAATGATCAACGTTAACTTCAACGTTAGTGGCACTAACGTGACCACTCACGTTGCCTCTTGGTCCTTCACAAACGTTATTAGGAATCACCTTTTCCAATAACGTTGCCTTGTGCCCCCTTTCCCTACGTTAGAGTTCATGTTAGTATAACTAACGTGACTCTTAACGTGGGCATGCCTAAGCTTGGAGAGCATTAGTGACACTTACCTTTGTCACTAACGCTCCAAACGCCCCTCCTCCCACGTTAGAGTTCACGTTAATTAGATTAACGTGGCTACTAACGTGGTAGTGATTGCCATCTCCAACGTTAGTGACAAAGGTGAGTGTCACTAACGTTGGCTTATCATGCTTAGCTCCACGTTATCTCTCACGTTAGTGGTCTTAACGTGACCACTAATGTGGGCACTCTTAGGTTGGTCCAACGTTAGTGACAAAGGTGAGTGTCACTAACGTTGGTGATCGGTCCTTCATCCCACGTTAGAGTTCACGTTAATTGGATTAACGTGATTCTTAACGTGGCTTCATTGTGCCTTTGTGGAACGTTTGTGGCAACCATTTTTACCACTAACGTTGGAGCTCCTCTTCCTCCTCTACGTTAGCTACCACGTTAATGTAGTTAACGTGGCATCTAACGTGGGCTATGATGGCTTCGAAGGCGTTATTGGCGATCACTTTTTCCATTAACGCTACAAGCTTGTCCCATTCCACGTTAGTGGTCACATTAATTATATTAACGTGGCTGCTAACGTGGTTTCTTCTTGCTTTCTTTGTCCTGAAATCAAGCAATTAAGGTGCATCAAAGCTCTGTTCCAAGTCATGAGATTATACATCATCAATTTTATCATACAATTCCTGTCTAATCCTCATGAAATCATGTAAAGTTCAAAATAATTGCTTGAATCAAGGTGTAAGTGTGTTTTCATCCAAAACTTGCCTTATTTACTAAGAAAATACATGAAACTACCCTAAAACAGTAAAGAAAATGTCATTGAAACTGGCCAAGATGCCCTGGCATCATTGCATTACTTTTAAAATAGGCCAGCAACTTTGAAAGGCTATAACTAATTCTCCAATGATTGGAATCACGTACGACAAAGTTGGGGTGAATATTGAGATGTCTAGGACTAGGCTAGATAGTTGTGGAGTTATCTGTAAAATATATAATTTATAGTGAATTTTTGAAGTTTGATTGATACGTAAATATTATAACAATAATTCCACCGGCAAGTATACCGGGTCGTAGTCAATTAATAACTCACTTTGAGTGAGGTCGATTCCATGGAGATTGATGGATTAAGTAACTTTAGTTTAGTGGAAATTCTTGTTAAAGTAACAATTTAATGATTTCTGTGTATTCAATGAGTAAAAATAACAAGAAAAGTAATTTGCATGAAAGTAAGAACAGAAAACTAAATGATTGAATATAAAGGTTGAAATGTAAATGACTGGAAGTATAAAGAACGGAAGCTTAAATTGCAAGAAATTAAATGCGGAAGAGTAAATGGCAAAGAAATGTAATGTTGCAAGAATATAAATGGGATTTGGAAATGGTTATTGAGCAGAAATTAACAACTCATAAACTAAAACAGGAAATAAGAGTAGTGAAAGTGGGAATAGATGATGGGTAAGCTCATTAAGGATTGGAGATGTTCAATTCTTCCTGAATTAATATCTCAATCATGTGAAGCAGATCTATGGCAGATTGTAAGTAATTGGGTCCCAATCTCTTGGTGACTCAATTTCTCTTAACATAAACAATTGCCAATCTCTTGATCTGTTTCTCATGAGAAGAAGTGAAGTGCATTTGCTAATCTCAAGCCACACAACCTTCAAGATTTCAATTCAAAGTGGTTATATCTCACATACCAACTAAGAATGTATTAATCGAGAAAGCTCTGATAGAAGAGTCTCAAACTGAATTCTATGACTCCTTTCTTAAGTTCATCATAGAATTCAAATAGATCCAATCACTCTCTCGATGGTGATTAGATCTTTGAAGCATAAAGACTTTCCCTTAAGTAAGCAACAATAGAATTGAGAAGAAAAAGATTAACAATTAATTCATTGGAATCAAAACAGAGCTCCTCCCCCTAATGAAGTGGAATTTAGTGACTCATAGCTCTTTCACAATGATAGTTCATAATTGAGAAAAAGTGTAGAAAGCTGAAAATTAAACTATGCTAAGTATCATCCCAAAAGTGAAAGAAAGTGCCAAAGTACTCTAAAGTGTGTAGTAAAAAATTAGATCAAGCAAAAAGTCCTGTTTAAGTTCAAAGTGCTTCATATTTATACTAGTTCCCTAGCCTTTTTGAGTCTTCGAAGTGTGCTTCTCCTCTTGGGCTTTTTGGGCTTGAGTCATAGTCATTTTGGGGGTCTTCTTTGCCGCTTAGATCTAGCACTTATTGCTGAGTGTGGTCAATGAGCGCCAATGCTTTTCCGCTTCTTGTGTGTCCGCACAACCCTCAATTCTTCCTTGGAGAAGCATCGAACACGCTCATTTGATGAGCGTTGTAGGAAGCATTGGTACGAGCATGGGTGCTCCCAAGAGAGCGCTACGTTTGCTTCTGTGCGTGAGTGGAGAGTGTTGCACTTGATGTTGTGTCGAGGACACTTTATGACGAGCACTACAGCAAGCGTAGGTGCGAGCATGGTGCATGGTGTGTGGATGGGGTGCTAGTGTTGCTGCACGGTGTGGGGAAAGCGCCCAACACTTGGTGCTGGCGCTCTTGGTGGCAAGCGCTCATGCGAGCGTGGGTGCGAGCGTTACTGTTGATAAGAGAATTATTGTTGATCTAGAATCAATCAAAATAAGAATCACTTCGTTGGTAGCATAGTCCAAACCAACAATGAATTCTCTTAATCAAATGTTAAAATTCAATACAAAATAACCAAGAATTTTAAATCATCGGTCGTCTTCCCTAGGAGTTGTAATGAAATGTACATTTATTGGCTATGGAAGAGAGCATGGGGATTGGGAATGCAAGAGAAGCAAGAAATGTAAATAGCAAGGAAGTAAATAAGCATGCAAGGAATTAAGGGAAAGCAAGTAAAGGCAATGGAAATAGAAATTAAGTACTAACAAGACTCTTGGCAAGAAGTGGGTAATCTAGGTTTCCTATCCTAGTTGTGGACCACAAACATGGCAATTGTGTAGAATCAATTCAAACTAGTCAATCCTCCTTGAGAATTAGTCAAAGGGTGTAATTGATCTCAATCCATAAGTCCTAGTTAACTCACTAATTACTTAGTGAAAGACTAGCATCAATGGAAACTAAACCAATTAACTATCCTCACACAACACGGAATGGACATCCACAACTCAATTCCACCCAAACAACCAATTTCTCAACCAAGAGTGTGAAAACTAAACATGCAAGAAATAAAAGTCAAACATGCAATAAAAGTCAAAGCATGGAAAATTGAAATGCAAGAAACCTCTTGGCAAGTAATTGAGAGCTAAGGTTATCTATCCTAGACATTGACCACAACACATGATGATTATGAAGAGTTAATCCTACTTAGTCAACCTTACATCGAAGATAAGTCAAATAGGCATAGTTGATTTCAATCCATAAGTCCTATGTCAACACTAAGGGGTCACATAGAGTCAATAGAGACCAAATCAACTAACTACTCTAATATATCAAACAAGAATGCACATCAATGACTCAAGGATCCCCAAAGTCATCAATTTCAAGCCAAGAGTGTAGAAAAACTAAGTGAAAACTAAGCCAAGCATTTTATCAAACACTTGGTGTGCATAAAAATAAAATAATATTAAATTGCATTGAAAATAAACTCTAAGTATCAAAAGCAAGAACATGACAATGACAAGTAAAGAAAGCAATAAATGACATAAAAACATAAATTGCATTAAATGTAAATTAAAATAACAAAGTGTCGTAAACATAAAAGGAAAAAGAAATAAAATAACAATTAAAAGGAAAGGACAAAGATGCAATAACAATAAATGACAAGGAAAAGTAAATGAAAGCAAGAATTAAAAGTAAAAATTACAAGAAATTAAACTAAAGAACCATATTCTAGAGAGAGGGAGGAGCTTCTCTCTCTAGAAACTAAGAGAAAACATAATAAAAGCTAAACCTAATTGCCCCCCTTCATCCATCTTCAATTTGGCCTTAAATAGCTTCAGAAATGAGTTGGATTGGGTTTTGGGGGCCCAGAAATCACCCCCAGCGGTTTCCAATTAATGAGCTCATGTGCAGGGACATGTGCGGACGCACAGATGTGTGCGTCCGCACACTTGCTAAATTCTGACCTGTGCGTGCACACACTTCAACTTATTCCACTATAGAAAATTATATATCATTTCAAAGTCCCGGACATTAGCTTTTCAACGCCACTGAAACCGTCTCATTTGGACCTCTGTAGCTCAAGTAATGATCAATTTAGTACCGAGAGGTCAGAACTGGCAGCTGATGTGTGGAAAATGATCCAACACAAAACTCACCGGCAAATGTACCGGGTCGCATCAAGTAATAATAACTCACATGAGTGAGGTCGATCCCACAGGGATTGAAGGATTGAGCAATTTTAGTTTAGTGGTTGGTTTAGTCAAGCGAATCAAGTATTGGTTGAGTGATTTGTGTTTAGCAGAAAGTAAATGACAGTAAATGTAAAGGGAGAGGGGAATTTGCAGTAAATTAAAGAACAGGAAGGTAAAATGGACTGAATCTTAAAGAACAAGAAACTAAATGACTGAAACTTAAAGTGCAAGAAATGTAAATTGTAGTAACTTAAATGGCAAGGAATGTAAATTGCTTGAATATAAAAGGGAATTGAGGAATGGGATTGCAGGATCTAAACAAAGAAGAAGTAAATTGCAGCAATCAATTAAGTAGAAGATGAATTTAGATCAAACAGAAATTCAAACAGAATAAGAAATTAAAGTGCAGCAAGGTTCACAGAAGAACCAAAAGCAAAATTGGGTCTCAGGTCTCAAGAGACTAGGTAGCAGAGCCTAGATCTCTATTTGCCTTCCTAGATCCAAGTTAACAAAGCAATTGACAAGAATTAGAAGAGGAGGCAGTAAAGGAAATTGAAATTGAATTGAATTATGCAGAAAAGAGTTAAAGAGAGTTTGAATGGGAATTGAGACAGAATTTCCTCAATTTCTCACACCCAAAACTCAGAAACAGAAGATTAGAAGTGCTTAGGCAAGAATGAGGAAGAAGAGAGATCAATTCTCCTCCCCAATTCTCAGAAATCTCAGTCAAGTCACCAAGAAAATATTCAAAAGCTCAAAATAAAAGTGAAAATTCAAAGCTCAAAGCAAAAGTCCTAATTACATCAAACTAACTCCTATTTATACACTTTCTATTCTTGGATTTTTGGATTTGGATGGGCTTTTGAATTGGTGAAGAAATGAATTAAAATGGGGTTTTAATTTGAATTTTCGGCCCATGAAAAGTGCTCCCAGGAGGCTGCCCTGCCCTTGTGGAGGGCAGGGCAGAAAATTGGTGCTTGGTGCGGAGGTTTGGTGCGTCTTGGGTGCGTGTTGGTGCGGATTGGTGCTGTCAGGAACGCAAAACGCTGCCCTGCCCGCGCCAAGGGCAAGGCAGAAAATTGTGGTGCTGCCAGATCGAGGAGTGTGCGCGCTTGGCGCTGCCAGGGTCGAAAATTGGTGCGCCAGAATCGCTTCTTGGTGCGCCACACACAAGATGCTGCCCTGCCCGCGCAGAGGGCAGGGCAATGTTCCCTCTTTCACGTCCCGTGTTCGAAACACGGCAGAAGCACACGCTCATCATTTTTCTTGGCTTCTTGGCACGGCAATCAACCTTAAGTCCTAGCTTCCTCATGGTTCCTTGTTCGATCCTTGTGGCATACATCATAGGCATTTTTCCTTTGATTTCTTTCCTTGGAGAGCCCGATACTGCCCTTGTGGAGGGCAGGGCAAGGTTCTCTTCCTCTTGGTTCCAAGGCACATTTTGTGCTCTGCCCTTGTAGTGGGCAGGGCAGAGTTGCCTTCTCTTCTTGGTTCTCTTATGTTGCCCTCCTAGAGGGCAGTGTGCCCTTGTGGAGGGCAATGTTGCCTCCCCCTTTGCATGCGGCACGCTTCTTCTCCCTTTTGCCACACTTTCCTTTCCTTGGGCTACACTTCTTAGGCCACGCTTTTCCTTTTCTTTTCTTTTCTTCACCTATAATAAACCAAAACAACCACTCCAAGTATCACTAAATTCAAGAGGCTTATAAATCAATTAAAATTCAATTAAAATTAACTTAAACCTCATGATTTAACATTAATTTCATGGTGGTTGCTTGATTTAAAGAAGTTATGCATTTTCACTCCAAATCACTTACTTAGGATACAAGAAAGTGCATAAATGCTAACAAAACAAGTGAAATTAGCTTGAAAAATGGGTATATGATGACTTGTCATCACAACACCAAACTTAAATCTTGCTTGTCCCCAAGCAAGCATCAAAACTAAGAGTAAATTAAATGAATAAGAAAAGGATACTTATCCTTATTATGCAGATAGCAGAACTTGATCTATGGGGCATTTATGCAGACAATGACAACTCAGGTTATTATTCCTGTTACATAATATATATCTTTCCTCAAAAGCTTGCTAAACTTGCTGTTATAAGACTCACTTTTTACTCACTCCCTTGCTAACTTTTCTTGGCTTACAATGCTTAACAAGCTTATTATTCTTTTAGAGGTTGGGTGTCAAATGCTGCAGCATAGCCTTTTGCTTTATTTTCTTTTCTTTTGCTCAACATCTTTCCACCACAGACACATGGCTCACTAATTCTTCCTAGGATCATTGATGCCCAGCATCTCTTTGGATAACTAAATGTTTTGTATCTAAGTTGCTCTTTATTGTGGATTTTCAATTGGCCATCCCAAATCAGTTGATCTAAGTGACCGGGTTTTAAAATACCCCTTAGAATTTACTCATCCAAGCAGATCTTAGTACAAGAACACCACAGGCATATGTCCTAGGGTCCAAGCTATTGGTGTCCAACCTTTATTCTTTGTTCTTCTTGCCATTTTGGCTTTTTCTTTCCCTTTTCTTTCTGTTTTTGTTACCAAGGGCTTTTTCATTATTGATAAGAGTCTTTGTAACAGCAAGCTAACTCACAATTGAATGAGAATGATATTATGCAATCAATTATTTCATGAGTTATGCATTTAATCAAACACATATACCACCACCAACTTCCATTCATACTTATGCAACATTGGATATTTCACTTTTCAATTCAAACCATACTCTTTTATTTAAGCATATGGGAAACAGAACAATTTTCAAGCTAAGTGATGGATAACAATTATTGTGCAGGTTTAGCATTAACAAACAATTTCACTTGTAGCTAGATAAACACTTTAGCAAGACATACAATGGTTTCCAGATTCAAAACATTTCACAGCAGCAAGGATTAAGTTTTAGATGCAACCTTTGAAGTTGCAGCCCTTTGATTTTTCCTTCTGTTGTGTTCTTTTTGAGTCAAGATGCATAATGTCTTCAATTGTTGACTCATGTCCTGCATAATCCTCAAAGTTGCTTGCTTCTCAAGCCCTTAATTATATGGTTAGTATGCATAAGCTGAGTGTGGTTCCAGGATTGATTTTGGTGTGGGAACACCAAACTTAATTGTTTGCCACTGCCTCTTATGCAACAGTTTTAACCATATGTAAAACCTTGTGTCCTTGCTAAAGGTTAATGAAATTAAAGCTAGAGAGCAATTAACAGTTGAATAATGTGTTTGGTTGCTTGGAGCTAGAATCATGCAAGAGGTGAGAATGTGTTTTTAAATGATATTTTTGGTGGAACACCAAACTTAGAAGTTTTCATTCTCCCTCAATTTGTTTTGGTGTGCAACACCAAACTTAGCTCCTTGCAATACATACCAATTATTCAACATTTTTATTGAAAAAGCTATGAAAAAGACAACTACATTAGGTTGGGTTGCCTCCCAACAAGCGCTCTTTTATTGTCACTAGCTTGACATCTTCATCTTTGCTTCAAGGGGGATTTAGGTTCTGAACCTCCTTTTCTTTGTTCCATTGCCCCCCCCCCCAGATACAGTTTTGCTCTATGACCATTTGCTGTAAACCGACTCTTTGTTGCTTCATCTAGCAATTCAATACTCCCATAAGGAGAAATCTTAGTCACCAAGTATGGACCAGTCCACTTAGACTTAAGCTTGCCAGGGAATATCTTGAGCCGTGAGTTATACAGGAGTACTTGTTGTCCAGGTTTGAATTCTTTCTTCAAAATCTTCCTGTCATGCCATCTCTTAGCTTTCTCCTTGTATATCTTGGTATTTTCATAGGCTTCTAGCCTAAACTCATCTAGCTCATTCAGCTGCAACAATCTTTTCTCTCCTGCTGCTTCAGAATCCAAATTTAGAAGTTTGGTGGCCCAAAAGGCTTTGTGCTCAAGCTCTACAGGGAGATGACAAGATTTGCCATATAACAGTTGAAATGGGGACTTCCCAATAGGAGTTTTAAAAGCTGTTCTGTATGCCCAGAGTGCATCTTCCAACTTCCTACCCCAATCCTTTCTTGTGCTGCCAACTGTTTTTTTTCTAGGATCTTCTTCAGTTCCCTGTTTGCTAATTCTGCCTGCCCATTAGTTTGAGGGTGATATGGCATGGCTACCTTATGAACAACTCCATATTTGTGGAGAAGTTTCTCCATTTGTCTATTGCAAAAATGACCACCACCATCACTGATGAGACCCTTGGGTACTCCATATCTAGTAAAAATGTGCTTCTTGAGGAATTGAAGGACAATTTGTGCATCACAGGTAGTTGTGGCTATGGCTTCCACCCATTTTGAAACATACTCCACTGCTACCAAGATGTATCTAAATGAATAAGAAGGGGGAAAGGGTCCCATGAAATCAATGCCCCATAGATCAAACAATTCTACTTCCAAAATGAAGTTCTGTGGCATCTCGTTCCTCCTTGTTAGTCCTCCTGCTCTTTGGCATTCATTACATTGGTGGACAAACTCCCTGGCATCTTTGAAGATGGTTGGCCAATAGAACCCACTTTGTAGTATCTTTGCTGCTGTTCTTTCTGGACCAAAATGTCCACCATAAGCTGAGCTGTGGCAATGCCATAATATATCTCTTATTTCACTTTCAGGAATACATCTCCTGATTATTCCATCAGAACACCTTCTGAACAGATAGGGTTCATCCCACAAGAACTTCTTTGCTTCATTGATTAGTTTCCTCACTTGTTGCTTAGTGAATTCTTGCGGTATCTTTCTCCCTACTTTGTAGTTTGCTATATCAGCGAACCATGGTGTTTGTTGGATCAGCATAAGATGTTCATCTGGGAAACTTTCATTCACAGGCAATGAGGCCTTTTGAATTATTTCTGGTGGCAGCCTTGACAAATGATCAGCAACTAAATTTTCAGTGCCTTTCCTGTCCCTCACCTCAATGTCAAATTCTTGTAAGAGTAGAATCCACCTGATAAGTCTTGGTTTAGCATCCTGTTTTGTCATCAAATACTTGAGAGCAGCATGATCAGTATAAACCACAATTTTAGATCCTATCAAGTACGATCTAAACTTATCAAATGCATAGACTACAGCTAACAATTCCTTCTCTGTTGTAGTGTAATTTTTTTGAGCTTCATTCAGTACTTTACTTGCATAATATATGACATGATGCAAGTTTCCCTTCTTCTGCCCAAGTACAGCACCAATTGCAATTTCACTTGCATCACACATGAGTTCAAATGGTAAGTTCCAATCCGGGGGTGTGATAATTGGTGCTGTTGTGAGTTTATGTTTCAAAGTTTCAAAAGCATGCTGGCAATTTTTATCAAAAACAAAAGGTTGATCAATTATCAAAAGGTTACTCAAAGGTTTGGCTATTTTAGAAAAATCTTTGATAAACCTTCTATAAAAACCTGCATGCCCCAAGAAACTTCTAACAGATTTCACATTAGTTGGTGGAGGGAGTTTTTCTATTATTTCCACTTTTGCCTTGTCAACCTCTATTCCTCTTCTTGAAACTTTATGACCAAGAACAATCCCCTCAGGTACCATGAAATGGCATTTCTCCCAATTCAAAACCAAATTAGTTTCTTGGCACCGTTTCAAAACAAGAGTTAGATGGTTTAGGCAAGTATTGAAATTATCACCAAAAACAGAGAAGTCATCCATGAAAACCTCTAAAAACTTTTCAACCATATCTGAGAAAATGGAAAGCATACACCTTTGAAAAGTGGCTGGGGCATTGCATAATCCGAATGGAATTCTTCTATAGGCAAAAACTCCAACTGGGCATGTGAATGAAGTCTTTTCTTGGTCTTTTGGATCCACCACTATCTGATTATACCCAGAATAGCCATCAAGGAAGCAATAATAAGCATGGCCAGCCAACCTTTCAAGCATTTGATCAATGAAGGGAAGTGGGAAGTGATCTTTGCGTGTGGCATCATTCAACCTTCTATAGTCAATACACATTCTCCACCCTGTCACAGTTCTGGTGGGAATGAGTTCACTCTTCTCATTAATAATGACTGTCATCCCACCTTTCTTTGGTACTACTTGGACTGGGCTTATCCATGAGCTATCAGAAATAGGGTATATGATTCCTGCATTCCATAATTTCATTACTTCCTTCTGGACGACTTCCTTCATTGCAGGGTTGAGTCTTCTCTGAGGTTGAATTACTACTTTGGAATTGTCTTCCAAAAGAATCTTATGCATGCATACTGTAGGGCTGATGCCTTTCAGGTCATCAATGGTCCATCCTAAGGCATCCTTGTGAGCTCTGAGAACGTCAAGAAGCTCTCCTTCTTCTTTCTTTGTCAAAGCCGAATTGATGATCACCGGGAGGCTTTCTGAAGTGCCAAAAAATGCATATTTGAGATGAGAAGGTAATGGCTTCAGTTCTTGCTTTTGCACCTCTTCTTTCTTGCTTAGTTCTACCTCTTTGTTTATGAAAGCCTCAGCCACATGTTCCTCTATTGTTTCTTGATTATCTTTTTCTTGCTCATGCTGATCATTGCCTAACATTTCTTCCACCAGGCTCTCTATCATATCCACCCTCAAATGATCTTCCTTCTCTGGAGGGTGTTGCATTGACTTAAAAACATTGATGATCATTTGCTCATTGTGTACTCTGAAAATCATTTCTCCTTTTTCCACATCTATAATGGCTCTTGCAGTTGCTAGAAATGGTCTGCCCAAGATGATTGAATTGTTGCCTTCCTCATCGGTGTCTAGGATTACGAAGTCTGCAGGGAAGATAAACTCTCCAACCTTTACTAGCAAATTTTCCACAATTCCATTTGGTGTCTTGATGGATCTGTCTGCCATGACTAGTGACATCCTGGTGGGTTTGAGTTCTTCTATGGCAAGCTTCTTCATCATGGACAAGGGCATTAAGTTAATACTAGCTCCAAGATCACAGAGAGCTTTGTCCAAGGATAGTTTGCCTATAGTGCATGACACTACAAAACTCCCCGGATCTTTAAGTTTTGGGGGGATTCCTTTTTGGAGCACGGCGCTGCATTCCTCACTAAGCATCACCGTTTCCTTCTCATTCCAATCTCTTTTCTTGTTAATGAGCTCCTTTAGAAACTTGGCATACAGAGGCATTTGCTCCAAAGCCTCTGCCAAAGGTATGTTGATTTCCAACTTCTTGAAAGTCTCAAGAAATTTGTGGAAGTGCTGATCCTTGGTCTCTTTGTGAAATCTCTGTGGATAAGGCAGTGGTGGTGTTGAGCTCTTCTTCACTTGATGTTGTTTTGGAATTGCTTCTTCCAAGATTTGCTTTCCTTTCTTCAAATTCTGTGGCTTGTTGTCTTCCTCTGTGAGTTTTTCTGGAGCATTATTGGTTATCATGTCCTTGTTGATGGCTTCATCATTCTTTGTTGGCTCAGTGTCATTATGCTTGGTTGCCCCTTGGTTACCATCTGTTAACACTTTTCCACTTCTTAGTTGCACGACCTTGCATTCTTCCTTTGGGTTGGGAATGGTGTCACTAGGTAGTGAACTTGATGGTTTTTCAACAGAAATCTTCTTGGAGATTTGTCCAATCTGCCTCTCTAGGTTCTTCATGGAGGCTTCTTGGTTCTTTGTTGTCAATTCTTGATTCTTCATCAGTTTCTCCATGAGCAGCTCTAGATTGGTGATTCTCTGTGAATCTTGTGAGATGGGTTGATTTTGGGGTGTTGATCGATGATGATAGGTGTTTTGGTTAGTTGGGTGGTTATTAGGTGGGTATTGGTTAGAATTGGGGTAGTTGTTTTGTGGTTTTCTGTATGTATTTTGACTAGTGTTTGGCTGGGGGTTGTGGTTTGTGTTTTTCCAATTGTTCTGACTTGTGTTTCTTTGCCATGGTTGTTGGTTTTGATTATGGTTGTCTCCCCATCTGAGGTTGGGATGGTTCTTCCAAGATGGATTGTAAGTGTCACCATAGACTTCATTTGTTCCAGGATTTTGGTTGTGCATGTATTGGACTTGCTCTTGCTGTTGCTCTTCTTGAGTTTCTTCACTTTGCACCCAAGTGGTTGGAGGTTGGCTTGTGGTGCTCACTGCTGCCACTTGCAAGCCATCAATCCTTTTGGCCATTTGCTCAAATTATTGTTGAATCTGCTGCTGCATCATCTTGTTCTGAGCCAGAATAGAATCAACTCCTTCCAACTCCATTACTCCTCTTCTCTGTGATGGTTGACGTTGTCTTTGATGAGCAAAGAAATATTGGTTGTTGGCCACCATATCTATGAGGTTTCAAGCTTCCTCTGTGGTCTTCATGAGTTGTAATGAGCCTCCGGCAGAGTGATCAAGAGCTTCTTGAGCTTTAAGAGTGAGTCCCTCATAGAAGTTCTGCAACTTGTCCCACTCAGTGAACATCTCTGGTGGACATTTCCTCAATAGAGCTTTGTATCTCTCCCATGCTTCATATAAGTTCTCAGCCTCCATTTGAGTGAACGTTTGAACCTCCGTCTTCAACCTTAGGATTCTCTGAGGGGGATAAAATTTGGCAAGAAACTTGCTCACCAAGTCATCCCAAGTGTTGATGCTTTCTTTTGGAAAGGTCTCTAGCCATTGAGTGGCTTTGTCTCTGAGAGAGAATGGGAAGAGCAGCAACTTGTAGCTATCAGGGGGTACACCATTTGTTTTCACTGTGTCACAGATTCTCAAGAAAGTAGACAAATGTTGATTTGGATCCTCCAAAGGTCCTCCTCCAAAAGAACAATTGTTTTGAACCAGAGTGATGAGTTGTGGCTTGAGTTCAAAATTGTTTGCATTGACATTGGGAGGAAGAATGCTACTCCCACAATGCCTAGCATTTGCAAATGTGTATGAAGCCAAGACTCTTCTCTGTTGTTGATTATTGTTGGCTCCTTCTCCTGGTTGATTGGTATCTCCTTCCATCTCTTGGAATTCCTCCTCAGATTCTTCTTCTCCAATAACGTTCTTCCCTCTTTTAGCTCTTCTTATTCTCCGAAGTGTTCTTTGATCAATTTCAGAGAGGATAGGGGAAGATCTTCCTGTACCTGACATACAAACACACAACAATAAACACACAGACCCAGAAAATTAATAAAACTTCAATCTATTGCTAGAATGAGGTTTTAGTTAGTTTAAGCAAAAATTCAAACAGTTAGTGTGTTAGTAAGAATTAGAATAACAGAAAAGAAAAAGTGCTTAATCTAGACCTCCACTTCACTTAATCATTGTCAATCTATTTCAATCCCCGGCAACGGCACCAAAAACTTGATGTGTGGAAAACGATCCAACACAAAACTCACCGGCAAGTGTACCGGGTCGCATCAAGTAATAATAACTCACATGAGTGAGGTCGATCCCACAGGGATTAAAGGATTGAGCAATTTTAGTTTAGTGGTTGGTTTAGTCAAGCGAATCAAGTATTGGTTGAATGATTTGTGTTTAGCAGAAAGTAAATGACAGTAAATGTAAAGGGAGAGGGGAATTTGCAGTAAATTAAAGAACAGGAAGGTAAAATGGACTGAATCTTAAAGAACAAGAAACTAAATGACTGAAACTTAAAGTGCAAGAAATGTAAATTGTAGTAACTTAAATGGCAAGGAATGTAAATTGCTTGAATATAAAAGGGAATTGAGGAATGGGATTGCAGGATCTAAACAAAGAAGAAGTAAATTGCAGCAATCAATTAAGTAGAAGATGAATTTAGATCAAACAGAAATTCAAACAGAATAAGAAATTAAAGTGCAGCAAGGTTCACAGAAGAACCAAAAGCAAAATTGGGTCTCAGGTCTCAAGAGACTAGGTAGCAGAGCCTAGATCTCTATTTGCCTTCCTAGATCCAAGTTAACAAAGCAATTGACAAGAATTAGAAGAGGAGGCAGTAAAGGAAATTGAAATTGAATTGAATTATGCAGAAAAGAGTTAAAGAGAGTTTGAATGGGAATTGAGACAGAATTTCCTCAATTTCTCACACCCAAAACTCAGAAACAGAAGATTAGAAATGCTTAGGCAAGAATGAGGAAGAAGAGAGATCAATTCTCCTCCCCAATTCTCAGAAATCTCAGTCAATTCACCAAGAAAATATTCAAAAGCTCAAAATAAAAGTGAAAATTCAAAGCTCAAAGCAAAAGTCCTAATTACATCAAACTAACTCCTATTTATACACTTTCTATTCTTGGATTTTTGGATTTGGATGGGCTTTTGAATTGGTGAAGAAATAAATTAAAATGGGGTTTTAATTTGAATTTTCGGCCCATGAAAAGTGCTCCCAGGAGGCTGCCCTGCCCTTGTGGAGGGCAGGGCAGAAAATTGGTGCTTGGTGCGGAGGTTTGGTGCGTCTTGGGTGCGGATTGGTGCTGTCAGGAACGCAAAACGCTGCCCTGCCCGCGCCAAGGGCAGGGCAGAAAATTGTGGTGCTGCCAGATCGAGGAGTGTGCGCGCTTGGCGCTGCCAGGGTCGAAAATTGGTGCGCCAGAATCGCTTCTTGGTGCGCCACACACAAGATGCTGCCCTGCCCGCGCAGAGGGCAGGGCAATGTTCCCTCTTTCACGTCCCGTGTTCGAAACACGGCAGAAGCACACGCTCATCATTTTTCTTGGCTTCTTGGCACGGCAATCAACCTTAAGTCCTAGCTTCCTCATGGTTCCTTGTTCGATCCTTGTGGCATGCATCATAGGCATTTTTCCTTTGATTTCTTTCCTTGGAGAGCCCGATACTGCCCTTGTGGAGGGCAGGGCAAGGTTCTCTTCCTCTTGGTTCCAAGGCACATTTTGTGCTCTGCCCTTGTAGTGGGCAGGGCAGAGTTGCCTTCTCTTCTTGGTTCTCTTATGTTGCCCTCCTAGAGGGCAGTGTGCCCTTGTGGAGGGCAATGTTGCCTCCCCCTTTGCATGCGGCACGCTTCTTCTCCCTTTTGCCACACTTTCCTTTCCTTGGGCTACACTTCTTAGGCCACGCTTTTCCTTTTCTTTTCTTTTCTTCACCTATAATAAACCAAAACAACCACTCCAAGTATCACTAAATTCAAGAGGCTTATAAATCAATTAAAATTCAATTAAAATTAACTTAAACCTCATGATTTAACATTAATTTCATGGTGGTTGCTTGATTTAAAGAATCACTTACTTAGGATACAAGAAAGTGCATAAATGCTAACAAAACAAGTGAAATTAGCTTGAAAAATGGGTATATGATGACTTGTCATCAGCAGCTTTCCAAATCCCATTTCTTCATGGTTTCTTCCCTTTTGCATGCTCTTCTCCTCATTTATCCAACCCATGCTTGCCTTAGAAATCAGAAATCACTTAACAAATACATCAAGGCACCAAATGGGATTAAAGTGAATAAAATTAACTAAAATTAAGCACGAAAGAGCATGTTTTCACATTTAAGCACAATTTAGGAAGAAATCTCAAAAGCATGCTATTTTAGTGAATAAGTGTGAGTTCATGTGATAAAATCCACTCAAATCAAACCTAAATATATCATCAAATATGGACTCATCAACTCCCCCACACTTAAACAATAGCATGTCCTCATGCTAAACACAAGCAAAGGGGATGAATGAACGGGAAATAATTTATTTAATGCAACTACTTATATGCATGCAACTATACTAAATGCTATCTACCTATATTTACAATATGATTCCCATTCAGTTTGGCAAAAAAAACAAAAGAATCTCAATCAATCCAAAGTAGAAACTTAGGGCTAAGACAAAGCAAATATAGCAATGTAATCAATGTCCAAAGATTTGATTTCAAGTTTTCAAAATTCATTTCAACAACTTGCAAGAAGATATAAGGTATGTAACAACCCAGATTTTCAAGTACATGAAATCTTTTCTAAAGGCACACGGATTTCTCTGGAAGATCAGTAAAGGGAACACCTCTTATATATCATAAAGTATCTCAATCCTCATTGTTATTATGTCATCTTTAAGCTAGAACCTTTTTTAGGCAAGCTCGATAACGCAGTGATGAAGAACCTAGTTTTTGAACCGTATCGGTTAGGAGTTTTGATTCTAGTTTTCGTAAATAGTCTCAGTTTGATGAACCGAACTAGATTCATGAGAGAAGAGAGATAATAGTATAATATTATCATTACATTATTATTAGAAAATGCTTGAATGATATTATAAGGTTACCTGGTCTATTTTAGTTAAAAACAGAAAAACGTTTTAACCGGGTTCACAGTTTACTGGTGCAGCTAAACACCAGCACTCTCTGATGACTTTAGCAATGCTAAGGCCTCATCATACATGATCTATTCTCATATTAAATATGTTACTAGTGTCTTTTATGCTAGTAGCTCAGAAAAGAATTTTTAGAGATGTTTTTACGTGTGTTCTGATACACACCTAGTTTTAGTAGTTATACACCTGAGATATTTTAATATTATTTTAATCCACCTTCAAGCCAACCAATCACAACTCACCCTACACCCCCAAGACACTCCAAGGCTGGTCATTTACTCCCTTTGGCCGAAAATGAGAAAAGAGCAAAGAGAGAAACTTTCATGACACTTAAATCTTCAAAGCTTGATTGCTTCTGAACTAAAACTCAAATCAAAATTCCGATTTCACCAAAATGATCCTCTCTTCTTCCTCTACATAACCATATAACATATCAAGACTGGAAATAAGGTGAGATGGCTGTCTCCCTCCCTCTTCAATTCGGTTTTCAAGGAAAACCATGCAAAACATGTGTTTTCTTGATGTTTTTCGTTAGGAATCATGCTTAACTTGACTTGAGGGCCAAGAAACGTGAATTTACAGCAATTTTTTGTTCCCAAGAGTATATTTTCTGCGAGTATAAAGCAGAGGCTGTCTCAATAGAGCTGTTAATAATTACATGCATATTTATTTGAACGGAAAATCGTATCCGGGAAATTATGAACTCGTGATCGGATAAATGTCGGGAATGCAGGTGCTAACCGACACATGAGCTCATGGCCTATACTAGGGCTAGACATGCATCATTCTTGTTTGTGCATCATTATCTGTTACATTCCTTTTGTGTGTGACCTACTCCTCTACATTTGTATGCTTATGTGCTATATTTATGTTTTACCTTCTTGTATTCTTCTGTTTATGTTTTGCTTTCTGTTTTCTTTGTTTATCCTGTCTATTTTAAACTTCTGTTTACTACTTTACTGTAGTCTATTATTCGTCTGCTAATTGAAACCGAACAAATGAATGTAACTAATAACCCCGGCCCTACTAAGAACTCCCCAGTTCTTACCCCTTCTTTCTCCCTTCCCGCTTCAGATGAAAGTAAGAGTACCATACCGTAGTTCGTTGTTGATGGTTCTGCAAAGAGAATTCCGCTCTAGATAGTCTTCTGAGTCTAGGATGAATCTCGTTCTCTGTTTATATGTATATACTGAGAGACCAGCCAATGTCTGCACCCTGCTTGTTCATGAGCTTTAACCTAAATCATGTGTACAAGACTCCTGTTGTGTGGCTACTTGATGAAGTACCAGAGAGACGTCCTATAGCAATGTCTGATCGTGCAGAGGAGTAGCAGATGATGTTCTACCTTTTGATGACGCTCCACCTGACTTGAGTTTTGAAGACCTAGAACGTACTTTCCCTCGCTTTAGTAGTTTAGAGGGACTAGGTGAGTATAGAGTCAAGGCTAGGCTAGATGCCAGCTTAGGGACCTCTTGAACAGGTTAGGACCTGGGATGTCGTATGTATGTATATGTATATAGTCATTATCTAGCTATATCTAGGGGTGTTCTAACTAGAAGTCTATACTCTAATAAAGGTTGGATCATTGAATGTTGTTAGCTGCTTAGGATGTATTTATGTGTGGTTGTTTATAACTGTTTTATCTGTTATCAGTTGTGAGTTGATTATGAATGATTCGGTCTATTAACCCAAATATTTTCAAAAAAAAATACCTCGCAAATTAACCACGATTTTAACAACAAATCAGGCTTATTTAATAAATAATAGATAATAATTAGGTAGACAAGTTGGTAGCGCTCAATTTCTAGTATGATCATGACGTACCAGAAATTGGGTCGTTACAAGGTAAGTAACGGAAACATAGAATTGAGCGATTGAACCCCTCACCGGATGTGTTTACACTCTAGTCGCTCAGTGTTTAGGGCTTAATCACTCAATCCTCATTTAATCATGTTTCTCAAGGATTTACAAGTCGTCTAACAATCAACTAACATTTGATGCATGAATGCAAATATCATGAGGACTTCTGTGGGTTGTAATGGGGCTTAAATAAGGGTAGGATTAATATGGTTAAGTGGGCTAATAGATTGGATCTTTGATTAGCTCAAGTATCCTACCTAATCCTATATCATCCTATATACATAACAAAACAACCTAACTACCCATTTATCCCTTTCTCACATTCACTCATGCATGCTTCTTTTCAATTCAACCACATATGCATCTCTTATTTATATTCTTATTGTCATTTCTTTTCTTTTCTTTTCTCTTTTTTTTAAACACAGTATGTAAACTATATTTTTTTCTTTTATTATATAAGAGAGATGCGTATGTTTCAAGTAATGAATGCATGAGTGATCACCCATTTTTCCAAATATTCTCAATGAACACCCAAAGTAAACTAACTACCAATGTCTTCCCACAAATTCCTCCCACACTTGATTAACACACACACTCAAACCCAAGCTAATCAAAGATACAATTTATGGTCATAAATGGTTTTTAACTTAAGGTGAATGATGTGCTTATAATAAAAACAAAAGGGAATTAGAAGGCTCAAAAGTGGTTTGCAAAGGTAGATGTAAGGGTTGGTCATATGGGTTAGTGAGTTCAAATTCAAAAAAATGCCTCAATCATACTAAATGCATTCAAAACATCAAATATAGGACATAAAGATTCAAGCAAATCTAAGATTACAATCAAAATTTGTGGTTGAAAATACGCAACCACACAATTAAAGCTCAAATCTCACTTGGTATTTGTTCAAGCTCTTTTCTATGTTCCATATATATAAAAGATACTTCAAGCAAGTTCAAAAACAATTTTTCAAATCCAATCAATGGAATGCCCAAAAAGGAGATTTCTTGAAAATTCTTTGTTGTTTTACCAAACTTATTTACTCTACCAAGCAACATGCAAATTCAAATATTTACTAAAATAAAACTATAAACAAACTAAAATATATACAAGCAAACTAAGCAAAGTATAATGCAATAAAATACTAACAAATATTCACAAAAATATAACTATCAAAACTAAAAAATAATACAAAGTGTTAAGAAAGAGAAAGTTACGCCCCAAATTTGCAGATCCTCCTCCACACTTAAACGTTGCACGGTCCTCCGTGCATGCATTCAATCAGGGGGTGAAGAGATGCTCCAAAAGGCTCCACCTTCAGCTGGTGGACACCGGGGCTCCGGGTTGCTATAGAAAACAAGAATTGAGGAAAAGTTAGATGCGTGGTATGATAAAAGACAATGTGTGTATCCTAAGTGTGCGCACACTTTAGAACATATACATTGGCCGGGTGAAAATGGCAACCACATAATCAAAAGAGATAACATGTTCCTCAATTAAATATCCTAGTGTGCAAGTAAAGAATAAGCAAGAATGAATGCACAAATAACCCTAAGTAACCACAACTAAAGTGAATTGAGTGTAAGAGATATTGGATATTGAAATTGTGCAAGTGAAAGCTCAAAATTAATAGAAGATTGCACAATTAACAATAACCAATTCAATGATGAAAAGTGACTACTTATTCATCCTTAGAAATAATGAAATAATCACATGTATATGGTGCTTATTACAAAAAGTGACAAGTCTCGATAAGAATCAAGTAAAGTCAACTCAAAAAAATGCAAAGCATTAACAAGGAATAAATACTTTGTTATGTGATTATATTCACTTAAGAATCAAGATGACTAAGTAGTTCAACTCAAATCACTAAAGTAAAAGTGCACAATTCATAATCAAGTTGCCAAACAAAGATATAGTCTAATACATATGGTAGCTACAACATATGAATCAAACTCAAAATTCATGTAGGCAATCAAACAAAGAGTTAATGCTTAGGGCACATATTCATCAAAAATTAAATCAAAATTCAAGCAAGAAGCAACCCAATAATCATTAAACACTTGCAATTTATTTAATTAACAAGAAACTAAACCAAAACCAATATAATAACTAAAATAAAAAGGAACTACAAACAAAAGAGAGTAAAGCAAGTAGAGAAGAGGGCAAAATGAAGATAAGAGATGGGTGGAGGGGAAAAGAAGAGAAGAAGTAGAGAGAAGAGAAGAAAAGAAATGTAAATGTGAGAAACAGGGGCGTGCGTATGCTCAGGTATGTGTGCGTACACACACTAGGCAGAAAATGCGGTTGTGCACGCACACAACAACGTGCGGGCGCTGCGAACAGAAGGGGTGTCACGGCCTGTGCGGACACACAAGGACTTGTGTGCTGATGATTGGATTTTTGACGGTTTAGAATTTCACTAATAAAATCTCGTTGTAAAGTATAGTTTCTAAACCAAACAATAATCCTTTCATACAAAAAGTTGTTTGTCACTAGTACAAACCCCTAAATTTATAAACCAAAGTATTGAACCTCGGGTCGTTCTCCCTAGGAATTACAATAAAGTGTCTTGTTATTGGTTATGAGTTATTTTGGGGTTTTGGATAAGAGGCATGAAAAGTAAATGGCAATGAAAATAAACTAACAACTATAAAAGGCTCTTGGCAAGATATGAGAACTAGAAATCCTATCCTAGCTACCCTTCTCAATTGTGATGAGAATTGTTCATTGCTCCCACTTAGTTAACCTCTAATCATGGAGGGAAGTCAAGTGGATGAATCAATTTGATTCCTCAAGTCCTAATCAACTCCTAAAGGAATGACTAGCTTTAGAAATATTCAAATCAATTAGCAACTTCTAATTATCAATCAACAAAGGAATTAGATAACTCAAGAGTCACTAATTACTCTACCTAGGCCAAGAGGAACAAAATCTACACTAGAACTCAACCAAGCATTTCATCAAACACTTGGAAGGCACAAAAGGAAAGCATAGTAAATCAACAACAAGAATGAAATCTAACAACAATTATTACAAAGAATTTAACAACAACAACCAAGGAAATCACAATTATCATGAATTACCTCAAATTGCATTATTGAAAGAAAACAAATGAACAACAATCTATCCAAAACAAAATGAAGAATTACAATCATTAAAGTACATAACTAGAGAGAGGAAGAGGAGAAGATTAAAACTTGATGAAGAAAAAGTGAATTGAAGCATGAATTAAACCTAGATCTAAGAGGAGAGATTAACCTAATCCTAATCCTAGAGAGAAGTGAGAGCTTCTCTCTCTAAACTACTCTAAACTCAAGCTATGACTAATGGTAACTAACTTCTAATAATCCCCTCCTCCTTCAATCCTTGATCCTTTTATTCCTTTCTATCAGTAATTGGCGCCAAAATGGGTTCAGAAAACCTCTCAAATTGCCAGGCACGTGTTGCTTTAATGAAGTCATGTGCGGTCATCGACGCGTGCGCGCACGGTACGCGTGCGCGTCCCTGGCCGATTCTGCAATGTGCACGCGAGCGCCTTGTGCGCGTGCGCGTGCTTGGTCAAGATCAATTCTTTGGTTTTTTTTGTGCTTATCTCCACTTGCATGCTTTCTTCCTTGCTCCCTTGATCCATGTCTAGCCTATTTCAACCTGAGATTACTAGCAAACACATCAAGGCATCTTATGGAATCAAGGATGAATTAAAATCATCAAATTAAAGGCTTAAAAAAGCATGTTTTTACACTTAAGCACAAATACGGGAGAGATAACAAAACCATGCCAATTCATAGGCTAAATGCGAGAAAAGGTCATCAAAATACTCTAAATTCAATATAAGATAAACCCTAAAAATGGGGTTTATCATGCGCGCACATAGAAGAAAAAAAGGGTTTGCATTCACATGCACAAGGGGTGCGTGCAATGCGCTGCGACCAGAGGGGAATTAAGGGGTTGTGCGTTGATGAGCGGATAATTTATACGCTTTTTGGCATTGTTTTTAGAAAGTTTTTAATAGGATCTAGCTACTTTTAGGGATGTTTTCATTAGTTTCTATGCTAAATTCACATTTCTGGACTTTACTATGAGTTTGTGTGTTTTTCTATGATTTCAGGTAATTTCTGGCTGAAATTGAGGGACCTGAGCAAAACTCTGATAAGGAGGCTGACAAAGGACTGCTGATGCTGTTGGATTCTGACCTCCCTGCACTCGAAATGGATTTTCTGGAGCTATAGAACTCCAAATGGCGCGCTCTTAACGACGTTGGAAAGTAGACATTCAGAGCTTTCCAGCAATATATAATTGTTCATACTTTATTCGTGATTAGACGACGTAAACTGGCGCTCAACGCCAGTTCCACGCTTCATTCTGGAGTCAAACGCCAGAAACACGTCACGAACCAGAGTTGAACGCCAAAAACACGTTACAACTTGGCGTTCAACACCAAAAGAAGCCTCAGCTCCTGTAAAGTTCAAGCTCAGCCCAAGCACACACCAAGTGGGCCCCGGAAGTGGATTTCTACATCAATTACTTACTTCTGTAAACCCTAGTAGCTAGTCTAGTATAAATAGGACTTTTTACTATTGTATTCGGTCTCTTTGATTGAATTTTTTGATCTTTTGATCACGTTTGGGGGCTGGCCATTCGGCCATGCCTAGACTTTTATCACTTATGTATTTTTAACGGTGGAGTTTCTACACACCATAGATTAAGGGTGTGGAGCTCTGCTGTACCTCAAGTTTCAATGCAATTACTACTATTTTTTATTCAATTCCGCTTGTTCTTATTCTAAGATATTCGTTGCACTTCAACATGATGAATGTGATGATCTGTGACACTCATCATCATTCTCACCTATGAATGCGTGACTGACAACCACTTCCGTTTTATCTTAGACCGGGCGCATATCTCTTGGATTCCTTAATTAGAATCTTCGTGGTATAAGCTAGATTGATGGCGGCATTCATGAGAATCCGGAAAGTCTAAACCTTTTCTGTGGTATTCCGAGTAGGATTCAGGGATTGAATGACTGTGACAAGCTTCAAACTCGCGATTGTTGGGTGTGATGACAAACGCAAAAGAATCAAGGGATTCTATTCCAACATGATCGAGAACCGACAAAAGATTAGCCGTGCCGTGACAGAGCATTTGGACCTTTTTCACTGAGAGGATGGGATGTAGCCATTGACAACAGTGATGCCCTACATACAGCTTGTCATGGAAAGGAATAAGAAGGATTCAAGGAAGGCAGTAGGAAAGCAGAGATCCAACAGGGACAAGCATCTCCAGACACTTATCTAAAATTCCCACCATTGAATTACATGAGTAACTCTATCTTTATTTTTTGATTATTTACTATTCGAAAACTCCATAACATTTATTATCCGCCTAACTGAGATTTACAAGATGACCACAGCTTGCTTCATACCAGCAATCTCCGTGGGATCGACCCTTACTCACGTAAGGTATTACTTGGACGACCCAGTGCACTTGCTGGTTAGTTGTGCAGAGTTGTGACTAAGTGTGATTCACGTTGAGAGCGCTACCAAGTTTTTGGCGCCATTGTTGATGTTCACAATTTCGTGCACCATGCATGCGCACATAGCTATGCGCACACACAGGTAGGATTTTTTTTTCACATGAAACGTCAAATTTGCCAGCTATCACGCCTTCTGTGCGTACTCTCACAGGTCCATGCGCACACACAAAAGGCAAAAAGGAGAGGGTGCAGACACACAAGGCGTATAAACGCTCCCAACAGAGGGTGCAAAAGCTGGTGTGCGCGAGCACAAAACACGAAAAATGGGGTTGTGTGCGTACGCACAGGTGTGTGTGCACGTACATGCTCTGTTTTTCTCAAAAAGTTTTAGTGCTTTAAGGCACCAAACTTAATGTCCAAAATAGCTTTTCAACCCCAAAACATATTATTCATCAAAAATACATGATCTAAACTAAAATATAATCAAATTAAGCTTGAAATTAAACTAAACCTAAGCTATCTACAAATAACAAAATGCAATAAATTGAAATTATGTACAAAGAAAGGATTGGAATGGTGTTACCATGGTGGGATGTCTCTCACCTAGCACTTTTATTTAGAGTCCTTAAGTTGGACTTTATTGAGAAGCTCTAACAATGCTTGGGTCTCTATTCTTCATTGATTGCACCAAACTTTAGTGGAGTGCCCAACAAGCCATGAGCTCCCAACAAGAAAAACAAAAAGCAAACAAGAGAAATATATTCACAATATCAACATATTCACAAAAGCCAAAAACAAGCAAGCAACATATGTACAATCAACCAAAAAAAAGCTATTTACATATTAACATATTAACAATAGCCAAAAAAATATACACCATTGCAACTCCCCGGCAACGGCGCCAAATTTGATAAGAGA
Organism: Arachis stenosperma; assembly: GCF_014773155.1. NCBI lineage: Eukaryota > Viridiplantae > Streptophyta > Magnoliopsida > Fabales > Fabaceae > Arachis > Arachis stenosperma. The sequence continues at coordinate 63,800,746 of NC_080379.1, forward strand.
ATTATTGTTGATCTAGAATCAATCAAAATAAGAATCACTTCGTTGGTAGCATAGTCCAAACCAACAATGAATTCTCTTAATCAAATGTTAAAATTCAATACAAAATAACTGGGAGTTTTAAATCACAGGTCGTCTTCCCTAGGAGTTGCAATGAAATGCACATTTATTGGCTATGGAAGAGAGTATGGGGATTGGGAATGCAAGAGAAGCAAGAAATGTAAATAACAAGGAAGTAAATAAGCATGCAAGGAATTAAGGGAAAGCAAGTAAAGGCAATGGAAATGGAAATTAAGTGCTAACAAGTCTCTTGGCAAGAAGTGGGTAATCTAGGTTTCCTATCCTAGTTGTGGACCACAAACATGGCAATTGTGTGGAATCAATCCAAACTAGTCAATCCTCCTTGAGAATTAGTCAAAGGGTGTAATTGATCTAAATCCATAAGTCCTAGTCAACTTACTAATTACTTAGTGAAAGACTAGCGTCATTGGAAACTAAACCAATTAACTATCCTCACACAATGCAAAATGGACATCCACAATTCAATTCCACCCAAACAACCAATTTCTCAACCAAGAGTGTGAAAATTAAACATGCAAGGAATAAAAGTCAAACAAGCAATAAAAGTCAAAGCATGGAAAATTAAAATGCAAGAAACCTCTTGGTAAGTAATTGAGAGCTAAGGTTACCTATCCTAGACATTGACCATAACACATGATGATTTTGAAGAGTTAATCCTACTTAGTCAACCTTACATCGAAGATAAGTCAAATAGGCATAGTTGATTTCAATCCATAAGTCCTATGTCAACACTAAGGGGTCACATAGAGTCAATGGAGACCAAATCAACTAACAACTCTAGTATATCAAACAAGAATGGACATCAATGACTCAAGGATCACCAAAGTCATCAATTTCAAACCAAGAGTGTAGAAAAACTAAGTGAAAACTAAGCCAAGCATTTTATCAAACACTTGGTGTGCATGAAAATAAAATAATATTAAATTGCATTGAAAATAAACTCTAACTACCAAAAGCAAGAAAATGACAATAACAAGTAAAGAAAGCAATAAATGACATGAAAACATAAATTGCATTAAATGTAAATTAAAATAATAAAGTGTCATAAACATAAAAGGACAAAGAAATAAAATAACAATTAAAAGGAAAGAACAAAGATGCAATAACAATAACTGACAAGGAAAAGTAAATGAAAGCAAGAATTAAAAGTAGAAATTACAAGAAATTAAACTAAAGAACCCTAATTCTAGAGAGAGTGAGGAGCTTCTCTCTCTAGAAACTAAGAGAAAACAGAATAAAAGCTAAACCTAATTGTCCTCCCCCCTTTCATCCATCTTCAATTTGGCCTTAAATAGTTTCAGAAATGAGTTGGATTGGGTTTTGAGGGCGCAGAAATTGCCTCCAGCAGTTTTCAATTAATGAGCTCATGTGCCCTACCTGTGCGAACGCACAGATGTGTGCGTCCGTACACTCGCTGAATCCTAACCTGTGCGTGCGCACAACTTGTGTCCGTATGCACATTTTAACTTAGTTCACTAAATCAAATTATATATCATTTCGAAGCCCCGGACATTAGCTTTCTAATGCCGCTAAAACTGTCTCATTTGGACCTCTTTAGCTCAAGTTATGATCAATTTAGTACCGAGAGGTCAGGACTGTAGCTTTCCAAATCCCATTTCTTCATGGTTTCTTCCCTTTTGCATGCTCTTCTCCTCACTTATCCAACCCATGCTTGCCTTAGAAACCAGAAATAAGTTAACAAATACATCAAGGCTCCAAATGGGATTAAAGTGAATAAAATTAAATAAATTAAGCACAAAAGAGCATGTTTTCACATTTAAGCACAATTTAGGAAGAAATCTCAAAAGCATGCTATTTTAGTGAATAAGTGTGAGTTCATGTGATAAAATCCACTTAAATCAAACCAAAATATATCGTCAAATATGGACTCATCAGCTGTTCCCAGGTAAGCACTGCACTCACTCACGAGCATTGGGAGGGAGCGCTGGCCTCATGATGCGAGTGTGGTGTGGTGTGAGAGAGTGTGTGTGTGTGTGTATGTGTATGTATCTTGATGAATCTATATTTGATGATAAATTTTGGTTTGATTTGAGTAGATTTCATCATATAAACCCACATTTATTCACCTATATAGTATACTTTTGTGTTTTCTCTCTAAATTGAGCTTAATTGTGAAAACATCCTATTTTGTGCTTAATATAATCACTTTTATCCCACTTTTATCCCATTCGATGCCTTGATTGTTTTAATGAGTGATTTCAGGTGTAATAGGTTGGGATGGCTTGATAAGAGTGGAAGCAAAACTTGGAATTGGGAGAAAACATGAAGAAATCAGAGGAGAAAAGCATTTCAGCCTGTGCCCACATACACCTTCTGTGCCCACGCACAAGTGTCAAAATCAGCACCTGTGCCCACGCACAGGAGAAAAATCAGCAAGTGTGCCCATGCACAACTTCTGTACGTACGCACAGGAGAAAAATTAGAATGTGTGCGTACGCACAGACCTATGCGTACGCACAGGTACCAGCGCGTGCCTCCATTAAAAAGTCATGTAGACTCGCGTTTTGGGGACTTTTTGGCCCATTTCTGATGGCTTGGAGCTTATAAAGGAGGGGCAAGCAACCATATATCATAACATACACTACCATACTTGAGAGAATAGTTCTTAGGAGTAGTTTTAGGGTAGTTTAGGTTAGGTTTTCTCTCAACTCTCTCTTAGGATTTTCATTAGGGTTTTGTAGAATTTTATACTTCAAGTTTTGATTTGGGATTATAGCAATTTTATTGTAATTATTTCTTTAATTCTCTTTTTTATTATACCACTTGTTCTACACTTTCTTTTATTTTCATCTCTCTTTTCAATATATATATAGTTTTGCAATTTTGGATTTTTAGTTGGTCAATTTGATATTTGATGATCATTGCATGTTTGTTTGAGTTACTTTTATTGATTTTGAGCATTTGCGATTCATAGCTTTCATTAATTTACCAATTTTTCCATGTTTTATATTTATGCCCACTATGTGTTCGATGAAATGTCAATCTTAGTTATAGGATAGATTTCCACCCCTTGGCTTGAGGAAAATGAGTTTATGGATTACTAGAGCCATAATGTCCAACATTTAGTGATAATTCTTGGGTTGTTAGTTGTTATTGTTTCCACTAACGCTAGCTTTTTACCAATTAATTTGGTAAGTTGGCTAGGATTTGTGGATTAATAACAATTATGCTCACTTGACCTATCCTTCGATGTTAAGGGTTGACTTAATGAGATTAATCCATCATAATTATCATAGTTGAGGTTATGGCAAGGAAGGGAATATCTATAACTCATCCCAAGTCAAGGTTTCATTTATGTTTTGAACCATTTTTTCCATTACTTTATAGCATTACTTGTCTATATTACATACATAGTTCTTTTATTCCTTTATTAGTTTATTAATTGCAATTTTGTCTTCTTCTTTCATTTCTTAATTGTTTGCCTCCTTATTGAAAACACCCCCTCGCCTCTCACAACCAAAATTGTGCGCTCTTAGGCATTAGTTCTAGGGAAGATGACCCGAGGTTTGATTACTCTTGGTTTATATTTTGATTTGAAAACTAAACTTTGATGTTGGGAGTTGACTGCCAATTTGGTCTATACTTGCAACGGAAGTTATTATTTTGAGTGAAAAAATCCAAACCGGTGCAAATTCTCTTCATCAAGTTTTTGGCACCGTTGCCGGGGAGCTAGCGTCATGAGTGCTATATTTCGGTTGTTGTTAATATGTGAATAGTGTGAATAGATATTTTTTGGTTGTTTGTTTGCTTTTGTTAGTAATTAGGATTTTGTTTATTTTGTTAATTGATGTCTTTTATTTTTATTTTGTATTTTCTCTATGAGTTATCACCCTCTTGGTTTGGAGTTTGGTCGTGATCATTTTGTAGGGCTTGATAGCTTCGAATTTGGATTGCATCATGGGATTGGAGCATCAATTTTGGAAGGAGCAACCTCTTCTATACTACAGTGAGCAAAACCCTCCCCAATATGCATACCCAAATCAAGGATATGGTGGATTCTACTATGATTATGCACCTCCACCACCATATACCTATGACCCATACCCCCAACATAATCCCCAATCACCACATTTTCAAACATTAAACCAATACCAACAACCACATTCTCACATACCACCTCAAAACACTTACCAATATGAGTCACCTCCAACATATACAACCTTTCTCCCAAACAATGGACCTCTTTCTTCACTCCAATGTGAAGTTTTCCAAACCTTGACCCAAGACCACCAAGACCTTCAAGCCTTTCTCCAAGAGCAACAAGGATTTCGGAGGACACAAAGTCCTTTCACGGCTACCATGGCCGAAGTGGTGAACCACTTGCTCCTACTTCGCTCATCCAATCAAGGCATTTCTCTTGAGGAATGTGAAGGGTCAACTAAAGATTGTAGTGAGGAGGAGAGCATGGAGCCACAAGAGAAAGAAGAAGAGTTAGAGCATGAACAAGAAAGAGAAAGTGGAGTATTGGAATTGGAGGAGAGAAAGGGAGACTTGAGCGAGATTGATCAAGATGAGGATTCCATTATTGATGATTTTTTGTCCTCCTTAGTCAATCCCCCTAATGATCCTAATGAGCCTCTTCCTATTGATTTTGAGAGAGACATGGAGATAGACTTCTCACAACCTCCTTGTTATGATTTATTTGATGGGGAAGAGGAAGTTGATGAAGAAGCAATTCCGTTCGAAGAGCACATTGAGTGGGTGGCAATTTTATCTATGAACTTCATTGGCCCCCATCAATATGCTATCTTGGAGATGGATTACCAACTCAAGGTCCTTCTTGGGTTGGTGCATGGTGGAAGGAAGGATGTTGGTTGCCAAAAGAATCCAAGGTTCATCAAGAAAGCCAATTCAAGAAGTAGGATTCAAGCATGGTGTAGAGCCCAATTGGGTGATTTCCAGAGAATGTTGGGTTACTACGTGGGTAAATTGATAGCTTGGCCATCCGGCTTGAACGCGTGCCCCACGCAAACGCGTCGTCTTTCAAATATGGCCATCCACGCGATCGCATTACCCACGCGACCGCGTCACCTAGATTTTTGGCAAAATGCAATTCAAACAGAGAGTTGTGCGAATGCGAGGCTGCACTCGCGCTACTAGCACAAATCAAGTGACGCGATCGCGTGCCTGACGCGACCGCGTCGCCTGACCTTATTGCGCCCCACGCGGCCGCGTCACTCACGCGACCGCGTCGCCCGCGTCACACAACCTATCCAAATCAGTGCCAATTTTCTTATATTTTCTTCTCTAACCCTAATTTTTCTATCTTTTCTTATTCTATCTTCGTCCTTTCTTACTTACTCCTTCTTCCCTCCTTTCCCTTCTCATTCTTCTTATCTTTTATTTTATTTTACTTAATTTAATTACATATCTCATTCATTGCATCTTAATTATGTGCATATTTTTATTTTCCTTTCTAACTTTATTATTTTTCCATTGGTGTTAAATTTTCTTATTCAACTGTTATAACTTTTCTGGTATTATCTGGTGCTTAGTGACTTGTTTACACTGTTGGGTCATATTATTTAAATCAATGCTATTCTTTTATGATATTATTCCTTTTTGCATTGACATGAGCTTATACTGTCTTTCATTACCCACACTCTCCTCTCCTATGTTTCAAATCTTGCACCACTATCATGCCATGGCTTCTATTATTTTCTCACTTGCATGTTGAAACTTCCATGTAAATGAGACCCTTATCATTTGGCATTAACCCAACCATACTTTATTTATTTTCTTATCTTTATTTCTAGGGGTTACTTTTCTTTCCTATTTTCTTTCAGGATGGCCACCCGGAAGGGACGCGGAAGACGTTTACATGGGGAGAGAAGACAAGTCCATCTGCACAATCTTTGGAGAAAAGCATCAGTTGGAACAACCCGTCCACCTGCACATCTTAGCATGCACCGAGGACGGTGTAATCTTTAAGTGTGGGGAGGTCGATACCGATCTCCATGGGTTAGTTATTTCCTATTTCAACACCAATGTTTTATTTTATTTGATAGTTCATTGTTGCATTTCATATTTGTTTGATTTTTGCATATTTTACCACTTGGTTAAAGTAATATTTTCTTTTTCAAGAAATTTTTATAGTATTTCACTAATTTGAATAAAACTTTTTGAAAAACTTGTTTGAAGAAATATTATTTTGGAACATAGTTTAGAGCTCGAACACACAAAACCAGTGAGATTTTGAGCCTATTTGATTGGTTGCATTTTATCAACCAATATTTTATTTTTGGTGTGTGTTTCTCTCTCTAAAAATTGTGATCTTTGTCTTGCTTAATTCTATATTTCCATTATTTGATATATGCATGCACTTATATGATTGAGGCCTTGTTTCACTGAGCTTACATACCCTTATGGCCTTACCTTTTATTATCCTTTGCAAACCCATGTTGAGCCTATTTTACCCCTTGTTCTTTACTTTAGCTCATCACTAACTCTAAGCGGAAAACAATAATGTCCCTAAGTTGAATCCTTGATTAGCTTAGACTAGTGAGAATGCTCATGAATTAAGTGTGGGAAAAAGTGGGTTTGGAAACGTTTGGTTTGGGAATTGAGTATGTTAGACTTTGTGTGAAAATATGAAAAATGTTAAGAACATGTTTATGCATTCAAAACCTTAATCATATGCATTGCGAGAAAAAAAAAGCAATTAATAAAAGGGGACAAAATGCTCCAAAGTAAGTGTTGGTATCAATGCATATGTTCTAAACTCAATTTTAGGATGCATGAACATGTAGTAAACACAGTTAATGGAAAGTTAGATTTTGTATTTTAATTAAATGAATTGTCTTAAGTTAGGTGGAAAGTTTATGTTAATTAAGGATTCAAATTTTAGTCCACTTGGCCAAATACAATCCTACCGTGACCCTAACCCCATTACAACCCTTAAAAGACCTCTTGATTTGTGTATTAGTGCGTTAAATTTTTGTTGATTGTTAGATGAAGAGCAAGCTATAGAAAGCAAGATTAGTAGAGAATTGAGAGAATTGACCCTAGACACTTGAGAGTTAGAATGATATACACTACTAGTAAGGGTTCAGTGCTTAATTCTATATTCCCTGCTTTTATGAGCTATCTTCTTCTTGCAAGTTATTTATATTGTATTTTGTGATTTGAATTAGTGAAAACCAGTTCATATTTATTCTTGAAAGATTTATTTACTTTTTCACCAAGTAGGTAGAATCATTTTAGCATGTAGTTGCATTAACATTCATAGGTTGCATTGCATGAGTCTTGCCTTTCCCTACTCATTTATTTGGTCTCCTTGAGTTTAGCATGAGGACATGCTAACGTTTAAGTGTGGGGAGGTTGATAAACCACTATTTTATGGTTTACAATGTGTTTAATTGTGTGGTTTTATCATGGTCTTTACCCACTTATTCATATAATTAGCATGCATTCATATTTCCTTCCTAAAATTATTACATGATTGAAAACATGCTTCTTTGGTCTTAATTTAGCTAATCTTAATCCTCTCTTACTACCATTTGATGCCTTGATCTGTGTGTTAAGTGTTTCAGGCTTTATAGGGCATGAATGAGTGAGAGATTGGGAAGGAAGCTTGCAAAAATGGAAGGAACACGAGAAATTGAGGAGATGATCAGCGAGAAGTGACACGTACGCGTCAGCAACGCGACCGCGTGGAAGAAAGGAATTCGCAGTGACGCGGTCGCATGGCTCACGCGACCGCGCAGATTGGAAAAGCACAAGTGACGCGGAAGCGTGGACGACGCAAACGCGTGGCAGGGAAAAACGTGAATGACGCGTCCGTATGGATGACGCGATCGCGTGACGTGCGCGATCTGCAGAATTACAAAAGTCGCTGGTAGAGATTTTGGGCCACATTTCAACCCAGTTTTCAGCCCAGAAACACAGATTAAAGTCAGGAAACTTGCAGAGACTCAGGATGCTCTGATAATTCACAATTTTTAGTTTAGATGTAGTTTTAGAGAGAGAGAGGCTCTCTCCTCTCTCTTAGGATTTAGGATTAGGATTTTTAGGAATTAGGAATTTGTCTCATCTTCACATCAGATTCAATATTTCTTTATTTTGACTTCTCTTCTACTTTGAGATACTTAAATGCTTTCATTTGTATTTGATTTATGTTACCCAATTGGCTTATGAACTTTTCCATGTTAGATTTTATTGCTTTGAATGTATTGTTATTTGAGGTATTCCAGATATTGATGATTTTAATTTAGCTTTCTACATTTTTGGTTTTGGTTAAGAAATCAATAACTCAGGAGTTACCTCAACTCAATATAATTGATAATTGTTATCTATGCTAATTGAATTGAACTTCAATAATCCCAACCTTTTCTTAGGAAATAAATAGGATTCGAAGATCAAACTAATTAGTCGCTTGACTTTCCTTTGCTTTAGTAAAGGTCAACTAAGTGGAATTAAGATTCAACTTTCATTATTATTGATAAGGATAACTAAGTCTGGACTTCCAATTTCTTATACCTTGCCAAAAGTTTATTTTATAGTTATTTATTTATTTTAATTGTCATTTGAATTACTTGTCATACTTCTTCCTTATTTCCAAAACCCCCAATTTTACCTTTTTCATAGCCAATAATAAGAACATACCTCCCTGCAATTCCTTGAGAAGACGACCCGAGGTTTAAATACTCGGTTATCAATTTTAAAGGGGTTTGTTACTTGTGACAACCAAAACATTTGCACGAAGGGATTTTTGTTGGTTTAGAAACTATATCTACAACGCAACTATTTTTATAAAATTCTTTACTAGCAAAAATTCTAACGTCAGTCACCTTGTAAATCTCAGTCAGGCGGATTCAAATGGGTTATGGAGTTTTGATAATTAAAATATAAATAAAACATAAAATAAAGATAGAGATACTTATGTAATTCATTGGTGGGAATTTCAGATAAGTGTTTGGAGATGCGTTGCTCCTTCTGAATCTCTGCTTTCCTAGTGCCCTCATCCAATCCTTCATACTCCTTTCTATGGGAAGCTGTATGTTGGGCGTCACTGTTGTCAATGGCTACTTCCCATCTTCTCAGTGAAAAAGGTCCTCTACGGTTTTTCGCATGGCTAATCAGCTGTTGGTTCTCGATCGTGTAGGAATAGGATTTACTATCCTTTTGCGTTTGTCTCCACGCCCTACAGTCACGAGTTTGAAGCTCGTCACACTCATCCTATCCCAGATCCTACTCGGAATCCCACAGACAAGGTTTAGACTTTACGGATCTCAAGAATGCTGCCAATGGATTCTAGCTTATACCACGAAGACTCTGATCTCACGGAATGGAAGGCTCTGTTGTCAGGAGAGGCAACCATGCATCATGGATCAGGAATCCAAGAGATACACACTCTAGCTTTTGCAGGTAGAACGGAAGTGTTTGTTAGGCACGCGTTCATAAGTGAGAATGGTGATGAGTGTCACGGATAATCACATTCATCAGGTTGAAGTGCGAATAAATATCTTAGAATAATAATAAGCATGAATTGAATAGAAAATAGTTGTAATTGCATTAATACTCGAGGAACAGTAGAGCTCCACACCCTTAATCTATGGTGTGTAGAAACTCCACCGTTGACAATACATAAGTAATGAAGGTCCAGGCATGGCCGAATGGCCAGCCTCCAAAACGTGATTAAAGGATCAGAAGATAATCCAAAGATATTGTCCAAAGACCCCTAGTACAATAGTAAAAAGTTCTATTTATATTAAACTAGTTACTAGGGTTCAGAAATGAGTAAATGATGCAGAAATCGACTTCTGGGCCAACTTGGTGTGTGCTTGGGCTGAGCATTGAAGCTTTCATGTGTAGAGGTCTTCCTTGGAGTTGAACGCCAGTTTGTAACTTGTTTCTGGCGTTTTACTCTACTTTGCAACTTGTTTCTGGCGTTTAACGCCAGAATAGGGCAGAAAGCTGGCGTTAAACGCCAGTTTGCATCGTCTAAACTCGGGCAAAGTATGGACTATTATATATTGCTGGAAATCCCTGGATGTCTACTTTCCAACGCAGTTAAGAGCGCGCCATTTGGACTTCTGTAGCTCTAAAACATTCATTTTGAGTGCAGGGAGGTCAGGATCCAACAGCATCAGTAGTCCTTTGTCAGCCTCTGAATCAGATTTTTACTCAGGCCCCTCAATTTCAGCCAGAAAATACCTGAAATCACAGAAAAATACACAAACTCATAGTAAAGTCCAGAAATGTGAATTTTGCTTAAAAACTAATAGAAATATACTAAAAAGTAAATAAAACATACTAAAAACTTCCTAAAAACAATGCCAAAAAGCGTATAAATTATCCGCTCATCAATCCACCAAATTCCTTGACACTGCTTCATGCATTCTTTTGCTCTTTTATCCTTTTGAAACAAACACACTTTTGATGCACTTATTCATGCAATATAATGTACGTAAACTCTTGCTTATTACCTAAGAAATGTGTAAAGTTAAGTTCTAAACTAGTTAAAACATCTTATTAAACTAACTAAGATGCTTATGCATCAGTCATCAAATCTATTTTCTGCAGAATTTCCATGTTAGGTTGCGATTTGTGAATTTTTTTATTAATTGAGAATCTTCTATTTGATAATTGTTGAGAAAATGTTGACGAGTTATTGAGATTGAAGGAACCCATAAGGATGGTTTAAATCCATTTTTAGGGGAGGTTATGTCCCAATTTTTATAAAAATATAAGGGTTTAATTGAATTGTGTGGATTGTACCTTGGATGTGTAATTGATAAATTTGATGTTTGATAATTGAAAATAAATATTTAGGGGCTTTTGATGATGGTTGTCGGTTGTTTATACAATTGAAAAGTAAGGACTTTTTTAAAGTGTTAAATTAAACTTAAAGTGAAAGTTGCTTGAAAGAATGCCTAAGGAAGTTAAAGAACGCTTAAGGAAAAATGTTAAGAATTAAAAAAGGGGAAAATAGAATGGAGAACTAAAAACTGAGATTTAAAAACGGCAAAGCCATCTCATAACCAAAAATAGAGATTGAGAACTGGTAACTGAAAGGAGTGGCTAAGGAAGTGAAACAGAGGTAGAATCTGAAAAAGGTTTACAAAAAGAAAAAATGAAAATGTGAGTAGAGACGCCCACAACTGAGAATTATGTTCAGGGGGTAAGCATATTAAAGTCAACTGATGTGCCTTCAGCCATAAGACGGGTATGCAATTGATGCAATGGGAACTGTTTTCTAGGGGTAAGCATATTCAAGTCAACTGATGTGGCTTCGGCCATAAGACTAGTATGCAACTGATGCAACAGAAAGCCATATCTGGGACTTGTTCCTAGATAATATTGGGTTGCAGGTAGTTAACTAACAGATGAGCTCGTAGCCTGCATAGGGCTAGACATGCATCATCCTTGATTGCACATCTACATTTGATTGTGTTTGCTTATTTTATTTCCTTGTAATTGTGTTGTTTGTCTCATTACGACTTGTTTGTGTGTTGATTTAGGTCTCTTACTTGTGCTGTTAGTTTGTGGATGTATTGCGATGACTAAAAACTGATGTTGTGATTAAGAATTGACTATGTGGCTGAGAGATGGTTAACATGACTAATTTTGTGGTTGAGGTCTGTTTTAAGTTTGGAATTTCAAGAAAGTAATTAATAATCTAAAATAAAACTAAAAGCATTTTTAAAGGTTTGATAAAAATAGATTTCTTGAGTAAGTTAATTATTTGTATTTTATTCTTTACTTTTATGGAATTCGCATTCCTTACTGAGAACATGTGGTTTGTTCTCATCCCAAATCATCTAACCTCTTTAGTTACAGATGTGAAGACTTATTATTGAGCTGTGGACGAATAACAAAATTTTGTTACGAGTATATTTGTGGTTGTAGAGTTCTTTTCCCTCGTCATTTGTTATTTTAAATTTTTATTTCTTTACAAAGGGTCAGGTGTTGTATCTGAGTTTCATTTGATTTCTTTTATATAACTTTTATTATTATTAGTATTTATGTGATTATTATTACTTAAAAATTTTTTATATATGATTTAATCTAATAAAAATAAAATTTTTTGGAGTTTTTCTTAACATTGGGATGGAATAATGACATAAAGGCCCAATATCAAATAGATAATAAGAAAAAACGGGTCAATAAACCTTAGTTTTAGTACAATCATGACATGTTAGAAATTAGGTCGTTACATAACCAGCCGCAAACTCCATCATCACTTTTCTTCAGTGAACCTTGCCACCAACCTCTTCCTCCTTCTCCTCTTAGTATGTTCCATTTCCTTTTGCAACTTGAGCAGCTTTTCTTGCTTCAATTTTCCTCTCTCATTCATTTCCTTACTCTAAATTTTTTTATTGGAATATCCTCATTGATAATGTAATTACTAATTTACTGTCTATTATTTGAAATTCGTGAACTTTGTGTATGTATCTGTACCAAGTTTGAATTTTTGTCAATATTTTAATCACTCTTGAAATCTAGCTGCCATTGCTTACTGCTCATGATTGTCAAAAATTCACGAGTTAAATCTACTATAAGAAAAATGTTGAGTACTGTGAGATTTATTGATGAAATAAAGAAAATAATACGCCGGTAATATATTTACCGCGAATTCTTTGTCAAAAATAATTTAATGGTATAACCCTCGTCGGTAACCAATTGCCGTCAGATTTTTCAATCCAACGGTAACTACCGACGAATTCTTTGCCTGAAAACTATTTAATTACTGACGAAAAATTTTTCCCAGTAATTTTGGCGCTCTACCATTTTCTTTCCTGCCTAATTACCGTCAGATTTTTCTCCCGGTAAATTCAATTTTTTTTAAAAAAAAAATAAACACAATGAGTTACCAATATTTTTTTATTTATTTAAATTTTTTGCACAATTAGTAGTCAAACTCTAAATCATAGAAACCAAATTGCTACAAATAAAATAAAAAGTTAAATAAATAAAATTCAATAAAATGATAGTCATCGTCATTCCCTGGTCTTGCTGAGGCGGCGGACTAGGCGATGATGTCAATGCCCCTTCAGTAGTGCCGTTGCCACCAGATGTGCCATTGCCATGGCGTGCATCTACTCTTAGTACACCGCCATCTATTGCTCCATCCGCTAAAGCTGCTCCAACTTCCATCTCCGTTCCAACCTGAGGGAATCTGTGTCTGACACGCATGTGAGGATCTCTTAATACCTCTCCTCAGACTGCTGTAGCTGTTGAGCCTGTTGGTGAAGACTCCGGGAGATCTCTAGCACTTGCTCCTTTAAATCGATGTCGTCCTCGGGATTGACAAGACAGCTAGTGGTAGAGGTGGATGAAGGTCTTAATGTGGAGGTGCAAAGGTTGTCAGCGATAAACATACCATCTCGTAGACGCGATTCTTGCACGACTCATATGCGGTCTTGTGCCAAACCATGTTAGAATCAACGAATGATGTAGCAGAGTTTTTGCCATCATCTCCAATCCCTGGGTTGCGAACTCCTATGCAACACATGTTATGATTAGGACTGTAGTTAATTAAAAACTTTACATCATATGATGTTTTACTTACATAATGATCTACAGACCACTACTTAGCAAATCTCTCCTTGTTCTCTTCCAAGGTGTGAGTATAATTGAAAGTCTTCGCCATCGTCGCATAACGATTCAACGACTTAGACTACACATGTTGAAACAATAGGTTAAATCAAGTAATAATGACATTATATTAAGACTAAACAAACTTAATAACAAAATGAAATAATTTATATACCAGCCTAGCCTTTGTCTTCATGAAAGTCACTGACTCACGGGTATACTTCGACGACCTGGACAATGCCCTATTAGCTCTATTTGTAGGACAGTGACACCTGAATCCCTCATCAGTCTCCCAATGGACGTACAATTGCTTCTTAATGTCTGGGCGGGGAAAAATAGTGAGTTGGACGTGCCTCTCACGTACGTTCTCCATCATCTGCTAAAGCCGCCTAGCCATCTGATGGTAGAAGATCTTCTTGATCATGGCATCGTGAGTCTTGTCCTATATAAATTTCTCCTGTTCAAAGAAGCATTTAGCACTAGTTAATTGAAGTATACCATATGATGCCAAGGCATCTTAGGCTAGTTTCACTAGCATTTTTCTGTTAGTTTTAGTTGTTTTATGCATTTTCTTGAGCTTAAAGTAACCAAGAATGGTTAAATGAATAACAAAGCAATGAACCATCCAAACAGTATGATTTTGATGCAAATTCCATGAGTTTTTAGTTATATTACTTGAATGCTATGAATGGAAGATTTCTCATGAAATTTTGCAAAACTTTGATGCAGTTGTTTGGATGATTTCAGGGAAGAAGAGGTTAGGCAAGGAAGCAACAAAATCAATAAAGGAAGCTTGAATATCACATGTGGAGTTTAAGCTCCAGTTTAAGCTCCAGTTTAAGCTCCAGTTTAAGCTCTAGTTTAAGCTTAAACTGGAGCTTAAACGCCAAAATCATGAAAGCTGAGGAAAAACTGAAAGTGGCGTTTAACCTCCAGTTTAACCTTAAACTGGAAGTTAAACGCCAGAAATGAGAAATGCACGAGGGAGCCATTTCCACGTTTAAGCTCCAGTTTAACCTTAAATTGGAGCTTAAACGTGTTCGACCCAAATTCTCCTCCAGGGTTGCTTTCTTCATTTCCACGTTTAAGCTTCAGTTTAACCTTAAACTGAAGCTTAAACGTGTTCGACAATTCCATCCTCCAGGGTGCTTTCTTCATTTCCACGTTTAAGCTTCAGTTTAACCTTAAACTGAAGCTTAAACGTGTTCGACAATTCCACACTCCAGGGTTGCCTTCTTCCATTTCCACGTTTAAGCTTAAGTTTAACCTTAAACTGAAGCTTAAACGTGTTCGACTACTTTACCCTCCATGGTTGCTTTCTTCCATTTCCACGTTTAAGCTTCAGTTTAACCTTAAACTGAAGCTTAAACGTGCTTGCATTATACCACCTCCAGGAGTGTCCAACGTTTAAGTTGCAGTTTAAGCTTAAACTGCAACTTAAACGCCACTATTTGAAAAGGTTTCTGGGCCAAAGATATTGCAGTTTAAGTTAGCATTTGAGCACAAACATTAACTTAAACGTACTCTGGTATGAAACCCAATTGAATATCATGGTTTATGGGATTGGGCCTGAAGAATTGATGAGTCTGGAATTTCAATTTGTTGAGTCATGTGTCATTACTTGATTATCACTAAGTTGGCTCAATGAATGTTACAGAATTGGATCAGCAGCCTCATCAGGATTATGGATCATAAACCCAAAGCAAAAGGAAATCAAGGAAAGGCCTCAAAGCCCAAGAAACACAACAGAAGCTCAATTTAGAAAGTGTATAAATAGGATAGAATTTAAGTTAGAAGGAACTTTTGGATTTTTTTTTAGTTTTCATACTTTTTGTAATTGAATTCAGAGCTATGACTCACTAAACCCCCTTTCATTGGGTTAGGGAGCTCTATTGTAATTCAATGAATCAATAATAGTTTTTATCTTCTTCTTCAATCTTTTCTCTTGAATTTTTGTTAGAAAGCTTCTCGATCTAATTCCATTGGTTAGTTGTCTTGGGAAAGAAACTATCCATAATTGGAATCCTTCGGAACCTTGGGAAAGGAATGGAGGATTCATGCTAGAGAAGCTTTCTCACAGTGAATTGGATTGGGGTTTGGATGGATATTGTGACATGTAATCCTACCAAATTGTGGTTCATGAAACTGTGTGGTATAATCAGTGATCGAGCGTCATCTCTTCTTATGAACATTTAAACCAAGGGATTGGGAATTTGTTTGTTTTTAGAGAGAATTGGTGAGCCAAGGGATTGGGATCCAATCATATAAGATTGCCAAGCAAAATTCAATGAACGCATTGGTTGAGGAAGGGATAAAAATATTTTGATTCGGAGATCTCAATATCTCCTGAAACCCAATGAATTCCCCATTTCTGATCTACCACTTTCTCTTTACATTCTGCAATTAAATTCATGCAATCACCCCGATCCCTTTTTAATTTCAGCAATTTAGCTTCTCGCTCTTTAATTCATGCAATTTAAGATTCCGCAATTTCCATTTCTTGCCATTTACGTTTCCCGCCAATTTTACATTCCGCAATTCTCATCTAAATCTTGATTCCGCTCAACTAGAACACACTTCTAATCCGAATTGCTCACTCAACCAATCCTTGTGGGATTCGACCTCACTCTATTGTGAATTTTTACTTGACGATAACCAGTGCACTTGCCGGAAGGAATTTTTGCCGATCGTGCAATTTCCTAAAATCGAAGCATCAAGTTTATGGCACCGTTGCCGGGGATTGGTTTTCGATTGACAATTCTCAAATTGGAAGTTAACTAGATTGAGCATTTTTCTTGTTTTGTTAAGTCAGTTCAAGTTACTTGTTGAATTTTAATTTCTGCAATCTGTTACTTACTTTCTTTCTTTATGCCTTTAAATTCAAGCAACTAACTCACTAACCCACTAACTATTTGAATTAATTCCTCAACTGCTCTAACCATACTCTTCCATTAACCAAGAGTATTTCACTTGTTTGTTGCCTGTGCTGTGTTCTTGTATGACAGGTAGGAGAGGAGAGACATCAACTCATCCATATACCGAACCAGAGAGGACCCTTCATAAACTTAGAAGGGAAGCAAGAGGGAAGAGAGTACTGGGAGAAGAAGAATCTGAAGGAGAATCTGAGGACAATTTTGAGGAAGCTTTAGATCTCAACATGGATAGAGAAGTTCACAACCATGAGAGAGCTGATGAAAACAATGCCATTCCCGAGAGGAGGGTTCTTGGTTCATACATAAACCCAACCTCTGGGAATTGTGGTAGCAGCATTCAGAAACCACCCATTCAGGCCAACAATTTTGAACTTAAACCACAGTTAATATCACTGGTGGAGAATCATTGTTCATTTGGTGGGAGTGCTAATGAAGATCCAAACCAACATCTCACAAAATTCCTGAGAATTTGCGACACTGTGAAATCCAATGGAGTCCAGGAAGATGCCTATAAACTGCTCTTATTCCCATTTTCACTTAGGGACAAGGCAGCTAAGTGGCTGGAATCATTCCCAAGGGGGAGCCTAACAACCTGGGATGAGGTGGAAAGCAAGTTTCTGGCACGTTTCTACCCCCCACAAAAGGTCAAGAGGCTTCGATCTGAGGTTCAGACTTTTAGACAACAAGATGGTGAAACTCTCTACGAGGCATGGGAGAGGTTCAAGGATTTGACAAGGAAATGCCCACCAGACATGTTCCATGACTGGGTGCAATTGCATATTTTCTATGATGGACTTTCTTATGAATCAAGGAAGGCTGTAGACCATTCATCAGGAGGTTCATTGAACAGGAAAAAGACTGTGGAAGAAGCCATTGAAGTGATTGAGACAGTGGCTGAGAATGAGTACTACTATGCTTCAGAGAGACACAACACTAAGGGAGTCATGGAGCTGAACCATGTTGATACAATTCTAGCCCAAAACAAGGTGTTTGCCAAGCAACTAGCAGAGCTCACCAGGAAATTAGAAACAAATCAAGTGGCTGCAATACACACACAAGAGCAAGAGGAAGTAAGCACTGAAGGAGGTGATTGGGAAGAGGCCAACTATGTGGGAAATCAACAAAGGCAACCATATGATCCACATTCCAACACTTACAACCCAGGCTGGAAAAACCACCAAAACTTTGGGTGGGGAAACCAGCAAACCCAACCACAAAACCACAAACCTTACAACCCCAACCAACATAACAATTCCACATACCAAAACTCCAACCAAAGATCATACCAAGCCACACAAAACACTTACTCCCAACCACCATATCATGGCCAAAATAATCAACCTGCCCAACCTAATCCGAACCAACAATTTCAAGATCAATTAAACAGGATAGAAGGAATGCTTGCAACCATGGGTCAAGACATAACCGAATTGAAAGCCTTTAAGGAAGAAGTAAATTCTAACTTGCAAAACCAAGGAGCTGCCATCCAGAAGCTAGAAAATCAAATTGGGTATTTGTCTAAGCAAACCCCTGGGCCAAGCGTTTCTCATGCTGCCAAGGCTATTGTAAGGGAAGAATGTAAGGCCATAACCCTCAGAAGTGGAAAGAAGCTAAAGGAGATCTCAAAGGAAACCACAGAGGATGAAGCAAAGGAAAATGTGAGAGACAAGGAACAGGGACAATCTTTTACACCGTCTGCAACAAAAGAAAAAGAAAAAGAGGTCCTGAAGCCTTATACACCCAAAGCACCATATCCTCAACGTTTGATGAAAAGTGAAAAGGATGGCCAATTCTCCAGATTTTTGGAGATTTTCAAGAAGCTTCAAATCAACATTCCGTTTGCTGAGGCAATAGAGCAAATGCCACTCTATGCAAAATTCTTAAAGGAATTAATGACCAAAAAGAGAAGCTGGAGAAATGAGGAAACTGTGTTGTTGACTGAAGAATGCAGTGCCATCATTCAACACAAATTGCCTCAGAAATTGAAGGATCCAGGCAGTTTCCAAATCCCCTGCATCATAGGAGAAGTCATGGTGGAGAAGGCCTTGTGTGACTTAGGGGCCAGTATCAATTTGATGTCTCTAACAATGATGAGAAGAATGAAGATTGAGGAAGCCAAACCAACAAGAATGGCCCTCCAATTGGCAGATCGAACTTTTAAATTCCCTCATGGGATAGTTGAGGACTTGTTGGTGAAAGTGGGAGATTTTATATTTCCTGCCGATTTTGTGGTGTTAGATATGGAGGAAGAAGCCAAAGCTTCGATAATCCTGGGAAGACCCTTCCTGGCTACTGCTGGAGCCATCATAGATGTCCAAAAGGGTGAACTCACTCTTAGACTACATGATGAGCAATTGGTGTTTAACGTATTCAAGGCAATGAGCTATCCATCAGAATCACTAAAGGAATGCATGAGGGTGGATGTAGTGGACATTGCAGTACAAGAAACCTTTGAGGAAACAACAAAGGAAGTGGCAGAGGAGGAGTTCACCAAGGATATTGAAGTTAGTGACATCAAGGCTGCTGAAACAACCATGCCAAGCATGCCAGAGAGAGTGAAAGAAGAGAAGGAAGCACCAAAACCTGAGCTCAAAGCATTGCCCCCTAATCTCAAGTATGCATACTTGGGTAGTGATGAGAGCCATCCTGTTATCATTAGCTCTGCCCTGAGCCAAGAACAGGAAGAAGAATTGATCAAGGTGCTACAAACTCATCAAGATGCCATTGGATGGACCCTAGCTGATTTGAAGGGGATAAGTTCATCCATATGCATGCATAAAATCTTGTTAGAAGAGGATGCTAGAACCTTCATTCAAGCTCAGAGAAGATTGAATCCCGTCATGAAAGAAGTGGTACAAAAGGAGGTCATGAAGTTATGGCAGGCAGGGGTAATCTACCCCATTTCTGATAGCCCATGGGTTAGTCCCATCCATGTAGTTCCCAAGAAAGGTGGCATAACTGTGGTGCCAAATGAGAGGAACGAACTCATACCCACAAGAACTGTCACTGGGTGGAGGATGTGCATAGACTAGAGGAAGCTCAATGAAGCCACCAGAAAAGATCATTTCCCACTCCCATTCATGGATCAGATGCTTGAAAGGCTTGCAGGACATGCTTACTATTGCTTTCTGGATGGATACTCAGGCTATAATCAGATAGTAGTTGATCCAAGAGATCAAGAGAAAACATCATTTGTTTGTCCATATGGAGTTTTTGCTTATAGACGCATGCCCTTTGGATTGTGCAATGCACCTGCCACTTTCCAAAGATGCATGCTGTCCATCTTTTCGGACATGATTGAAAAATTTATTGAGGTTTTCATGGATGATTTTTCTGTGTTTGGAGATTCTTTTCCTAGCTGCCTACACCACCTTGCCTTGGTGCTTAAGAGATGCCAAGAGACCAACCTAGTATTAAACTGGGAAAAGTGTCATTTCATGGTCACAGAAGGAATAGTCCTTGGCCACAAAATCTCTAATAGAGGCATTGAGGTGGACAGAGCTAAGGTGGAACTCATTGAAAAACTACCTCCACCAAGTAATGTCAAGGCAGTTAGGAGTTTTTTGGGACACGCTGGCTTTTACAGAAGGTTTATTAGAGACTTTTCTAAAATAGCCAAACCTTTGAGTAACTTGCTTGTCTCTGATACACCCTTTGTATTTGATAAAAATTGCATGCTAGCCTATGAAATTTTGAAGCAAAAACTTTCCTCTGCACCTATCATTGCCCCACCTGATTGGAACTTACCTTTTGAACTGATGTGTGATGCATCAGACCTTGCTATTGGGGCAGTGTTAGGACAAAGGAAAGACAATTTGGTACATGTGATTTATTATGCCAGTAAAGTCTTGAATGATAACCAAAGGAATTACACAACCACTGAAAAAGAACTCTTGGCAATAGTCTTTGCATTTGACAAATTTAGATCCTATCTCATTGGATCTAAAGTCATTGTCTTCACTGATCATTCAGCTTTAAAATACTTACTTGCTAAACAAGAATCCAAACCAAGACTTATTAGATGGGTTCTTTTGTTGCAGGAATTTGACATTGAAATCAAAGACAAGAAGGGTGTAGAGAACAAGGTGGCAGACCATTTATCAAGGATACCATGTGAAGAAGGAAGCACACAAAGCACACATATAAATGAGTGCTTTCCTGATGAACAACTCATGGTAATTCACAAAGCACCCTGGTTTGCAGACATAGCAAACTTCAAGGCCACTGGGAGTTTGCCGTTAGAATTTAACAAGCATCAAAGGAAGAAATTGGTAAATGATGCCAAATACTTCATCTGGGACGAACCATACTTATTCAAAAAATGTTCGGATGGCATACTCAGAAGATGCATATCAGAGGAAGAAGGAAAGGAAGTCTTATGGGACTGCCATGGCTCCACTTATGGAGGACATTTTGCAGGAGAAAGAACAGCAGCTAAAGTTTTGCAGTGTGGTTTTTATTGGCCCACTATCTTCAAAGATGCAAAGGAACTAGTGAAGCACTGCCATGAATGCCAAAAAGCGGGGAACCTGCCAAGAAGAAATGAAATGCCACAACAGTTCATTCTGGAACTTGAATTGTTTGATGTATGGGGGATAGATTTCATGGGACCCTTTCCCACCTCATACTCAAATAATTACATTCTTGTGGCAGTAGACTATGTCTCCAAATGGGTTGAAGCAATAGCAACTCCAACCAATGATAATAAGGTAGTCATGAACTTCCTCAAAAAACACATTTTTTTGCCGTTTTGGGGTTCCAAGAGCAATCATCAGTGATGGAGGAAGCCATTTCTGCAACAAACCATTAGAGGCATTGCTTCTAAAATATGGAGTCAAACACAAGGTAGCCACACCATACCATCCACAGACGAGTGGGCAAGCCGAAATATCTAATAGGGAACTCAAAAGAATCCTGGAAAAGACTGTGGGAACTTCAAGGAAGGACTGGTCGATTAAGCTAGATGATGCTCTTTGGGAATATAGGACAGCTTTCAAAACACCAATTGGAATGTCTCCTTACCAACTAGTATATGGAAAAGCTTGCCATTTGCCACTGGAGTTGGAGCACAAGGCATTCTGGGCCTTGAAACTCTTGAACTTGGACAGCAAAGCTGCTGGAGAAAGAAGGATGTTGCAAATTCAAGAGTTGGAAGAATTCAGAGCTGAAGCTTATGAGAATGCCAAAATTTACAAAGAAAGAGCAAAAAAGAAGCATGACAGCAACATAGCCCCAAGGAAATTTGAAGAGGGACAAAAAGTATTGCTCTACAATTCTAGGCTGAAGCTATTTCCAGGGAAGCTAAAATCAAGGTGGTCTGGACCATTCCTTGTCACCAAGGTCTCCCAATATGGACAAGTAGAAATCATGGAAGAAAAGTCACAACGAACCTTCACTGTGAATGGTCAAAGACTCAAACATTACTTGGGAGATGTGGAGGAGAAGGACAAGGTTAAATATCACCTCAACTGAGGAAGCTGACTGTCAAGCTAATGACGTTAAAGAAGCGCTTGTTGGGAGGCAACCCAACCTGAGGTAATACTCCTTTGCTGTTTCTTTTATTTGTTTCAATAAAAAGGTGAAGTAGTTTCTGTGCATTGCAAAGAATTAAGTTTGGTGTTTCACACCAAACAATGAATTCGTGGATCAATAATTCAAAGGGGAATGTGTGACTCTAAGTTTGGTGTTCCACCATACAGATCAACTGAACACAACCATTCTAAGCAATCACAGAAATGCTTAAAATCCTTAGCAGCAACTTCATTCCAAGGAGAATTCAAGGATTCAAAGAGCAGAGGAGTAAGTAGGAGACTAAGTTTGGTGTTCACACACCAACTTAAGACTCAGACACTTGCCCATACATAGTTGAGCTAACCACTCAAGTGCTTGAGTAGCAAGCAACTTCATCACTCTTTGCAGGAAAGGAAACAAGGATCTTAGAAAGAACATGAAGCAACAACTAGGAGAAGAAGGAGAAATCAAATTGTTTCCTGGCAACAAAGAGAAAACAAGAAATTTCACAAGGTGGTGTTGTTCCTTGACCATTCTTTAAAAGGCAAACAAAAGCGTGCTTGTTCTGGTTTAAACTGTAATTGTTGAATCTTTCTAGAATGTGAAATTTTTAGTATGAGTGTTGGTTTACTGCTTTGAATAAAGTGAATGCCTAGATGTTTGGATATAACTTCACCTTCTTAAACAAATGCTTGCCATGCTTGTTCTGTTTCCAAAAATAAAAGAAAAGTTTGAACAAAAGTAACTTGGCTCAATTAGTGACAAATCAAGTAGAATTAAGTGGTGGTATGCATGCTTGATTGTTTAGTCAGATCACTAGAAATTGAGTGTAGAATTATCATTTTTGTGTAGAAGTTTGAATACTGTCTATGGATCTTGATGAATAAATGTCTTTGGCCATGAAAAAGAAAGAAAAAGAAGAAGAAAAAGCCACTGAAAAAGGGCAACCAAAAAGCAAAAAAATTGAGAAAATAAGCTAGGCACCAATGGTTTGAACTTCTGAGACAAATGCCTGTGGTGTTTATGTATTAAGGATATGCTTGGATGAATAGGTTCTGAGGAGTGTTTCAACACTTGGTAACTTGGGCACCAATGTCTCAAGAAGAAATGTGAACTAAAATGCCTGTAGTGGATATGTGTAGTGCACTGATAAGAAAAAGAAAATGCCAAAGGCTTGTGCAACACATGACACTGAGCAAACAAGGAGCAAAGGAGCTCTAAGAAAAAGAAAAACAAAGAAGGGAAAAGTGCCAAGGACATAAGAATAACAAGAGGCCATAGCAGTGTTTGATGGATGCAATGAAAAAGTGATAATCTTACCTGATCAGAATGAAAAAGTGATGCTGCAACTTTCTGAAAAAAACCCTTCTGATAAACTTCAAGTGCTTACTAATATAGCCAATGTAATTGCTTTCTGTTTCATACTTTCTTCTTAAATAACTCAGGACTTGCTTAGGGACAAGCAAGTATTAAGTTTGGTGTTGTGATGCCAAGGCATCTTAGGCTAGTTTCACTAGCATTTTTCTGTTAGTTTTAGTTGTTTTATGCATTTTCTTGAGCTTAAAGTAACCAAGAATGGTTAAATGAATAACAAAGCAATGAACCATCCAAACAGTATGATTTTGATGCAAATTCCATGAGTTTTTAGTTATATTACTTGAATGCTATGAATGGAAGATTTCTCATGAAATTTTGCAAAACTTTGATGCAGTTGTTTGGATGATTTCAGGGAAGAAGAGGTTAGGCAAGGAAGCAACAAAATCAATAAAGGAAGCTTGAATATCACATGTGGAGTTTAAGCTCCAGTTTAAGCTCCAGTTTAAGCTCCAGTTTAAGCTCCAGTTTAAGCTTAAACTGGAGCTTAAACGCCAAAATCATGAAAGCTGAGGAAAAACTGAAAGTGGCGTTTAACCTCCAGTTTAACCTTAAACTGGAAGTTAAACGCCAGAAATGAGAAATGCACCAGGGAGCCATTTCCACGTTTAAGCTCCAGTTTAACCTTAAACTGGAGCTTAAACGTGTTCGACCCAAATTCTCCTCCAGGGTTGCTTTCTTCATTTCCACGTTTAAGCTTCAGTTTAACCTTAAACTGAAGCTTAAACGTGTTCGACAATTCCATCCTCCAGGGTGCTTTCTTCATTTCCACGTTTAAGCTTCAGTTTAACCTTAAACTGAAGCTTAAACGTGTTCGACAATTCCACACTCCAGGGTTGCCTTCTTCCATTTCCACGTTTAAGCTTAAGTTTAACCTTAAACTGAAGCTTAAACGTGTTCGACTACTTTACCCTCCATGGTTGCTTTCTTCCATTTCCACGTTTAAGCTTCAGTTTAACCTTAAACTGAAGCTTAAACGTGCTTGCATTATACCACCTCCAGGAGTGTCCAACGTTTAAGTTGCAGTTTAAGCTTAAACTGCAACTTAAACGCCACTATTTGAAAAGGTTTCTGGGCCAAAGATATTGCAGTTTAAGTTAGCATTTGAGCACAAACATTAACTTAAACGTACTCTGGTATGAAACCCAATTGAATATCATGGTTTATGGGATTGGGCCTGAAGAATTGATGAGTCTGGAATTTCAATTTGTTGAGTCATGTGTCATTACTTGATTATCACTAAGTTGGCTCAATGAATGTTACAGAATTGGATCAGCAGCCTCATCAGGATTATGGATCATAAACCCAAAGCAAAAGGAAATCAAGGAAAGGCCTCAAAGCCCAAGAAACACAACAGAAGCTCAATTTAGAAAGTGTATAAATAGGATAGAATTTAAGTTAGAAGGAACTTTTGGATTTTTTTTTAGTTTTCATACTTTTTGTAATTGAATTCAGAGCTATGACTCACTAAACCCCCTTTCATTGGGTTAGGGAGCTCTATTGTAATTCAATGAATCAATAATAGTTTTTATCTTCTTCTTCAATCTTTTCTCTTGAATTTTTGTTAGAAAGCTTCTCGATCTAATTCCATTGGTTAGTTGTCTTGGGAAAGAAACTATCCATAATTGGAATCCTTCGGAACCTTGGGAAAGGAATGGAGGATTCATGCTAGAGAAGCTTTCTCACAGTGAATTGGATTGGGGTTTGGATGGATATTGTGACATGTAATCCTACCAAATTGTGGTTCATGAAACTGTGTGGTATAATCAGTGATCGAGCGTCATCTCTTCTTATGAACATTTAAACCAAGGGATTGGGAATTTGTTTGTTTTTAGAGAGAATTGGTGAGCCAAGGGATTGGGATCCAATCATATAAGATTGCCAAGCAAAATTCAATGAACGCATTGGTTGAGGAAGGGATAAAAATGTTTTGATTCGGAGATCTCAATATCTCCTGAAACCCAATGAATTCCCCATTTCTGATCTACCACTTTCTCTTTACATTCTGCAATTAAATTCATGCAATCACCCCGATCCCTTTTTAATTTCAGCAATTTAGCTTCTCGCTCTTTAATTCATGCAATTTAAGATTCCGCAATTTCCATTTCTTGCCATTTACGTTTCCCGCCAATTTTACATTCCGCAATTCTCATCTAAATCTTGATTCCGCTCAACTAGAACACACTTCTAATCCGAATTGCTCACTCAACCAATCCTTGTGGGATTCGACCTCACTCTATTGTGAGTTTTTACTTGACGATAACCGGTGCACTTGCCGGAAGGAATTTTTGCCGATCGTGCAATTTCCTAAAATCGAAGCATCACCATATTAAACAAAATAGAATATATAAACTAGCTAAGGTTTGAATATGTTGAGTTCTCACCGCCCACTTCTAAAACCATTACTTTTTGGTCTTAGCAGAAATCTTCTTGTAGCTCAGTCATGGGTGGTTGATAATAGGAATTTATCGTCAATCTAGACTTTCAAAAATAGAATTCCATCGTTGAAAGTATAGTCTAGACCAACAATTAATTCTTACATCAAATGTTTCAAATTCAAATTATAATAACTGAGATCGAGAGTAATTCAACCTTGGGTCGTTCTCTCTAGGAGTTGCAATGAAATGTACATTTATTGGCTATGAGAGAGCATAGGGAATTGGGAATTCAAGGGAGGCAAGAAATGTAAATAGCAAGAAAGTAGATGATCATGCAAGGAAATTTAAAGAGAAAGCAAGTAAAGGTAATGAAAATGGAAATTAAATGATAAATGCGCTCTTGGTGAGAATTGGAGAATTTAGGATTCCTATCCTAGTTATGGACCACAAACATGGAAATTGTGTGGAATCAATCCAAATTAGTCAATCCTCCTTGAGAATTAGTCAAAAGGGCATAATTAATCTCAATCCATAAGTCCTAATCAATTCACTAATTACTTAGTGAAACACTAGCGTCAATGGAAACCAAACCAATTAGCCATTCCCACACAATGCGGAATGGACATCCACAACTCAATTCCACCCAAACACCCAATTTCTCAACCCAAAGTGTAAAAACTAAACATGCAAGAAACTAAAAGTCAAAGCAAGGAAAATTAAAATGCAAGAAACCTCTTGGCAAGTAATTGAGAGCTAAGATTACCTATCTTAGGCATTGACTACAAACATGGTTATGAAGAGTTAATCCTACTTAGTCAACCCTAACATTGAGGCTAAGTCAAATAGGTATAGCTAATTTCGATCCCTAAGCCCTATGTCAACACTAAGGGTCACATAGAGTCAAGGGAGACCAAATCAACTAACTACTCTAATGTATCAAAGAAGAATGGACAACAATGACTCAAAGGTCACCAAAGTCATAAATTCCAAGCCAAGAGTGAAGAAAAACTAAGTGAAAATTAAGTCAAGCATTTTATCAAACACTTGGTGTGCATGAAAATAATATAACATTAAATTACATTAAAATAAATTCTAAAGCTACCAAAGCAAGAAAATAACAATAACAACTAAAGAAAGCAATAAATGACATGGAAGTATAAATTTGCATTAATTGAAAATTAAAATGACAAGAGTGTTCATACCATGAAAATGACAAAATAAAAGAAATAATAAGAGAAGTAAACAAGATAAAGACAAAAGAGCATGAAAACATAAAGGAAACTAGATGAAAACAAGAATTAAAAGCTGAAATTACAAAGAAAATAAACCAAGAAAACCTTAATTCTAGAGACAGGGGCAGCTTCTCTCTCTAGAAACTAAGAAAAAAATATGTAAAAGCTAACCTAATTCCCCCTCCCCCCATCACATGGAAGGAGACCTTATTTGATATAGCACTCAATCAGCTTCAGAAGGTCCAAAATTGGGCTCTAGAGGCCCAAAAATCGCCCCTAGTGATTTGCATTAATTGATTCACGCGCTGGGACCTGTGCATACGCACAGATGTGTGCGTACACACAGATGTGTGCGTACGCACACTTGCTGATTTTCTTCTTGGGCGTACGCACACGCTGAAATGCTTTTCTCCTTTGATTTCTTCATATTTTCTCCCAATTCCATGCTTTTCTTCCATTCTTATCAAGCCATTCTAACCCTTTACACCTGAAATCACTCAACAAAACCATCAAGGCATCGAATGGGATAAAAGTGATTAAATTAAGCACAAAATAGCATGTTTTTATAATTAGGCTCAAGTTAAGGAGAGAACACAAAAGTATGCTATATAGGTGATGCATGTGCATATTTGCTATATTAGCTAGTTAGTATAGTTGGTTTTAGCTTAGTTTCACTCATTTTCTCTAAATAAACAAGTCTTTTTATGAGTTTTGTCTTCATGCATGAGAATACCAAGGAACATGTTGATTGTAGCCAAATTCATGCAAATGATTTAAGGAATACATAAATGAATGAGTATGAATGAATCTCATGAAATTAATTGCATGGAGTGGTAAGACTTTGAAGCTATTTCCCTTGTTAATGATAGGTGATGAAACAAGAAAGCATTGAAGCAAGAATGAAGCAAACTGGGCAAGAAGAAGAGGAGTTGTTGGCGTTGCCAACTTGGAGAAAGGGTGAGTGTTTGAAGGCAACGCCAAGCAACTTGGAAAGCTCATTTGGACATTGCCAACTTGGAGAAAGGGTGGAGAAAGGGTGAGTGTTTGAAGGCAACTTGGAAAGCTCATTTAGGCGTTGCCAACTTGGAGAAAGGGTGAGTGTTTGAAGGCAACGCCAAGCAACCTTGGAGTGCACATTTGGGCGTTGCCAACTTGGGCTAGGAAGGAGCTTCGAGGGCGTTGCCAACGTGGGGAGTATAGGCATTGTTCAAAGCAACGCTAAGCTAGAAGAATTTGCCCAGCCAAGAAGCTCGAGCACGTTGCCAACGTGCTATTTCATTGGAGTGTTTGGAGGCAACGCCAGGAAGGAAAGCTTGGCAGGCACCACACCTTGGATCTCCACCCATCGAGCACGTTGCCAACGCCACTCTTCATTGGCGTGTTTCAAGGCAACGCCAGGAAGGAAAGCTTGGCAGGCACCACACCTTGGATCTCCACCCATCGAGCACGTTGCCAACGCCACTCTTCATTGGCGTGTTTCAAGGCAACGCCAGGAAGCCTTAGATCTCCACCCACGTTGCCAACGCCAGGAAACATAGGCGTGTCCAAGGACAACGCCAAGCAACAAGCATGGAGCCTTGAGGAAGGCTCGAGCACGTTGCCAACGCCAGCTTTCAAAAGCGTGTTTGGGGGCAACGTAGCAAGTAAAGCCAAGCTAGGATGCAGCCCTGGAGAAGCTCACTCGAGCACGTTGCCAACTTGAGGATGTATTGGCGTGTCCAATGCCAACGCTAGGCAAGAAAGCTTGCCCAGGGGAAGAAGCATGCACGTTGCCAACGCCAGCCTCCTAAGGCGTGTTCCAAGGCAACGTGACAAGCTATTTGGAGAGGCAATCCATTCACACGAGCACGTTGCCAACGCCAGCTTCTAGAGGCGTGTTCTAAGGCAACGTGACAAGCAAAGTTGAAGGCTAGAAAGCAGCCCTGGAGGGGAGCACGGGCACGTTGCCAACGTGCCAACAAGGGGGCATGTTTGAGGACAACGCCAGCCCCATGTTTCAGCCTTGGGAGGCTTGGCACGTTGCCAACTTGAGAAGAAAGGGGCGTGTTTGGCAACAACTTGGCAGCCTGACCTTACCCTCTTTGAGGAAGCATAACTTGAGCTAGAAAATTCCAATTGAGATGATTCCAAGTGCATTAGAAAGAAGACACTCTGAGCTTTCCAATGATGTATGATAGTCCATATTGAAGCAGAGGATTAACACTCAAATTCTGGGCAACATTAAGCATAAAAGTAGAGTCAAGAAGAGGAAAAACAAGTTGTTAGCAACAACTTGGGCTAGCAACGCCCAAGTCTCAAAGCTCACTCCCAGGAAAACACAATGCACGTTGCCAACGTGCATTAAGGCTAGCGTTATTGGCAAAAACGCCAAGCCATTGGGCCAGAAGCATCATGAATGAACTCCTCCTTCCATGTCTAGCAACACTTCTTCCATTAAGCCAAGAATTCAACAAAGAGGAAGCCCACATTGCTAGCCCAATTAAAGATCATTGAAGGAGTTTTAGGACTAATATAAATAGAGAAGGAGTTTGTACTTTGAGGGGACTTTTTGACACTTAGATTTCTAGACTTTTAGCACTTACTAGCACTTTTACTTGGAAAACTCTCTAGCACTTCCGGGAGGATACCCGGAGAGCTATTTTGGTTCTTCTTGGAACTTTTCTTCTTCATTTTTGAGTTTTTAAGCATTTTCTTCTTCTTCTTCATCTTTTTTCACACTTAGTTTAATTTTCATTGATGGCAATTGTTGTTGAAATTGGAGCTATGATTCACTAAACCCCACTTTCATTAGGGGGAAGAGCTCTGCTTGTTTGAATGCATTGATAAATCATCTTCTTCTTCTTAATTCAAGTGGTTAATCCAAGAGAAAATTCTTGTTCTTCAAAGATTCAACCACCATCGAGAGAGGGGTTAATCTATATGAATTATGTGGTGAATTTGAGAAATGAACCACATAGTTCAGTTTAGAGTTCATCCTTTCATAATCTCCTTAATCAATACACTTTGGTTGGTATGTGAGATGTAACCTCCCTAAGTTGAGATTCTGGAAATTGTGTGGCTTGGATTTGAAATTGAGCTTCATCTCTTCTCATGAACAATTAGATCACGAGAGTGGCAATTGGCTATGTTGAGAGAAATTGGATCACCAAGAGATTGGGATTCAATTACCCACTTGCCATGGATCTATACCCATGATTGAGAAGGAATTGATCAACATCAATTCATGAGAATTTGCATCTCTGATCCCTAATGATCATTTCCATCATCAATTCTTATTTCTTTTGCTCTTAGTTGTTTGAACACCCATTACCCCATTTCCCTTCTACATTCTTGCAATTTATTATGCTTGTCATCTACATTCTGTCTCTTTATTTCTTGCTCTTTGCTCTTATGCTCTTTAAATTTTTGTAACCTTTAATTCCTTGCAATTTATCTTTGATGTCATTTAAGTTTCTTGCATTTTAAGTTTCAGTTATTTACTTTCATTTTATTTCTATATTCCAGTTCTTTAAATTTCTTGCCATTTAAATTCCTGCAATTATGTTCAAAAGTCACAATGCTCATAAAATCAAAACCATGTTCGCTTGACTAAATTCATCATTAAACTAAAGTTGCTTAATCTACCAATCTCCGTGGGATCGACCTCACTCTTAGTGAGTTTTATTACTTGATACGACCCGGTATACTTGCCGGTTTTACGTGAAATCAAATTTTTACGTATCAAGTTTTTGGCGCCGTTGCCGGGGATTGGAAAAGATTGACAATGATTAAGTGAATGGTAGTTTAGATTAAGCATTTTTTTTATTATTATTTTTGTTAAGCCCACTAACTGTTTGATACTTTGTTTCACTAACTCCAATTCCACTCTAGTTCTAGAGTGTTTCACTTGTGATTTTGGTTTTGTTTGTGTATGTCAGGAGCTAATAGACTTAATATTGAGGACGAGAGAACCCTCCGAAGGGTAAGGAGAGCAGAAAGAGGAAAGGGGATAGTTGGTGAAGAGGAATCAGAGGGAGAAGACCAAGTCATGGAGGACGACATGCACAATCCTCCTGGAGGGGTCAACAACAATGATGGACCACCTAGAAGGGTGTTATCTTCTTACACCATCCCTGATCCAAAACATTATGGGAGCAGTATTGCCACTCCAAATGTTCAGGCCAATAACTTTGAGTTAAAATCCCAACTCATCACTTTGGTACAAAACAACTACTCCTATGGAGGGGGACCTCTTGAAGACCCAAATCAACATTTGTCTGTTTTTCTGAGGATATGCAATACAGTGAAGACAAATGGAGTGCATCCAGATGTCTACAAACTGCTGCTATTCCCATTCTCTTTGAGGGACAAGGCCACTCAATGGCTAGAGTCATTCCCCAAGGAAAGCCTCGACAATTGGAATGACCTGATGGGCAGATTTCTAGCAAAGTTCTACCCACCTCAAAGAATCATCAAGTTGAAGACAGAGGTTCAAACTTTCAGGCAAATGGAAGGGGAGTCATTGTATGAAGCCTGGGAAAGATATAAGGCACTAATGAGAAGATGTCCACCTGACATGTTTAGTGATTGGGTTAAACTCCAAAACTTCTATGAAGGCTTAAGCTTAGAAGCAAGGAAGGGACTAGACTACTCATGAGGAGGATCACTCAACATGATGAAAACTGCTGAGGAGGCTCAAGACCTCATTGAGATTGTGGCAAACAATCAGTATTATTACTCATCAGAGAGGCAACATAACCTGGCCCCAAAGAAAGGCGTAATGAAGCTTGAAGGTGTTGACGCTATCTTGGCACAAAATAAGTTAATGCACCAACAAATCCAACAACAAATGGAAATGATAACAAAGAGAATGGATGGTCTCCAGCTACCATCAGTGAACACAACAAATCAATCATCACTTGAATGGAGCCAAGGTGAAGGGACCACTGTTGAACAGCCACAAGAACAAGTTCAGCACATGCAGAATACTTCAAATTCTCAGGATGAATTTCATGGTGATACATACAACCCATCTTGGAAAAATCATCCCAATCTAAAGTGGGGTGAAAATCATTGGCAAAAGAACAACAACCACAACCACACTCGTAACACAAATAACCAAAATCACCATGCCACTAACACTAACCAATATAGAAAAACACAAAACACATATCAACCACCTCATAATAATTCACAAACTCACCAAAACAACTTCCCTGCACCAACATCCAACTCACAAAATTACCACATTAATCCACCCAACAACTTCCAACAACAATCAACCCCCATCATATCCCCAATTGACCATCATGAGACCAGAATCTCAAATCTTGAAGCAACCTTGCAAGCACTTGCTCAAACCACTCAAGCCTTAGCCAAGGGACAAAAGGAACATGAGGCCACCATAAAGAATATTGAGCGACAAGTGGGACAATTAGCCAAACAAGCTGAACGACCAACCAATGTTCTCCCAAGTGATACAATACCCAACCCGAGAGAGGAATGTAAAGCTCTGCAGTTGAGGAGTGGCAAGGTAGTTGGAGAAAGTTCGAATAAAGAAGCAATAAAATCCAAAGAGCAGGACATAGTACAAAAATAAGTGGAAAGGCAAGATGAAGAAAAGGCTTCAACATCTAAAAAAAGCAAAGAGGCTGTCAAGCCACAAGGCAAACCAACCAGTCAAGAAAGCAACCATGATAGCAAGGAGAATGTGAATCTACAACAAGAGAACAAAAATGAAGGAGTAAAAGCTTATGTACCTAAGCTTCCATACCCAACTAGGATACATAAAGGAGCAAAGGACCAACAATTCCCAAGGTTCTTAGAAATCTTCAAGAAACTCGAAATCAACATCCCATTGGCAGAAGCTCTGGAACAAATGCCATTATATGCAAAGTTTCTTAAGGAATTGATCACCAAGAAGAGAAGTTGGCAAGAAAAAGAAACAGTGATTCTCACTCAAGAGTGCAGTGCCATGATTCAAAAAGGGCTACCACCAAAACTTAAAGATCCTGGCAGCTTCTTCATACCCTGCACGATTGGGAGCATGGCCATTGACAAATCACTTTGTGACCTAGGAGCAAGCATTAACTTAATGCCCCTTACCATGATGAAGAAAATGATGATTGAAGAGCTTAAACCCACAAGGATGTCACTCCAACTTGCTGACAGATCCATCAAAATACCAAATGGAGTAGTTGAGAACCTCTTGGTGAAAGTGGGAAACTTTATATTCCCAGCTGATTTTATGGTCCTAGATATGGATGAAGAGGGAAACAACTCAGTCATTCTTGGTAGACCCTTTTTGGCTACAGCTAGAACAATCATTGATGTGGAAAAGGGAGAAATGATTTTTAGAGTGCATGATGAGCAGATGACCATAAATATCTTCAAAGCAATGCAACACCCCGTTGAGAAAGAAAGTTGCATGAGGATTGATGTAGTGGATTCTTTGGTTGAAGAAGTACTTGACACAAACCATCAAGTGAAACAGGAAGAAGTCCAGGACATCCAAGGACAAGAAGAGAACAAATTGGAAGCATCAGAGGAACCAAGTGAAGCTAAGAAAGAAGAAGCACCACAACAAGAGTTGAAACCACTACCCCCTCATCTTAAGTATGTATTCCTTGGTGAAAAGGACAGCTTCCCAGAGATCATCAATTCTACATTGAGTGCAGAGGAAGAAGAAAAGCTCCTTGTAGTATTGAAAGCTCACAAAGAGGCGTTGGGATGGACCATTGATGACTTGAAAGGCATAAGCCCTGCCATATGCATGCACAAGATACTCTTGGAGGAGAATTCCAAACCAGTAGTACAACCTCAAAGAAGATTGAATCCTACAATGAAGGAGGTTGTTCAAAAGGAAGTCCTGAAGTTGTGTAAAGCTGGTATCATCTACCCTATATCTGACAGCCCATGGGTCAGTCCAGTGCAAGTAGTACCTAAGAAAAGGGGAATGACTGTCATTGTTAATGAGAAGAATGAGCTTATTCCAACATGAACGGTGACAGGGTGGAGGATGTGCATAGACTATAGGAGGCTGAATGATGCCACACGAAAGGATCACTTTCCTCTCCCTTTCATTGACCAGATGCTTGAAAGGTTGGCTGGCCATGCTTATTACTGTTTTCTTGATGGGTATTCTGGGTATAACCAGATAGTGGTTGACCCCATGGATCAAGAGAAGACCTCCTTCACCTGTCCCTTTGGAGTCTTTGCATACAGGAAAATGCCATTTGGACTGTGTAATGCCCCAACTACCTTTCAAAGATGCATGCTATCAATCTTCTCAGACATGGTAGAAAAATTTATTGAAGTCTTTATGGATGATTTCTCTGTCTTTGGTGATTCTTTCAATGCTTGCTTGCACCATCTTACCCTAGTCTTAAAAAAGTGCCAAGAAACCAATTTAGTTTTAAATTGGGAGAAATGCCATTTCATGGTACCCGAAGGCATTGTTCTTGGTCACAAAATTTCAAGAAAGGGTATAGAAGTTGACAAGGCAAAAGTAGAAATTATAGAAAAACTTCCTTTACCAACTAGTGTGAAAGCCATTAAAAGCTTCTTAGGGCATGCTGGATTCTATAGGAGATTCATCAAAGATTTTTCCAAAATAGCAAAACCACTAAGCAATCTGCTGGTGGTAGACAATCCTTTTCTCTTTGATGATGAATGTAAACATGCTTTTGAAACTCTAAAGGCTAAGCTCACCACAGCACCAATCATCACACCCCCAAGTTGGGGACTCCCTTTTGAACTCATGTGTGATGCAAGTAACCTTGCAATTGGTGCTGTGTTGGGGCAGAGGAAGGAAAAGAAGCTTCATGTTATCTACTATGCAAGTAAGGTATTGAATGAAGCTTAAAAAAACTACACCACAACGGAGAAAGAGCTACTAGCTGTGGTATATACTTTTGATAAGTTTAGACAATATTTGATTGGCTCTAAAGTCTTAGTGTATACTGACCATGCTGCTCTTAAGTATCTTATGTCAAAACAGGATGCCAAACCAAGGCTAATCAGATGGGTACTACTCCTACAAGAGTTTGACATTGAGATAAAAGATAGGAAGGGCAATGAAAATCAAGTTGCTGACCACTTATCAAGGCTACCACAAGATGCACTCCAAGACAATCTTCAATCAATAAATGAAGAATTTCCAGATGAGCATCTCTTGCAAATTCAACACGTCCCTTGGTTTGCAGACATGGCCAACTACAAGGCAGGAAGAATCATCCCACAAGAGTACACAAAACAACAAGTCAAGAAGCTGCTTCATGAGGCTAAATTCTTCTTCTGGGATGAACCATTTCTGTTCAAAAGATGTCCGGATGGAATGATAAGAAGATGTGTGTCAGAGGGTGAGATGAAGAACATACTATGGCATTGTCACAACTCAAGTTATGGTGGTCATTTTGGGGCTGAAAGAACGGCTGCAAAGGTACTTCAAAGTGGTTTCTATTGGCCTTCAATCTTCAAGGATGCTAGAGATTTTGTGAGCCATTGCAATGAATGTCAAAGAACAGGGGGTTTGTCAAAGAAAAATGGGATGCCTCAGAAGTTCATTTTCGAAGTGGAACTCTTTGATCTGTGGGGAATAGACTTCATGGGACCTTTCCCTCCATCCTACACATTCAAATACATTTTGGTAGCAGTGGAGTATGTCTCAAAATGGGTAGAAGTAATAGCCACCACCACATGTGATACCAACGTGGTCCTGCAATTCCTAAAGAAGAACATCTTCACTAGATTTGGAGTACCTAAAGGACTTATAAGTGATGGGGGAAGCCACTTCTGCAACAAGCAACTGAATTCCCTACTCCATAAATATGGTGTTACTCACAAAGTGGCCACACCGTATCACCCACAAACCAATGGACAAGCTGAACTTGCCAACAGAGAGCTAAAGAGGATTTTGGAGAAAACTGTGGGGACAACAAGAAAGGATTGGGTTAGGAAGCTGGATGATGCACTTTGGGCATACAGGACAGCCTTCAAGACACCCATAGGAAAATCTCCATTTCAGCTAGTGTATGGAAAGGCATGCCACCTCCCTGTAGAGCTTGAACATAAAGCCTTTTGGGCTACCAAACTTCTGAATTTAGATGCTCAAGCAGCAGGAGAAAAGAGGTTGCTACAACTCAATGAATTGGAGGAGTTCAGATTGGAGGCATATGAAAATGCCAGAATATACAAAGAAAGAGCGAAAAAGTGGCATGACAAGAGGATCTCCCAAAGAACATTCGAACCGGGCCAAAAGGTGTTGCTATTCAACTCAAGATTGAAGATTTTTCCTGGGAAGCTGAGGTCTAGATGGACTGGTCCATACACCATCACCAAAGTATCCCCTCATGGCTATGTAGAATTATTTGATGAAGCCTCAAAACAAACCTTCACAGCCAATGGACATAGGGTGAAGCATTATCTTGGTGGCCCCTAGAGCAAGGAAGAGAGTGTGCAAATGCTAACATGAGCAAGGAAGTTGCATTGTCAAGCTAAGGACAATAAACAAGCGCTTCATGGGAGGCAACCCATGCACAGGAGTTCTATTTTATTTTCATGCTTTAGTAGTCAATAATAAGAGATTTCATTTTATACAAAAAAAAAACCGAGAAAAAGAGATTGAAATAGCATACAATGTAGGTAAGACACTAAGTTTGGTGTGGCCATCTTTGGAGTTAACTCCATAGAACACTTAGTCATAAACTAAGTTTGGTGTCTTTACATACATAAATAATGCTAGAAAAAGT
The DNA here is from genome assembly GCF_014773155.1 of Arachis stenosperma. NCBI lineage: Eukaryota > Viridiplantae > Streptophyta > Magnoliopsida > Fabales > Fabaceae > Arachis > Arachis stenosperma. The sequence goes on from NC_080379.1 coordinate 63,837,540, forward strand.
AGAGTAGGGAATCAATTCATAAAATTTTTGCTTAGTCAACTTTACATAAGAATATTATCATAAGTTGCTAGCTAGTAATGTCACATTTAGAATCTCAAGATTTTGGAATTTTGTTGCAGGGAAGTGAAAGAAAGAAGTGATGGGGAATCTTAGAAGGGAGGTCATGGATACACAAGGAAGAGAAAGTCACATGAGTCTTGAACTTTGTGCATTGGAAAAAAGCAACTCAACATGCATTAGGCACAAGGAAGCATGCTCCCCATGCTATGACCGAACCACTAAAACCATGCCCCCACCACGGACATCACTTAACCATGCTCCCACCACAAACATCACTTTAAATACTTCAACCATATTCATCAAACCTCACTTTATCCTCACTCATATTTACACCTTTCCATCACCCCATTTCATCAGCCGAATTCACACTCAACTTCCAACTCATTCTTGCTTCACAAATTTTAGCTTTGGACCTAATCTTTGCCCAACAAAACTCATGATGTACTACCTCTCCCACCATAACCGAACCACCCCCTCCCCTCTCACCATCATTTTCTAGCTTGTCTAATTTACCTTGTCATCATATATCTCTCTACACCCCCTTCATAAACATTTTCTTTATGCTTGAGGACAAGCATTCATCTAAGTTTGGTGTGGGAGATTCGACCCTTGCAAGTGAATCTCAATGGCCTCATCGTCAAGAGATAGGAGGGACAAGCAAACCATAGAAGATGAAGGACAAAACACCTTTGATCGAAGAAGATTCAAATCCAAACACAATGAGCGCATCTTTAGTTGGATGTCAAGCAAAGATGTTGTTCCGGAGTTACCTTTCAAGCTAAGAAAGGAGGAATACTCTGAGATACAAAAAATAATCAGGAAGAGGGGATGGGAGCTTCTTTGTAACCAACCTCAAGAAGTGAGCATGCTTCTCATTCATGAGTTCTACACTAATGTGATAAGAGAATTTGAGGATGAAGAGCCGTACATGAGCTATGTAAGAGGGGTGACTATTGACTTTAGTCCAAACGCCATCAATAGGGTGCTAAAGGTCAAACCAAAACGGTTCAAACAAGCTAGCTATGAGGAAAGGGTTGAAAATGACCCAAGATATATGGATGTGTTAAGTGACTTATGCAGAGTAGGCACGGATTGGGTGTTGGATTCACATGGACAACCACTCAAACTTCGGAGAGGTGATCTCATACCTCAAGCAAAAGGATGGCATGACATAGTGAGGAGATCATTGATCTCTACTTCAAATAATTCTGAAGTAACAGTGAATAGGGCAATAATGATCCACTGCATAATGAAGGGAGGGGAGATCAATGTTGGAGAAATTATAGCCAACAACATCATTGACATAGCTCAAAAGGTCAAACAGGACAGCTGGCTAGGATACCCTAGTACTATTATGCACTTATGTGAAGAAGCTAGAGAGCCTCTGGAAGAATTTGAAGAAACTGACGTGGTCTCTATTGGAAAACCTCTCACCAGGGAAAGGTTGGAATTTGTCACCACAACCCAATTGGAAAGACAACCTTTAGCAAGAAGAAAGAAAAGGAAAGAAGCAAGACAGGAGGAGGAGCCTCAAGAAATGGAAGAACCCTATTCCTTAAACATGAATCAACTTCAAGCCGCCTTGGAAGAAATTTCTGGGCAATATTCACAAATTCAAAGAAGCCAAGAGGAACAAGCTCAGCAACAAAGGGACCTTTGGCAGTTGATGGATCAACAAAGAGGAGTTCAAGTTAAATGGATGAGCCAACAAAATGAATACCAAACACACATGATGGAACTACAACAAGAACAATATGCCAAGATGCATGAAGCCATCAATAATTCAACTGCTGAATATGAAAAAGCCATGGAGAAAGTAATACAAGAACAAGCTCAACTAAGGAAAGAGCAAGCTCAGCAAAGGGAGCTTCTCCATAGGTTGGATGCTAGACATGATACATTTCACAAAGAGTTCAATGAAAGCAGAATGTTCAGGGAAGCCAGGCACAAGGACAGACTCGACTATGATATATGCACCCAAGAAAAGCTCAGTTACCTTTGTGGAGCACCCCCATTACTTAACCCACAAATCAAAAGTTTTAATGAAGCTCGCAAGATATTTGAAGAGCAGGAACTTGCAAGGGTGAGATTCAATGCTCAGAGGCTAAAGGAAACAATGATAAGCTCAGGAGTATGGCAAAGAGAAGAGGGGGACTCAACAACAAAACAACAAGGAGAACTAAGAAGGAAAAAGAAAGAAGATCCAAAGGGGGACTCAACGACTAAACAACAAGGAGAACTGAGAAAGAAAAAGAAAGAAGATCCAAAGGGCAAAGGAAAGCAAGGAGAATCGAGCAAAGAAAAAGGGACATGAAGACTAAAGGTGGTGAAGTTCCTTTGTTTTTCTTTATGCTTTATTAAATAAAGAAGATGTATGTCTGAAATATGGTATACCTTCTAGGTCGCTCTCTTGTATGCATTTTCTTTTATGTTTCCCATTCCATGCATCACCACTCACAGGTTTGGAATGGTTGCTTGTCTTAAGTACTTTCACTTGTCAATGGAATAAAAGATGTAGTTTGAGCAAGAACAGAGAGAAATCTAGCTTAAAAAGAAGCATGTTGTCCCATAAAAAAGTGCTAGTATTTATACATTCATTGTGAAAGAATCAGGGCTCAAGAAATTCAAAAGAATGCTTGCTTATACAAGACTAGTCGGTTAAGGGTTACAAGACTTTAGAAGTAAAAGCACAAATAACCTTGACAACAAAGAAAACAAAGAACAAAGAATGGAAGGCTAGGCATCAATGACAAAATTTGGATATGTGTCTGTGGTGATTGATGTTAAGAGACATACTTGGGCTAGTAAATTCGAGGGGTGCTTCATCACCCGATAACTTGAGTTAACTAACTTGGAATTATCGATTGAAAACTCACAATCAAGAGTAGCTCTATAACAGAACATTTAGCAACCCAAAGAGGTGCTGGACACCACTATCCAAACAAAATTTCAATGTTATATGCCTGTGATTGAATGTGTTAAGGAGAGAGAGAGGCTTGAGTTAGTAAATCTTTAAGAGTGTCTCAACACTTAACAACTTAAACCAACTGGTTTGGGATTGTTGATTGAAAGCTTATGCTAAAGAGCCGCCTTAAGACAAGATTTCGAGCTCAATTGAAATAAAAGAAATATAAAAAAAAAAGAGAAGCGAAGAAAAGAATGGTTCAAGGATTATGTGCTAAGGTATAGAAAAAGAAGTCTAGTGAAGTTAACCAATTGAGTGTTGAAGCAAGCATTTTAATTGAAAAAGTTGATTAGCCGTGTTCATTTGCAATAAATTGATGGCTATACAAATGAGGATGACATGTTCATTGAAAGAATTCTTCTCTGGTAAAACATTCAAGTCTTGCATCTTAGATTCTTGTGACAAAATCTTTTATCTTTTGCTTGAGGACAAGCAACACTTCAAGTTTGGTGTTATGATGCATGTGCATATTTGCTATATTAGCTAGTTAGTATAGTTGGTTTTAGCTTAGTTTCACTCATTTTCTCTAAATAAACAAGTCTTTTTATGAGTTTTGTCTTCATGCATGAGAATACCAAGGAACATGTTGATTGTAGCCAAATTCATGCAAATGATTTAAGGAATACATAAATGAATGAGTATGAATGAATCTCATGAAATTAATTGCATGGAGTGGTAAGACTTTGAAGCTATTTCCCTTGTTAAGGATAGGTGATGAAACAAGAAAGCATTGAAGCAAGAATGAAGCAAACTGGGCAAGAAGAAGAGGAGTTGTTGGCGTTGCCAACTTGGAGAAAGGGCGAGTGTTTGAAGGCAACACCAAGCAACTTGGAAAGCTCATTTGGACGTTGCCAACTTGGAGAAAGGGTGAGTGTTTGAAGAGTGTTTGAAGGTAACTTGGAAAGCTCATTTGGGCGTTGCCAACTTGGAGAAAGGGTGAGTGTTTGAAGGCAACGCCAAGCAACCTTGGAGTGCACATTTGGGCGTTGCCAACTTGGGCCAGGAAGGAGCTTCGAGGGCGTTGCCAATGTGGGGAGTATAGGCGTTGTTCAAAGCAACGCTAAGCTAGAAGAATTTGCCCAGCCAAGAAGCTCGAGCACGTTGCCAACGTGCTACTTCATTGGAGTGTTTGGAGGCAACGCCAGGAAGGAAAGCTTGGCAGGCACCACACCTTGGATCTCCACCCATCGAACACGTTGCCAACGCCACTCTTCATTGGCGTGTGATGACATGTCATCATATACCCATTTTCTATGCTTTTTCATACAAGAAATTGATGATTTGTGCTTAAATATTGAATGCTTTTTGTACTTAAATGATATATTTTCTTGATATTTTAATTTTATAAATCTTGTAGGAAATAAGAAGAAAAAGAAGCAAAGAAGCACAAAAAAAGGAGAAAAAAAGAGCTTTGGGGTACACTTTGAAGTTGGGGTACACTTTGGAGCCTTAGGCCACGCTTTTAAAAGCGTGGCCCATGACCAAATCAAGGAAGGAAGCAGCCAGCACGCACACTGCCCTGCCCTTGCCAAGGGCAGGGCAGAATCGTGATGCACATTGAGGATTGGAAGCAAGAATTTCGCTAAGGTAAAATCTGGGCGCTCACAGCATGACCATGCCTCCTTCAAAGGGCTATAACTTGAGCTACAGACGTCCAATTGATGTGCTTTCAGTTGCGTTGGAAAGCTGACATTCAGAGCTTTCCAACGATATACAGCAATCCATATTTGGCGAACAATTGAGGCAGGAACGGAAAGCATCTTTAAGGGCCAAAAACAAGCGAAAATAAACCAAAATGCTTCCACCAAGGCTCGAAGAGGGAGACACAAGGAACCCAAGGAAATCTGCCCTCAAGGAGAGCAGAATACCCTCTTGGAGGGCAATGTCGTGTTTTCTTCATGAAAATTCAAGGAAAAATTGCAACAACTTCCTCCACCAAGTTTCGAACACAAGACCTCTAGGAAGCCAAGCCTTAGGCGTGAATTAGGTGCCAAGAAGAAAAAGACAAGCAATGCACTCCATGGGATTCGAACTTGGCACTCCCCATTGGAAACATTGCCCTGCCCTCCGCAAGGGCAGGGCAGCATCTTTTGTGGCACGCACACGCGCACCATTCTGGCGCACCAAGGAGCTTCGGCCAGCACCAGCAGCACGCACGGGGCACCATTCTGGCGCACCAAAAATTTCCGCCCTGCCCTCCGCGAGGGCAAGGCAGCATCCTGCAGCATCAACTCGTGCACCACGCTCGCACCAAGGCCGCACTCATCAAATCCTGCCCTGCCCTCCACAAGGGCAGGGCAGCCTCCTGGGAGCAACATATGGGCCAAAATTCAATTTAATTCATTTCTTCACCAAATTAAATCAAGGCCATCCAAGACCCATTCTCCCTCAAATACAAAGCAAGCAAAGCCCACTCAACATGACTCAAAGGCACAAGAACAAGCTAGAATTAGTATTTTTATTTTGTTTTAATTTCATTTTCATTTTCACTTTGAAAAGCCTATATAAAGGCATCACTCTCATTTCAGGGAGGAGAGCTCTTTCCTTTATTTTTCTTCTGTCTTAAATTTGGGATTGAGAGTGAAGGAATTCTGTTTCATTCTTGATCTAAGATTGCTCTTTGTTATTTTTCTGCATAATTCAGTGAATTGAGTTTTGGATCCAAGTTTTTCTCTACGGCTTTCATCTTTCTTTCTTCTTCAATTTGCTTTCTACTTTGATCAAGGAAGGGATTAAGATCTAGACTTGTTTTCTAGTCTCTTCCACCCCTGAGATCTTCAACTTTCCCTTAGCTATTGAAATTGAGCTGCATTTTACTTTCTGTTTCATTCCTCTTCTGCTACATTTACTTTTCTGTAATTTCCTTTCCTGCATTCGCCACTTTCACATCTTTGTTCACATTGAGCTAGATTTAATTTCCTGCACATTTACATTTTCTGCAATTTAAATTTCTAATTGCTTAATCTATTGCTCTCTTTAATTTCCAGCACCCAACCCCTTTACTTTTGATGCAATTTACTTTTCTTGCAATTTAAGTTTCAGCTATTTTACTTTCTTGTTCTTTAAGTTACTTGCCAATTTACTTTCTGCAACTTTAAATTTCCTGTCATTTATAATTCGGTTGGCTACACTTCATCCAAATTCACCTCAATGTTAGCTTGACTAAACTAATCACCCACTAAAATTGCTTGATCCATCAATCCCTGTGGGATCGACCTCACTCTTGTGAGTTATTACTACTTGATGCGACCCGGTATACTTGCCGGTTAGATCTATGTGTTTGGAAAATTCGTTTTCCGCAAAAAACACCATCAAGTTTTTGGCGCCGTTGCCGGGGATTGATTAGATCAACAATGATTAAGTGGGTGAGAAGTCTAGATCAAGCATTTTCTTTATTTTTGTTCTCTGTTCTAAGTTGAAACCAAGGTGTTTGAGTTATTGCCTCACTAAGAAAATCATCTCTGAGATATGAATTTCAATTTTCCGTGGTGTTGTGTTTTACAAAATTCAAATGGAGTTCAACTCATCTTATGATCAAACAAATTTTATGGGATATTACCCACCATCACCAATCTCTAATGGTGGCTAGGAATATCACCAAGAGAATACACATTCTGAGCACTCCAATTCATGGAGATTTGCTTCAGAGACACAAGATGAGCAAGAAAATCATATGGGATACCAACCACCACCACAAAATGATTCATATCATTATCCTCATGGTGGATGGAAGTATCACCAAAGAATGGAAGAGCATCCACCCTCACATCCCAGTTTCTCATTTGAAAGTTCTTCATCACTTGATTATTATTACTCTCAACCTTCATCTCTTGAACCACCTGATGAGGATTACCTTCAAGCCATTGAAATACATAAAAAACTCGTGGAAAGATACACACAACCCCAATCCTGGAAAGAAATCATCTTCAAGAAGATGAATGGCCCCTTAGAGCAAACAAGGAGGAGCGTAGAACCACTGAGCAAGGAAAATGAAGGCCAATTGATGGATGTAAAGGAGAAAGTGGAAGAGCAAGATAAGGAGGCCACTGCATCAAGTGAACTTTCAATGAAGAATGAGGTGGTTGAAAATGAAACTGCACTTGAGGTGACAAGAGAAGAAGTGGAGGATCAAGAAAGTGAGGAAGACACTCAAGAGAAGTCACCCTCAATTGAAGCAGAGAGTTGCATAGAAGAAGGATTCATGGAACCACCAATTGAAGAGGCTCTTAATGAAGAAATCACTCCAATAATCACACAGCAACCATGTCTTGACATCCAAGAAGTGAAGGCAATTAACAAAAGCACCAAGAAGAGGATTGTGACCAAGATACCAAGGACAACATTCAAGAGAAGGTCAACTGCAAACAATCCTCCCCCTGATCCAGCAAGCAAGATTAATCAAGCCAATTTCACAAGGAAGCTTGCTGAAAGGAGACCAAGACAGGGGACAATAGCTGAAACTTTTCCCCTCTTGAAGTCATTCCTCTTAACAAACTGGAAGAAGAGGAAGAAAGTGAAGAGCAACATGTCAAGCTAATGACACTAAAAGAGCACTTGTTGGGAGGTAACCCAACCGTAGGTAACATTTCTTATCTGCTTTGTTTTCTTTTTGTGGTTTGTTTAAATTTCAATGGCATATGATTATATTCTAAGTTTGGTGTTGCCTTGCAACAAATTGTTTTCAATCTTTTTGGATGATTGCATCAAATCAAAAATAAAAGTGACGCACCAAGATTCTAAGTTTGGTGTGCCACTTATTTTTCTATGCAATTCATTCAAGCAACACCACTTGTTTACATAATCATAATGCCGCTGCAGTGTTATTTTTTTTGTTAGACAATTTTTGTTTTCTTGATTGTTTTAGTCATTTCCTTGTTTTTAATGCTTTCTTTTATTAACTGTGTTTGTTAATACATCACCCAAACATCCTTACCCATGATAGATTCTTCACTTGGTGATTGTATTCAACAAATAACAGTTTCTTTTGTTTAGTTTTAGTTCAAATAAATTGACATATGATTGCATTCTAAGTTTGGTGTTGCTATGCAACAAAATTTGGTTCAAATACTTACAAGATACTTGCATCAATTCCAAGAGAAAGTGTCACACTAAGTTTTGTGTGCCACTTATATTTTTATGCAATGTATTATGCACACCATTTTATGTTTGCAATCATAGTGTTTTTATTTCTCTGTGCCTTGATTGTTATCTTAATCTTGCTTGCCTAAACACATATGCTACTGACATCCTTTTGTGTGAGACATTCATGATCCATTTTAGACCCCACCACCATTGTTTTAATTGTTGCTTAAGGAAGAGCAAGCATTCTGATTTGGTATGGGAAGGAGAAGAATGGGAGGAAAATGACAACAATAGAGAAGATGGACTACAAGGTTGTAAAGTTCCTTTTCCTCTCATTTATTTCCAGCACTTTAAATTGCATGATGGTCTTTGTATTTTCTGTATGCATGTGTGGTATAACTAAGCATAGCTTGAATTTGATTTGAAATATGTTGTTGTGACATTATGACTACCAACTTGAGTTTTGTGAATTCAAAAGCAAAAAAAAGCATCATGATCATAAACAAACAAGGAATTAAAGAAGAATTTAGCATGTGCATACAAGTATTGGAAAGCTAGTATGATTAATTGTTGCTCAATTGCATTGGATTTTATTTAATTAAAGTTTTTCATCTAGTACATTTTGTGAAATCTTTTGAAATCATGAAAACCTTGAAGAAGCAAATACAATTAATGCAAGAAAAGAAAAAGGGAAAGAATGAGAAAGCTGAAGGCTCTGAGTACCAATGGCAATTTATTTGCTAAGTACTTGTGGTGTTTATGTATCAAGCCAAATGCTTGAAAACAAAACACTTAGAAGTCAAGGCTAGGCTCAAGTGCAAAAGCACTCCCTCAAAGCTCAAGGCTCTGAGCATCAATGATTAGAGAGTCAAGAAAAGAAAAAAAAAATGATGAGCTTAATGAAGTCCTCTAATTAAATGCTTGTGGTGCTTATGTATCAAGTGGTAATACTTGAAAACAAAGCATTTAGAAGTCGTAGCTTTGTTATTAACTCATGGGGAAAAGCACCCAAAAGGAGAAAAAAAAATCAAAAGCTTGTTTCAAGGAAGAATTATAAGAAAAAGATTTCATAAAATAAGCTAGATAGAAGCATCAATCATTTACATCTCTTTTGTAATTGTAGCATGCATAGAAAACTAGCTTGCCATGAACATTGAGTTGCTATTCTTCTTACCTTGGATTGTCAATCTTTATTGCATGATTCTTTTCTTGCTTGGGGACAAGCAAGATTTAAGTTTGGTGTTGTGATGACATGTCATCATATACCCATTTTCTATGCTTTTTCATACAAGAAATTGATGATTTGTGCTTAAATATTGAATGCTTTTTGTACTTAAATGATATATTTTCTTGATATTTTAATTTTATAAATCTTGTAGGAAATAAGAAGAAAAAGAAGCAAAGAAGCACAAAAAAAGGAGAAAAAAAGAGCTTTGGGGTACACTTTGAAGTTGGGGTACACTTTGGAGCCTTAGGCCACGCTTTTAAAAGCGTGGCCCATGACCAAATCAAGGAAGGAAGCAGCCAGCACGCACACTGCCCTGCCCTTGCCAAGGGCAGGGCAGAATCGTGATGCACATTGAGGATTGGAAGCAAGAATTTCGCTAAGGTAAAATCTGGGCGCTCACAGCATGACCATGCCTCCTTCAAAGGGCTATAACTTGAGCTACAGACGTCCAATTGATGTGCTTTCAGTTGCGTTGGAAAGCTGACATTCAGAGCTTTCCAACGATATACAGCAATCCATATTTGGCGAACAATTGAGGCAGGAACGGAAAGCATCTTTAAGGGCCAAAAACAAGCGAAAATAAACCAAAATGCTTCCACCAAGGCTCGAAGAGGGAGACACAAGGAACCCAAGGAAGTCTGCCCTCAAGGAGAGCAGAATACCCTCTTGGAGGGCAATGTCGTGTTTTCTTCATGAAAATTCAAGGAAAAATTGCAACAACTTCCTCCACCAAGTTTCGAACACAAGACCTCTAGGAAGCCAAGCCTTAGGCGTGAATTAGGTGCCAAGAAGAAAAAGCCAAGCAATGCACTCCATGGGATTCGAACTTGGCACTCCCCATTGGAAACATTGCCCTGCCCTCCGCAAGGGCAGGGCAGCATCTTTTGTGGCACGCACACGCGCACCATTCTGGCGCACCAAGGAGCTTCGGCCAGCACCAGCAGCACGCACGGGGCACCATTCTGGCGCACCAAAAATTTCCGCCCTGCCCTCCGCGAGGGCAGGGCAGCATCCTGCAGCATCAACTCGTGCACCACGCTCGCACCAAGGCCGCACTCATCAAATCCTGCCCTGCCCTCCACAAGGGCAGGGCAGCCTCCTGGGAGCAACATATGGGCCAAAATTCAATTTAATTCATTTCTTCACCAAATTAAATCAAGGCCATCCAAGACCCATTCTCCCTCAAATACAAAGCAAGCAAAGCCCACTCAACATGACTCAAAGGCACAAGAACAAACTAGAATTAGTATTTTCATTTTGTTTTAATTTCATTTTCATTTTCACTTTGAAAAGCCTATATAAAGGCATCACTCTCATTTCAGGGAGGAGAGCTCTTTCCTTTATTTTTCTTCTGTCTTAAATTTGGGATTGAGAGTGAAGGAATTCTGTTTCATTCTTGATCTAAGATTGCTCTTTGTTATTTTTCTGCATAATTCAGTGAATTGAGTTTTGGATCCAAGTTTTTCTCTACGGCTTTCATCTTTCTTTCTTCTTCAATTTGCTTTCTACTTTGATCAAGGAAGGGATTGAGATCTAGACTTGTTTTCTAGTCTCTTCCACCCCTGAGATCTTCAACTTTCCCTTAGCTATTGAAATTGAGCTACATTTTACTTTCTGTTTCATTCCTCTTCTGCTACATTTACTTTTCTGCAATTTCCTTTCCTGCATTCGCCACTTTCACATCTTTGTTCACATTGAGCTAGATTTAATTTCCTGCACATTTACATTTTCTACAATTTAAATTTCTAGTTGCTTAATCTATTGCTCTCTTTAATTTCCAGCACCCAACCCCTTTACTTTTGATGCAATTTACTTTTCTTGCAATTTAAGTTTCAGCTATTTTACTTTCTTGTTCTTTAAGTTACTTGCCAATTTACTTTCTGCAACTTTAAATTTCCTGTCATTTATAATTCTGTTGGCTACACTTCATCCAAATTCACCTCAATGTTAGCTTGACTAAACTAATCACCCACTAAAATTTCTTGATCCATCAATCCCTGTGGGATCGACCTCACTCTTGTGAGTTATTACTACTTGATGCGACCCGGTATACTTGCCGGTTAGATCTATGTGTTTGGAAAATTCGTTTTCCGCAAAAAACACCATCAGCGTGTTTCAAGGCAACGCCAGGAAGGAAAGCTTGGCAGGCACCACACCTTGGATCTCCACCCATCGAGCACGTTGCCAATGCCACTTTTCATTGGCGTGTTTCAAGGCAACGCCAGGAAGCCTTAGATCTCCACCCACGTTGCCAACGCCAGGAAACATAGGCGTGTCCAAGGACAATGCCAAGCAACAAGCATGGAGCCTTGAGGAAGGCTCGAGCACGTTGCCAACGCCAGCTTCCAAAAGCGTGTTTGGGGGCAACGTAGCAAGTAAAGCCAAGCTAGGATGCAGCCCTGGAGAAGCTCACTCGAGCACGTTGCCAACTTGAGGATGTATTGGCGTGTCCAATGCCAACGCTAGGCAAGAAAGCTTGCCCAGGGGAAGAAGCATGCACATTGCCAACGCTAGCCTCCTAAGGCGTGTTCCAAGGCAACGTGACAAGCTATTTGGAGAGGCAATCCATTCACACGAGCACGTTGCCAACGCCAGCTTCTAGAGGCGTGTTCCAAGGCAACGTGACAAGCAAAGTTGAAGGCTAGAAAGCAGCCCTGGAGGGGAGCACGGGCACGTTGCCAACGTGCCAACAAGGGGGCGTGTTTGAGGACAACGCCAGCCCCATGTTTCAGCCTTGGGAGGCTTGGCACGTTGCCAACTTGAGAAGAAAGGGGCGTGTTCGGCAACAACTTGGCAGCCTAACCTTACCCTCTTTGAGGAAGCATAACTTGAGCTAGAAAATTTCAATTGAGATGATTCCAAGTGCATTAGAAAGAAGACACTCTGAGCTTTCCAATGATGTATGATAGTCCATATTGAAGCAGAGGATTGACACTCAAATTCTGGGCAACATTAAGCATGAAAGTAGAGTCAAGAAGAAGAAAAACAAGTTGTTAGCAACAACTTGGGCTAGCAACGCCCAAGTCTCAAAGCTCACTCCCAGGAAAACACAATGCACGTTGCCAATGTGCATTAAGGCTAGCGTTATTTGCAAAAACACCAAGCCATTGGGCCAGAAGCATCATGAATGAACTCCTCCTTCCATGTCTAGCAACACTTCTTCCATTAAGCCAAGAATTCAACAAAGAGGAAGCCCACATTGCTAGCCCAATTAAAGATCATTGAAGGAGTTTTAGGACTAATATAAATAGAGAAGGAGTTTGTACTTTGAGGGGACTTTTTGACACTTAGATTTCTAGACTTTTAGCACTTACTAGCACTTTTACTTGGAAAACTCTCTAGCACTTCCGGGAGGATACCCGGAGAGCTATTTTGGTTCTTCTTGGAACTTTTCTTCTTCATTTTTGAGTTTTTAAGCATTTTCTTCTTCTTCTTCATCTTTCTTCACACTTAGTTTAATTTTCATTGATGGCAATTGTTGTTGAAATTGGAGCTATGATTCACTAAACCCCACTTTCATTAGGGGAAAGAGCTCTGCTTGTTTGAATGCATTGATAAATCATCTTCTTCTTCTCAATTCAAGTGGTTAATCCAAGAGGAAATTCTTGTTCTTCAAAGATTCAACCACCATCGAGAGAGGGGTTAATCTATATGAATTATGTGGTGAATTTGAGAAATGAACCACATAGTTCAGTTTAGAGTTCATCCTTTCATAATCTCCTTAATCAATACACTTTGGTTGGTATGTAAGATGTAACCTCCCTAAGTTGAGATTCTGGAAATTGTGTGGCTTGGATTTGAAATTGAGCTTCATCTCTTCTCATGAACAATTAGATCACGAGAGTGGCAATTGGCTATGTTGAGAGAAATTGGATCACCAAGAGATTGGGATTCAATTACCCACTTGCCATGGATCTATACCCATGATTGAGAAGGAATTGATCAACATCAATTCATGAGAATTTGCATCTCTGATCCCTAATGATCTTTTCCATCATCAATTTTTATTTCTTTTGCTCTTAGTTGTTTGAACACCCATTACCCCATTTTCCTTCTACATTCTTGCAATTTATTATTCTTGTTATCTACATTCTGTCTCTTTATTTCTTGCTCTTTGCTCTTATACTCTTTAAATTTCTGCAACCTTTAATTCCTTGCAATTTATCTTTGATGTCATTTAACTTTCTTGCATTTTAAGTTTCAGTTATTTACTTTCATTTTATTTCTATATTCCAGTTCTTTAAATTCCTTGCCATTTAAATTCCTGCAATTATGTTCAAAAGTCACAATGCTTATAAAATCAAAACCATGTTCGCTTGACTAAATTCATCATTAAACTAAAGTTGCTTAATCTACCAATCTCCGTGGGATCGACCTCACTCTTAGTGAGTTTTATTACTTGATGCGACCCGGTATACTTGCCGGTTATACGTGAAATCAAATTTTTACGTATCAATAGGTGAATAAATGTGGGTTTATATGATGAAATCTACTCAAATCAAACCAAAATATATCATCAAATATAGATTCATCAATTCTCCCACACTTAAACAATAGCATGTCCTCATGTTAATCACAATCAAAGGAGAATGATCAAAGGGTAAGCAATTTATTCAATGTAACTAACTACATGCATGTAACTATACTAGATGCTATCTATCTATATCTAATACTATAGTTTTCTATTAAGTTTGGCAAAAATAAAAAAAGGAATCTCAATCAATCCAAAATAGAACTTAGGGCCAAAACAAGGAAATCAATGCAATATGCTCAATGTCCAAAGATATGATTTGAAGTTTTCAAAAACCAACAAGCAACTTGCAAGAAGATACAAGATAAGGGATGGAAACATAGAATTGAATGATCAAACCCCTCACCGGATGTGTTTACACTCTAGTCGTTCAGTGTTTAGGTCTTAATCACTCAATTCCCCTTCAATCATGTTTCTCAAAGATTTGCAAGTCATCTAATAATCAACTAATATTTGATGAATGAATGCAAATATCATGAGGACTTTTGTGGGTTGTAATGGGGTTTATGTATGGGTAGGATTAATATGGTTAAGTGGGCTAATAGATTAGATCTTAAATTAGCTCAAGTATCCCACCTAATCCTATATCATCCTTTATACGTGACAAAGCGACCTAACTACCCATTTATCCCTTTTCACACATTCACTCATGCATGCTTCTTTTCAATTCAACTACATATGCATCTCTTATTTACATTATCATTTTTTTTTATTTTCTTTTCTTTTTTTCTTTTTTTTTATGAACAAAGTATGTACACCAAAATTTTTCTTTTATCATATAAGAGAGATGCATATGTTCCAAGTAATAAATGCATGAGTGTTTACCCATTTCTCCAAATATTCTCAATGAACACCCAAAGAACTAACTACCAATGTTTTCCACAAATTCCCCCAACACTTGATTAACACACACACACTCGAACCCAAGCTAATCAAAGATGTAATTCAAGGACATAATGGTTTTTTACTTAGGGTGAATGATGTGCTTAAAATGAGAACAAAGGGGAATTAAAGGCTCAAAAATTGGTTTACAAGGGTAGATGTAAGGATTGGCCATATGGGTTAAGTGAGTTCAATTCAAAAAAAATGGCCTCAATCATACTAAATACATTTAAAACATCAAATACATGACATATAGAATCAAGCAAATCAAATATTACAATCATAAAATGAGTATAACACACAAGAACAAAATTTTGTGGTTAAAAATGTGCAACCACACATTTAAGGCTCAAATCTCACTTGGTATTTGTTCAAGCTCTTTTATATGTTCCATATAAAAGATACTTCAAGCAAGTTCAAAAACAATTTTCAAATCTAATCAATGGAATACCCTTAAAAAGAATTTCATGAAAATTCTTTGTTGTTTTACCAAAACTTATTTATTCTACCATGCAAATGCAAATATTTACTATAACCAAATTAAGATATACAAGCAAAACAAGCAAAGCATGATGCAATAGAATACTAAGCAAATATTCACAAAAAATATAGCTACTAAAAACTAAAGAGTAATGCAAAGCGTTAAGAAAGAGAAAGTTACGCCCCAAAAGTTGTGGATCCTCCCCCACACTTAAACGTTGCACAGTCCTCCGTGCATGCACTCAATCTGGGGGGTGAAGAGATGCTCTAAGGGACTCCACCTTCAGTTGGTGGGTGCTGGGGCTCCGGGTTGCTGTATAAACATAGAAACAATAATTGAGGAAAAAGTCATAGCAGTGTGGTATGATAGAAGACAATGTGTGTATCCTAAGTGTGCGCACACTTTAGAACATACACATTGGCCGGGTGAAAACGGCAACCACATAATCAAAAGAGATAGCATGTTCCTCAATTAAAAATCCTAGGGTGCAAGTAAAGAATAAGCAAAACTTAAGGCATAAGCAACCCTAGGGATCCTTAAAAGTGAATTGAGTATTTGAGATATTGGATATTGAAATTGTGCAAGTGAAAGTGCAAAGTTAATAGAAAATGGCACAATTAACAATAATCAATGCAATGATGAAAAAGAGACTAAATATTCATCCTTAGAAATAAGGAAATAATCACATGTATAAGGTGCCTGTTACAGAAAGTGACAAGTCTTGATAGGAATCAAGTCAAGTCAACTTAAAAAAATGTAAAGCATTAACAATGAACAAATACCTTGTTATGTGATTATATTCACTTTAAGAACCATGATGACTAAGTAGTTCAACTCAATTCACTAAGGTAAAAGTGCACAATTCATGATTAAGATGCCAAACAAGGATATAGTCTAATGCATATGGTAGCTACAACATATGAATCAAATTCACAATTCATTTAGGTAATCAAACGAAGACTTAATGCTTAGTGCACATATCCATCACAAATTGAACCAAAATTTAAGCATGAAGCAACCCCATCAACATCAATTAAATACTTGCAACTTATTTAATTAACAAGCAACTAAACCAAAACTAATATAATAACTAAAATAAAAAGGAAATGCAAACAAAACAAAGTAAAGCAAGTAGAGAAGAGGGCAAAAGCAAGAGAAGAGGAGGAGTGGAAGACAGAAAAGAAGAAGAAGAGAGAAGAGGAGAAAAGAAGTGTAATGGTGGGGAAGCAGGGGCGTGCGTACGCACAGGCATGTGTGCATATGCACACTAAGCGAATCACGGAGGGGTATACGTCCGCACTAGGTGTGCGAACGCTATCAGCAGAGAGGAAATCAAGAAGTATGCACACGCACAAAAGTGTGTGCGCGCACAGAAAGTAAAAGAAATGGAGGGTGAATGATGAGCAGATAATTTATACGCTTTTTGGCATTGTTTTTGGGTAGTTTTTAGTAAGTTCAAGCTACTTTTAGGGATGTTTTCATTAGTTTTTATGTTAAATTCACATTTCTGGACTTTACTATGAGTTTGTGTGTTTTTCTGTAATTTCAGGTAATTTCTGGCTGAAATTGAGGGACTTGAGCAAAACTCTGAAAAAGGCTGACAAAAGGACTGCTGATGCTGTTGGAATCTGACCTCCCTGCACTCAAAATAGATTTTCTGGAGCTACAGAACTCTAAATAGCGCGCTCTTAACGGCGTTGGAAAGTAGACATCCAGATCTTTCTAGCAATATATAATAGTCCATACTTTATTCGGGAATTGACAACGTAAAGTGGCGCTCAACGCCAAGTACATGCTGCTGTCTGGAGTTAAACGCCAGAAACACGTCACGACCCGGAGTTGAACGCCAGAAACACGCTATAACTTGGCGTTCAACTCCAAAGGAAGCCTCAGCTTGTGGATAGATCAAGCTCAGCCCAAACATACACCAAGTGGGCCCCGGAAGTGGATTTATATATCAATTACTTACTCATGTAAACCCTAGTAGCTAGTTTATTATAAATAGAACCTTTTACTAGTGTATTAGTCGTCTTTGACCACAGATCTCTGGGCGCATAGTCCTTAGACCATGGGGGCTGGCCATTCGGCCATGCCTGAACCTTTTACTTATGTATTTTCAATGGTGGAATTTCTACACACCATAGATTAAGGGTGTGGAGCTCTGCTGTACCTCAAGTTTCAATACAATTACTATTATTTCCTATTCAATTCTCTTTATTCCTGTTCTAAGATATACGTTGCACTTCAACTTGATGAATGTGATGATCCGTGACACTCATCATCATTCTCACTTATGAACGCGAGTGACTGACAACCACTTCCGTTCTACCTTAGTCCGGGCGCATATCTCTTAGATTCCCCAACAGAATCTTCGTGGTATAAGCTAGATAGATGGCGGCATTCATGGGAATCCGGAAAGTCTAACCTTGTCTGTGGTATTCCGAGTAGGATTCCGGAAATCCGGAAAGTCTAACCTTGTCTGTGGTATTCCGAGTAGGATTCCGGTAGTGAATGACTGTGACGAGCTTCAAACTCCTGAAGGCTGGGCGTTAGTGACAGACGCAAAAGAATCAAGGGATTCTATTCCAACCTGATTGAGAACCGACAGATGATTAGCCGTGCTGTGATAGAGCATTTGGACCATTTTCACTGAGAGGATGGAATGTAGCCATCGACAAGGGTGATGCCTCCAGACGATTAGCCATGCAGTGACAGCGCATAGGACCATTTTCCCGAGAGGATGAAAAGTAGCCATTGACGACGGTGATGCCCTACATACAGTTTGCCATGGAAGGGAGTAAGAAGGATTGGAAGAATGTAATAAGAAAGTAGAGATTCAAGAGGAGCACAGCATCTCCATACGCCTATCTAAAACTCCCACTATTGATTTACATAAGTATTTCTATCATATTTTATTTTCTGTTTATTATTAATTTTTGAACTTATCATAAACCATTTA
Organism: Arachis stenosperma; assembly: GCF_014773155.1. Classification (NCBI taxonomy): domain Eukaryota; kingdom Viridiplantae; phylum Streptophyta; class Magnoliopsida; order Fabales; family Fabaceae; genus Arachis; species Arachis stenosperma. Next base: position 63,855,728 of record NC_080379.1, read on the forward strand.
ATCTGCCTAACAGAGATTTACAAGGTTACCATAGCTTGCTTCATACCAACAATCTCTGTGGGATCGACCCTTACTCACGTAAGGTATTACTTGGATGACCCAGTACACTTGCTGGTTAAGTTGAACGGAGTTGTGTCCACACATAGCCAATAGCCATTAAATAAATCTCATGCAAATACAAAGAGGGTCACAATTTCGTCCACCAGTGAACGGACGCACAAGTGTGTGTGAGCGCTCTAAACAGAGAGGGGATTAAGAGGTATGCGTGTGCACAAGCGTATGCGCACGCATAGAACACTTTTTTTACTGAATCGTCACTACTGCCAGCTATATCACCGCCTGTGTGTGCGCACACAGGTCTGTGCGCACACACAAGAGGCTAAAGGAAGAGGGTGCGGATGCACAAGGCGTGCGAACGCTCTTAGCAGAAGGGGTGCAAGCTGGTGTGCGCGCGCACAAAACGCGAAAATTGGGGTTGTGTGTGTACGCACAAGTGTGTGCGCACGCACATGCTCTGTTTTTCTCAAAACTTGTTAGTGCTTTAAGGCACCAAACTTGCAATCAAAGATAGCTTTTCAGCCCCAAAACATATTATTCATCAAAAACACATGATCTAAACTAAAATCTAATCAAATTAAGCTTGAAATTAAACTAAACCTAAGCTATCTACAAGAGATAAAATGCAAGGAATTAAAACTATGTACAAAGAGAGGGTTAGAACGGTGTTACCATCGTGGGGTGTCTCCCACCTAACACTTTTATTTATTGTCTTTAAGTTAGACTTATGGGGAGCGTTGATCTTGTGCTTATATTCAGCATGGAGCTTCCAACAATGCTAGAATCTCCACAATTCCTAATTGATTGCCCTAAGTTTGGATAGAGTGTCCCACAAGCTATTAGCTCCCAACAAGAAAAAAAAAGCAAACAAACAAAACATATCCACAATATTAACATATTCATAATAGCAACCAAAAAGCAAGATATTCACAAACTAATATATTCACAATAGCTAAAATTAAGCAAGCAACGTATGTACAATCAACCTAAAAATAAGATATTCACAATATTCACATATGTACAATAGCCAATAATAACACCATTGTAACTCTCCGGCAACGGTGCCAAATTTGATAATAGGAATTTATCGTCGATCTAGATTTTCACAAAATAGAATTCCATCGTTGAAAGTATAGTTTAGACCAACAATTAATTCCTACATCAAATGTTTTAAATTCAAATTATAATAACCGAGATCGAGAGTAATTCAACCTCGGGTCGTTCTCCCAAGGAGTTGCAATGAAATGTACATTTATTGGCTATGAAAGAGCATGGGGAATTGGGAATGCAAGAGAGGCAAGAAATGTAAATAGCAAGAAAGTAGATGATCATGCAAGGAAATTAAAAGAGAAAGCAAGTAAAGGTAATGAAAATGCAAATTAAATGATAAATGCGTTCTTGGTGAGAATTGGAGAATTTAGGATTCCTATCCTAGTTATGGACCACAAACATGGCAATTGTGTGGAATCAATCCAAATTAGTCAATTCTCCTTGAGAATTAGTCAAAATGGCATAATTGATCTCAATCCAAAAGTCCTAATCAACTCATTAATTACTTAGTGAAACACTAGCGTCAATGGAAACCAAACCAATTAGCCATTCCCACACAATGCGAAAAAGACATCCACAACTCAATTCCACCTATACACCCAATTTCTCAACCAAGAGTGTGAAAACTAAACATGCAAGAAACTAAAAGTCAAAGTAATAAAAGTCAAAGCAAGGAAAATTAAAATGCAAAAAACCTCTTGGCAAGTAATTGAGAGCTAAGATTACCTATCCTAGGCATTGACCACAAACACATGATGATTATGAAGAGTTAATCCTACTTAGTCAACCCTAACATTGAGGATAAGTCAAATAGGTATAGTTAATTTCAATCCTTAAGTCCTATGTCAACACTAAGGGTCACATAGAGTCAAGGGAGACCAAATTAACTAACTACTCTAATGTATCAAACAAGAATGGACATCAATGACTCAAGGGTCACCAAAGTCATCAATTCTAAGCCAAGAGTGAAGAAAAACTAAGAGAAAACTAAGCCAAGTATTTTATCAAACACTTGGTGTGCATGAAAATAATATAATATTAAATTGCATTAAAATAAATTCTAAATCTACCAAAGCAAGAAAATAACAATAACAACTAAAGAAAGCAATAAATTACATGGAAGCATAAATTTGCATTAATTAAAAATTAAAATGACAAGAGTGTTCATACCATGAAAATGACAAAATAAAAGAAATAACAAGAGAAGTAAAGAAGATAAAGACAAGAGAGCATGAAAGCATAAAGGAAACTAGATGAAAACAAGAATTAAATGCTGAAATTACAAAGAAAATAAACTAAGAAAACCCTAATTCTAGAGAGAGGGGGAAGCTTCTCTCTCTAGAAACTAAGAGAAAAACATGTAAAAGCTAAACCTAATTGCCCCCCTTTCACAAGGAAGGAGGCCCTCTTTGATATAGCACTCAATCAGCTTCAGAAGATCCAAAATTGGGCTCTGGAGGCCCAAAAATCGCCCCCAACAATTTGCATTAAATGAGTCACGCACTGGGACCTGTGCGTACGCACACTTGCTGATTTTCTTCTTGTGCGTACACACAGGGAGTTGTGCACACATGGCTTTGTGGTCCTTGTGCGTACGCACAGTAGATTGTGCGTACGCACACGCTGAAATGTTTTTCTCCTATGATTCCTTCATGCTTTCTCCCAATTCCATGCTTTCCTTCCACTCTTATCAAGCCATTCCAACCCATTACACCTAAAATCACTCAACAAAACCATCAAGGAATCGAATTGGATAAAAGTGATTAAATTAAGCACAAAATAGCATGTTTTCACTATTAGGCTCAAATTAGGGAGAGAACACAAAAGTATGCTATATAGGTGAATAAATGTGGATTTATATGATGAAATCCACTCAAATCAAACCAAAATATATCATCAAATATGGATTCATCAGTGATCATTAACTTAATTACATTGGTACACTCCTACGTACATGCATTGTTATTTGGTGCAAACCTATTAAAGAAAAACTTAAGATTAGTAGTTTAAGTCAAATTTGAACTTCAATTATATTTAGAATTTTTAGAAATTTCGGTAGAGTTTCATCTATAATTAGAAGGCACCTAAAACTCTATCCATCAACAATTTGCTTAAACAATTCAGAAACAAACCATTATGGCAATATATAATACAAAATCAGTAGCAATATCCACCAGCAATCAAGAATTCTCAAACACTTTTAGCAGTTCAAATCTGCTACACAAAATTGAACCTATCTTAACAACCTAAATATACTAAAATAAAAAAATTGAATCTATCTAAAGTAAACTAACTACATTACATTTAAAAGACATTAAAATAGTACTCACGCCGTCAAACCATCAGGATAAATTATCATTTGTATGATAGGGGGGTAGAAAGGCATCTGGCTGGGATTTGTGAGACGAATCAGGCACTGTGGTGTCTGTAGTTGGAGGTGTCATCATCATCGAAGTTGTGGGCTGCTGAGTAGATGGAGGTGGTGGAGGATTCCACTCTAGTGAAGCTGCCAGACGACTTCTTAGTGGTGGAGGTGGTGCAACAGAAGGAGCCACATAGTTTAGAGTAGAGGGCGACAGTCCAGAAGTCCCAGGGATACTAGTAGACACACTCTATTTACCCCAACCACGAGCTTAATTTGTGACACCTCTACATGTCGTCATGTTTACAAAGAATTGAAAACAAACACATCGGTTACAAAAACAATATAAAGGCAAACAAAGAATATTCACAAGTTAAATCAAACAAAGAAGTCAACAAGAAGCATAATGACATTCAAGCATGATAATCAAGTGTTTGTGAAGTGAATGATGAATGATAAACAAAGAAGTATATCAAAGCAAAGTGCATAAACTTGATAATCAAAGCAATAATCATTATAAACAAGCATCACCAAGTATATCACATTCTCATGGTGTTCTTACATCAATAATATCAAAGAAGCACAATATTCATCTAAATTGATTTTGAAACAAACTCACATAGTACAAAGTACAAATTCTTGGTACACTTAACAAATTATAAATGTTTGTTAGCTGAGTTTATAAAAGAAAACAAATTGCAACAAGCATCCAAAAGCATGAGAATTTGTCATTATTCACTATAAATTTCAATAATTTCATAAAAACTTGGTGCACGAATCCCCACACTTCGTACAACTAAACCAACAAGTGCACTAGGTCGTCCAAGTAATACCTAAGCGAGTCAGGGTCGATCCCACGAGAATTGTGGTTTGAAGCAAGCTATGGTTATCTTGCAGATCTTAGTCAGACGAATAGAAGAGTTGTTGGATTTGTGAGATCTGAACCAGGTTGATATGTTTAATTACATAAAAGGAAATAAAGAAAAAGGTATAAAATACTTTGTGAATTTGAATGTAAACAGTGATAAGAGGATGGTTAATGCTTTGTCCTTCTGGATTAACTCTAGTATTACCGTCCTCTTCAATTATGAATGATTTCTTCTATGGCAGGCTATATGTGATTGACGCTGGTTTGAGCAGCCGCAAATATCCCTCCATATCTGAACCATGGTTAGTGCGAATCCATTCTGATTGAGGGTGAAGCTCCTACAATCCATTCCCTTTAATGATCCTACTCAAAATGCCACAGACAAGGTCGGATCTTCCGGATCAGAGAATGTTGTGCCTTTGGGTTCTAGCCTCTACCACAAAGACCCTAATCTCCCCATACTTCGGCTGAACTGGCGGTTCGAGAAGTCCCTAACAATATCATGGATTAGCCGTCTAAGAGATGTATAATTAAGCTGGTGGTTCATCATTGTCCGATGAAAGACTCACTCTGAACCCATGTAGAATGTGATAACCTTATGCCAATTCAACGCATTCATATTGATGAAGAACGAAGATACATCTTAGAATAGAGAATCAAACACGAATTAAGAACGAACAATAGTACTTTTATTAATCCATAAAACTCAGCAATGCTCCTCCCCTCAACCTAGGAGGTTTAGAGACTCATACTGATAGAAAATACAATGTGTAAAATGAAATATGGTTGATCCCTCCTAGAAGATCGTGTAAAAGTTCTTTAAATACTAAGTTAATGACTAATGATTACATAAAAATGGGTAAAATAGTCTTTTAGTGCTAAAATTCACTTCTAGGGCCCACTTGGTGAGTGTTTGGGCTAAGCTTTGATGAGATCCACGTGCTAGGAGGCCGCTAGGGCATTGAACACTGGCTAGGAAGTCCTTTTTGATTGTTTGGACGTTGTGGACGCTGGACGCTAGAATAGGGCAGGAGTCTGGCATTGGACACCAGTTTTGGGCCTTTAATTCTGAAGCAAAGTATAAACTATTATATATTTATAGAAAATCCTTGATGTTAGCTTTCCATAGCCGTTAAGAATGCTCCATTTGGACTTCAGTAACTCCAGAAAAGCTCTTTTGAGTGTAAGGAGATCAGATCCAAACAGCATCTACAGTGCTTTCTTTGCCTCTGAATCAGACTTTTGCTCTAGCTCCTCAATTTCAGCCAGAAAATACTTGAAATTGCCTAAAAATACACAAACTCAAAGTAGAATCCAAAAATATGAATTTTACACTAAAACCTATGAAAACTTAACAAAACTTAAACAAAACATACTAAAAACTATATGAAAATTATGGCAAAAAGCGTATAAAATATTCACTTATCACAACACCAAACTTAAACTGTTTTTTGTCCCCAAGCAACTAAAAACAAATTAGGATAAAAAGAAGAGTAAGATACAATAAATCTCTGAGTTTTCAATGAAGCTCAGTTTCAATTAGATGAGCAGGACTTCGTAGCTTTTTGCTTCTGAATAGTTTTGGCATCTCACTATCCATTAAAACTCAGAAGTGTTGGCATCTTTAGGAACTTAGAATCCAGATGATATTATTAACTCTCCTAGTTTAGTTATTTTTTATCCTTGAACACAGCTTTTTAGAGTCTTGGCCGTGACCCTAAGTACTTTGTTTTCCAGTATTACCACCTGATATATAAATGCCACAGAGACTTAACTGGGTGAACCCTTTCAGATTATGATTCAGTTTTGTTGGAATCCCCAGATAGAGGTGTCCAAAGTTCTTAAGCACACTCTTTTTAGATCAAGACTTTAACTGCTGAGTCTCAAGCTTTTTACTTGACACCTTCACACCATAAGCATATAGTTAGGGATAGCTTGTTTGAGCCGCTTAGGCCAAGATTTTATTTCTTGTAGGCCCTCCTAACCATTGATGCTCAAAGCCTTGGATCCTTTTGCCATTTCCTTTTGGTTTAACGGGTTATTGGCTTTTGCTCTTGCCTTTTGGTTTTAAGAGCTATTGGCTTTTTCTTCTTTTTATTTATTTATTTTTTTCGCATGCATACATATATATTTTTTCTTTTTTTTTTTTTTTTTGCAACATGTTTTTTTTCCTTTTTCTTTTTTTTTTGCTGCTTTTTCTTGTTTTAAGAATCAATTTTTGAGATTTTTCAGATTACCAGTAATACTTCTCCTTTTTCATCATTCTTTCAAGAGCCAACATTCGAAAATTCTAACTTCAAATATGCACGGTTTATTCATACATTCAGAAAATAAAAGCAATGTCACCACATCAAAATAATTGACTATTCTTATTATATAACTCAAAATTCATGTATCTCTCAATTCTTTTAAAATAAATTTTTTTAAGCAAGGTGAGAGATATATGGAACATTTTCTAGCCTTAAGACATAGATGATCATGCAACGAGAACAAGAGAACAGACAATAAAATATAATAGAAATCAGAAATTAACATAAGAAAAAGGGAATTAAGAGAACGAATCCACCTTAGTAATGGCGGCTACTCCTCCTCCTTGAGGATCCAATATAGTGCTTGATCTCTCTAATGTCACGCCCTTGTCTCTGTTGTTCTTCCCTCAATTGATCCATGTTGGAGCTCCACTCTCCCAAAGAAGTATTCAGTTGATCCCAAAAAATTTTGGGGAGAAAAATACATCCCTTGAGGCATCTCTGAGATTTCTATTGAGGTGGCTCCACATGCTCTTTGGTGCACGGAATTGTAATCACTTATCTCAAATTTTAATTCCGATACAACTAACCAGCAAGTGCACTGGGTCGTCCAAGTAATACCTTACGTGAGTAAGGGTCGATCCCACAGAGATTGTTGGCTTGAAGCAATCTATGGCTATCTTGTTATTCTTAGTCAGGATACCAATTATGATTATCAGCTGACTTGCAAATGAACAAGAGGACATGGATTAAATAATACAAAGTTGGAATAAAAATAGTGAATGATGTTGAAAAATTCAAATTACTTATTGTGCAATAATGGAGAATATGTTGGAGTTTTGGAGATGCTTTGTCTTCTGAATTTCTGTAACATAATGCTTCCTCACTTTCAAAAGTGCAAAGTTCCTTCCATGGCAAGCTGTATGTAGGGCGTCACCGTTGTCAATGGCTACTTCCAATCCTCTCAGTGAAAATGGTCCAAATGCTCTGTCACAGCACGGCTAATCATTTGTTGGTTCTCGATCATGTCAGAATAAGATCCATTGATCCTTTTGCGTCTGTCACTACGCCCAACAATCGCGAGTTTGAAGCTCGTCACAGCCATTCAATCCTTGAATCCTACTCGGAATACCATAGACAAGGTTTAGACTTTCCGGATTCTCGTGAATGCTGCCATCAATCCTAGCTTATACCACGAAGATTCTGATTAAGGAATCTAAGAGATACTCATTCAATCTGATGTAGAACAGAGGTGGTTGTCAAGCATACGTTCATGGTTTGAGGAAGGTGATGAGTATCACGGATCATCACCTTCTTCATAGTGAAGCACGAATGAACATCTTTGATAGGAACAAGCATGTTTGAATGGAAAACAGAAATAATTGCATTAATTCATCGAGACGCTGTAGAGCTCCTCACCCCTAACAATGGAGTTTAGAGACTCATGCCGTCAAAGAGTATAAAATTCAGATCTAAAAATGTCATGAGATACAAAATAGTTCTCTAAAAGTTGTTTAAATACTAAACTAGTAACCTAGGTTTACAGAATAATGAGTAAACTAAAAGGGATAGTGCAGAAATCCACTTCTGGGGCCCACTTGGTGTGTGCTGGGGCTGAGACTTAAGCTTCTCACGTGCATGGGCTGTTTCTGGAGTTGAACGCCAGGTTGTAACCTGTTTCTGGCATTGAACTCTAACTTGTAACCTATTTCTGGCGCTGAACGCCAGACTGCAACATGGAACTGGCGTTTAACGCCAGTTTACGTCATCTATCTTCGTGCAAAGTATAAACTATTATATATTGCTGGAAAGCCATGGATGTCTACTTTCCAACCCAATTGAGGGCGCGCCAATTGAACTTCTGTAGCTTCAAAAAATCTATTCCGAGTACAGGGAGGTCAGAATCCAACAACATCAGCAGTCCTTTTTCAGCCTAAATCCGATTTTTGCTCAGCTCCCTCAATTTCAGCCAGAAAATACCTGAAATCACAGAAAAACACACAAACTCATAGTAAAGTCCAGAAATATGATTTTTTCCTAAAAACTAATAAAAATCTACTAAAAACTAACTGAAACATACTAAAATCTACATGAAATTACCCCCAAAAAGCGTATAAAATATCCGCTCATCACAACACCAAACTTAAACTGTTGCTTGTCCTCAAGCAACTAGATAAATAAAATAGGATAAAAAGAATTTAAGAAACAATAGTATCTCAGAGTTTCAAGTGAAGCTCAGATTCTAATTAGATGAGCGGGGCTAGTAGCTTTTTGCTTCTGAACAGTTTTGGCATCTAACTTTATCCTTTGAATTTCAGAATGATTGGCATCCATAGGAACTCAGAATTCAGATAGTATTATTGATTCTCCTAGTTTAGTATGCTGATTCTTGAACACAGCTACTTTATGAGTCTTGGCCGTGGCCCTAAGTACTTTGTTTTCCAGTATTACCATCGGATATATAAATGCCACAGACACATAATTGGGTGAACCTTTTCAGATTGTGACTTAGCTTTGCTAAAGTCCCTAATTAGAGGTGTCCAGAGTTCTTAAGCACACTCTTTCTACTTTGGATCACGACTTTAACCACTCAGTCTCAAGCTTTTCACTTGGACCTGCATGCCTCAAGCACATGGTTAGGGACAGCTTGATTTAGCCGCTTAGGCCTGGATTCATTTCCTTAGGCCCTCCTATCCATTGATGCTCAAAGCCTTGGATCCTTTTTACCCTTTCCTTTTGGTTTTAAGGGCTATTGGCTTTTTCTTTTTCTTTATCCAATGATTCCTAGTAAATTTTTTTTTCACTACTTTTTCTTGCTTCAAGAATCAATTTCATGATTTTTCATATCAGCAATAATATTTCTCTTGTTCATCATTCTTTTAGGAGCCAACAATTTTAACATTCATAAAATTCAAGATAAAAAATATGCACTGTTCAAGCATTCATTCAGAAGATAGAAAGTATTGCCACCACATATAATTAATTAGAATTTTCCTTATTAAATACTCGAAAAATATAAATTGCCTCTTTATTCAAAAAATCTACTATTTTATTCATGTTTGATGATGATGAGAAAAATAAATTATAACTTAATTGAAAATAAAATCAAAATAGATATACTAATTACTACTACTTATATATAACTTCTAAAGTAAATTCCTATAATAACAACTATCACAGAGTTAAAGCTAAAATTAGAACTCAACAACCTTTATTTTGGGAAGTGAATGTTCCTCTAGTCTGTGGGGTGCTTGGTCCTTCAAGAGTTAGATTTTTACGCTTCAGTTCCTTTAAGTCATGCCCTTGCTCTTCTTGTTCCCTAAGCAATTTGCAAAGCATGCTATTTTGATTATTCTATTCTTCCTTTATTTGGTCCATAGCTTCTTGCAACTTGGTAACAGATGCTTCAAGATGCTCCCATTATTCAAATTGAGAGATTTCTGGGAGGAATTCCTGTGCTCTCCTTTTGATGGGGTCATCCTGCACTTGTTGTTTTTCCATTGATATTTTGGTGATTAGCCGCTCAACTGAGATATATTCAGTTATTCCCATCTTTACTCCAGCATCTTTACATAGCATAGAGATTAGGCTTGGATAAGCCAATTTGGCATCTTTGGATTTCTTGTTTGCTATTATGTAAAGTTCACACGAAATTAATTGATGAACTTCTACTTCTTTTCCCAACATAATGCAGTGAATCATCACTGCTCTTTTAACCATGACTTCAGAACGGTTGCTAGTGGCCAATATAGAACACCCAATGAAGTCCAGCCAGCCTCTGGCTACTGATTTGAGATCTTCTCTCTTGAGTTGATTTGGGATACCTGTGGTGCTGGTGGTCCACCTGGCTCCAGGGATGCATATATCCTCTAGAATCTTGTCCAGGCCCTTGTTTGTTCTCATCATTCTCCTATTAAAGGAGTCTGGGTCATCTTTCAGCTGAGGCAGCTTAAAGATCTCCCTGATTTTGTCAGGGTAGATGTGAACAATCTTTCCTCTGACCAAGGTTCGATAGTCATAGAGGGCAGTTCCAGATATTCTCTGCCTGTCTGTTTGCCATAGATTAGCGTAGAACTCCTGAACCATATTCCTTCCCACTTTTGTTTCAGGATTAGCTAGGATTTCCCAGTTCTTGTTTCGAATTTGCTCTTGGATCTCCGGATATTCATCTTCTTTCATATCAAATTTAACTTCCGGGTTCACTGATCTTAGACCCATTATTTTATAGTAATGGTCGAATGTTCTTTGGTTAAGAACTTCCCTTGATTCCAAAGTGGTTTTGGAATACTCTCTTTCTTACCTCTTGGAGTGGGTTATTTTCCTTTAGGAGCCATGATCTTAGTGGGTATGGTTTAGTGATCATGAATAAACACACCAAACTTAGAGGTTTGCTTGTCCTCAAGCAAAAGAAAAGAAAGGAGAGGGATAGAAGGAGAGCTAGTGTCGAATGGTGGATGAGAGGAAGGAGGCCGAATGTGGATTTAAAGAGAGGGGGTGGGTTTTCGAAAATATTGAAGAAAGATAAGATAGAAGATATGATTTATAAAGATAAATATGATAAGAAAAAGATATAATTTAAAATTAAAAAATTGTGAATGATATTTGAAAAAGATAAATCTGAATTTTTATTTTGAAAAAGATTTTAAAAGATAATTGAGTTTTGAAAAATTTGAAAAAGAGTTGGATTGGATTGGAAAAAGATTTGTATTTATGGATTAAGATACATTTGATATTTTTGAAAAAGGGTTTTTAGAAATTAGGATTAAAATTTTTGGAAATAAAGGATGAGAATTTGTAACATGTTTATGCAAGAAATCATGAATTGGAAAAAAAATTGAAGTAAAAACAAATTTACCTCCTCCCCACCATCCTGGCATTAAACGCCCAAACGCTGCATGTTTTGGGCGTTTAACGCCCATGTGCAGCTTCTCCTGGGCATTCAACGCCCAGCTGTTGCTTCTTTCTGGCGTTAAATGCCAAGAACTCCTTTGTCACTGGGCATTTTTCTGAACGCCCAGGATGCTGTAAATCTGGCGTTGAACGCCCAGAAGGTGCTTCTTTCTGGTGTTCAACGCCCAGAAGATGCTCCTTTCTGGCGTTTAACGCCCAGATGGCTATCCTTACTGGCGTTGAACGCCCAGTAGGTGCTTCTTTTGGGCGTTCAACGCCCAAAACAGCTTTTACTGGCATTTTTGCACCAGTGAGCTTCCTTTTTGCTGTTTTATCCTCTGGATCCTTCTGTAACTCTGTGAACTTAAGCAATTGCTATTTTACCTTGAAGATAATTGACATATACCTGTAAAAATCAATTAATTAACAAATAAGCTTTGTAAATGGCTGGGTTGTCTCCTAGCAAGCGCTTCTTTATTGTCTTTAGCTGGACTATTACTGAGCTCTAATTAAGTCTCAGTTTTGAGCATTCTTGCTCAAAACTGCTTTCAAGATAATGTTTGACTCTCTGTCCATTAACAATGAACTTTTTGTTAGAATCATTATCCTGAAGCTCTACGTATCCATATGGTGACACACTTGTAATCACATATGGTCCTCTCTATTGGGATTTCAATTTCCCGGGGAATAATTTGAGCCTAGAATTAAATAGCAGAACTTTTTGCCCTGGCTCAAAGACTCTGGATGACAGTTTCTTATCATGCCATCTTTTTGCTTTCTCCTTGTAAATTTTTGCATTTTCGAAAGCATTGAGTCTGAATTCCTCTAGCTCATTTAACTGGAGCAATCGTTTTTCTCCAGCTAACTTGGCATCAAGGTTTAGGAATCTGGTTGCCCAGTAGGCCTTATGTTCCAATTCCACTGGCAAGTGACAGGCCTTTCCATACACAAGCTGGTATGGAGAGGTCCCTATAGGAGTCTTGAATGCTATTCTGTATGCCCACAGAGCATCATCTAAGCTTCTTGCCCAATCCCTTCTACGGTTAATCACAGTCCGTTCCAGGATTCTTTTAAGTTCTCTATTAGAGACTTTTAGCTTGCCCATTTGTCTGTGGATGATATGGAGTGGCTACCCTGTGGCTAACTCCATATTGAACCAAAGCAGAGTAAAGCTGTTTATTGTAGAAATGAGTGCCCCCATCACTGATTAATATTCTAGGGGTACCAAATCTGCTGAAGATGTGTTTCTGGAGGAATTTCAGCATTGTCTTAGTGTCATTAGTGGGTGTTGCAATAGCTTTCACCCATTTGGATACATAATCCACTGCCACCAGAATATAAGTGTTTGAGTATGATGGTGGGAAAGGCCCCATGAAGTCAATACCCCATACATCAAACAACTCAATCTCCAAAATCCCTTGTTGAGGCATGGCATAACTATGAGGCAGATTGCCAGATCTTTGGCAACTGTCACAATTAAGTACAAACACTCAGGAATCTTTATAGAGAGTAGGCCAGTAGAAGCCACATTGGAGGACTCCTGTGGCTGTTCGCTCACTTCCAAAATGTCCTCCATATTGTGATCCATGGCAGTGCCAGAGGATCTTCTGTGCTTCTTTTTTAGGCACACATCTATGGATTACTCCGTCTGCACATCTCTTGAAGAGATATGGTTCATCCCAAAGATAGTATTTTACATCCGTGATTAATTTCTTTGTTTGCTGCCTACTGTACTCTTTGGGTATGAATCTTACTGCCTTGTAGTTTGTAATGTCTGCAAACCATGGCACCTCCTGGATGGCAAAGAGTTGCTCATTTGGAAAGTTTTCAGAGATCTCGGTAAGAGGGAGGGACGCCCCTTCTACTGGTTCTATTCGGAACAGGTGATCTGCTACTTGATTCTCTGTCCCTTTTCTGTCTCTTATTTCTATATCAAACTCTTGCAGAAGCAGCACCCATCTTATGAGTCTGGGTTTTGAATCCTACTTTGTGAGTAGATATTTAAGAGCAGCATGGTCAGTGTACACAATCACTTTTGATCCTACTAAATAAGATCTGAACTTGTCAATGGCGTAAACCACTGCAAGTAGCTCTTTTTCTGTGATTGTGTAGTTCTTTTGTGCGTCATTTAGAACACGACTGGCATAATAAATGACGTGCAGAAGCTTGTCATGCCTTTGTCCCAATACTGCACCAATGTTATGGTCACTGGCATCACATATTAATTCAAATGGTAATGTCCAGTCTAGTGCAGAGATGACTAGTGCTGTGACTAGCTTAGCTTTCAGAGTTTCAAATGCCTGCAGACACTCTTTATCAAAGATAAATGGGGTGTCAGCAGCTAGCAGATTACTCAGAGGTTTGGCGATTTTTGAAAAATCCTTTATAAACCTCTTATAAAATCTTGCATGCCCTAGAAAGCTTCTGATTGCCTTAACATTGGTAGCTGGTGGTAATTTTTCAATTACCTCTACCTTAACTTGATCCACTTCTATTCCCTTGTTCCAAAATTTTGTGCCCAAGGACAATTCCTTCAGTCACCATAAAGTGACATTTCTCCTAGTTTAAAACCAGGTTAGTCTCTTGGCACCTCTTTAGAACAAGTGCTAGATGGTCAAGACAGGAGCTGAATGAGTCTCCAAATACTGAAAAGTCATCCATGAAGACTTCCAGAAATTTTTCCACCATATCAGAGAAAATTGAGAGCATGCACCTTTGAAAGGTTGCAGGTGCATTACACAAGCCAAATGGCATCCTTCTGTATGCAAATACTCCAGATGGACATGTGAATACTGTTTTCTCTTGATCTTGGGGATCTACTGCAATTTGATTATAACCTGAATATCCATCCAGGAAGTAGTAGTATTCATGACCTGCTAGTCTTTCTAGCATCTGGTCTATAAATGGTAAAGGAAAATGATCCTTTCTGGTAGCTGTATTGAGCCTTCTATAATCAATACACATACGCCACCCTGTAACTGTTCTTGTAGGAACCAGTTCATTTTTTTCATTATGAACCACTGTCATGCCACCTTCTTAGAGACGACTTGGACAGGGCTTACCCAGGGGCTATCAGAAATAGGATAAATAATCCCAGCCTCTAGTAATTTAGTGACCTCCTTCTGCACCACCTCCTTCATGGCTGGATTCAGCCGCCTTTGTGGTTGAACCACTGGCTTAGCGTCACCCTCCAATAAGATCTTGTGCATGCATCTGGCTGGGCTAATACCCTTAAGATCACTAATGGACCACCCAAGAGCTGTCTTGTGTGTCTTTAGTACTTGAATTAGTGCTTCCTCTTCCTGTGGCTCTAAGGTAGAGCTTATGATTACAGGAAAGGTATCACCTTCTCCCAGAAATGTATATTTCAGGGATGGTGGTAATGGTTTGAGCTCGGGTTTAGGAGGTTTCTCCTCTTCCTGAGGGATTTTCAGAGGTTCTATTATTCTCTCTGATTCCTCCAGATCAGGCTGAACATCTTTAAAGATATCCTCCAGCTCTGATTCGAGACTCTCAATCATATTGATCTCTTTTACCAAAGAGTCAATAATATCAATGCTCATGCAGTCATTTGGGGTGTCTGGATGCTGCATAGCTTTGACAACATTCAACTTGAACTCATCCTCATTGACTCTCAAGGTTACTTCCTCTTTTTGAACATCAATAAGGGTTCGGCCAGTTGCTCGGAAAGGTCTTCCTAGAATGAGAGTTGCACTCTTGTGCTCTTCTATTTCCAGCACCACAAAGTCAGTAGGAAAGGCAAATGGCCCAACCTTGACAATCATGTCTTCAATCACACCTGATGGATATTTAATGGAGTCATCAGCAAGTTGGAGACATATCCAGGTTGGTTTGACTTTTTCAGTCAAACCAAGCTTTTTGATAGTAGATGCAGGTATTATGTTGATACTTGCCCCAAGATCACATAGAGCTTGCTTGGTACAAGTACCTTCTAATGTGCATGGTATCATAAAACTTTCGGGATCTTTAAGCTTCTCAGGTAAGCTTTTCAAAATGACTGCACTACATTCTTCAGTGAGGTAAACTTTTTCAGTTTCCCTCCAATCCTTCTTATGACTTAAGATCTCTTTCATGAACTTAGCATAAGAGGGAATTTGCTCAAGTGCCTCTGCAAACGAAATCTTTATTTCAAGAGTCCTGAGATAGTCTGCAAAGCGAGTAAATTGCTTATCCTGTTCCGTTTGGCAGAATTTCTGAGGATAAGGCATTTTGGCTTTGTATTCCTCAACCTTAGTTGCTGCAGGTTTATTGCCTACAGATGTGGGTTGAGAAGCCTTTTTAGATGGGTTATTATCAGCACTTGTATGTGTCTGATCCCCCATTGACATTTGAATGCCAGGGGTGGAAGCTGGAGTGGCGTTAGATGCCAACTCCTTACTTGTTTCTGGCGTCTGAATGCCAGAACTGTGCTCCTTTTGGGCGTTCAATGCCAAATCCTTGCTTGTTTCTGGCGTTGAACGCCAGGACTGAGCATGGTTTGGGCGTTCAGCGCCAGCTTTCCACCTATTTTCTGGTGTTTGAGCCCCAAAATTGTTCCTCCTTGGGCTCTTACTATCCTCAGATAGATTTTGGGTAGTTTGCTCATTTCTTGGCTTCTTGCTACCTTGAAGTGAGGTATTTAATGTTTTCCCACTTCTTAATTGAACTGCTTGGCACTCTTCTGTTATTTGTTTTGATAACTGTTGTTCTGTTTGCTTCAACTGTACTTCCGTATTCATATTAGCCATTCTTGTTTCTTGTAGTATTTCCTTGAATTCGGCTAGCTGTTTTGTTAGAAAATCCAGTTGCTGATTGAATTCAGTAACTTGTTCTATAGGACTCAGTTCAGTAGCTACTATTTTAGCCTCTTCTTTCATGGAAGGTTCACTGCTTAGGTACCGACGCTGATTTCTGGCAACTATATCAATGAGCTCTTGAGCTTATTCTATTGTCTTTCTCATGTGTATAGATCCACCAGCTGAGTGGTCTAGGGAAATCTGAGCTCTTTCTGTAAGCCCATAGTAGAAGATGTCTAACTGCACCCACTTTGAAAATATTTCAGAGGGGCATTTTCTTAGCATCTCTCTGTATCTCTCCCAAGCATCATAAAGAGAGTCATTATCTCCTTGTTTGAAGCCTTGGATGCTCAGCCTTAGCTGTGTCATCCATTTTGGAGAAAAATAGTGATTCAGGATTTTTTTGGCAGCTGTTTCCATGTCTTTATCATGTCCTTAGGTTGGTTATTTAACCACTTCTTAGCTTGGTCTTTTACAGAAAATGGGAACAGTAATAGCCTGTAGACATCCTGATCTACCTCCTTATCATGTACTGTGTCAGCAATTTGTAAAAACTGTGTCAGAAACTTTGTAGGTTCTTCTTGTGGAAGACCAGAATACTGGCAACTTTGCTGCACCATGATAATGAGCTGAGGATTCAACTCAAAACTACTAACTCCAATGGAGGGTATATGGTTCACGAAATTGCAATCACACTTTTGCAATTTCACACAACTAACCAGCAAGTGCACTGGGTCGTCCAAGTAATACCTTACGTGAGTAAGGGTCGATCCTACGGAGATTGTTGGCTTAAAGCAAGCTATGGTTACCTTGTAACTCTTAGTTAGGATATCAATAATTATCAGGTTTAATTGTGAAAAGTAAAAGAATATGAATAGGTACTTGTTTTGCAGTAATGAAGAACAGGTTGAGGTTTTGGAGATGCTCTATCTTCTTAATCTCTGCTTTCCTACTGTCTTCTTCTTCATGCACGCAAGACTCCTTCCATGGCAAGCTGTATGTAGGGTTTCACCGTTGTCAATGACTACCTCTCATCCTCTCAGTGAAAATGTTCAACGCGCTTTGTCACAGCACGGCTAATCATCTGTCGATTCTTAATCAGGTTGGAATAGAATCCAGTGATTCTTTTGCGTCTATCACTAACGCCCAGCCTTCAGGAGTTTGAAGCTCGTCACGGTCATTCAATCCTTGAATCCTACTCAGAATACCACAGACAAGGTTTAGACCTTTCGGATTCTCTTGAATGCCGCCATCAATTCTAGCTCATACCACGAAGATTCTGATTAAGAAATCCAAGAGATATCTATTTAATCTAAGGTAGAACGGAGGTGGTTGTCAGGCACACGTTCATAGGTGAGAATGATGATGAGTGTCACGGATCATCACATTCATCAAGTTTAGGAACAAGTGATATCTTAGAATAGAAGCAAGCGTGATTGAATGAAAAACAATAGTAGTTGCATTAATCCATCAAGACACAGCAGAGCTCCTCACCCCCAACCATGGGGTTTAGAGACTCATGCCGTAGAAGGTACAATAAGAAATGTGTAAAGTGTCATGAGGTAGAGATACAATATCAAAAGGTCCTATTAATAGTGAACTAGTAACCTAGGGTATATAGAAATGAGTAAATGACGTAAAAATCCACTTCCGGGGTCCACTTGGTGTGTGCTTGGGCTGAGCATTGAAGCTTTCATGTGTAGAGACTTTTTCTGGAGTTAAACGCCAGCTTTTATGCCAGTTTGGGCGTTTAACTCCAATTTTTGTGCCAGTTCTGGCGTTAAACGCCGGGAATTCTGAAGCTGATTTGCAACGCCGGTTTGGGCCATCAAATCTCGGGCAAAGTATGGACTATTATAAATTGCTGGAAAGCCCAGGATGTCTACTTTCCAACGCAATTGAGAGCGCACCAATTGGGCTTCTGTAGCTCCGAAAAATCCACTTCGAGTGCAAAGAGGTCAGAATCCAACAGCATCTGCAGTCCTTTTCAGCCTCTGAATCAGATTTTTGCTCAGGTCCCTCAATTTCAGCCAGAAAATACCTGAAATCATAAAAAAACACACAAACTCATAGTAAAGCCCAGAAAAATGAATTTTAACTAAAAACTAATAAAAATATAATAAAAACTAACTAAAATATACTAAAAACATACTAAAAACAATGCCAAAAAGCGTATAAATTATCCGCTCATCACAACACCAAACTTAAATTGTTGCTTGTCCCCAAGCAATTGAAAATCAAAATAGAATAAAAAGAAGAGAATATACTATAGACTCCAAAATATCAAAGAAACTTAGCTCCAATTAGATGAGCAGGACTAGTAACTTTTTGCTTATGAACAGTTTTGGCATCTCACTTTATCCTTTGAAGTTTAGAATGATTGGCATCTATAGGAACTCAGAACTCAGATAGTGTTATTGATTCTCCTAGTTAAGTATGATGATTCTTGAACATAGCTACTTTATGAGTCTTGGCTGTGGCCCAAAGTACTCTGTCTTCCAGTATTACAACCGGATACATACATGCCACAGACACATGACTGGGTGAACCTTTTCAGATTGTGACTCAGCTTTGCTAGAGTCCCCAATTAGAGGTGTCCAGGGTTCTTAAGCACACTCTTTTTGCCTTGGATCACCTAAAAAAAATTTTTTTTTGACTGCTTTTTCTTGCTTCAAGAATCAATTTGATGATTTTTTAGATCCTCAATAACATTTCTCCTTTTCCATCATTCTTTCAAGAGCCAACAAGTTTAACATTCTTTAATCAACAAATTCAAAAGACATATGCACTGTTCAAGCATTCATTCAGAAAACAAAAATTATTGTCACCACATCAAACTAATTCAACTAGTTTCAGAGATGAATTCGAAATCCTGTACTTCTTGTTCTTTTGTGATTAAAGCATTTTTCATTTAAGAGAGGTGATGGATTCATAGGACATTTATAGCTTTAAGGCATGAATCTTAAATTTTATTAATCATGAATTAAGAACAAGACTCAAAAATAGATATAAGATAAGACTAATAGTAATAGAAAACAAAATTTTAAATGACTCTAAAATAGACTCCTAATGATAGAGATTATCACAGAGTTAGGACTCAACAACCTTGATCTTGAGAAGTGGATGCTCCCTCAACTTGTGGGGTATTTGGCCCTTCAAGGGAGAGCTTCGGCGCTTCAGCTCCTGTAGCTCACGCCCCTGCTTCTCTTGTTCCTTCAGCAATTTGCAGAGCATGCAGTTTTGATTCTGCTGTTCTTCCTAATTTGTTCCATAGCTTCTTGCAGCTTGGCAACAGATGCTTCTAGGCGAGTCCAGTAGTCAATTTCAGAAAGTTCAGCGAGGAACTCCTGCGCCCTCCTTTTGATAGAGTTATCTTGCATTTGTCCTTCCATTGACCTCTTGGTGATTGGGTGCTCAACTGGGATGAATTCATCTACTCCTATCCTCACCCCAGCATCTTTACATAGCAAAGAGATTAAGCTTGGGTAAGCCAGTTTGGCTTTAGTGGAGTTCTTATTTGCAATTGTGTAAATCTCATAAGCAATCAGATGATGAATCTCCACTTCTTTTTCCAGCATAATGCAATGAATCATCACTGCTCTCTTGATAGTAACCTCAGAACGGTTACTAGTGGGCAAGATGGAACGCCCTATAAAGTCCAACCAGCCTCTTGTAACTGGTTTGAGATCTCCCCTCTTGAGTTGGTTTGGGACACCTTTTGAATTGGTCATCCACTTGGTTCCAGGGAGGCATATGTCCTCTAGAACTTGATCCAACCCCTTATCTACTCTCACCATTCTCCTATTAAAGGATTCAGGATCATCTTGTAGTTGAGGCAATTTGAAGACCTCTCTTATTTTGTCCAGATGGAAGTAAATAATTCTCCCTCTGACCATGGATCTGTAGGTATGAAAAGCAGTTCCAGTCATTCTTTGCTTATCTGTCAGCCACAGATTTGAGTAGAATTCCTGAACCATGTTTCTTCCAACCTTTGTCTCAGGGTTGGTTAGAACTTCCCATCCTCTGTTTCGAATTTGCTCTTGGATCTCTGGATATTCATCTTCTTTCAGATAAAATTTAACTTCCGGGATCACTAACCTTAGACCCATTATTTTGTGGTAATGGTCTGCATGTTCTTTGGTTAAGAACCTCTCTTGACTCCAAAGATCCTTTGGAGCATTCTCTTTCTTGCCTCTTGAATTGGTTTGTTTTCCTTTGGGAGCCATGATCTTGATGAGCCTTAGCTTAGTGATCACGGAAAAACACACCAAACTTAGAGGTTTGCTTGTCCTCAAGCAAAAGAAAGGAAAGAGGAGAGAGAGGAGGAGAGCAAATTCGAATGGTGGGGAAAGGGGGATGGCCGAACGTATATTTATAAGGGAGGGGGGAGAGATTTCAAAAATTTTGAAAGAGATTTGAGAAGATATGGAAAGAATTTGAGAGATATTTGAGTTTTTTTTTTGAAGAATATTGGGAAAGGATTTGAGAGAGATTTGAAGAATGATTTTAAATTTTGAAAATTTGAAGGTGAATGATGAAAGTTTGAAATGTGTTTATGTAGAAAATTATGGATCAAAACAGGAAAGTTTGAAAAAATTTGAAGTGGAAAGCAAAATCTCTGACCCCCACCCATCTGGCGTTAAATGCCCAGAATGGTATCCATTCTGGCGTTTAACGCCCAAATGTTGGCCAATATGGGCGTTTAACGCCCAGCCAGGTACCCTGGCTGGCGTTAAACGCCAGAAACCCCTTCATCACTGGGCGTTTTGCTAAACGCCCAGGATGCTGCACACCTGGCGTTAAACGCCCAGAATGGTGCCCATTCTGGCGTTTAACGCCCAAAATGGTACCTTTACTGGCGTTAAACGCCCAGAATGGTGCCCATTCTGGCGTTTAACGCCCAGAGTACCCCTTACTGGCATTTTTTCGCCAGCAAGCTCCTTTTCTCTGCTTTTTGCACTGAATCCTTCTATAACTCTGTGAATTCCTTCAATTTTGATGATCACCCTTTGAGAATATGTATCAAACTTTTATTAAACAAAACAGATAACCTGCTAATGACTGGGTTGCCTCCCAGCAAGCGCTTCTTTACTATCTTTAGCTGGACCTTTTACTGAGATTCATTCAAGCCTCAGTTTTGAGCATTCTTGCTCAAAATTGCTTTCAAGATAATGTTTGATCCTCTGTCCATTAACAATGAACTTTTTGTCAGAATTAATATCCTGAAGCTCAACATATCCATATGGTGACACTCCTGTAATCACATACGGACCCCTCCACCGGGATTTAAGTTTTCCTGGGAACAGTTTGAGCCTAGAGTTGAAGAGTAGAACTTTTTGTCCTGGCTCAAAGACTTTGGATGACAACTTCTTGTCATGCCACTTCTTTGCCTTTTCCTTATAAATTTTTTCATTTTCAAAGGCACTGAGTCTAAATTCATCTAGCTCATTTAGCTAGAGTAATCTTTTTTCACCAGCTAACTTAGCATCCAGGTTTAGGAATCTGGTTGCCCAGTAGGCTTTATGTTCCAGTTCCACGGGCATATGACAGGCCTTGCCATACACAAGTTGGTATGGAGAGGTTCCTATAGGAGTCTTGAATGCTGTTCTGTATGCCCACAGAGCATCATCCAAGCTCTTTGCCCAATCCTTTCTACCGGCAATTACAGTCCATTCTAGGATTCTTTTTAGCTCTCTGTTAGAGACTTCAGCTTGCCCATTTGTCTGTGGATGATACGGAGTTGCTACTTTGTGGCTAATTCCATATCGGACCATAGCAGAGTACAGCTGTTTATTGCAGAAATGAGTGCCTCCATCACTGATGAGTACTCTGGGAACACCAAACCTACTGAAGATGTATTTCTGGAGGAATTTCAGCATGGTCTTAGTATCATTAGTGGGTGTAGCAATTGCTTCTACCCATTTAGATACATAGTCCACTGCCACCAGAATGGAAGTGTTTGAGTATGATGGTGGAAACGGACCCATGAAGTCAATACCCCATACATCAAACAATTCAATCTCTAGAATTCCTTGTTGAGGCATGGCGTATCCATGTGGCAAGTTACCAGCTCTTTGGCAACTGTCACAGTTACGCACAAACTCTCGGGCATCTCTATAGAGAGTAGGCCAGTAGAAGCCACATTGGAGGACCTTAGTGGCTGTTCACTCACTTCCGAAATGCCCCCATACTGTGATCCATGGCAATGCCACAGGATCCTTTGTGCTTCCTCTATAGGTACACATCTGCGTATCATTCCGTCTGCACATCTCTTAAAGAGATATGGCTCATCCCATAGATAGTACTTGGCATCTGAAATTAATTTCTTTCTTTGCACCCTACTGTACTCCTAGGGTATGAACCTCACATCTTTATAATTTGCAATATCTGCAAACCATGGAGCTTCCTGAATGGCAAAGAGTTGCTCATCTGGGAAAGTCTCAGAGATCTCAGTAGAAGGGAGGGACGCCTTAGCTACTGGTTCTATTCGGGACAGATGATCAGCTACTTGGTTCTCTGTCCCTTTTCTGTCTCTTATTTCTATATCAAACTCTTGCAGAAGCAGCACCCACCTTATGAGCCTGGGTTTTGAATCCTGCTTTGTGAGTAAGTATTTAAGAGCAGCATGGTCAGTGTACACAATCACTTTTGACCCTACCAAATAGGATCTAAACTTGTCAATGGCATAGACTACTGCAAGTAACTCTTTTTCTATGGTTGTGTAATTCTTCTGTGTGTCATTTAGAACACGGCTAGCATAATAAATGACGTGCAGAAGTTTGTTATGCCTCTGTCCCAACACTGCACCAATGGCATGGTCACTGGCATCACACATTAGTTCGAATGGCAATGTCCAGTCTGGTGCAGAGATGATTGGTGCTGTGACCAGCTTGGCTTTCAGGGTCTCAAATGCCTGTAGACACTGTGTGTCAAACACAAATGGTGTGTCAGCAGCTAGCAGGTTGCTTAGAGGTTTTGCAATTTTTGAAAAATCCTTTATAAACCTTCTGTAGAATCCTGCATGCCCCAGAAAGCTTCTGATTACCTTAACATTGGCAGGTGGTGGTAATTTTTCAATTACCTCTACCTTTGCTTTATCCACCTCTATTTCCTTGCTTGAAATTTTGTGCCCAAGGACAATTCCTTCAGTCACCATAAAGTGACATTTCTCCTAGTTTAAGACCAGGTTAGTCTCTTGGCACCTTTTTAGGACAAGTGCTAGGTGGTTAAGACAGGAGCTGAATGAGTCTCCATATACTGAGAAGTCATCCATGAAGACTTCCAAGAACTTCTCCACCATATCAGAGAAGATGGATAGCATGCATCTCTGAAAAGTTGCAGGTGCATTACACAGACCAAAAGGCATTTTTCTGTAGGCAAACATGCCAGAAGGGCAAGTGAATGCTGTTTTCTCTTGGTCCTGAGGATCTACTGCAATTTGGTTGTAACCTGAATAGCCATCCAAAAAGCAGTAATAATCATGACCAGCTAGTCTTTCTAGCATTTGGTCTATGAACGGTAAAGGAAAATGATCATTTCTGGTGGATGTATTGAGTCTTCCGTAGTCAATACACATACGCCACCCTGTAACTGTTCTTGTAGGAACCAGTTCATTCTTTTCATTATGAACCACTGTCATGCCTCCCTTTTTGGGGACAACTTGGACAGGGCTCACCCAGGGGCTATCAGAAATAGGATAAATAATCCCAGCCTCTAGTAATTTAGTGACCTCTTTCTGCACCACCTCCTTCATGGCTGGATTTAGCCGCCTTTGTGGTTGAACCACTGGTTTGGCATTATCCTCCAATAGGATCTTGTGCATGCATCTTGCTGGGCTAATGCCCTTAAGATCACTTATGGGCCACCCAAGAGCTGTCTTGTGTTTTCTTAGCACTTGAATTAGTGCTTCCTCTTCCTGTGGATTTAAAGCAGAGCTTATGATCACTGGAAAAGTGTCACCCTCTCCCAGAAATGCATACTTCAGGGATGGTGGTAGTGGTTTGAGCTCAGGTTTGGAGGCTTATCCTCTTCCTGAGGAATTTTCAAAAATTCTTTTGTTTCCTCTGGTTCTTCCTGATCAGGCTGAACCTCCTTGAAGATGTCCTCTAGCTCTGACTCTAGACTTTCAGTCATATTGATCTCTTCCACCAAAGAGTCAATAATGTCAGTGCTCATGCAGTCATTTGGTGTGTCTGGATGCTGCATAGCTTTTACAGCATTCAACTTGAACTCATCCTCATTGACTCTCAGGGTCACTTCCCCTTTTTGTACATCAATAAGAGTTCGTCCAGTTGCTAGGAAAGGTCTTCCTAGGATGAGAGTTGCACTCTTGTGCTCCTCTATTTCCAGCACTACAAAGTCAGTTGGAAAGGCGAATGGCCCAACCTTGACAATTTTTCAGTTTCTCTCCAATCCTTCTTATGACTTAAGATCTCTTTCATGAACTTAGCATAAGAGGGTATTTGCTCAAGTGCCTCTGCAAACGGAATCTTTATTTCAAGAGTCCTTAGATAGTCTGCAAAGCAGGCAAATTGCTTATCCTGTTCTGCTTGGCAGAGTTTCTGAGGATAAGGCATCTTGGCTTTATATTCTTCAACCTTAGTTGCTGCAGGTTTATTCCTTGCAGAGGTGGTTGGAGAAGCCTTTTTAGAGGGGTTACTATCAGCACTCTCAGGTGTCTGATTCCTCATTGGCGTTTGAACGCCAGGATTGGGTGAGGAATGGGCGTTTAACGCCAACTTTTCCCCTTTTCTAGCGTTTGAACGCCAGAACTGGGCAAGGAATGGGCGTTTAACGCCAGCTTTTCCCCCTTTTCTGGCGTTTGAACGCCAAGAGTATTCCTCTCTGGGCTCTTACTATCCTCAAAGGGATTTTGGGCAGTGGTTTGGTTATCCTCTGTCAATTGTTCCCTTCTTGGCTTTTTGCTACTTTGAGCAGTGTTATTCAATGTCTTCCCACTCCTCAGTTGAACTGCTTGGCATTCTTCTGTTATCTGTTTAGATAACTGCTGTTTTGTCTGATTCAACTGTGATTCTATGTTCTTGTTGGCAATTTTAGTTTTTTGGAGCATCTCTTTAAATTCTGCCAACTGTTTTGTCATCAGGAGTAATTGCTTATTAAGCTCAACAATCTGTTCTTGAGGATTAGTATCAGTAGCTACTGCCATAGCTTCTTCTTTTGTAGAGGGCTCACTGCTAGAGTACAAATGTTGACTTCTAGCAACAGTATCTATGAGTTCTTGAGCCTCTTCAATCGTCTTCCTCATATGAATAGATCCACCAGCTGAGTGGTCTAGAGACATCTGAGCTTTTTCTGTAAGCCCATAGTAGAAGATGTCTAACTGTACCCACTCTGAAAACATTTCAGAGGGGCATTTTCTTAACATACCTCTATACCTCTCCCAGGCATTATAAAGGGATTCATTATCCTCTTGTTTAAAGCCTTGGATGTCCAGCCTTAGTTGTGTCATCCTTTTTGGAGGGTAAAATTGATTCAGGAATTTGTTTGATAACTGTCTCCATGTTTTTATGCTTGCTGTGGGTTAGTTATTCAACCACCTCTTAGCTTGATCTTTTACAGCGAATGGAAACAGTAATAATCTGTGGACATTCTGATCCACCTCTTTATCACGTACTGTGTCAGCAATTTGTAAGAATTGTGCTAGAAACTCAGTAGGTTCTTCCTGTGGAAGACCGGAATACTGGCAATTTTGTTGCACCATGATAATGAGTTGAGGATTTAGCTCAAAGCTGCTTGCTTTAATGGGAGGTATACAGATGATACTCCCATATGCAGCTATAATGGGGTTAGCATATGACCTCAGAGTCCTTCTGGACTGCTCAATTCCACTTAGGTCCATGATGGAGAAAGGGAAATGATATGGATTCACAAGTAAAGTATAAAATATATTATTATTATATATTTTTTTAATTTGACCGAAAATAATAAAATAAAACCAAAGGAAAATAAAATCAAATTTTCGAAAACTAAAAGAAAATAAGATCAAAGCAAATTGAAAACTAAATCAATTAATTAATTAAAAAGATTTTGGAATTAGCAATTGAAAAGATATGATTGAAAATTATTTTGAAAAAGATTTGATTTTTGAAATGAGGAAAGACAAAAACAACAAAATGACACCAAACTTAAAATTTTTAGAAAATCAAACACAAATTTTCAAAAATTTAAAGGAAAACACAAAGAAGACACCAAACTTAGAATATGAAACTAAACTCAAATAAAAGACTCTAAACCAACAAAAATAAAACAGTCCTAATCTAAGCAACAAGATAAACCGTCAGTTGTCCAAACTCGAACAATCCCCGGCAACGGCGCCAAAAACTTGGTGCACGAAATTGCAATCACACTTTTGCAATTCCGAACAACTAACCAGCAAGTGCACTGGGTCGTCCAAGTAATACCTTACGTGAGTAAGGGTCGATCCCACGGAGATTGTTGGCTTGAAGCAAGCTATGGTTACCTGGTAACTCTTAGTCAGGATATCAATAATTATCAGGTTTAATTGTGAAAAGTAAAAGAACATGAAATAGGTACTTGTTTTGCAGTAATGGAGAACAGGTTGAGGTTTTGGAGATGCTCTATCTTCTGAATCTCTGCTTTTCTACTGTCTTCTTCTTCATGCATGCAAGACTCCTTCCATGGCAAGCTGTATGTAGGGTTTCACCGTTGTCAATGGCTACCTCCCATCCTCTCAGTGAAAATGTTCAACGCGCTCTGTCACAGCACGGCTAATCATCTGTCGGTTCTCAATCAGGTTGGAATAGAATCCAGTGATTCTTTTGCGTCTGTCACTAATGCCCAGCCTTCAGGAGTTTGAAGCTCGTCACGGTCATTCAATCCTTGAATCCTACTCAGAATACCACAGACAAGGTTTAGACCTTCCGGATTCTCTTGAATGCCGCCATCAATTCTAGCTTATACCACGAAGATTCTGATTAAGGAATCCAAGAGATATCTACTCAATTTAAGGTAGAACGGAGGTGGTTGTCAGGCACACGTTCATAGGTGAGAATGGTGATGAGTGTCACGGATCATCACATTCATCAAGTTTAGGAACAAGTGATATCTTAGAATAGAAGCAAGCGTGATTGAATGAAAAACAGTAGTAGTTGCATTAATCCATCAAGACACAGCAGAGCTCCTCACCCCCAACCATGGGGTTTAGAGACTCATACCGTAGAAGGTACAATAAGAAACGTGTAAAGTGTCATGAGGTAGAGATACAATATCAAAAGGTCCTATTAATAGTAAACTAGTAACCTAGGGTATACAGAAATGAGTAAATGACGTAAAAATCCACTTCTGGGGTCCACTTGATGTGTGCTTGGGCTGAGCATTGAAGATTTCATGTGTAGAGACTTTTTCTGGAGTTAAACGCCAGCTTTTATGCCAGTTTGGGCGTTTAACTCCAATTTTTGTGCCAGTTCCGGCGTTAAACGCCGGGAATTCTGAAGTTGATTTGCAATGCCGGTTTGGGCCATCAAATCTCGGGCAAAGTATGAACTATTATACATTGCTGGAAAGCCCAGGATGTCTACTTTCCAACTCAATTGAGAGCGCGCCAATTGGGCTTTTGTAGCTCTGGAAAATCCACTTCGAGTGCAGGGAGGTCAGAATCCAACAACATCTGTAGTCCTTTTCAGCCTCTGAATCAGATTTTTGCTCAGGTCCCTCAATTTCAGTCAGAAAATACCTGAAATCACAGAAAAACACACAAACTCATATTAAAGCCCAGAAAAGTAAATTTTAACTAAAAACTAATAAAAATGTAATAAAAACTAACTAAAATATACTAAAAACATACTAAAAACAATGTCAAAAAGCGTATAAATTATCCGCTCATCAGTATACATATACTACTCCCATATGAAGCAGTAGTGGGGTTAGCATATGACCCCAGAGTCCTTCTAGACTGTTCATTTCCACTTAAGTCCATGATGGAGAAAGGGAGATGATGTGAATTTATTTTATTTATTTTATTATATATAAAAATTTTGAAATAATAAAATAAAATAAAATAAAATAAAGACGACAATAAAAATAAAAATAAAAAAGAGAATTTAAAAATATTTTATGAAGATTTTCGAAAAAGTGAGGAGAGAGAAAGTGGTTAGGATATTTTTGAAATTGAAATCTGAAATTTTTATATAAAAAAATTCGAAAATATGCCTTAAAAATAGTTAGAAAAGATATTTTTTTTGAATTTTGAATTTTATGATGAAAGAGAAAAACACACAAAAGACACAAGACTTAAAATTTTAAGATCTAATGCTCCTTGTTTTCGAAAATTTTAAAGGGAAAACATCAAGGAACACCAAACTTAAAAATTTTAAGATCAAAACACAAGAAAGACTCAAGAACACCTTGAAGATTCACAAGAACACCAAGAACAAAGAAAGAACACCAAACTTAAAATTTTTTAGAAAACCACAATAAAATTTTCGAAAATTAAAGAAAGATTAACAAGAAAACACCAATCTTAAAGTTTGGCACAAATTCAATCAAAGAGAAATTATTTTCGAAAAAAAAAATTTTAAAAAGAAGATACCCAATTACCAAGAACATAAACCAACGCTCTAGCCAATTGAGCTGTAAATGTAACACTTGTTTTAAAGAAGTATTTTTAATAACTAAAAATAAATTTTTTTTCGAAAACTAATGTTTTGAAAAAGCACAAGAAAAATAAGAAAAGACACAGAACAAGAAAAACTAAATATCAAACAAGAAAAATAAACAAGAACAACTTGAAGATCCAGGAAAAACAAAGAACACAAATTTGAAAATTTAAAGGAAAATATAAAATATGCAATTGACACCAAACTTAAAACATGACACTAAACTCACGAAAAATTAAAACTTTAATAAGGAAAAATAATATTTTTGAAAAAAAAATTGAAAAGAAAATAAAGGACTCAGAATTGATGACTCTATAGCAACAAAAATAAATTATTCCTAATCTAAGCAACAAAATAAACCTTTAGTTGTTCAAACTCGAACAATCTCCGGCAACGGCGCCAAAAACTTGGTGCACGGAATTGTAATCACTTATCTCAAATTTCAATTCTGGTACAACTAACCAGAAAGTGCACTGGGTCGTCCAAGTAATACCTTACGTGAGTAAGGGTTGATCCCACGGAAATTGTTGGCTTGAAGCAATCTATGGCTATCTTGTTATTCTTAGTCAGGATACCAATTATGATTATCAGTTGACTTGCAAATGAACATGAGGACATGGATTAAATAATACAAAGTTGGAATAAAAATAGTGAATGATGTTGAAAAATTGGAATTAGTTATTGTGCAATAATGGAGAATATGTTGGAGTTTTGGAGATGCTTTGTCTTCTGAATTTCTGTAACATAATGCTTCCTCACTTTCAAAAGTGCAAAATTCCTTCCATTGCAAGCTGTATGTAGGGCGTCACCGTTGTCAATGGCTACTTCCAATCCTCTCAATGAAAATGGTCCAAATGCTCTGTCACAGCACGGCTAATCATCTGTTGGTTCTCGATCATGTCAGAATAAGATCCATTGATCCTTTTGCGTCTGTCACTACGCCCAACAATCGCGAGTTTGAAGCTCGTCACAGCCATTCAATCTTTGAATCCTACTCGAAATACCACAGACAAGGTTTAGACTTTCCGGATTCTCTTGAATGCTGCCATCAATCCTAGCTTATACCACGAAGATTCTGATTAAGGAATCTAAGAGATACTCATTCAATCTTATGTAGAACGGAGGTGGTTGTCAAGCACACGTTCATGGGTTGAGGAAGGTGATGAGTGTCACGGATCATCACCTTCTTCATAGTGAAGCGCGAATGAACACCTTAGATAGGAACAAGCATGTTTGAATGGAAAACAGAAATAATTGCATTAATTCATCGAGACGCTGCAGAGCTCCTCACCCCCAACAATGGAGTTTAGAGACTCATGCCGTCAAAGAGTATGAAATTCAGATCTAAAAATGTCATGAGATACAAAATAGTTCTCTAAAAGTTGTTTAAATACTAAACCAGTAACCTAGGTTTACAGAATAATGCGTAAACTAAAAGGAATAGTGCAGAAATCCACTTCTGAGGCCCACCTAGTGTGTGATGGGGCTAAGACTTAAGCTTCTCATGTGCATGGGCTGTTTCTGGAGTTGAACGCCAAGTTGTAACCTGTTTCTGGCGTTGAACTCCAACTTGTAACCTGTTTCTGGCGCTGAACGCCAGACTACAACATGGAACTGGCATTGAACACCAGTTTACGTCATCTATCGTCGTGCAAAGTATAGACTATTATATATTGCTGGAAAGCCCTGGATGTCTACTTTCCAACCCAATTAAAAGCGCGCCAATTGGACTTCTGTAGCTCCAAAAAATCTATTCCGAGTACAGGGAGGTCAGAATCCAACGACATCAGCAGTCCTTTTTCAGCCTAAATCAGATTTTTGCTCAGCTCCATCAATTTCAGCCAGAAAATACCTGAAATCACAGAAAAACACACAAACTCATAGTGAAGTCCAGAAATATGATTTTTGCCTAAAAACTAATAAAAATCTACTAAAAACTAACTGAAACATACTAAAATCTACATGAAATTACCCCCAAAAAGCGTATAAAATATCCGCTCATCACTCTTGCTGTGATCTATGTGCCGACTGATGAGCGGATAATTTATACGTTTTTTGGCATTTTTTTAGTATGTTTTTAGTATGTTTTAGTTAGTTTTTATTATGTTTTTATTAGTTTTTAGTTAAAATTCACTTTTCTGGACTTTACTATGAGTTTGTGTGTTTTTCTGTGATTTCAGGTATTTTCTGGCTGAAATTGAGGGACCTGAGCAAAAATCTGATACAGAGGCTGAAAAGGACTGCAGATGCTGTTGGATTCTGACCTCCCTGCACTCAAAGTGGATTTTCCGGAGCTACAGAAGCCCAATTGGCGCGCTCTTAATTGCGTTGGAAAGTAGACATCCTGGGCTTTCCAGCAATGTATAATAGTTCATACTTTGTCTGAGATTTGATGGCCCAAACCGGCGTTGCAAATCAACTCCAAGAAAAGTCTCTACACATGAAAGCTTCAATGCTCAGCCCAAGCACACACCAAGTGGGCCCAGAAGTGAATTTTTATGTCATTTACTCATCTTTGTAAACCCTAGGCTACTAGTTCTCTACAAATAGGACCTTTTGCTATTGTATTTTCATCTTGGTAGCTATCTTGGAGAGTTTTATGCTATCTTAGATCACGTTTTGGGGGCTGGCCTCACGGCCATGCCTGAACCTTGTTCTTATGTATTTTCAACGGTGGAGTTTCTACACACCATAGATTAAGGTGTGGAGCTCTGCTGTACCTCGAGTATCAATGCAATTACTATTGTTCTTCTATTCAATTCAGCTTATTCTTGTTCTAAGATATTCATTCGCACCCAAGAACATGATGAATGTGATGATTATGTGACGCTCATCATCATTCTCACTTATGAATGCGTGCCTGACAACCACTCCCGTTCTACAAGCAAACAAGGCTTAAATGTTTATCTCTTGAATTCCTTAATCAGAATCTTCGTGGTATAAGCTAGAATTGATGGCGGCATTCAAGAGAATCCGGAATTTGTCTGTGGTATTCTGAGTAGGATTCAAAGATTGAATGACTGTGACGAGCTTCAAACTCCTGAAGGCTGGGCGTTAGTGATGCCAAGGCATCTTAGGCTAGTTTCACTAGCATTTTTCTGTTAGTTTTAGTTGTTTTATGCATTTTCTTGAGCTTAAAGTAACCAAGAATGGTTAAATGAATAACAAAGCAATGAACCATCCAAACAGTATGATTTTGATGCAAATTCCATGAGTTTTTAGTTATATTACTTGAATGCTATGAATGGAAGATTTCTCATGAAATTTTGCAAGACTTTGATGCAGTTGTTTGGATGATTTCAGGGAAGAAGAGGCTAGGCAAGGAAGCAACAAAATCAATAAAGGAAGCTTGAATATCACATGTGGAGTTTAAGTTCCAGTTTAAGCTTAAACTGGAACTTAAACTGCCAAGCCATATAATGCTGGGAACTATCAGTGGCGTTTAAGCTCCAGTTTAAGCTTAAACTGAAGCTTAAACGCCAGAATCATGAAAGCTGAGGAAAAGCTGAAAGTGGCGTTTAACCTCCAATTTAAGGTTAAACTGGAGGTTAAACGCCAGAAATGAGAAATGCACCAGGGAGCCATTTCCACGTTTAAGCTCCAGTTTAACCTTAAACTGGAGCTTAAACGTGTTCGACCAAATTTTCCTCCAGGGTTGCTTTCTTCATTTCCACGTTTAAGCTTCAGTTTAACCTTAAACTGAAGCTTAAACGTGTTCGACCAAATTCTCCTCCAGGGTTGCTTTCTTCATTTCCACGTTTAAGCTTCAGTTTAACCTTAAACTGGAGCTTAAACGTGTTCGACAATTCCACACTCCAGGGTTGCCTTCTTCCATTTCCACGTTTAAGCTTCAGTTTAACCTTAAACCGAAGCTTAAACGTGTTCGACTACTTTACCCTCCATGGTTGCTTTCTTCTATTTCCACGTTTAAGCTTCAGTTTAACCTTAAACTGAAGCTTAAACGTGCTTGAATTATACCACCTCCAGGAGTGTCCAACATTTAAGTTGCAGTTTAAGCTTAAACTGCAACTTAAACGCCACTATTTGAAAAGGTTTCTGGGCCAAAGATATTGCAGTTTAAGTTAGCATTTGAGCACAAACATTAACTTAAACGTACTCTGGTATGAAACCCAATTGAATATCATGGTTTATGGGATTGGGCCTGAAGAATTGATGAGTCTGGAATTTCAATTTGTTGAGTCATGTGTCATTACTTGATTATCACTAAGTTGGCTCAATGAATGTTACAGAATTGGATCAGCAGCCTCATCAGGATTATGGATCATAAACCCAAAGCAAAAGGAAATCAGGGAAAGGCCTCAAAGCCCAAGAAACACAACAGAAGCTCAATTTAGAAAGTGTATAAATAGGATAGAATTTAAGTTAGTTGGGGATTTTTTGGATCATTTTTCTAGTTTTCATACTTTTTGTAATTGAATTCAAAGCTATGACTCACTAAACCCCCTTTCATTGGGTTAGGGAGCTCTATTGTAATTCAATGAATCAATAATAGTTTTTATCTTCTTCTTCAATCTTTTCTCTTGAATTTTGTTAGAAAGCTTCTCGATCTAATTCCATTGGTTAGTTGTCTTGGGAAAGAAACTATCCATAATTGGAATCCTTCGGAACCTTGGGAAAGGAATGGAGGATTCATGCTAGAGAAGCTTTCTCACAGTGAATTGGATTGGGGTTTGGATGGATATTGTGACATGTAATCCTACCAAATTGTGGTTCATGAAACTGTGTGGTATAATCAGTGATCGAGCATCATCTCTTCTTATGAACATTTAAACCAAGGGATTGGGAATTTGTTTGTTTTTAGAGAGAATTGGTGAGCCAAGGGATTGGGATCCAATCATATAAGATTGCCAAGCAAAATTCAATGAATGCATTGGTTGAGGAAGGGATAAAAAAATGTTTTGATTCGGAGATCTCAATATCTCCTGAAACCCAATGAATTCCCCATTTCTGATCTACCACTTTCTCTTTACATTCTGCAATTAAATTCATGCAATTACCCCGATCCCTTTTTAATTTCAGCAATTTAGCTTCTCGCTCTTTAATTCATGCAATTTAAGATTCCGCAAATTTCAATTTCTTACCAATTACGTTTCCCGCAAATTTTACATTCCGCAATTCTCATCTAAATCTTGATTCCGCTCAACTAGAACACACTTCTAATCCGAATTGCTCACTCAACCAATCCTTGTGGGATTCGACCTCACTCTATTGTGAGTTTTTACTTGACGATAACCGGTGCACTTGCCGGAAGGAATTTTTGCCGATCGTGCAATTTCCTAAAATCGTAGCATCAAGTTTATGGCACCGTTGCCGGGGATTGGTTTTCGATTGACAATTCTCAAATTGGAAGTTAACTAGATTGAGCATTTTTCTTGTTTTGTTAATTCAGTTCAAGTTACTTGTTGAATTTTAATTTCTGCACTCTGTTACTTGCTTTCTTTCTTTATGCCTTTAAATTCAAGCAACTAACTCACTGACTCACTAACTATTTGAATTAATTCCTCAACTGCTCTAACCATACTCTTCCATTAACCAAGAGTATTTCACTTGTTTGTTGCCTGTGCTGTGTTCTTGTATGACAGGTAGGAGAGGAGAGACATCAACTCCTCTATATACCAAACCAGAGAGGACCCTTCATAAACTTAGAAGGGAAGCAAGAGGGAAGAGAGTACTGGGAGAAGAAGAATCTGAAGGAGAATCTGAGGACAATTTTGAGGAAGCTCTAGATCTCAACATGGATAGAGAAGTTCACAACCATGAGAGAGCTGATGGAAACAATGCCATTCCCGAGAGGAGGGTTCTTGGTTCATACATAAACCCAACCTCTGGGAATTGTGGTAGCAGTATTCAGAAACCACCAATTCAGGCCAACAATTTTGAACTCAAACCACAGCTAATATCACTGGTGGAGAATCATTGTTCATTTGGTGGGAGTGCTAATGAAGATCCAAACCAACATCTCACAAAATTCCTGAGAATTTGCGACACTGTGAAGTCCAATGGAGTCCAGGAAGATGCCTATAAACTGCTCATGTTCCCATTTTCACTTAGGGACAAGGCAGCTAAGTGGCTGGAATCATTCCCAAGGGGGAGCCTAACAACCTGGGATGAGGTGGAAAGCAAGTTTCTAGCACGTTTCTACCCCCCACAAAAGGTCAATAGGCTTCGATCTGAGGTTCAGACTTTTAGACAACAAGATGGTGAAACTCTCTACGAGGCATGGGAGAGGTTCAAGGATTTGACAAGGAAATGCCCACCAGACATGTTCCATGACTGGGTGCAATTGCATATTTTCTATGATGGACTTTCTTACGAATCAAGGAAGGCTGTAGACCATTCATCAGGAGGTTCATTGAACAGGAAAAAGACTGTGGAAGAAGCCATTGAAGTGATTGAGACAGTGGCTGAGAATGAGTACTACTATGCTTCAGAGAGACACAACACTAAGGGAGTCATGGAGCTGAACCATGTTGATACAATTCTAGCCCAAAACAAGGTGTTTACCAAGCAACTAGCAGAGCTCACCAGGAAATTAGAAACAAATCAAGTGGCTGCAATACACACACAAGATCAAGAGGAAGTAAGCACTGAAGGAGGTGATTGGGAAGAGGCCAACTATGTGGGAAATCAACAAAGGCAACCATATGATCCACATTCCAACACTTACAACTCAGGCTGGAAAAACCACCCAAACTTTGGGTGGGGAAACCAGCAAACTCAACCACAAAACCACAAACTTTACAACCCCAACCAACATAACAATTCCACATACCAAAACTCCAACCAAAGATCATACCAAGCCACACAAAACACTTACTCCCAACCACCATATCATGGCCTAAATAATCAGCCTGCCCAACCTAATCCGAACAAACAATTTCAAGATCAATTAAACAGGATAGAAGGAATGCTTGCAACCATGGGTCAAGACATAACCGAATTGAAAGCCTTTAAGGAAGAAGTAAATTCTAACTTGCAAAACCAAGGAGCTGCCATCCAGAAGCTAGAAAATCAAATTGGGTATTTGTCTAAGCAAACCCCTGGGCCAAGCGTTTCTCATGCTGCCAAGGCTATTGCAAGGGAAGAATGTAAGGCCATAACCCTCAGAAGTGAAAGAAAGCTAAAGGAGATCTCAAAGGAAACCACAGAGGATGAAGCAAAGGAAAATGTGAGAGACAAGGAACAGGGACAATCTTTTACACCGTCTGCAACAAAAGGAAAAGAAAAAGAGGTCCTGAAGCCTTATACACCCAAAGCACCATATCCTCAACGTTTGATGAAAAGTGAAAAGGATGGCCAATTCTCCAGATTTTTGGAGATTTTCAAGAAGCTTCAAATCAACATTCCGTTTGCTGAGGCAATAGAGCAAATGCCACTCTATGCAAAATTCTTAAAGGAATTAATGACCAAGAAGAGAAGCTGGAGAAATGAGGAAACTGTGTTGTTGACTGAAGAATGCAGTGCCATCATTCAACACAAATTGCCTCAGAAATTGAAGGATCCAGGCAGTTTCTAAATCCCCTGCATCATAGGAGAAGTCATAGTGGAGAAGGCCTTGTGTGACTTAGGGGCCAGTATCAATTTGATGTCTCTAACAATGATGAGAAGAATGAAGATTGAGGAAGCCAAACCAACAAGAATGGCCCTCCAATTGGCAGATCGAACTTTTAAATTCCCTCATGGGATAGTTGAGGATTTGTTGGTGAAAGTGGGAGATTTTATATTTCCTGCCGATTTTGTGGTGTTAGATATGGAGGAAGAAGCCAAAGCTTCGATAATCCTGGGAAGACCCTTCCTGGCTACTGCTGGAGCCATCATAGATGTCCAAAAGGGTGAACTCACTCTTAGACTACATGATGAGCAATTGGTGTTTAACGTATTCAAGGCAATGAGCTATCCATCAGAATCACTAAAGGAATGCATGAGGGTGGATGTAGTGGACATTGCAGTACAAGAAACCTTTGAGGAAACAACAAAGGAAGTGGCAGAGGAGGAGTTCACCAAGGATATTGAAGTTAGTGACATCAAGGCTGCTGAAATAACCATGCCAAGCATGCCAGAAAGAGTGAAAGAAGAGAAGGAAGCACCAACACCTGAGCTCAAAGCATTGCCCCCTAATCTCAAGTATGCATACTTGGGTAGTGATGAGAGCCATCCTGTTATCATTAGCTCTGCCCTGAGCCAAGAACAGGAAAAAGAATTGATCAAGGTGCTACAAACTCATCAAGATGCCATTGGATGGACCCTAGCTGATTTGAAGGGGATAAGTTCATCCATATGCATGCATAAAATCTTGTTAGAAGAGGATGCTAGACCCTCCATTCAAGCTCAGAGAAGATTGAATCCCGTCATGAAAGAAGTGGTACAAAAGGAGGTCATGAAGTTATGGCAGGCAGGGGTAATCTACCCCATTTCTGATAGCCCATGGGTTAGTCCCATCCATGTAGTTCCCAAGAAAGGTGGCATAACTGTGGTGCCAAATGAGAGGAACGAACTCATACCCACAAGAACTGTCACTGGGTGGAGGATGTGCATAGACTACAGGAAGCGCAATGAAGCCACCAGAAAAGATCATTTCCCACTCCCATTCATGGATCAGATGCTTGAAAGGCTTGCAGGACATGCTTACTATTGCTTTCTGGATGGATACTCAGGCTATAATCAGATAGTAGTTGATCCAAGAGATCAAGAGAAAACATCATTTGTTTGTCCATATGGAGTTTTTGCTTATAGACGCATGCCCTTTGGATTGTGCAATGCACCTTCCACTTTCCAAAGATGCATGCTGTCCATCTTTTCGGACATGATTGAAAAATTTATTGAGGTTTTCATGGATGATTTTTCTGTGTTTAGAGATTCTTTTCCTAGCTGCCTACACCACCTTGCCTTGGTGCTTAAGAGATGCCAAGAGACCAACCTAGTATTAAACTGGGAAAAGTGTCATTTCATGGTCACAGAAGGAATAGTCCTTGGCCACAAAATCTCTAATAGAGGCATTGAGGTGGACAGAGCTAAGGTGGAACTCATTGAAAAACTACCTCCACCAAGTAATGTCAAGGCAATTAGGAGTTTTTTGGGACACGCTGGCTTTTACAGAAGGTTTATTAGAGACTTTTCTAAAATAGCCAAACCTTTGAGTAACTTGCTTGTCTCTGATACACCTTTTGTATTTGATAAAAATTGCATGCTAGCCTATGAACTTTTGAAGCAAAAACTTTCCTCTGCACCTATCATTGCCCCACCTGATTGGAACTTACCTTTTGAACTGATGTGTGATGCATCAGACCTTGCTATTGGGGCAGTGTTAGGACAAAGGAAAGACAACTTGGTACATGTGATTTATTATGCCAGTAAAGTCTTGAATGATAACCAAAGGAATTACACAACCACTGAAAAAGAACTCTTGGCAATAGTCTTTGCATTTGACAAATTTAGATCCTATCTCATTGGATCTAAAGTCATTGTCTTCACTGATCATTCAGCTTTAAAATACTTACTTGCTAAACAAGAATCCAAACCAAGACTTATTAGATGGGTTCTTTTGTTGCAGGAATTTGACATTGAAATCAAAGACAAGAAGGGTGTAGAGAACAAGGTGGCAGACCATTTATCAAGGATACCATGTGAAGAAGGAAGTACACAAAGCACACATATAAATGAGTGCTTTCCTGATGAACAACTCATGGTAATTCACAAAGCACCCTGGTTTGCAGACATAGCAAACTTCAAGGCCACTGGGAGTTTGCCGTTGGAATTTAACAAGCATCAAAGGAAGAAATTGGTAAATGATGCCAAATACTTCATCTGGGACGAACCATACTTGTTCAAAAAATGTTCGGATGGCATACTCAGAAGATGCATATCAGAGGAAGAAGGAAGGGAAGTCTTATGGGACTGCCATGGCTCCACTTATGGAGGACATTTTGCAGGAGAAAGAACAGCAGCTAAGGTTTTGCAGTGTGGTTTTTATTGGCCCACTATCTTCAAAGATGCAAAGGAACTAGTGAAGCACTGCCATGAATGCCAGAAAGCGGGGAACCTGCCAAGAAGAAATGAAATGCCACAACAGTTCATTCTGGAACTTGAATTGTTTGATGTATGGGGGATAGATTTCATGGGACCCTTTCCCACCTCATACTCAAATAATTACATTTTTGTGGCAGTAGACTATGTCTCCAAATGGGTTGAAGCAATAGCAACTCCAACCAATGATAATAAGGTAGTCATGAACTTCCTAAGAAAACACATTTTTTGCCGTTTTGGGGTTCCAAGAGCAATCATCAGTAATGGAGGAAGCCATTTCTGCAACAAACCATTAGAGGCATTGCTTCTAAAATATGGAGTCAAACACAAAGTAGCCACACCATACCATCCACAGATAAGTGGGCAAGCCGAAATATCTAATAGGGAACTCAAAAGAATCCTGGAAAAGATTGTGGGAACTTCAAGGAAGGACTGGTCGATTAAGCTAGATGATGCTCTTTGGGCATATAGGACAGCTTTCAAAACACCAATTGGAATGTCTCCTTACCAACTAGTATATGGAAAAGCTTGCCATTTGCCACTGGAGTTGGAGCACAAGGCATTCTGGGCCTTGAAACTCTTGAACTTGGACAGCAAAGCTGCTGGAGAAAGAAGGATGTTGCAAATTCAAGAGTTGGAAGAATTCAGAGCTGAAGCTTATGAGAATGCCAAAATTTACAAAGAAAGAGCAAAGAAGAAGCATGACAGCAACATAGCCCCAAGGAAATTTGAAGAGGGACAAAAAGTATTGCTCTACAATTCTAGGCTGAAGCTATTTCCAGGGAAGCTAAAATCAAGGTGGTCTGGACCATTCCTTGTCACCAAGGTCTCCCAATATGGACAAGTAGAAATCATGGAAGAAAAGTCACAACGAACCTTCACTGTGAATGGTCAAAGACTCAAACATTACTTGGGAGATGTGGAGGAAAAGGACAAGGTTAAATATCACCTCAACTGAGGAAGCTGACCGTCAAGCTAATGACGTTAAAGAAGCGCTTGTTGGGAGGCAACCCAACCTGAGGTAATACTCCTTTGCTGTTTCTTTTATTTGTTTCAATAAAAAGGTGAAGTAGTTTCTGTGCATTGCAAAGAATTAAGTTTGGTGTTTCACACCAAACAATGAATTCGTGGATCAATAATTCAAAGGGGAATGTGTGACTCTAAGTTTGGTGTTCCACCATACAGATCAACTGAACACAACAACCTTTGAATTCTAAGCAATCACAGAAATGCTTAAAATCCTTAGCAGTAACTTCATTCCAAGGAGAATTCAAGGATTCAAAGAGTAGAGGAGTAAGTAGGAGACTAAGTTTGGTGTTCACACACCAACTTAAGACTCAGACACTTGCCCATACATAGTTGAGCTAACCACTCAAGTGCTTGAGAAGCAAGCAACTTCATCACTCTTTGCAGGAAAGGAAACAAGGATCTTAGAAAGAACATGAAGCAACAACTAGGAGAAGAAGGAGAAATCAAATTGTTTCCTGGCAACAAAGAGAAAACAAGAAATTTCACAAGGTGGTGTTGTTCCTTGACCATTCTTTAAAAGGCAAACAAAAGCATGCTTGTTCTGGTTTAAACTGTAATTGTTGAATCTTTCTGGAATGTGAAGTTTTTAGTATGAGTGTTGGTTTACTGCTTTGAATAAAGTGAATGTCTAGATGTTTGGATATAACTTCACCTTCTTAAACAAATGCTTTCCATGCTTGTTCTGTTTCCAAAAATAAAAGAAAAGTTTGAACAAAAGTAACTTGGCTCATTTAGTGACAAATCAAGTAGAATTAAGTGGTGGTATGCATGCTTGATTGTTTAGTCAGCTCACTGGAAATTGAGTATAGAATTATCATTTTTGTGTAGAAGTTTGAATACTGTCTATGGATCTTGATGAATAAATGTCTTTGGCCATGAAAAAGAAAGAAAAAGAAGAAGAAAAAGCCACTGAAAAAGGGCAACCAAAAAGCAAAAAAAAATGAGAAAATAAGCTAGGCACCAATGGTTTGAACTTCTGAGACAAATGCCTGTGGTGTTTATGTATTAAGGATATGCTTGGATGAATAGGTTCTGAGGAGTGTTTCAACACTTGGTAACTTGGGTTAACTAACCCGGGATTATCAACCAAAAGTCCATTATCAAGAGCAACCTAAATACAAAACATTTAGTCACACAAAGAGGTGTTGGGCACCAATGTCTCAAGAAGAAATGTGAACTAAAATGCCTGTAGTGGATATGTGTAGTGCACTGATAAGAAAAAGAAAATGCCAAAGGCTTGTGCAACACATGACACTGAGCAAACAAGGAGCAAAGGAGCTCTAAGAAAAAGAAAAACAAAGAAGGGAAAAGTGCCAAGGACATAAGAATAACAAGAGGCCATAGCAGTGTTTAATGGATGCAGTGAAAAAGTGATAATCTTGCCTGATAAGAATGAAAAAGTGATGCTGCAACTTTCTGCATAAAACCCTTCTGATGAACTTCAAATGCTTGCTAATATAGCCAATGTAATTGCTTCTGTTTCATACTTTCTTCTCAAATAACTCAGGACTTGCTTAGGGACAAGCAAGTATTAAGTTTGGTGTTGTGATGCCAAGGCATCTTAGGCTAGTTTCACTAGCATTTTTCTGTTAGTTTTAGTTGTTTTATGCATTTTCTTGAGCTTAAAGTAACCAAGAATGGTTAAATGAATAACAAAGCAATGAACCATCCAAACAGTATGATTTTGATGCAAATTCCATGAGTTTTTAGTTATATTACTTGAATGCTATGAATGGAAGATTTCTCATGAAATTTTGCAAGACTTTGATGCAGTTGTTTGGATGATTTCAGGGAAGAAGAGGCTAGGCAAGGAAGCAACAAAATCAATAAAGGAAGCTTGAATATCACATGTGGAGTTTAAGTTCCAGTTTAAGCTTAAACTGGAACTTAAACTGCCAAGCCATATAATGCTGGGAACTATCAGTGGCGTTTAAGCTCCAATTTAAGCTTAAACTGAAGCTTAAACGCCAAAATCATGAAAGCTGAGGAAAAGCTGAAAGTGGCGTTTAACCTCCAGTTTAACCTTAAACTGGAAGTTAAACACCAGAAATGAGAAATGCACCAGGGAGCCATTTCCACGTTTAAGCTCCAGTTTAACCTTAAACTGGAGCTTAAACGTGTTCGACCAAATTTTCCTCCAGGGTTGCTTTCTTCATTTCCACGTTTAAGCTTCAGTTTAACCTTAAACTGAAGCTTAAACGTGTTCGACCAAATTCTCCTCCAGGGTTGCTTTCTTCATTTCCACGTTTAAGCTTCAGTTTAACCTTAAACTGGAGCTTAAACGTGTTCGACAATTCCACACTCCAGGGTTGCCTTCTTCCATTTCCACGTTTAAGCTTCAGTTTAACCTTAAACTGAAGCTTAAACGTGTTCGACTACTTTACCCTCCATGGTTGCTTTCTTCCATTTCCACGTTTAAGCTTCAGTTTAACCTTAAACTGAAGCTTAAACGTGCTTGAATTATACCACCTCCAGGAGTGTCCAACGTTTAAGTTGCAGTTTAAGCTTAAACTGCAACTTAAACGCCACTATTTGAAAAGGTTTCTGGGCCAAAGATATTGCAGTTTAAGTTAGCATTTGAGCACAAACATTAACTTAAACGTACTCTGGTATGAAACCCAATTGAATATCATGGTTTATGGGATTGGGCCTGAAGAATTGATGAGTCTGGAATTTCAATTTGTTGAGTCATGTGTCATTACTTGATTATCACTAAGTTGGCTCAATGAATGTTACAGAATTGGATCAGCAGCCTCATCAGGATTATGGATCATAAACCCAAAGCAAAAGGAAATCAGGGAAAGGCCTCAAAGCCCAAGAAACACAACAGAAGCTCAATTTAGAAAGTGTATAAATAGGATAGAATTTAAGTTAGTCGGGGATTTTTTGGATCATTTTTCTAGTTTTCATACTTTTTGTAATTGAATTCAGAGCTATGACTCACTAAACCCCCTTTCATTGGGTTAGGGAGCTCTATTGTAATTCAATGAATCAATAATAGTTTTTATCTTCTTCTTCAATCTTTTCTCTTGAATTTTGTTAGAAAGCTTCTCGATCTAATTCCATTGGTTAGTTGTCTTGGGAAAGAAACTATCCATAATTGGAATCCTTCGGAACCTTGGGAAAGGAATGGAGGATTCATGCTAGAGAAGCTTTCTCACAGTGAATTGGATTGGGGTTTGGATGGATATTGTGACATGTAATCCTACCAAATTGTGGTTCATGAAACTGTGTGGTATAATCAGTGATCAAGCATCATCTCTTCTTATGAACATTTAAACTAAGGGATTGGGAATTTGTTTGTTTTTAGAGAGAATTGGTGAGCCAAGGGATTGGGATCCAATCATATAAGATTGCCAAGCAAAATTCAATGAATGCATTGGTTGAGGAAGGGATAAAAAAATGTTTTGATTCGGAGATCTCAATATCTCCTGAAACCCAATGAATTCCCCATTTCTGATCTACCACTTTCTCTTTACATTCTGCAATTAAATTCATGCAATTACCCCGATCCCTTTTTAATTTCAGCAATTTAGCTTCTCGCTCTTTAATTCATGCAATTTAAGATTCCGCAAATTTCAA
Organism: Arachis stenosperma; assembly: GCF_014773155.1. Classification (NCBI taxonomy): domain Eukaryota; kingdom Viridiplantae; phylum Streptophyta; class Magnoliopsida; order Fabales; family Fabaceae; genus Arachis; species Arachis stenosperma. The sequence goes on from NC_080379.1 coordinate 63,899,290, forward strand.
TTTCTTACCAATTACGTTTCCCGCAAATTTTACATTCCGCAATTCTCATCTCAATCTTGATTCCGCTCAACTAGAACACACTTCTAATCCGAATTGCTCACTCAACCAATCCTTGTGGGATTCGACCTCACTCTATTGTGAGTTTTTACTTGACGATAACCGGTGCACTTGCCGGAAGGAATTTTTGCCGATCGTGCAATTTCCTAAAATCGTAGCATCAGTTAGTGACAGACGCAAAAGAATCAATGGATTCTATTCCAACCTGATTGAGAACCGACAGATGATTAGTCGTGCTGTGACAGAGCGCGTTGAACATTTTCACTGAGAGGACGGGACTGTAGCCACTGACAACGGTGATGCCCAACATACAGCTTGCCATGGAAAGGAGTAAGAAGGATTGGATGAAGACAGTAGGAAAGCAGAGAGATGGAAGGGACAAAGCATCTCCATACGCTTATCTGAAATTCTCACCAATGAATTACATAAGTATCTCTATCTTTATGTTTTATGCTTTATTCATAAATCATCCATAACCATTTGAATCTGCCTGACTGAGATTTACAAGATGACCATAGCTTGCTTCATACCAACAATCTCCGTGGGATCGACCCTTACTCGCGTAAGGTTTATTACTTGGACGACCCAGTGCACTTGCTGGTTAGTTGTGCGAAGTTGTGATAAAGAGTTAAGATTGCAATTGAGCGTACCATGTTGATGGCGCCATTGATGATTACAATTTTGTGCACCAAGTTTTTGGCGCCGTTGCCGGGGATTGTTTGATTTTGGACAACTGACGGTTCATCTTGTTGCTTAGCTTAGGTATTTTTCTTCAGAGTTCTTAAGAATGAATTCTAGTGTTTCAAGGTGATGTTCTTATCATCACCAAAGCTGATTGATTCTCATCAATTTAGCTCTTGAATGTAATGTCCTGCTGAAGCTTGGCTAGCCATGTCTAATTTCTTTAGACTAAAGCTTTAGACTAACATTGCATGATTCCTGGAATTCTCATTAAGAATTTTGATACCCTTATTTTCTTTTTTTCAATCAATTTTCGAAAAAAAAAACCAAAAAAATTTACAAAATCATAAAAACCAAAAATATTTTATGTTTCTTGTTGAGTCTAGTGTCTCATTTTAAGTTTGGTGTCAATTGCATGTTTCTTTTCTTCTTGCATTTTTCGAATTCATTCATGTATCTTCATTGATCTTCAAGTTGTTCTTGATGATTTCCTTGCTCTGATCTTTAAATTCTCTTGACTTGAGTGTTTTGTATTTTCTCATATTCATTCTCATTTTGTTAGTGTCAATAGTATACAAACTTCTAAGTTTGGTGTCTTGCATGCATTGTTTATTTGATTTTAGTTACATTTTGATTATTCCTCATAATTAAAAAAATCCAAAAATTTTTAATTTGTGTCTTTTCAAGTCAATAATACAGAGAATTGAAGATTCAGAATATTCAGCAGAGGAATTATACAAAAAAAAGTTGGGCGTTCAAAACGCCCAGTGAGGAAGGAAAACTGGCGTTTAAACGCCAGCCAGGATACCTGGCTGGGCGTTTAACGCCCAAAGAGGTAGTGTTTTGGGCGTTAAACGCCAGAATGGATATCATTCTGGGCGTTTAACGCGAGGATGGCACAAGAGGGAAGATTTTGTTTTTAACTCAAAAAATTTTTCAAGTTTTCAAAATTTTTCAAAAGCAAATCTTTTTCAAATCAAATCTTTTCAATCATATATTTTCAAAATCAATTTCTTTCTTTTTCAAAGATACTTGCTAACAATTAATGATTTGATTCAACATTTCAAGTATGTTGCCTTTTCTGTTGAGAAAGGTTTAATGTTTGAATCATATCTTTCCTTGTTAGCCAAGTCATTAATTTTCAAAATCAAATCTTTTTAAATTGTTTTTCAAATCATATCTTCTTAATCACATCTTTTTTTTTCAAAATAGTTTTCAATCATATCTTTTTAAATTTCTAATTTCAAAATCTTTTTCAAAAATCACTTGATTTCTTTTCCACTCTTAGTTTTCGAAAATCAATTAGTATTTTTCAAAATGTTTTTAAAATCTTTTTAATTTATTTTCGAAAATTTCCTCCCCACTTCTCACATCCTTCTATTTATGGACCAACACTCCTCCTCAATGAACAATTCGAACTCTATCTTTCTTGAAAAGTTTGAATTCTTCTACCTCTTCCTTCTATTCCTCTGACACCTCAAGGAATCTCTATACTGTGACATAGAGGATTCCATATTTTCTTGTTCTCTTCTCTTTCATATGAGCAGGAGCAAAGACAAAAGCATTCTTGTTGAGGCTGACCCTGAACCTGAAAGGACCTTGAAGCGAAAGCTAAGAGAAGCTAAAGCAAAACTCTCTCTAGAAGGCCTAACAGAGCTCTTCAAAGAAGAAGAAACCATGGCAGCTGAAAACAACAACAATGCCAACAATGCAAGGAAGGTGCTGGGTGACTTTACTGCACCTACTCCCGACTTCTATGGGAGAAGCATCTCTATCCCTGCCATTGGAGCAAACAACTTTGAGCTTAAGCCTCAATTAGTTTCTCTAATGCAACAGAATTGCAAGTTTCATGGACTACCATTGGAAGATCCTCATCAGTTTTTAGCTGAATTCTTGCAAATATGTGACACTGTCAAGACTAATGGGGTTGACCCTGAGGTCTACAGACTTATGCTATTCCCTTTTGCTGTAAGAGACAAAGCTAGGATTTGGTTGGACTCACAACCTAAAGAAAGCCTGAACTCTTGGGAAAAGCTAGTCAATGCCTTCTTGGTAAAGTTCTTTCCACCTCAAAAATTGAGAAAGCTTAGAGTGAAAGTCCAAACCTTCAGACAGAAGGAAGGTGAATCCCTCTATGAAGCTTGGGAAAGATACAAACAATTGATCAGAAAGTGTCTTTCTGACATGCTTTCTGAATGGAGCATCATAGGTATCTTCTATGATGGTCTGTCTGAACTGTCCAAGATGTCATTGGATAGCTCTGCTGGAGGATCTCTTCATCTGAAGAAGACGCCTGCAGAAGCTCAAGAACTCATTGAAATGGTTGCAAATAACCAATTCATGTACACTTCTGAAAGGAATCCTGTGAACAATGGGACGAATCAGAAGAAAGGAGTTCTTGAGATTGATACTCTGAATGCCATACTGGCTCAGAACAAAATATTGACTCAGCAAGTCAATGTGATTTCTCAAAGTCTGTCTGGAATGCAAGCTGCACCAGGCAGTACTAAGGATGCTTCATCTGAAGAAGAAGCTTATGATCCTGAGAACCCTTCAATGGAAGTGGTGAATTACATGGGAGAACCCTATGGAAACACCTATAATCCTTCATGGAGAAATCATCTAAATCTCTCATGGAAGGATCAACAGAGACCTCAACAAGGTTTCAACAACAATAATGGTGGAAGAAACAGGTTTAGCAATGGCAAGCCTTTTCCATCATCTTCTCAGCAACAGACAGAGAATTCTAAGCAGAGCCACTCTGACTTAGCAACCATGGTCTCTGATCTAATCAAAACCACTCAAAGTTTCATGACGAAAACAAGGTCATCCATTAGAAATTTGGAAGCACAAGGGGGACAGCTGAGCAAGAAAATTACTGAACTCCCTCCTAGTACTCTTCCAAGTAATACAGAAGATAATCCAAAAGGAGAATGCAAGGCCATTAACATGACCCACATGGCCGAACTTGGAGAGGAGGAAGAGGCAGTGATCGCTACTGAGGAAGACCTCAATGGACGTCCACTGACCTCCAATGAGTTCCCTAATGAGGAACCATGGGAATCTGAGGCTCATAATGAGATCATAGAGATTTTATTGGATTTACTTCTGCCATTCATGAGCTCTGATGAGTATTCTTCCTCTGAAGAGGATGAAGATGTCACTGAAGAGCAAGTTGCCAAGTACCTTGGAGCAATCATGAAGCTAAATGACAAGTTATTTGGTAATGAGACTTGAGAGAACGAACCTCTTTTGCTCACCAAAGAACTGGATGACTTGACTAGGCAGAGATTACCTCAAAAAAGACAGGATCCTGGGAAGTTTTCAATACCTTGTACCATAGGCACCATGACTTTTGAGAAGGCTCTGTGTGACCTAGGGTCAAGCATAAACCTCATGCCTCTCTCTGTAATGGAGAAGCTAGGGATCTTTGAGGTGCAAGCTGCAAGAATCTCACTAGAGATGGCAGACAATTCAAGAAAACAAGCTTATGGACTCGTAGAGGATGTTTTGGTGAAAGTTGAAGACCATTACATCCCTGCTGATTTCATAGTCCTAGAGACTGGGAAGTGCATGGATGAATCCATCATCCTTGGCAGACCCTTCCTAGCCACAGCAAAGGCTGTGATTGATGTTGACAAAGGAGAATTAATTATTCAAGTGAATGAAGAATCCCTTGTGTTTAAGGCTCAAGGATATCCCTCTGTTACCATGGAGAGGAAGCATGAAGAGCTTCTCTCAAAACAGAGTCAAACAGAGCCCCCACAGTCAAACTCTAAGTTTGGTGTTGGGAGGCCACAACCAACTTCTAAGTTTGGTGTTGAACCCCCACATTCAAACTCTAAGTTTGGTGTTGGGAGGTTCCAACATTGCTCTGAGTATCTGTAAGGCTCCATGAGAGTCCACTGTCAAGCTACTGACATTAAAGAAGCGCTTGTTGGGAGGCAACCCAATGTTATATTTATCTATTTTCCTTTGTTATTTTATGTTTTCTATAGGTTGATGATCATGGAAAATCACAAAATCAATTGAAAAACCAAAAACAAAATGAAAAACAGAAAGAAAAATAGCACACCCTGGAGGAAAACCTTGCTGGCATTTAAACGCCAGTAAGGGCAGGAAATGGGCGTTTAACGCCCAGTCTGGCACCATTCTGGGCGTTTAACGCCAGAAAGGGGCACCAGACTGGCATTAAACGCCAGGAAAGGGCAAGAAGCTGGCGTTAAACGCCAGAAATGGGCACCAGCCCGGCGTTTAACGCCAGAATTGGCATAAAGAGCATTTTTGCTCGCCATTTGGTGCAGGGATGAATTTTTCTTGACACCTCAGGATCTGTGGACCCCACAGGATCCCCACCTACCCCACCACTCTCTCTCTTCTTCACCCATTCACCAATCAACTCAACACCTCTTCCCCAAAAATCCCTCACCTATCAAATCCCACTATTCTCTTCACCACTCACATCCATCCTTCATAAAACCCCAACTACCTCACCATTCAAATTCAAACCACTTTCCCTCCCAAACCTACCCATAATGGCCGAACCATACACCCCCTCTCCATTCCTATATAAACCCATCTTCACTCTTTCATTTTCACACAACCTAAACACTACTTCTCCCCCTTGGCCGAACCACAAAGCCTCCTCCATCTCCTCCATTTCTTCTTCTTCTACTATTTTCTTTTCTTCTTTTGCTCGAGGACGAGCAAACCTTCTAAGTTTGGTGTGGTAAACGCATTGCTTTTTGTTTTTCCATAACCATTTATGGCACCTAAGGCCGGAGAAACCTCTAGAAAGAGGAAAGGAAAGGCAAAAGCTTCCACCTCCGAGTCATGAGAGATGGAGAGATTCATCTCAAGGGTGCATCAAGACCACTTCTATGAAGTTGTGGCCATGAAGAAGGTGATCCTCGAGGTCCCTTTCAAACTCAAAAAGAATGAATATCCAGAGATCCGACATGAGATTCAAAGAAGAGGTTGGGAAGTTCTTACCAACCCCATTCAACAAGTCAGAATCTTAATGGTTCAAGAGTTCTATGCCAATGCATGGATCACCAAGAACCATGATCAAAGTGTGAACCCGGACCTAAAGAATTAACTTACAATGGTTCGGGGGAAATGCTTAGATTTTTGTCCGGAAAATGTAAGGTTGGCATTCAACTTGCCCATGATGCAAGGAGATGAACACCCTTACACTAGAAGGGTCAACTTTGATCAAAGGTTGGACCAAGTCCTCATAGACATTTGTGAAGAGGGCGCTCAATGGAAGAGAGATTCAAGAGGGAAGCCGGTTCAACTGAGAAGGCATGACCTCAAGCCCGTGGCTAGGGGATGGTTGGAGTTTATCCAACGCTCAATAATTCCCACTAGCAATCGGTCTGAAGTTACTATAGACCGGGCCATCATGATTCATAGCATCATGATTGGAGAGAAAGTAGAAGTTCATGAGGTTATAGCCCAAGAACTTTATAAGGTGGCGGACAAGTCCTCTACCTTGGCAAGGTTAGCCTTTCCTCATCTCATTTGTCACCTCTGTTATTCAGTTGGAATTGACATAGAGGGAGACATCCTCATTGATGAGGACAAGCCCATCACTAAGAAAAGGATGGAGCAAACAAGAGATCCCACTCATCATGAAATTCCTGAGATACCTCAAGGGATGCACTTTCCTCCACAAAACTATTGGGAGCAAATCAACACCTCCCTAAGAGAATTGAGTTCCAACATGGGACAACTAAGGGTGGAGTACCAAGAACATTCCATCCTCCTCCATGAAATTAGAGAAGATCAAAGAATCATGAGAGAGGAGCAACAAAGGCAAGGAAGAGACATTGAGGAGCTCAAGCACTCCATAAGATCTTCAAGAGGAAGAACAAGCCGCCATCACTAAGGTGGACCCGTTCTTTAATTTTTTTGTTCTTTATTTTCCTGTTTTTCGAATTTTCATGCTTATGTTTATCTATATTTGTGTCTTATGATCATTAGTGTCTTAGTGTCTATGCCTTAAAGTTATGAATGTCCTATGAATCCATCACCTTTCTTAAATGAAAAATGTTCTTAATTGAAAAAGAGAAGAATTGCATGAATTTTGAATTTTATAACAGATTAATTATTTGATGTGGTGGCAATATTTTGGTTTCTAAATGTATGCTTGAACAGTGCATATGTCCTTTGAATTTGTTGCTCATGAATGATTGGCTCTTGAAAGAATGATGAAAAAGGAGACATGCTACTGAGGATCTGAAAAATCATAAAAATGATTCTTGAAGCAAGAAAAAGCAGTGAATATTAAAAAAAACAAAAAAAAAGAAAAAAAAAGGAAGAGAAAGAAATAAAGTTGTGATCCAAGGCAAAAAGAGTGTGCTTAAGAACCCTGGACACCTCTAATTGGGGACTCTAGCAAAGCTGAGTCACAATCTGAAAAGGTTCACCCAATTATGTGTCTATGGCATGTATGTATCTGGTGGTAATACTAGAAGACAGAGTGCTTTGGGCCACGGCCAAGACTCATAAAGTAGCTGTGTTCAAGAATCATCATACTTAACTAGGAGAATCAATAACACTATCTGGATTCTGAGTTCCTATAGAAGCCAATCATTCTGAATTTCAAAGGATAGAGTGAGATGACAAAACTATTCAGAGGCAAAAAGCTAAAAGCCCCACTCATCTAATTAATACTGATCTTCATAGATGTTTTTGGAATTCATTGCATATTCTCTTCTTTTTATCTTATTTGATTTTCAGTTGCTTGGGGACAAGCAACAATTTAAGTTTGGTGTTGTGATGAGCGGATAATTTATACGCTTTTTGGCATTGTTTTTAGTATGTTTTTAGTATGTTTTAGTTAGTTTTTATTATGTTTTTATTAGTTTTTAGTTAAAATTCACTTTTCTGGACTTTACTATGAGTTTGTGTATTTTTCTGTGATTTCAGGTATTTTCTGGCTGAAATTAAGGGACCTAAGCAAAAATCTGATTCAGAGGCTGAAAAGGACTGCAGATGCTGTTGGATTCTGACCTCCCTGCACTCGAAGTGGATTTTCTGGAGCTACAGAAGTCTAATTGGCGCGCTCTCAACTGCGTTGGAAAGTAGACATCCTGGGCTTTCCAGCAATGTATAGTAGTCCATACTTTGCCCGAGATTTGATGGCCCAAACCGGCATTCCAAATCAGCTCAAAACTGCCCGGCGTTAAACGCCGGAACTGGCACAAGAATGGGAGTTAAACGCCCAAACTGGCACAAAAGCTGGCGTTTAACTCCAAGAAAAGCCTCTACACATGAAAGCTTCAATGCTCAGCCCAAGCACACACCAAGTGGGCCCGGAAGTGGATTTTTATGTCATTTACTCATCTTTGTAAACCCTAGGCTACTAGTTCTCTACAAATAGGACCTTTTGCTATTGTATTTTCATCTTGGTAGCTATCTTGGAGAGTTTTATGCTATCTTAGATCACTTTTTGGGGGCTGGCCTCACGGCCATGCCTGAACCTTGTTCTTATGTATTTTCAACGGTGAAGTTTCTACACACCATAGATTAAGGTGTGGAGCTCTGCTGTACCTCGAGTATCAATGCAATTACTATTGTTCTTCTATTCAATTCAGCTTATTCTTGTTCTAAGATATTCATTCGCACCCAAGAACATGATGAATGTGATGATTATGTGACGCTCATCATCATTCTCACTTATGAACGCGTGCCTGACAACCACTCCCGTTCTACAAGCAAACAAGGCTTAAATGTTTATCTCTTGGATTCCTTAATCAGAATCTTCGTGGTATAAGCTAGAATTGATGGCGGCATTCAAGAGAATCTGGAATTTGTCTGTGGTATTCTAAGTAGGATTCAAAGATTGAATGACTGTGACGAGCTTCAAACTCCTGAAGGCTGGGCGTTAGTGACAGACGCAAAAGAATCAATGGATTCTATTCCAACCTGATTGAGAACCGACAGATGATTAGCCGTGCTGTGACAGAGCGCGTTGAACATTTTCACTGAGAGGACGGGACTGTAGCCACTGACAACGGTGATGCCCAACATACAGCTTGCCATGGAAAGGAGTAAGAAGGATTGGATGAAGACAGTAGGAAAGCAGAGAGACGGAAGGCACAAAGCATCTCCATACGCTTATCTGAAATTCTCACCAATGAATTACATAAGTATCTCTATCTTTATGTTTTATGCTTTATTCATAAATCATCCATAACCATTTGAATCTGCCTGACTGAGATTTACAAGATGACCATAGCTTGCTTCATACCAACAATCTCCGTGGGATCGACCCTTACTCGCGTAAGGCTTATTACTTGGACGACCCAGTGCACTTGCTGGTTAGTTGTGATAAAGAATTGAGATTGCAATTGAGCGTACCATGTTGATGGCGCCATTGATGATCACAATTTTGTGCACCACCGACTCTCTAACATGCTCCATCCTTCTTTTAGTGATGGTGATAAGAGAATTTATTGTTGATCTAGAATTTTACAAAATAGAATTCGTTCATTGCTAGTATAGTCTAAATCAACAATTAATTCCCAATCAAAGTTTAAATTCAAAGAATAGTCACAATTCAAACCAAATATAAACCGGGAGTTTTTAAGTTTCCGGGTTGTCTTCCCTAGGAGTTTCAATTGAGGTGCTCAATTATTGGCTGTGAGGGAGAATGGGTGGCAAAAGAAGCAAGTAATGTAAATAGGAAGGAATTAAATAAGCATGCAAGAAATTAAAAGCCAAAGCAAGTAAAGCAAGGAAAGGAAAATTCAAATGCTAAAAATCTCCTGGCAAGGAGTGAAAGTTAAGGTTACCTATCCTAGAGATTGACTACAAACACATGATGATTATGAAGAGTTAATCCTACTTAGGCAACCCTACATCGAGGATAAGTCAAATAGGCATAATTGATTTCAATCCACAAGTCCTAGTAAGCTCTATTAATGGGAGACTTAGTGAAAACCAAATCAACTAACTACTCTAATATATCAATCAAGAATGGACATCAATGACTCAAGGGTGACCAAAGTCCTCAATTTCATACCAAGAGTGAAGAAAAACTTGGTAAAAACTAAGCCAAGTATTTTATCAAACACTTGGTATACATGAAAAGAAAATAATATTAAATTGCATTAAAAATAAAATCTAACTACCAAAAGTAAGAAAATAATAACAACTAAAGAAAGCAACAATCAACATGAAAATATAAATTTGCATTAATTGAAATTAAAATTAACAAGAGTATCCATAAACATAAAAATGACAAAAATGGAAAATTAAGAAGAAGAACTAACAGAACTAAGACAATAAAGCATGGAAACATTAATGAAACTACATTAGAACAAGAATTAAAAGCTGAAATTAAAGAAAAATTAACTAAGAAAACCTAAATTCTAGAGAGAGGGGGAGCTTCTCTCTCTAGAAAACTAAGACAAGAACATAGAAAAACCTAAACATAATTGCTCCCCCCTTCATTCCTCTTCACTTTGGCTTGAAATAACTTCAGAAATGGGTTGGATTGGGTTTTGGAGGCCCAGAATTTGCCCCCAGCAATTTGCAAATAATGAGCTCACATGACGTGGGTCACGCGTACGCGTTGCCAAGCTTGAACTTGTGCGCGCGCACGCATCGCTGTGCGCACGCACTGATGCTGAATCTTCCAAACTCCATTTCTTCATGGCTTCTTCTCTTTTGCATGCTCTTTTTCTCACTTCTTCAACCCATACTTGTTTTGGAAACCTAAAATCACTTAGCAAACACATCAAGACATCAAATGGGATTAAAGCGAATAAAATTTAGTAATTAAAAGGCCTAAAAAGCATGTTTTCACTTTCAAGCACAATTTAGGAAGAAATCATGAAACTATGCTATTTCAATGGATAAGTGCAAGAAAAGTTGATGAAATTCACCCAAATAGAGAAAATGAATATCATGAAATGTGGATTCATCAGATGGGCTTGTCCTCTTCTATGACAATTCCAGCTGAATTGTATAGGTGACAAATGAGGTAAGGAAAGTGAAGGCAAGTGCCTTTCCCTTCCTCTTCCTTAAGGTTTCATCAGTTTTTGGTGCCATACTTAGGAGTGGTAGAAGTCAAAAAGCAAAGTTTTTGCAACACCAAACTTAAGAGTTTTGCTCGTCCTCGAGCGAATATGAACAATGAAAAAGAATAGAGTAGAAGAGGGTGGTGTAGGTGGAGATTCTGTGGGACCTACTGGTCCTGAGAGGCCAGGGCAATTGAATTCCCTGTCCTCCAACAAAAGCTAACATATAATAAGAGATAAGGATACTTTTGACCATAAAAAAGGGCACGTTGATTATTATTCATTGACATTTCAACCATAAATCTTCCATAATCTACAACAAACACTTATAAAGAACCTCGACAAAAACAACAAGATTCAAGCAAAAACCAAGTTCAAAGATCCATAAACTTAACCAACCCATTAATTAAAATCGTGTCAACAGAAACACCCTAACAACAGAAAATAATAGAAAATATAAAAAGGAAACAATAAAACCTAAAAAACAGAAAAAAAGAAATGAAAAATGAATACCTGAAATGACGAGGAATGCTCTTCACGAGCGTGACGTTGATGTTGATGCCGTTCTTAATGGTGTAGAAGGCGGCTGCAAGATGCTCACTGCCAGAGTTGCATCGAAGTTCGCCTAAGAGGAGGCTGCTGTCGAAAATGGGAAAGACAAGAGGGTTAGAGAGAGAGAGTGAGAGATGAGAAGGTGCAGAGAGAGTCTAATTCGAAATGAAGGGGAAGAGAGGGCTACCAGAGTTGGGGGAGACGAGAGGAATAGAGAGAGAGTGAGAGATGAGAGGCTGCAGAGAGAGAGAGAGAGAGAGAGAGAGAGAGAGAGAGAGAGAGAGAGAGAGAGACTGTAATTCAAAATGAGGGTGGAGAGGGTTCCCGATTTGAATTTAAGGCAAAATTACCGTCGGATTTACCAGCGGATTTATCTGCGGGTAACGAATCAGCGAGTGACCAAAACATAGCGTTCCACTATTTAGGTTTATCATCGGAAAAATCCGATCATAAATTCGACGATAATTATCGCGAAGATTTTTCTTTTTCCCTCCAACTATTACCGACGAATTTACCGTCGAAAACCGAATACACCGTTAAATTGTTTGCCCGACAAATTTATTTCTAAATTTGCATGTAAATCCCTCGCTAACTTGCGACGCTAAATCTGACAGTACGCATCATTTCTCTTGTAGTAATAGTAAATTCGAGTTTTTTTTTTCTAAATAGTAAAATCGCATTGACTTGGTTTCAAACTCATTTTTTGTAAATTCGACTGGTATAGGGATGACTTTGGGAGTTTAAATTTTATCCAATTTTGGGCTAAAAAAAGGGCACCGTTTTGCTAGAAAAAGGCCTTTCTCCTTGGGTTACATTATTACACTACCACTAACGGCACTCAGTAACAAACTCACTTCCTCTATGGTTGCACTGTTCTCACCCATACTTCCACTCTCTTATTGCCCTCCTGCTAGTAGCTGGACACTGTCGTTTGTCGTTGTAGTCTGCTTAGTGCCTTCGTCCTACCTTTGCTTTGCTTCATGGCTTCATCTCACTCGCCCAGTTGGTTTCTGTCGTTGATATCCCTAGTCTGTCGCTGATGGCTACGTGTACGTCATTATAACTGCATCTACTTCTAGTTCAGACATATGCGTTCAGACTTTAGTGATCAAAGATGAGCTTTTAGATACTGCACTTTTGATTTGGCGTTGCCCTTGCTCGTAGCTTCTAGCCAATGCTTTTTCAATCTCATTAATTTTGCTCTATTTCAAGTATTTAAAATTTATCTTTTTTTAGCAATACTCAATAACTAAAATTTCAAACTTGTGTTTCAAATTATTTGTTTTTCGTTGCTTCTGTAGTTATACTTACACAAACATTATTATATTGGAGTAATTTGAAATTAAATTAGGTTAAATATTACAAACTCACAATATCTTGTATGTGCTTGCAAGTTGCATAGGTAACCTTTACAAAATTGATGTACGTTTATTTTATATTGTTAAATTTAACTTAAATGATTAGATGTCAATTGTGTATGCTTTTAATTGTTAGAGTCATAGTTATTAGATCCGACTCGATTTAATTACTTCAACCAAAAACTCAATCACTCATTTATTTGATCGGGTCGAACGATTCATCGAATTGCTTAAACATCAGACTTGCAAAAAATCGGTTCGACCCATTTGGATTTAAGCAAAACTGGTGACCCGGTCAGTCCATAACCCGGACTAGGTCATGTTTAATTTTTTTTTCTAAAAAATTTGAAAACGACGTCGTTTTCCTGTAAAGGTAAGCCAAAAGCCCAAAACCCTAATCTTCTCGGTGAACGTCTCCCCTTCCTTTTCCTCTCGCACCCACGAGGCCACCACTCTGTCTCAGTCTCGTCAGTCACTTAAGCTCAAGCTCAAGCTCAACCTCTCTCATCTCTCTCACTGTCACTCTCGCACTCAAGCTCTTTCATCTCCGGTCTTTCTCACTGCCTCCGGTCTCGCACTGAAGCTCGTCATCGCTCTCTGTCAAGTCACCGTCTCGCAGTCAGCGCGCGCCTTCCCTGCGCTCGTCGTCGCCGGCGGCAGAAGCAGCAGGTCCTGGGGCTGGTCGTCGTCGTCGCTCTTTGATTCGTCACCGTCTCGCACTCAGTCGCACGCCTTCCCTGCGTTCGTCGCACATCCCGGGGCTGGTCGTCGTTGTGGTCTTCTTGCTTCGAACCTTGCCGTCAGCAGCTGGTCCCCGACTTGGTGAGTTCCAACAAATTCCCCTGTTCTTTCTTGCTCAATTGACGTTGTTTACTGATTATCATCGCTGAAGCTTGAATCTGTTGTTGTGTTGCTGAAATAATCACTTAGCTAAACTTTTTGTTGCTGTAAATCTTTAAATCATCTTTTGAGCTAAATCATTTGTTGCGTTGAATTTGTTGTTGAAAATGAGGTTCATGCTCTCTGCAACTCAAGAGTAAAATTGTTCAGTTAAATTGTTGTTCCCGTGCTCTCTGTTTGGTTTTTTTGCTAGAATTTAAAAAATGTGTTCATCACAACTCAGTTGCTATTATGAATTATTCTTGGTATTAATTTGTGAAAAATACACAAATGTAGAAATAGAAGCAAATAAAAATGAACGAAATGTTGGTCAAGCTTCAAATTTGTCCTATGAAGATATAGATGCCGACTCTGAGATCACCCCTTGGATATGATTTATTGATTGTGTTATCTTTTGCTCTCTTTTGTTCATTTAAACTGTGAAAATATTTTGTACTAGTGACTAGTTTATTATCTCTTTTTGCATCATTAGTAATGTCTAAGAATTGATACCTTATTGTTATTAATATGTTTGTAAAGACATGCATTTTAAGCTTTAACTTTTGGTTTTAATTTGATTTTTATAATTTTACATTTTTATTTATGACCGGGTCAAACAGGTGAATCAGTGGCCCACTCACCGGTGGAACCAGTGACCTGGTCGTATGGCTTGGTCAATTACCGGTTTGGTTCTGATAACTATGGTTAGAGCTAGGAGTTTTAGTTATGGCTGTTGAATTATTTGTTTAGAGACTGGATATCTGAGAATGTTGGTTTAGGGTTTATTATAACTTTATTTTTGTTTAATATTGTGCTTTGTGGTAGACTGGTTGTACTTGTTGATTTTGAATGGCTAGATTTGAGTAAATATATATCTTATATATGATGTATGCTTTATTCTATTAAATCATAACAGGTAATCTCACACAAATCGAGTCTAGGTGAGCTCCACGAGTTTACTTAGACTCGCAAGTTTAACAACCTTGTTGCCGCTACTGATTGTTCTTGAATGGAGATTGAGAGGCCAGATGGGCGGAGCCCGAATCAGCTAAGGCCACTGGCTTGTTCTCGCTCCATCCTCCACCGTGCTCATGGCTCCGCTACCTGGTCTCAAGGTCTCACCCTCACTGCCATCCTTCCCCTTTAGTTTTGTGTGAAGTTTTATCATTTCGCGTTGTTTCCAATTTTAGTGAAAAAACAAAACTGATTTTGGGAAATGGTTGTTTGCTTTCCTTGTTTGAAGGAGATACCAAGGTGGTTGCTGCAGTTTACGGACCAAAAGCCGGTACCAGGAAGAATGAAAATCCTGAGAAAGCTTCTTTTGAAGTTGTTTGGAAACCCAAGACTGGACAAATTGGTGATTACACTACAGCATAACTCTCTCTTTCGTTATTATTTTCAATCAAGTGTCACTCTTTTCTTCCAATGCCTGAATTTATAAAATTTCTCTATCTATGCTAAGTAAATGGCTATCTACTGGTCATGATTCTAGGTTACTCAGAACTGTCACTATTTTGGTGCAACTGTTTCAGTTAATTTATTTTATTTCAACCTTGTAGGAAAAGCGGAGAGGGAATATGAGATGATTTTGAAGAGAACACTAGAGAGCATTTGCATTCGGTCAATATACCCGAATACCACCACTTCAGTCATAGTACAGGCATGTTTCTCATTGAATCCCTCATTCCCTCCCTTCTCATTTTTGTTGGTTTGTTAATTTTCACACAATTAGTTAGGGTAAAAAAACATGCTGCAATCTGAGCATCTCTTTAACTTTCCTTTTTACATATGTATTGTTCTTGTAGTTTGCATTAATTTTGCTTATATACTAGCTTTAGCTAGTGGCACATCCTTGGTTCTTCCTAGGTATTAAGGTGATATATACATGTAAATTTTATACGAGCTTGTATTTTAGGATTGAACATTCATGGTTTTACTGCAGGTTGTTCATGATGATGGTGCTGTATCCTTGAAATTTCTTTTATGATTTGTGGTATGTGTTCTTTAAGTGTGTCATGGTGTATAGTCAGGCAGTCCTATAAAGATAAGTATTTCATGAACATGCTCTTGGATCTTTTGCTTCTTTTTCTTGACATAGTAGCTACTTCCATGTGCAATAAATGCAGCATGTGCTGCACTCGTGGATGCTGGAATACCCCTGAGACATCTTGCTGGTAATCAACACTTGTTATTATCTTATGGTGTACTGATTTCATTTTTCTTATTACTGATTTCTAATCCTTCTCTCTCTGCAGTTGCAATATGTTGTTCTGTAGCAGATAATGGCTATATCTTTTTGGACCCAAATAAACGGGAAGAAGAGGTTTGCATATATACACACACACACACACTCAGCTGATGTCTAGTGAATTTAGTTAGGTTAAAAAACTTCTACGCACATGATTTATGTAGCATTTGACTTGTGATGAGCTGATAAAGTCTCAATACCTAGTGGATTGTAGCTGAAATGCTTAAATCTTTTCTTAATTTTCTTTGTTTTCATCACTAAAACACTTTCATGTACTAGTGTTAACAATATCTTTTATATACCATTTATTGTATTTGCTGGTAAATGATTACTTGCTGGTTAGATTTAATGGAACTTAACAGCTGACATGTTTATACTATAATTATGATAATTGTATTCCTGTTTCTCTTGCTTGTACACAACTCTAATTCATTGCAATTTTATCATATGGCAGAAAATGAAAGCATTTTCCTATTTAGTTTTTCCAAATTTGAATGTTTCCGTTCTACCAGAAAGATCAACGCAGAAGGGTGGTGAGCCCACGGCACATGGTATCATCACATCTGTTACCCATGGTGCTATGTCAGGTATTTAGTCTCACTTCATTTAATATTTTCTACATGGTTACAGATGTTCGAACCATTGTTTTATACCTTTCAATTGTTCCTAGCATGTGATTGCAACTGTGAATTATATAATCTATGATCTAATTATTTCCTGGTGTATTTTTCAAGTGGATGATTATCTTCACTGCCTAGAACGAGGGCGTGCTGTTAGTGCAAGGTTGTCTGAGTTTTTGAGAAAGAACATAGAGCCAAAATCTTCAAGCGAGTCATCTAAAGCTGGTTGATAGGAAACCACTTTGGACGTAGTTTACTAGTAACTAACTTTTCTACACAAGGGCAGGAGAGCATGGGATATCTATGCAGGTACTACTATTATGTATTTGTCCTGCGGTTGCTAGCTCTGCAAAAATGTACTCACTCATGAGTCTTCTAGGTTTTCTGCAGTCTCCTGTAACATTGTCCTTGAAGTTGCTTTTATAGTGGTAAAGATTTTATTCTTCGGTTATAAGATTACTCGTGGTGTTTCGTATACTCTGGTTTAGTTCTATATCTGTTATCCTTAATTTATTTCCATGAGTGGATTCTTCTAAGGATTAATTTTTTTGTACTTGAGAAAGGCTTAATTTCACAGAAGCTTTATTCATTTCATTGTAGAAGCCTTATAAGATTTTTGTAGCAAAAGCAGCTTTCTGCTCTTCTGCTTTTTTATTTTGCCTATATTTATTGTTCTTCATTTGCATCTTAGTTTCCTTCTAGAGGCTTACCGAGTTTTCTCTGGCATGCTACTGTAAATATGTGCCTCATGATTTGTGTTTATATATGAGATACCTGCTAAGTTAGACCAACAAAGAATACGCATACATATAATGTGTAAGAAAGTTCATATTTACAACATAATCAAAACAACATTCTTAAGCAAAGTATCACACAACATAGAAACCAAGTAATGTACAAGCCACCCCATTGAAAAACATCAAGCATCTGACCAAGTAAGGTCCGTTTCTCCCCATTGCTCATGAGGAATTCCCAAGGCTTCCCAGACAGCCTTGGAGACATCAACAATGTTATTCTTACAGGTAGGCTGGTAATCATGGTCCTCATCACACCTCATTCTTGAGTCGCACTCATCAACCACCATTGCCACCACACTCCTCCCATTCTCGGTAATTGTGATGTTCAGGCACCTGCTCTTGTTGAACCATCCTGTAGAGAGTGCGACAACTGGAGTGTCATCCGAATGGTACTTGTTCTCACACTCTGATGGGCTTTCATCGTCTCCACCTTTTTGGAAGCTGTTCAGTGTGAGTGGCTCTTGTGTGTGAGGTCACAGATTTGTGAACATTTGTAGGTTGTGTATGCTTTACCTTCCATGCTACAATTTGAATCATTCTCGTTACACATTATCCTGGAGATGGTTTCTTCCCTATGATTCTGCCACTTGGCGGCACTTTTACCCCTCAGAGAACAAGCAATTTGTGATAACAAGAAAAATTAGGAGAACAAAGGGTGCTTTTGAGCAAAAAAATCTTCATCTTATTTATTTATTTTGCTTTTCCTTGTAGAACCCCTATTAGTTTTCTCATCTTTCGTAGTTTTTGTTCTGAGAAGTACTTGATGCATGTAATGAGATCTAAAGGAGTATATATATATAAGGGTTAGAAGTTAATTGGTTATTGTTGATTATTTCATGGCAAGCATAAGATCATTTTTGAGGGAGGTCAAGGAGACAAGTTTTCACTTTGCCAAGACTGGCAACTATGCCATCCATACTATTTAGAATACACTTAGGCTTTTTAATATGATGGGTAAAGTGTTTGGCCTATTAAATTTCACGTTATGGTCCTGGTTTGAGTAGAAATTGATTGCTACAGCAAGAAAAAGCAGAGGAGTTAATTCATTATTCAATCATTTGAGAATGCTCTTGATAGTGTTTAACACCAGAAAAGAAAATGATATTTCATTTCCAATCAAGCAAATGTTCTTGGATTTTATACAAAACTGGACCCTTTGTTATAAGGAAAAGTATAGGACACTAACTATGATATAAGCTAACTTAACTAACTCTCTTTTAATCCTAAATTTGAAATTCGAAAAATTTAGTTTTGTTCCCTTTTCATATGCGCATCATACAATTCCAAGCCACAAACCACTACGTATACGCACCTTCTGTCCTCTCTTTCACGTTCCTCTTCCTATTAATCTTCTCTTGCACGTCGTGCCACTTTTGTATCACTGGTGTCCCATCATCAGTCACCATTCCTCGTGTGCAGCTAGTTCTCTCACTCGCTGTCTTTTCGCCGCGCAGTCTCCATCGTAGTTATTATGCGTCATGACTTGTCCTTGCACCAGTCAGCCCCAGTCGTCGTGTTGTCATCCATCGCTGGAGGGCTCTTGATGGAAGACAACCACCATTTTGCCGCCGCTCACTGTTTGGCATTTCATCGGTGCTAGTCTACGGGGAACAACCAGCGATGTCCACGCCCTTCCTGTCCACACCAGTGCCGTCAAGCACGTCGTCGCCCTCGCCGTCCACGCAGCACCGTTGAAGATGTGGTTGCCAGCCACCCTGCATGCAGTCGTCGTTCTTCATCACGTCGCACCTCCGCCATCGCGTGGCCGTCCTCCATCGCGTCACGCCCTCCATCGCCGTAGTCTTCTTTCGATGTGATTTGGATTTTTCGATGTAATTTGGATGCTTTTTCGATATAATTGGATTGTTTTTGGTATATTGTGAATGTTTTTTGTTCTTTAGTAGAAAATGTATTAGGGTTTATGATGCAGATATTTCTTTTACAAAGAAAGAAACATCTAATTTCAAAAATAAAGATCCACAACCCCCTCCAAAATGTTTTGAATTTTTTTCAATGTGATTTGGATGTTTTTTCATGTAATTTGGATTTTTTTAGTATATTATGGATATTTTTTCATCCTTTAGTAAAAAACATATTGGGGTTTATGATGTGGATGTTTTTATAAAAGAAATATGCACAACCACTTCAAAATGAATTTAATGTGATTTGATTTTTTTTATATGATTTGAATATTTTTTTCATGTAATTTGAATTTTTTTGGTATATTAATTTTTTTTTCATGGGCCAAGAGTAAATAGTCATATTTTTAATCATAAAAAATTTGGCCGCTGACAAAATTAGTCATAGAAAAATGAAATTGAAGTTGTATGCTTAAAAGATAAGTTTCATTTGACAAAAATGACTAATCTTTAAATTTTTTGTTGACTCTAGTAAAAAATTAATTAAAATACCCATATTACCCTTATTTATTATATTATCTTCAACTTTTTAAACATTTTTTTTTTCAAATTTTTACATCATTGCCTTAAGCATTATAATAATTGCCAACACCACCATCATATCAAATACAATATAGCAACAAATAGAGAGAAGCAAGCTAAATTTACTAACATACACGAGAGGGAGGGAGGGAGGGAGGGAGGGAGAGAAAAATGGAGGGTGGGAGAGAGAGAGAGGGAGAGGGAGGGAGGGAGGGAGAGAGAGAGGGAGGAGATGGGAAGGAGAGAGAGAAAGAGGGGGGAGGAAGAATAGAGAAGGAAACACAGTAAAGGAGGAAAGAGGGAAGGGTGTATGGACAAAAGGAAAGCCGTCGCACCTCCAACGTTGGAAGAGTGACCGAAGAGAGAGAAACACAAAGAAAAGGAGAAAAATCCAACCATGATCAAATACCAAAACCTAAATCAAAGTTCAAATTCATGTTAATTAAACACATAGAAAATTGGAGACTATAACCATTAAAAAAAACTAGCTCCAAATAAACTAGAAAGAAAATTCTAAACAAAGTAAGTGGTATTAAATGCAGATTTTTTTTATTTGGTTTTAAGATTATTTGTGATAAGTGATTAAATTTTCAAACTCCTCTACCCCACAATCCTGAAACATGAAGTACGGCATATTTTCATTCAAGTATTTTCACAAGCACGTGGTGTTCAAGTACAATAAGACACTAATAATGACTACTTTCACAACAAATTAAACTAAAACACAAATCAAATTCATAACCAAATTATAATCAAACATTTCTACGGGTATAAAATAATAATTTGTTCCTGCTCATTATTGTGTAATCAAGTTGAAGAAGCTCAAAATGAAGAATCAAAAGCATAATGAGTAAAAGCTTACCTTGCAAAATCAAATAAAGAAAATGCTGTCAAAGAAGTTCGCGCTTGAGACAGAGGGCACCACATCTGAGAGAGAAGAAGGAGAATCGCAACCGTGCCTGAGAGAGAGAGCGAAGGAGAATCGTGCCACACCGGAAATAGAGAAAGGAGAAATGTACCGCCAGAGAGAGGGGGAAGGAGAATCGCGCTTGAGAGTGAGAATGAGGAAGGAGAATCGCGTCTGAGAGTGATGAGTTTGGAAAACTCCAAATTAAATTAGTGATGATCAAACATTATTAAAATAATTAGTTGCAAAATTATTAATTTGATTTTAATTCATATGTGCTAATTAAATAATTTTGCTATGCAGATTTTGCTATTGGGCCGAAATATAACAAGCCCATTGGAATATTTTTCTTAGCCTTGATATTAAATTGTTGTGATTATGGTGGTTGAAATCATGGTTATGCTATTTGGGCCAGAAATTGTGATATAAACCCAATTGGAATCTTTGCTACTAAGACCAAAGCTTGGTCCAAAACCAATATTGAAAGAAAGCAAAGTTCCTTGCTTCCAACGGATCCCACTTTCAAGTTATGATGGATTTCAAATTCAATTAACTTGAATTAACTTGCATTGAAAACATGAGAGAGAATATGCAATTGATTTGATGGCCTCATTAATGTTACACGCCACTAAGAAAGAAATGGGAGTAGAAATTAATTCATTTTGATTTAATTTGTTCAAATTCATTACATGCTTTTCTTTCTATTCTCTCTTCTCTCTCATCTCTCTTCTTCATTTGGTCACTTCATAGAGAAAGCATGGAAGCCTTTGCAAGCTATCAGAGTAATGAAGAAGAAGCTAGATGCAAGCTAAAGACCATTGTAATGATGGCAAGAAAAAGAAAATAAAAAGTATGCTGTTGCTGAGATCTTCATCAAAAATAGGTAAGATTTGGTGAAGTAAGCTCATGCTCTCCATACCAAAAATGGAAGAAGTTGATCTCGGTCAGAGGAAGAAGATCTCAGAGGCATGGCTCGTCTCTGCTTTGTGTTCACTCATCACAGAAGGTGGCTAGGGAGGCTACGTGAAGGAGGAAGCAAAAGTGGAGCAGGAGGAGCTGTCATGCATCAAGAATGCATCAAGGGCTAGGAATCCTTCTTGAAGTGTAAGTCAAGTTAGATGGCTCGGATTGATGAAGCTTGGTGTAAAGAGAAGACTCAGAGGTAATTTCATGTTGGATATATCATTCGGTTATCTCTCCTCTCTCTCTGTGCCCGAAACGGTTTTGCTTGAAGAAGAAGAAGTTTAGCTTGGTTCAACAGTTTCAACCATGGAGGCTTCCCCTTCTATAAATAAGGGAGAACAGCCAGGGCTTGAAGCAAGGAAAGAAAAAGAGTGAAAGCACAGTGTTCACATAGCTACCTAAGCTAACAGAAGTTCTTCTCCTTCAATGTTCTTCATTTTGTATTTTTCTGTTTAATTTTTTCTGTCTTGAGTCTCATGGAAAAATTCAAACAGTGAAGTTTGTAAGAAAAAACCATAGAGCGAAAAAAGGCAGAGTGTGCAAAATTAAAAGAAAAGCCATAGATGTTCTTAGAGGTCCTTTGTACATCTGTGTTGTGTATCATGATTCTGTGGGAATCCCTTTGCAAGTTGGATTAGCACTTTGCAGTTGAAAGCTTGGTAGGTTACCAAGTCAAGTTCAGGATTGGGATTAGATTCTGGACTTGTCCCGGATAGGAAGGATAGTTCCTAGGGAGAATTGGTGTTTATAATCAAAGATGATTATAGTGAAATTCCATCATTGTTGTGATGGAGACTGGATGTAGGCTGCATTGCACTTAGCAGCTGAACCAGGATATATCTTGGTGTAATTTTTTCTCTCTTCTACTCTATTTCTGATTCTGCTGCATAGGAGACAAAACTGAAAAAGATCTCATGGCTAGTCAAGAGACAAAATAAAAAGGTCTCTTGGCTAGGCATGAGACAAAAACAAGAAATATCTCCTCAAGTGTTATGAAAGACAGCAAGAGTTACTAAGCAAAAAAGGGGCTAAGATTCAACCCCCCTTCTCTTAGCCACTGATAAACCATCAATTGGTATCAGAGCTTGGTCTCAAAGAGATCAAGCTTTGCAGCTTGGAGAAAAGATCCAGATGGCAAAAAATAGTGGCTCAAATCTGGTGTCCTACAACCTGACAGAAGGACAATCAAGCAACAGACATCCTCTTTTCAGTGGGAAAAACTACACCTATTGGAAGGAGAGAATGAAGATTTTTGTGCAAGCAGTGGACTACAGACAATGGAAGATTATCCTGGACGGTCCTCAATTTCCAACCACAACAAGTGCAGAAGGAGTAATCTCTCTTAAACCCGAAGCAAGCTGGACCGAAGAAGACATAAAGAAGGTAGAACTCAATGCCAAGGCTGTTAACTTGCTCAACTGTGCTATCAGCTTCGAGAAATACTGACGGGTATCACGATGCACAACGGCAGAGAAAATCTAGGACAAACTTCAAATCACAAATGAAGGAACCACCATAGTGAAGAAGACCAGGATAGATATGTTGAACAGGGAGTATGAAATGTTTGCAATGAAGGAAGGAGAATCTATTGATGAATTGTTCGAAAGATTCAACATCATCATTGTTGGCTTGGATGCTTTGGGAATTACGTATCCTGATTCTGTGCTTGTGAAAAGAGTTTTGAGATGTCTCACAAAAGAGTGAGAAACTAAAGCATTAATCATATCTGAGAGTAGTAGTCTAGATTTCATGACATATGATGACTTGAGAGGAAATTTACTTGCTTTCAAAAACACTCATTTGAAAAAAGATTCAAAAAAGAAAGGAATTGCTTTTACATATGTTACTAACGCCCTGGATGATGAATCCAGTGATAATTCCTCCGAAAATGAATTTGTGTTGTTTGCCAAAAAACTCAGGAAAATGGTGAAGTTCAAGGAAAGAGGCAAGGAAAGCAGTTCAAGAAAATAAAAGAAAGATTTCAGCAGGGTGACATGCAACAACTGTAAAGAGACTGGGCATTTCAAATCTGATTGCCCTAAGCTGAAGAAGGAGGAGAAGCCAAAGAAAGGAAAGAAAAAGGGACTGATGGCTTCTTGGGAGGACCTAAAAAATGACTCAGACGATGATGAAGAATCAGAGACCAAGTCCCAACCATGTCTCATGGCAGATCACGTTGAACAGGTAGTTTTTCATAACCCTGACACTGAAGATCTTCATCTTATGATAGACCACCTTTCTGAAAAAATTAGATGATTTTTGCTTGATAACCAAGATCTTAAACAACAAACCACCATTCTTAAAGCTGAAAATGGTTTTCTTAAAGATAAACTAAGAGAGGCTGAAACTGCTGTTGAACTTGTTGAAGAAAACAAGCAGTTAAAAGCTCAACTTAGAAGCTGTGAAAGTGATAATTCTGTTGTTGCATATGTAAACTATTTTAAAGAAAATGAAGAGTTGCTAAAAAAGATCAAAAATCTTGAAAATGACTTAGCCAAGTTCACTCAAAGTTCTGAAAATTTAAATCAAATCTTGGCTAGTCAAAAACCTCTATATGATAAAGCTGTCTTGGGGTTTCACAAGAATTTCAAATCTGTTGAAAAACTTTGTTTTGAAAACATAGCCTCATCTTCAAATGATACAAGGTTTCAAAACCCAACAAGTTTTAGCAAAACAGCAACTCCAAGATTTTGTAGACTATGCAACCGAAATGGCCACTTTCCCATTCAATATTTTTTTTGGGTGAAAGAATGATTGGTGACAAAGTTTACAAAGTTGTTTTTTACTACAATGGCTTGGGACATAGGAGATGGTTTAATGTGAAAGGATCTAAGAAGATTTGGATACCTAAAGTCACTTGAGCTCATTTTGTAGGTATGCTCTAGGCATATGACCGGAAATGCAACCTTCTTCATAAAGCTTGATGAGTATGATGGAGGGTTTGTCACTTTCGGTGATGATGGTAAAGGAAAAATAGTGGCTATTGGAAAAGTTGGTAAAAGCTTCTCATCTTCTATAAATGAGGTTCTTCTCGTTGATGGTTTGAAACATAATTTACTAAGTGTTAGCCAATTGTGTGATCTAGGATTTGAAATTATTTTTAGAAAGTTTGTGTGCTTAGTTGTTTGTGAAAAATCTGGGGATATTTTGTTTGAGGCTAAAAGGTGCAACAATGTGTATGGATTGACTCTTAAGGACTTGAAAGACATGTTTTACCTCTCTTGAATCTGAAAAATGGCTATGGCATAAGAAATTGGGTGATGCTAGCATGTACCAAATTTCTAAGCTAGTTAAGAAGAACTTGGTTAGAGGAATTCCAAATATTAAATTTGATAAGGAACTTACTTGTGATGCTTGTCAATTAGGCAAACAAGTAAAATCCTCTTTTAAAACAAAAGATGGAATTTCAACCAAGAGGCCATTAGAGATGTTACACATTGATCTTTTTGGACCAACAAGAACTCAAAGTTTAGGAGGTAAACACTATGGCTTAGTGGTGGTGGATGATTACTCTAGATTTGGTTGGGTACTTTTTTTTGCTCATAAAAATGATGCTTTTCATGCTTTCTAAATTCTTTGCAAAAGAATTCAAAATGAAAAAGATTTAAGAGTTGCCCATTTGAGAAGTGGTCACGGAAAGGAATTTGAAAACCAAGACTTTGAAAAATTCTGTGATGATTTTGGAATTGCTCATAACTTTTCATGCCCTAGAACACCTCAACAAAATGGGGTTGTTGAAAGAAGGAATAGAAGCCTTCAAGAGATGACTAGGACTATGTTATGTAAAAATGAGATTCCAAAATTTTTATGGGCTGAAGCTGTAAATACAGCTTGTTATATTTTGAATAGGACCATCATAAGAAAAGGGTTGAAGAAAACTCCTTATGAGCTATGGAAAGGAACCCCTCCTAATCTTAAGTATTTCCATGTTTTTGGATGCAAATGCTTTGTACTTAACAACAAAGAAAATCTTGGTAAATTTAATCCAAAATCTTATGAGGGGATGTTTGTTGGATACTCCACCACTAGCAAGGCTTATAGAATTTACCTCAAAGAACATAGAACAATAGAGGAGTCCATACATGTATCTTTTTGTGATTCTAATTCAATTCCCAGTACTGTGATAGAAAATGATTCAGATTGTGAAGATGCTGTCAATAAAGAAACCAATGAAAAAAATCCCAAGTCTGTTCAAAATGAAGAATCTGTCTGTCCAATTTTGTCTCGTCAGAATGGAGGGGACATTTTTGTTTTGTCTCCTGAATCAGTAAGAGAAACTGGAACAAAACAACCAACTAAAGCTCATCAAGGCTTAACACATCTTTGGAAACCAAGGGAATGGAAGTCCATGAGGGGTTATCCTCATGACTTTATCATTGATGATCCCTCACAAGGTGTAACAACAAGATCCTCATCCAAAAAGCAAACCAAACCAAGTAATTTTGCTCTCTTGTCACAAATGGAGCCCAACAATGTGAAGCAAGCCCTTGAAGATCCCTCTTGGGTCAAAGCTATGCAAGAGGAGCTGGCTCAATTTGACAAAAATGAGGTTTGGACACTAGTACCCCATCCGGATGGTAAGAAGGTTACGGGTACTAAGTGAGTTTTTTTAAAATAAACTTGGTGAGGATGGAAAAGTTGTTCTTAACAAGGCTAGATTAGTGGCCCAAGGTTACGATCAAGAAGAGGGTATAGATTTTGATGAGTCTTTTGCTCCGGTAGCTAGAATAGAAGCAATAAGGTTGCTTCTTGCCTATGCTTCCCATAAGGGTTTTAAAATGTTTCAAATGGATGTTAATATGCTTTCCTTAATGGCTTTATTGATAGAGAAGTGTATGTGGCACAACCCCCCGGTTTTGAAAATAAAGAATTTTCAAATCATGTTTTCAAACTTTCAAAGGTCCTTTGTGGCCTTAGGCAAGCTCCAAGAGCTTGGTATGAAAGGCTTAGTACCTTCTTATTGGAAAATCACTTTCAAAGGGGTACCACCGACACAACTTTATTTATTAAAGCATCTAATGATGATATTCTCCTAGTTCAAGTTTATGTGGATGATATTGTGTTTGGATCAGCCAATGAATCCTTGTGTGAAGAGTTTGGAAAACTCATGACTAGTGAATTTGAAATGAGTTTAATGGGAGAGCTAACTTTCTTTCTTGGCCTCCAAATTAAACAAACTCCTGGTGGTATTTTTATTCACCAAGAGAAGTATGCTAAAGAATTAATCAAAAAAATTGGCCTAGAAAATTCCAAACCAATGGGAACACCAATGCATCCAAACACTAAACTTGAAAAGGATGATGATGGAAAAGATGTGGATGAAACAAGGTATAGAGGAATGATAGGTTCACTCATGTACCTTACCTCCTCTAGACTGGATATTGTTCAAAGTGTGGGTGTATGTTCAAGATTTTAATCTCACCCAAAAGAATCCCATCTTTCAACCATTAAACACATCATTAGATACATTAAGGGAACTAGTGACTATGGCTTATGGTATCCAAAATCTGATGATTTTTGTGTAGTAGGGTTTTGTGATGCAGATTATGAAGGAGATCGAGAAGATAGAAGAAGCACATCGGGCATGTGTTACTTCCTTGGAAGCTCACTCAACATGTGGTCAAGCAAGAAACAAGCCACATTAGCTCTATCCACAGCCGAAGCTGAATATATCTCTGCCTCCGCTTGTTGTTCACAATTAATTTGGTTGAAAACTCAATTAGAAGATTACAAATTAAAAATCAATAGTATACCCTTGTTTTGTGACAATATGAGTGTGGTTCACGGAATCGCAATCACATTAGCTCTAACCAGCAAGTGCACTGGGTCGTCCAAGTAATAATTCCTTACGTGAGTAAGGGTCGATCCCACGGAGATTGCCGGCTTGAAGCAAGCTATGGTTATCCTATAACTCTTAGTCAGGAGATTAGTGATAAAAATGATTTCGTTTGTTAAAAGTAAAAAAAGCATGAAATGAATGATACTTGTTATTCAGTAATGGAGAACATGTTGAGGTTCTGGAGATGCTCTGTCATATGAATCTCTACTTTCCTACTGTCTTCTTCTCCAAACACGCATGGCTTCTTCTATGGCTGGCTATATGTTGGTGGATCACGATTGTCAATGGCTACCATCCTTCCTCTCGGTGAAAATGGTCCAGGCATGGCTTCTGTACGGCTAATCATCTGTCGGATCTCTCGTCTCGGATGAAAAATACCAGGCACAACAACCACACAGCTAATCATCTATCGGTTCTCACTCATGTCAGAATAAGACCTCTCTGTCCTTTTGCACACTGTCACTGCTCCCAACATTTGTGAGTTTGAAGCTCGTTTGTTCTAGCCTTCACCACGAACATTCTGATCTCATGGGTTTGAATGCTCTGTTGTCAGGAGATGCAAGTCAAACGCGTGGATTAGAAACCTAAGAGACACGCACTCAAGCTGTTGCCCAATGACTACGCTGAGCTCAGATAGAACGGGAGTGGTTGTTAAACACGCGTTCATAAATTTGAGAATGATGATGAGTGTCACGGATCATCATATTTTTTATATTGAAGTACGAGTGAGTATCTTAGAACAAAATCAAGCGTGATCGAATAGAAAATAATAGTAATTGCATTAATCCATTGAGACACAGCAGAGCTCCTCACCCCCACCTATGGCATTTAGAGACTCATGCCGTAGAAGATACAATATGAGATGTAAAATGTCATGCGTTACAAAATGAATCTCTAAAAGTAGTTCTTATATTAGACTAGTAACTTAGGTTTACAGAAAATGAGTAACTAGGTGTAGATAGTGCAGAAATCAACTTTCGGAGCCAACTTGGTGAGTGTTTAGGCTGAGCTTTCAAGCTTCCACGTGCATGTGCCTCAAATTGGAGTTAAACGCCACCCTGGGTGCCAAAATGGGCGTTTAACGCCAAGAAGTGTGCCAGTTCTGGCGTTTTACGCTAGAAAAGGGTCTCTGGCTGGCGTTTAACGCCAGTTTGGGTCATCAAATCTCAGGCAAAGTATGGACTATTATACATTTCTGGAAAGCCCAAGATGTTAGCTTTCTATCCCAATTACGAACGCGCCAATTGGACTTCTGTAGCTCTAGAAAAATGCGTTTGAGTGAAGGGAGGTTAGAATCCAACAGCATTTGCAGTCCTTTCTCAGCCTCTGAATCAGATTTTTGCTCAGGTCCCTAAATTTCAGCCAGAAAATACTTGAAATTACAAAAAAACACACAAACTTATAGTAAAGTCCAAAAATGTGATTTTTGCATAAAAACTAATAAAAATATAATAAAAAGTAACTAAAACATACTAAAAATTACCTAAAAACAATGCCAAAAAGCGTATAAATTATCCGCTCATCACAACACCAAACTTAAATTGTTGCTTGTCCCCAAGCAATCAAAAACATAATAAGTTAAAAAGAAGAGAAAGTACAATAAATTTCAAAAATATCAATGAAGATTAGTTTTAATTAGATGAGCAGGACTAGTAGCTTTTTCCCTCTGAATAGTTTTGGCATCTCTCTATCCATTGGAGTTCAGAATTGTTGGCCTCTTTAGGAACTCAGAAATACAGATAGTGTTATTAATTTTCCTAGTTAAGTTCTTTTTTATTCTTGAACACAGCTACTTTATGAGTCTTGGCCGTGACCCTTAGCATTTTGTTTTCCAATATTACCACCGGATACATAAATGCCACGGACACATAACTGGGTGAACCTTTTCAGATTGTGACTCAGCTTTGCTAGAGTCCCCAGTTATAGGTGCCCAGAGTTCTTAAGCACACTCTTTTGCTTTGGATCACGACTTTAACCACTCAGTCCCAAGCTTTTCACTTGGACCTTCATGACATAAGCACATGGTTAGGGACAGTTTGATTTAGCCGCTTAGGCCAGGATTTTATTCCTTTGGGCCCTCCTATTTATTGATACTCAAAGCCTTGGATCCATTTTACCCTTGCCTTTTGGTTTAAAGAGCTATTGGCTTTTTCTGCTTGCTTTTTCTTTTTCTTTCTCTTTTTTTTTTCTTTATTTTTCGCAATTTTTTTCCGCAAGCTTTTGCTTTTCACTACTTTTTCTTACTTCAAGAATTAGTTTTATGATTTTTCAAATCACCAATAACATGTATCCTTTTTCATTATTCTTTCAAGAGTCAACTTTTCTTAATTCCAATTTTAAACATGTACTGTTTAAGCATACATTCAGAAAGCAAGAAGTATTGCCACCACATCAAAATAATTAAACTAATTTCAAGATAAATTTCGAAATTCATGCACTTCTTGTTCTTTTGCAAATAAAAACATTTTTCATTTAAGAAAGGTGAGAGATTCATGGAATCATTCATAGCTTTAAGACATAGACTCTAAACACTAATGATCATGTAATAAAGACAAGACTTAGATAGAAAATAAACATAAAAACAGACAAATAACAATAACAGAAAGGAAATTAAGGAGCGGGTTCACCTTAGTGACGGCGGCTACTTCTTCCTCTTGATGGTCCAATGGAATGCTTGAGCTCCTCTAGTTTGCTCCATCCTCTTTCTTAGTGATGGGCTTTGGTGATGAATTTTTCCATCTCCCAAGGTTCGGAGACGGAAGCAATTGCCTTCCCTTTCCTCTTTCTAGAGGATTCTCTGACTTTGGGTGCCATAAGTGGTAATGAAAAGTAAAAAGCAAAACTTTTCCACACCAAACTTAAAAGCTTTGCTCGTCCACGAGCAAAATAAGATAGAAGGGAGTAGAAGAAGAATGAGGTAATTAATTTTGAAAAACTTGTTAATGTTAAAAATAATTAAAATTATTTGAGAAGAATTTGAGAAGATATGTAAGTTTGGAAAAAGATATGGACAAGAATTAAAAAGAATTAAAAAAAAAGAATTAAAAAGAATTGAAAGGATTATTAGTTTTTGAAAATAGAAATTGAAAGATGAACATTTGAAATATTGTTGATGCAAAAAAAATTATGAATTAAAACATGAAAAATTGAAAAAAAAAATTGAATTGGAAACAAAATTACCTCCCCTTTGCTGTTCTGGCATTAAATGCTCAGAAGGATAGCCATTCTGGCGTTTAACGCCCATCTGGCAGCGAATTTGGGCGTTTAACGCCCAGCCAGGTATCCTGGCAACGCCAGAATTTCTTTGTTACTGGGCTTTTTTTCTGAACGCCCAGGATGCTACTGTTTCTGGCGTTAAACGCCCATAATGATACCTTTTCTGGCATTAAACGCCCAGAATGATAGCCATTCTGGCATTTAGCGCCCAGTTTGCCACCTTTACTAGCATTTAAACGCCAGTAAGCTTCTTTTTCATTGGCTTCTCTGTTTTCTATTCTGGACTCTTCTGTTACTCTGTAAACCTCTACAATTGACCATAAACTTTAAAAATAAATTATATTAAACTCGTATAATTATTATTTAAATAACAAAACCTCTGCTAATGGCTGGGTTGCCTCCCAGCAAGTGCTTCTTTACTGTCTTTAGCTGGACTTTACTGAGCTTTAATCTAGTCTCAGTCTTGAGCATTCTTGCTCAACATTGCCTTTAAGATAATGCTTGACTCTTTGTCCATTAACAATGAACTTTTTGTTAGAGTCAATATCCTGAAGATCTACATATCCATATGGTGACACACTTGTAATCACATATGGTCCCTTCCACCAGGATTTTAATTTCCCAGAGAACAATCTGAGCTTAGAGTTAAACAGCAGAACCTTCTATCCTGGCTCAAAGAATCTAGATGATAGCTTTCTGTCATGCCACCTTTTTGCTTTCTCCTTGTAAATTTTAGCATTTTTGAAAGCATTGAGTCTGAACTCCTCCAGCTCATTCAACTGGAGTAATCTTTTCTCTCCAGCTACCTTAGCATCAAGGTTTAGGAACTTGGTTGCCCAGTAGCCCTTGTGTTCCAGTTTCACTGGCAGATGACATGCTTTTCCATACACAAGCTGGTTTGGAGAGGTCCCTATAGGAGTCTTGAATGCGGTTATGTATGCCCACAGAGCATCATCCAGGCTTCTTGCCCAATCCCTTCTACGAGTAATTACAGTCTGTTCCAGGATTCGTTTTAGTTCTCTATTTGAGACTTCAGCCTGCCCATTTGTCGTGGATGATATGGAGTTCCCACTTTGTGGTTAATTCCATATTGGATCAGAGCAGAGTGAAGCTGTTTATTACAGAAATGAGTGCCTCCATCACTGATCAGTACCCTAGGGACACCGAACCTGCTGAAGATATGCTTCTGGAGGAACTTCATCACTATCTTAGTATCATTAGTAGGTGTTACAATTGCCTCTACCCATTTGGATACATAGTCTACTGCCACCAGAATATAAGTATTTGAATATGATGGTGGGAAAGACCCCATGAAGTCAATACCCCATACATCAAACAACTCAATCTCTAAGATCTCTTGCTGAGGCATGGCATAACCGTGAGGCAGATTACCAGCTCTCTGGAAACTGTCATAGTTACGTACAAACTCTCAAGAGTCTCTATAGAGAGTAGGCTAGTAGAAGCCACATTGGAGAACTGATGAGCGGATAATTTATACGCTTTTTGGCACTGTTTTTAGTATGTTTTTAGTATGTTTTAGTTAGTTTTTATTATATTTTTATTAGTTTTTAGTTAAAATTCACTTTTCTGGACTTTACTATGAGTTTGTGTATTTTTCTATGATTTCAGGTATTTTCTGGCTGAAATTGAGGGATCTGAGCAAAAATCTGATTCAGAGGCTGAAAAGGACTGCAGATGCTGTTGGATTCTGACCTCCCTGCACTCGAAGTGGATTTTCTGGAGCTATAGAAGCCCAATTGGTGCGCTCTCAATTGCGTTGGAAAGTAGACATCCTGGGATTTCCAGCAATGTATAGTAGTCTATACTTTGCCCGTGATTTGATGGCCCAAACTGGCGTTCCAAATCAGCTCAAGAATTCTGGCGTTTAACGCCGGAACTGGCACAAGAATGGGAGTTAAACGCCCAAACTGGCACAAAAGCTGGCGTTTAACTCCAAGAAAAGTCTCTACACATGAAAGCTTCAATGCTCAGCCCAAGCACACACCAAGTGGGCCCGGAAGAGGATTTTTATGTCATTTACTCATTTCTGTAAACCCTAAGCTACTAGTTCTCTACAAATAGGACCTTTTACTATTGTATTCTCATCTTGGTTCTTTTGGTTCCCTCTCTGGGGCCGAAGCCAATGATCATCATTATCACTTATGTATTTTCAACGGTGGAGTTTCTACACACCATAGATTAAGGTGTGGAGCTCTGCTGTACCTCGAGTATTAATGCAATTACTATTGTTCTTCGATTCAATTCGGCTTATTCTTGTTCTAAGATATCACTTGTTCGTCAACTTGATGAATGTGATGATCCGTGACACTCATCATCATTCTCACCTATGAATGTGTGCCTGACAACCACCTCCGTTCTACCTTAGATTGAGTGGATATCTCTTGGATCCCTTAATCGGAATCCTCGTGGTATAAGCTAGAATTGATGGCGGCATTCAAGAGAATCCGGAAGGTCTAAACCTTGTCTGTGGTATTCTGAGTAGGATTCAAGGATTGAATGACTGTGACGAGCTTCAAACTCGCGATTGTGGGGCGTTAGTGACAGACGCAAAAGAATCACTGGATTCTATTCCGACATGATCGAGAACCGACAGCTTAATAGCCGTGCTGTGACAGAGTGCGTTGAACATTTTCACTGAGAGGATGGGAGGTAGCCATTGACAACGGTGAAACCCTACATACAGCTTGCCATGGAAAGGAGTAAGAAGGATTGGATGAAGACAGTAGGAAAGTAGAGAGACGGAAGGGACAAAGCATCTCCATACGCTTATTTGAAATTCTCACCAATGAACTACATAAGTATCTCTATCTTTATTTTATGCTTTATTCATATATCATCCATAACCATTTGAATCTGCCTGACTGAGATTTACAAGATAACCATAGCTTGCTTCATACCAACAATCTCCGTGGGATCGTGACAAACCCCGTTTTGACGGTTTATCTTGTATTGATTTTAGGGGATTTTATAACCTTTTACCCTCATTTATCCATTGAAATAGCATGGTTTTATAACTTCTCCTTTAATTGTGCTTAAGAGTGAAAACATGCTTTTTAGGTCTTAAAATAGCTAAATCTAATTCTCCTTGATTCAATTAAATGCCTTGATATGTTTGTTAAGTGATTTAAGGTTTAGGAGGCAAAGATTGGACCAAGGGAATGAAGAAAGAAGCATGAAAAGTTGGAGAACTCATGAAGAAATGAAAGAACCGGAAAGCTGTCAAGCCGACCTCTTTGCACTTAAACGACCATAACTTGAGCTACGGAGGTCCAAATGATGCGGTTCCAGTTGGGTTGGAAAGCTAATATCCAGGGCTTCGAAATGATATAAATTTTGCCATATGTTGCTTCGCGTTAAGGGTTGCTTCGCGTTCAGGGTTGCTTCGCGTTCAGGGGCGCGCACGCGCACTTTGCGCGCGCGCGCCGATTCTGTCCGTGGCTCACTTTAATGAAATCGTCCCCAGCGGTTTTAGGAGCCTTGTGGGCCCAATCCAACTCATTTCTGATGCTATTTAAGTCAAGTATTGAAGGGGAATCAACATACTTTTAGATACTTTTGATCATTAGCTTAGTTTTAGGAGTTAGAGTTAGTTTTAGAGAGAGAAGCTCTCACTTCTCTCTAGGATTAGGAATTAGGGTTAGATTAGGATCTCATAATTCTAGGTTTAATTCAAGTCTCCTTCTACTTCTACCTTCAAGTGGTGATTGCTACACTTTGGTTCTTCTTTCTATCCCTATCCGCTTGTTGTAATTTCTCTTATTTTGTTTCTAGGTTTTGTAATTGAGATATTCTTGTCCTTTTGTTTTCTTTTAATAATGCAATTTGAGATAATTCATGTGATTGTGATGTTGTTGATTGTTGTTTTGTTAATTCTTTGTAATTGTTGGTTGTTGATTCCTTTTATTCTTACAAATAAAAAATGCTTTCTTTCATTACCCTCCAAGTGTTTGATGAAATGCTTGAGAGGATGTTAGAGTAGGATTTTATGTTCTTGGCTTGAGAAGGTAACTTAGGATTTCTTGAGTCACTAGTGTCCAATTGATTGCTAGTTGATAGCCATTAACTCTAGCCTTCATTAATCTAATTAGTGGAAAGCTAGGACTTATGGACTAGGATTGATATAACTCACTTGACTTTCCTTTGTTAATTGATTTAAGGATGACTAAGTGGGATTAATCCTTGCAACTACCATACTTGTGGCTAGTGATAATGATGAAGACTCTTGACAACCAAATCTTGCTAAGACCATTTTGTTAATAAAGTTTTCTTACCATTTACTATTCATGTTTCTCCTCTAAAACCCCAAATATAACTCACAACCAATAACAAAACACTTTATTGTAAATCCTAGGGAGAACGACCCGAGGTTTAAATACTTCGGTTTATAGATTTTAGGGGTTTGTACTTGTGACAAACAAATTTTTGTATGAGAGGATTATTGTTGGTTTAGAGACTATACTTCGACGAGATTTCATTTGTAAAATTATAAACCGTCAAAAATCCAATCGTCAAAATGGCGCCGTTGCCGGGGATTTGCAATGGTGTTATGTTATTGGTTATTGTACATATGTGAATAGTGTAAATAGTTTGTCTTTTGCTTGTTTACTAGATTTTGTTAGTTTTATTTTGTTTTTCCATAATGAATTCTCACTTTGGCTATGAGTTTGGTTCTAATTGTGTTGTAGGAAATGTGAACTTTAATAGCAACATGTACCATGGATGGAACCATCAAAGATGGGAGGAGCCTCAAGGAATTGATCACTCCTATTGGCAACAACCTCCGGATACCTATAGGTATAATTTACATCCTAATGCATGTCAATTTAACGGCTATGATGACTCTTTTTGTGACACTCAACAATCACCATCATATGCCTATGAATCTCATCCTCAACATGAACCTCAACCATTCTCACAAGCCTTTCCATACCAAGCACCTTCCTATGATCCATATCCATCATATGACCAATCATCCATACCATATTTTTATGACCATTATGAGCAAGAACCTTTAGACCCACCACAACCCTATCAAGATTACTACCATGAACCACCTCAACACTCACGATCTCCATACCCTTACCAAGAAGAACCACCTTCCTACTATGAACCCTCTCTCCAAAATAATGAACCTTCCTATTCACCCCAAGCTCCAATAGACGATCCTCTCACTTTGTTACTCCAAGGACAAGAAGCCATGAAGCGGGATACACTTGAGTTTGTGACCAATTTGACCAAGGTAGTGCATACTTTAACCCACCAATGTTTGAAGACTCAAGGTACTTCCGTGACTACATGTGAAAAGTCAAAAGAAGAGCAAAGTATGAAGGAGAAATTGGAAAATTCGATGGAAAAAGAGGAATCAAATTTTGTATTGGAACAATTGGAGGAGCCTATGATCATTAAAGAAATGGAAGAAGTGGTTGAAGATTTAGGAGATGTTGAAAGACCATGGGAATTGATGAGCGGATAATTTATACACTTTTTGGCATTGTTTTTAGTATGTTTTTGGTAGTTTTAGTTGAGTTCTTAGTATATTTTTATTAGTTTTTAGCTAAAATTCACTTTTCTGGACTTTACTATGAGTTTGTGTGTTTTTCTGTGATTTCAGGTATTTTCTGGCTGAAATTGAGGGACCTGAGCAAAAATCTGATTCAGAGACTGAAAAGGACTGCAGATGCTGTTGGATTCTGACCTCCCTGCACTCGAAGTGGATTTTCTGGAGCTATAGAAGCCCAATTGGCGCGCTCTCAACGGCGTTGGAAAGTAGACATCCTGGGCTTTCCAGTAATATATGATAGTCTATACTTTGCCCAAGATTTGATGGCCCAAACCGGCGTTCAAAATCACCTCAAGAAATCCCAGCGTTAAACGCTGGAACTGGCACCCAAATGGGAGTTAAACGCCCAAACTGGCATAAAAGCTGGCGTTTAACTCCAAGAAGAGTCTCTACACGAAATTTTTTCATTGCTCAGCCCAAGCACACACCAAGTGGGCCCGGAAGTGGATTTTTATGTCATTTACTCATTTCTGTAAACCTTAGGCCACTAGTTTTCTATAAGTAGGACCTTTTACTATTGTATTAGAAGACTTTGGTAGCTATCTTCGTTTTATGCTATCTTAGATCATTGGGAGGCTGGCCATTCGGCCATGCCTAGACCTTATGCTTATGTATTTTCAACGGTGGAGTTTCTACACCATAGATTAAGGTGTGGAGCTCTGCTGTACCTCGAGTATTAATGCAATTACTATTGTTCTTCCATTCAATTCCGCTTGTTCTTGTTCTAAGATATCACTTGTTCTTCAACTTGATGAATGTGATGATCCGTGACACTCATCATCATTCTCACTTATGAACAAGGTGACTGACAACCACTTTTGTTCTACAAGCAACCAAGGCTCTAGTGAATATCTCTTGGATTCCTGATTGCACGATGCATGGTTGATCGCCTGACAACTGAGTGCTCGCCTGACAAACGAGCCAACCATTTCGTGAGATCAGAGTCTTCGTGGTATAGGCGAGAACTGATGGCAGCATTCAAGAGAATCCGGAAGGTCTAACCTTGTCTGTGGTATTCTGAGTAGGATTCAATGACTGAATGACTGTGACGTGCTTCAAACTCCTAGCAGGCGGGGCGTTAGTGATAGACGCAAAAGTATCGATGGATATTATTCCGGCCTGACCGAGAACCGACAGCTGAATTCCGCTATGCTGTGACAGAGCATATGCAATCGCTTTCACTGAGAGGATGGGAGGTAGCCATTGACAACGGTGAAACCCTACACGAGCTTGCCATGGAAAGGAGTAAGAAGGATTGGATGAAGACAGTAGGAAAGCAGAGAGACGGAAGGGAAGGCATCTTCATGCGCTTATCTGAAGTTCCTACCAATGAATTACATAAGTATCTCTATCTTTATCTTTTATGTTATTTTCGTTCATCACCATATACATTTGAGTCTGCCTGACTAAGATTTGCAAGATGACCATAGCTTGCTTCATACTAACAATCTCCGTGGGATCGACCCTTACTCACGTAAGGTATTACTTGGACGACCCAGTGCACTTGCTGGTTAGTTGTGCGAAGTTGTGTAATGCCATGGAATTGAACTACCAAGTTTTTGGAGTTCATGACCGGGGATTATGAGAGTTGTGAAAAGTATTGTTCACAATTTCGCGCACCAAGTTTTTGGCGCCGTTGCTGGGGATTGTTCAAGTTTTGAGCAAGCTTTTGGTAACAATGCCAGGGATTGTTCAGTTTGGACAACTGACAGTACATCTTGCTGCTTAGATTAGGTATTTTTTTTTCTCGAAATTCTTGAAGATGAATTCTAGAGTTTCATGATGATTTGTTGAAATCTGGCTGGCTGAGAAGCCATGTCTAATCTCATTGGACCGAGGTTTCAACCTATCATCACAAGAGCTTGTTGATTTTTATCAATCTTGCTTTTGGAGCAGTGATCTGCTAAGGCTTGGCTGGCCTTTGGCCATGTCTAGTGTTTTGGACCGAAGCTTTCTTTGAAAGCTTGGCTGGCTGTGAAGCCATGTCTAATTCCTGGACCGGAGTCTTAGACTAGCATTGCACTGATTCCTGGAATTCTCATTAAGAATTTTGATATCTTTTTCCACTTAATTTTCGAAAAACACAAAAAAAAATCAAAAAAATTTCATAAAAACCAAAAATATGTTATGTTCCTTGTTGAGACACTAGTCTCATCTTAAGTTTGGTGTCAATTGCATATATTCATTCATGTATCTTAAGGATCTTCAAATAATTCTTGATGATTTCTTACTCTGATCTTTGAATTCTTTTGACTTGAGTGTTTATGTGTCTCATATAGTGTCAGTAGTATACAAACTGCTAAGTTTGGTGTCTTGCATGCATTGTTATTTGATTCTTGTTACATTTTGATTATTAAAAATCCAAAATATTTTAATTTGTCTTTTCAAGTCAATAATACAAAGAATTGAAGATTCAGAACATGCTGCAGAGGAATTATACAGAAAAAGCTGAGCATTCAAAAATGCCCAGTGAAGAAGACAGACTGGCGTTTAAACGCCAGCCAGGGTACCTGGTTGGGCGTTTAACGCCCAAAGAGGTAGCATTTTGGGCGTTAAACGCCAGAATGGAGGCCATTCTGGGCGTTTAACGCCAGGATAGCAAAGGGGGAAGATTTTGTTTTTCAAATCATTTTTTTTCAAGTTTTCTAAGCTTTTCAAAATCAAATCTTTTTCAAATCATATCTTTTCAATCAAATGTTTTCAAAATCAATTCCTTTCCTTTTTCAAAGATGCTTACTAACAATTAATGATTTGATTGAACATCTCAAATATGTTGCCTTTTCTGTTGAGGAAGGTTTAATGTTTGAATCATATCTTTTCTTGTTAGACAAGTCATTGATTTTCAAAATCAAATCTTTAAAAAAAATTGTTTTCAAAACATATCTTTTAAAATCGTTTTTTAAATCAAATCTTTTCAATCATATCTCTTTAATCACATCTTTTTCAAAATCAGTTTTCAATCAAATCTTTTTAATTTCTAATTTCAAAATCTTTTTCAAAAATCACTTGATTTCTTTTCCACTTTCAATTTTCGAAAATTATCAATCAATTTTTAAAATGTTTTTGACATCTTTCTAATTAATTTTCGAAAATTCTCTTCCCTCCTTCTCACATCCTTCTATTTATGGAGTACTACTCCTTCTTAATGCACAATTCGAACTTTATCTCATCAAGTTCGAATTCTTCTACCTTTTTTCTTCTATTTTTCTTTTCCTCTGACACCTCAAGGAATCTCTATACTGTGACATAGAGGATTCCACATCTTCTTGTTCTCTTCTCTTTCATATGAGCAGGAGCAGAGACAAAGGCATTCTTGTTGAAGCTGACCCTGAACCTGAAAGGACCGTGAAGAGAAAGCTAAGAGAAGCCAAAGCACAACTCTCTTTAGAGGACCTAACCGAATTCTTCAAAGAAGAAGAACACATGGCAGCCGAAAACAACAACAATGCCAACAATGCAAGGAAGGTGCTGGGTGACTTTACTGCACCTACTCCCAACTTCTATGGGAGAAGCATCTCTATCCCTGCCATTGGAGCAAACAACTTTGAGCTTAAGCCTCAATTAGTTTCTCTAATGCAACAGAATTGCAAATTCCATGGACTTCCAATGGAAGATCCTCATCAGTTTTTAGCTGAGTTCTTGCAAATCTGTGACACAGTCAAGACTAATGGGGTTGACCCTGAGGTCTACAGACTGATGCTATTCCCTTTTGCTGTAAGAGACAGAGCTAGAATATGGTTGGACTCACAACCTAAAGATAGCCTGGACTCTTGGGAAAAGCTAGTCAATGCCTTCTTGGCAAAGTTCTTTCCACCTCAAAAATGGAGTAAGCTTAGAGTGGAAGTCCAAACCTTCAGACAGAAGGATGGAGAATCCCTCTATGAAGCTTGGGAAAGATACAAACAATTAATCAGAAAATGTCCCTCAGACATGCTTTCTGAATGGAGCATCATAGGTATTTTCTATGATGGTCTCTCTGAACTATCCAAGATGTCTTTGGATAGCTCTGCGGGAGGATCTCTTCATCTGAAGAAGACGCCTACAGAGGCTCAGGAGCTAATTGAAATGGTTGCAAATAACCAATTCATGTACACTTCTGAAAGGAATCCTGTGAACAATGGGACTAATCAGAAGAAAGGAGTTCTTGAGATTGATGCTCTGAATGCCATTCTGGCTCAGAACAAGATATTGACTCAACAAGTCAATTTGATTTTTCAAAGTCTGTCTGGAATGCAAAATGCACCTGGCAGTACTAAGGATGCTTCATCTGAGGAAGAAGCTTATGATCCTGAGAACCCTTCAATGGAAGAGGTGAATTACCTAGGAGAGCCCTATGGAAACACCTATAATTCTTCATGGAGAAATCATCCAAATTTCTCATGGAAGAATCAAGAGAAACCTCAACAAGGTTTCAATAACAATAATGGTGGAAGAAACAGGTTTAGCAATGGCAAGCCTTTTCCATCATCTTCTCAGCAACAGACAGAGAGTTCTAAGCAGAATACCTCTGACTTAGCAACAATGGTCTCTGATCTAATCAAAACCACTCAAAGTTTCATGAATGAAACAAGGTCCTCCATCAGAAATTTGGAAGGACAAGTGGGTCAGCTGAGCAAGAAAATTACTGAACTCCCTCCTAGTACTCTCCCAAGCAACACAGAAGAAAATCCAAAAGGAGAGTGCAAAGCTATTAACATGGCTGAATTCTGGGAGGAAGGAGAGGCAGTGAACGCCACTGAGAAAAGCCTCAATGGGCGTGCACTGGCCTCCACTGAGTTCCCCAATGAGGAACTATGGGAATCTGAGGCTCAAAATGAGACCATAGAGATTCCATTGGACTTACTTCTGCCTTTCATGAGCTCTGATGAGTATTCTTCCTCTGAAGAGGATGAGTATGTCACTGAAGAGCAAGTTGCTAAATACCTTGGAGCAATCATGAAGCTAAATGTCAAGTTATTTGGAAATGAGACTTGGGAAGATGAACCTCCTTTGCTCACCAAAGAACTGGATGACTTGTCTAGGCAGAAATTACCTCAAAAGAGACAAGATCCTGGGAAGTTTTCAATACCTTGTACCATAGGCACCATGACCTTCAAGAAGGCTCTGTGTGACTTAGGGTCAAGTGTAAACCTCATGCCTCTCTCTGTAATGGAGAAGCTAGGGATCTTTGAGGTGCAAGCTGCAAGAATCTCACTAGAGATGGCAGACAACTCAAGAAAACAAGCTTATGGACTTGTAGAGAATGTTTTGGTTAAGATTGAAGACCATTACATCCCTACTGATTTCATAGTCCTAGAGACTGGGAAGTGCATGGATGAAACCATCATCCTTGGCAGACCCTTCCTAGCCACAGCAAAGGCTGTGATTGATGTTGATAGAGGAGAGTTAATCATTCAAGTGAATGAAGAATCCTTTGTATTTAAGGCTCAAGGATATCCCTCTATCACCATGGAGAAGAAGCATGAAGAGCTTCTCTCAAATCAAAGACAAACAGAGCCCCCACAGTCAAACTCTAAGTTTGGTGTTGGGAGGCCACAACCAAACTCTAAGTTTGGTGTTGAACCCCCACATTCAAACTCTAAAGTTTGGTGTTGGGAGGTTCCCACATTGCTCTGAGTATCTGTGAGGCTCCATGAGAGCCCTCTGTCAAGCTACTGACATTAAAGAAGCGCTTGTTGGGAGGCAACCCAATGTTTTATAATTATCTATTTCCTTTTGTTATTTTATCTTTTTTTTAGGTTGATGATCATGAGAAGTCACAAAATCAATGAAAAAAGCAAAAACAAAATGAAAAACAGGAAGAAAAACAGCACACCCTGGAGGAAGATGTTGCTGGCGTTTAAACGCCAGTGAGGTTAGCTGTTGGGCGTTTAACGCCCAGTCTGGCACCATTCTGGGCGTTTAACGCCAGAAAGGGGCACCAGACTGGCGTTAAACGCCAGAAAAGGGCAAGAACCTGGCGTTAAACGCCAGGAATGGGCACCAGCCCGGCGTTTAACGCCAGAAATGGCTCAATACCTCAATACCAATCACCAATCACCTCAATACCTCTTCCCCAAAAACCCTTCACCTATCAAATCCCATCTTTCTCTTCACCACTCACATCCATCCTTCATAAAACCCCACCTAACCTTCCATTCAAATTCAAACCACTTTCCCACCCAAACCCACCCATAATGGCCGAACTCCATCTCCCCTCTCTCCTATAAATACCCTTCTTCATTCCTTCATTTTCACACAACCTAAACACCACTTCTCCCCTTCTTTGGCCGAATACAAAGCCATCCCTTTCTCCCTCATTTCTTCTTCTTCTACTCTCTTCTTTCTTCTTTTGCTCGAGGACGAGCAAACCTTTTAAGTTTGGTGTGGTAAAAGCATTACTTTTTGTTTTTCCATAACCATTTATGGCATCCAAGGCCGGAGAGACTTCTAAAAAGAGGAAAGGGAAGGCAAAAGCTTCCACCTCCGAGTCATGGGAGATGGAGAGATTCATCTCAAGGGTGCATCAAGACCACTTCTATGAAGTTGTGGCCTTGAAGAAGGTGATCCCCGAGGTCCCCTTTTCACTCAAAAAGGGTGAATATCCGGAGATCCGCCATGAGATCCGAAGAAGAGGTTGGGAAGTACTTACCAACCCCATTCAACAAGTCGGAATCTTGATGGTTCAAGAGTTCTATGCCAATGCATGGATCACCAAGAACCATGATCAAAGTGTGAACCCGAATCCAAAGAATTATCTTACTATGGTTCGGGGGAATTACTTGGATTTTAGTCCGGAAAGTGTAAGGTTGGCATTCAATTTGCCCATGATGCAAGGAGATGAACATCCTTACACTAGAAGGGTCAACTTTGATCAAAGGTTGGACCAAGTCCTCACAGTATTATGTGAAGAGGGCGCACAATGGAAGAGAGATTCAAGAGGCAAGCCGGTTCAATTGAAAAGGCATGACCTCAAACCCGTGGCTAGAGGATGGTTGGAGTTCATTCAACGCTCAATCATTCCCACTAGCAACCGGTCCGAAGTTACTCTAGACCGGGCCATCATGATTCATAGCATTATGATTGGAGAAGAAGTGGAAGTTCATGAGGTTATAGCCCAAGAACTCTATAAAGTGGCGGACAAGTCTTCCACCTTGGCAAGGCTAGCCTTTCCTCATCTCATTTGTCACCTCTGTTATTCAGTTGGAGTTGACATAGAAGGAGACACCCCCATTGATGAGGACAAGCCCATCACTAAGAAAAGGATGGAGCACACAAGAGACCCCTCTCATCATGAGATCCCTGAGATACCTCAAGGGATGCACTTTCCTCCACAAAACTATTGGGAGCAACTGAACACCTCCCTAGGAGAACTGAGTTCCAACATGGGACAACTAAGGGTGGAGCATCAAGAACACTCCATCATCCTCCATGAAATTAGAGAAGATCAAAGAATCATGAGAGAGGAGCAACAAAGACAAGGAAGAGACATTGAGGAGCTCAAGCACTCCATAGGATCTTCAAGAGGAAGAAAGAGCCGCCATCACTAAGGTGGACCCGTTCTTTAATTTCCTTGTTCTTTATTCTTCTGTTTTTCGAATTTTATGCTTATGTTTGTCCATGTTTGTGTCTTGTGATCATTAGTGTCTTAGTGTCTATGCCTTAAAGTTATGAATGTCCTATGAATCCATCACCTTTCTTGAATAAAAACGTGCTTAATTGAGAAAAAAGGAAAGAATTGCATGAATTTTGAATTTTATAATAGTTTAATTATTTTGATGTGGTGGCAATACACTTGTTCTCTGAATGTATGCTTAAACAGTGCATATGTATCTTGAATTTGTGGTTCATGAAGGTTGGCTCTTGAAAGAATGATGAAAAAGGAGACATGTTACTGAGGATTTGAAAAATCATAAAAAATGATTCTTGAAGCAAGAAAAAGCAGTGAATACAAAAAAAAAAGAGAGAAAAGCAAGCGAAAAAAAAAGAAAGAAGAAAACCGAAAAAAAGAGAAGAGAAAAAGAAAGAAAAAGAAAGAATAAAGTTGTGATCCAAGGCAAAAAAAGAGTGTGCTTAAGAACCCTGGACACCTCTAATTGGGGACTTTAGCAAAGCTGAGTCACAATCTGAAAAGGTTCACCCAATTATGTGTCTGTGGCATGTATGTATCTGGTGGTAATACTGGAAGACAGAGTGCTTTGGGCCACGGCCAAGACTCAATAAGTAGCTGTGTTCAAGAATCATCATACTTAACTAGGAGAATCAATAACACTATCTGGATTCTGAGTTCCTAAAGAAGCCAACCATTCTGAATTTCAAAGGATAGAGTGAGATGCCAAAACTGTTCAGAGACAAAAAGCTAAAAGCCCCGCTCATCTAATTAATACTGATCTTCATAGATGTTTTTGGAATTCATTGCATATTCTCTTCTTTTTATCTTATTTGATTTTCAGTTGCTTGAGGACAAGCAACAATTTAAGTTTGGTGTTGTGATGAGCGGATAATTTATACACTTTTTGGCATTGTTTTTAGTATGTTTTTGGTAGTTTTAGTTGAGTTCTTAGTATATTTTTATTAGTTTTTAGCTAAAATTCACTTTTCTGGACTTTACTATGAGTTTGTGTGTTTTTCTGTGATTTCAGGTATTTTCTGGCTGAAATTGAGGGACCTGAGCAAAAATCTGATTCAGAGACTGAAAAGGACTGCAGATGCTGTTAGATTCTGACCTCCCTGCACTCGAAGTGGATTTTCTGGAGCTATAGAAGCCCAATTGGCGCGCTCTCAACGGCGTTGGAAATT
Organism: Arachis stenosperma; assembly: GCF_014773155.1. Classification (NCBI taxonomy): domain Eukaryota; kingdom Viridiplantae; phylum Streptophyta; class Magnoliopsida; order Fabales; family Fabaceae; genus Arachis; species Arachis stenosperma. The sequence goes on from NC_080379.1 coordinate 63,944,238, forward strand.
AGACATCCTGGGCTTTCCAGCAATATATGATAGTCCATACTTTGCCCAAGATTTGATGGCCCAAATTGGCGTTCAAAGTCACCTCAAGAAATCCCAGCGTTAAACGCTGGAACTGGCACCCAAATGGGAGTTAAACGCCCAAACTGGCATAAAAGCTGGCGTTTAACTCCAAGAAGAGTCTCTACACGAAATTTCTTCATTGCTCAGCCCAAGCACACACCAAGTGGGCCCGGAAGTGGATTTTTATGTCATTTACTCATTTCTGTAAACCTTAGGCCACTAGTTTTCTATAAGTAGGACCTTTTACTATTGTATTAGAAGACTTTGGTAGCTATCTTCGTTTTATGCTATCTTAGATCATTGGGAGGCTGGCCATTCGGCCATGCCTAGACCTTATGCTTATGTATTTTCAACGGTGGAGTTTCTACACACCATAGATTAAGGTGTGGAGCTCTGCTGTACCTCGAGTATTAATGCAATTACTATTGTTCTTCCATTCAATTCCGCTTGTTCTTGTTCTAAGATATCACTTGTTCTTCAACTTGATGAATGTGATGATCCGTGACACTCATCATCATTCTCACTTATGAACAAGGTGACTGACAACCACTTTTGTTCTACAAGCAACCAAGGCTCTAGTGAATATCTCTTGGATTCCTGATTGCACGATGCATGGTTGATCGCCTGACAACCGAGTGCTCGCCTGACAAACGAGCCAACCATTCCGTGAGATCAGAGTCTTCGTGGTATAGGCGAGAACTGATGGCAGCATTCAAGAGAATCTGGAAGGTCTAACCTTGTCTGTGGTATTCTGAGTAGGATTCAATGACTGAATGACTGTGACGTGCTTCAAACTCCTAGCAGGCGGGGCGTTAGTGACAGACGCAAAAGTATCGATGGATATTATTCCGGCCTGACCGAGAACCGACAGCTGAATTCCGCTATGCTGTGACAGAGCATATGCAATCGCTTTCACTGAGAGGATGGGAGGTAGCCATTGACAACGGTGAAACCCTACACGAGCTTGCCATGGAAAGGAGTAAGAAGGATTGGATGAAGACAGTAGGAAAGCAGAGAGACGGAAGGGAAGGCATCTTCATGCGCTTATCTGAAGTTCCTACCAATGAATTACATAAGTATCTCTATCTTTATCTTTTATGTTATTTTCGTTCATCACCATATACATTTGAGTCTGCCTGACTAAGATTTGCAAGATGACCATAGCTTGCTTCATACTAACAATCTCCGTGGGATCGACCCTTACTCACGTAAGGTATTACTTGGACGACCCAGTGCACTTGCTGGTTAGTTGTGCGAAGTTGTGTAATGCCATGGAATTGAACTACCAAGTTTTTGGAGTTCATGACCGGGGATTATGAGAGTTGTGAAAAGTATTGTTCACAATTTCGCGCACCAGGAATGTAGCATCATGGAGCACTCTCCCAAGAAGCTTGAAATTAATGTCGAGGAGGGTGCGCAACCTCCAAGGCATATCATCGTTGGAGAATTGGAAGAAGCTTATCAAGAGATGGATTCAATCATGGATGAGTTTCTCTCTACAATGGAATCCTCTCCCATTGGACATGGAGTTGAAATTATAGAAGAGTGTGCACAACCTCCCATACCCTTGGTGAACAATGAAGAAGAGAGTGAATCAAAAGAGAGCTACCAAGAGGAAAAAGTTGGCATGGTGTATATTGAAATTTAAGAATATGAAGAGGTTGATCAAGAGATGGATTCATTCATCAATGAATTCCTATCCAAAATTGAATCACCTCCCATTGGGCAAAATGAAGTTCTTGAAGACAACACCAAGCCAAGTGAAAAAGGGAAAAAGGTTGAAACTGAAAAAGCTTGTGAAGAGGTGGAAACAACTAAAGAAGAGCCTAAAGAAGTAGACCTTGCATTGTCTAAGTGTGGGGAGGTCTCCCTCCCCAAGTCACCATCCAACATAATATTCAAGTGGGTAAAATTCTTATCCCTAAGCTTTACTTTCTCGCTTGAATATGGCTTGATTCAAAATGATGGTCAACTTAGAGCTCTTTGTGGAGTTAAGAGTAGGAAAGAGTTGTGTAGTGGTTGGAAACATCATTCTAAGCTCATGACGGTTGTAAGCTCAAAATTCAAGAGCAATGGTTGGTGTGAAACCAAATGGCATGGGTCTAGGAAGTTGTTTGGAAGCTTCTTTGAGAATTCCAAGGCCATACCACCCGGATGGAATAATGACGATCAATTTAAGGACGGGTGTCAAAACAAAGTGCGGGATCCCGGATCGCACAATGAAAATCAAATTTGGGAGCTCATGGTTTGTGGAGAACTCCATCAAAGCTTGAAGATATCGAAATTGAATAATGGATCTTATTGGAGATTCAAGCATTGGTGGAAGTTCCAAGATGAGTACAAGCACAAGCCACCTTGATAAGAAGCTCCCCATAAGTCCAACTTAAGGATAATAAATAAAAGTGCTAGGTGGGAGACACCCCACTATGGTAAACTCTCTCCATACTCTTTTAGTTTTGTTAATAAGTGAATTGAGTTGCCATTGTAGGTAGATTCTCATTTTCATTTTTATCTTTTGTAAATATTGGTAGAATTAGTTTAATTTCATGTTTTTATTGTTTTATTGAGTTTAGTTAGTAGTATAGTATGTTGAATAAGGTTTTAGGGTGTTTTGGTAGCTGTTTGGAGGATTGAAAGGCTTGGATTGGTGTAAGAATTTAGAAAAATATTTTTTGAAAAACAGAACACCATCCACGCGTGCGCGCACCTAACGCGTACGCGCACCTGAGCATTTTTTCGACCACCCATGCGGACGCGCACTGTACGCGTACGCGTGGATGCAAAATTTCACCTCCGGCCAAAAACCCGAGAGTTAGGCCTGCACTGTGCGAACATTGGGCTTAAGGCACAAGTCTATGCACGCGTGCGCGCACCTGGCGCGTACGCTCACATGACCTTAAATTGGCAATGCACGCGCACGCACACTGTGCGCGCGCGCGTCGATTGCACGATCCACACTCTTGGTACTTTTACCCGAGAGTTGTGCCAGACTTGGGCCGACATTATGCCTCCGGCCTAACTCGATGCACGCGTGCGCGCACCTGGCGCGTACGCGTCCTTCAACCAATATGCACATCGACGCGTAAGCACGCATGATGCGCACGCGTCGGTAAAAAAAAAAAAAGAGTTTTTTTTTCCCCGCCTTCCATTTTCTTTTGCTTATCACATTCGCATACTTCTCCTCTTCCCATTTTCATTTAGTTTTTGTAACATGTTTTCGTTTTTTTTTTAGTCATTTTAATAATGGTGTTGAACTCTCTCACTCAATTGTTGAGAATTTCTTGCATTTGTTTTGGTGCTTCATGACTTGTTACATTAATTGTAATATTTGTCAACACACAAGATTAGTGCTTTAGTCCTTCCTAATTCATTACCCTTTGTTTTTTCTTTTTTTTCTTGTACCGCTTCATCATTGAGTTAGGATGAAATTAAATGCTTTCATGCGTATCACTAATCTTGTTTGTGTCAATTCTTATCTGATCTTGATGCTCAATATCCTCTTCATGCTTTAACTTTACTCTTGCATCAAGTATCATTGATATGCCATTTTCTCTTATTGTTTCCTCCTCTACATGTTGTAGCTACCATGAAGTAGAGAACCATACCTTTATTTGGCATTAGCCATCGCCTATGTTCTATTTGCTTTGATATCTTTGTCATAAGCTTAATATTCCTTTCCTTTTCTATCCTTTTAGGTTGGCCACCAATACGGAAGGAAAGGAAAGTTTCTAAATGGGGCAACAAACAAGTCATCCGCACAACCTTTTGAAGAAGCTCATCAATTGTAGCAACCCGTCCACCTTGCTCTTCTTTGCATGCACCGAGGACGGTGCAATCTTCAAGTGTGGGGAGGTCGTCCGACCGATCTCCATGGGTAAAAATTTCCTTTTCAACACCAAATTTTTATTTTCTTTGTTAGATTAGATATTGCATTGCATGATAGGTTGCATGTTAGTTAGAATTTGTACATATTTTTACTACTTCCTTCTTATTAGGACTACTTGGTTAAAGTGATGAATTCTTTTCCGAGAAACCGTTTTAGGGCAACCTACCAATTTGAAAATTTTTTGTTGAACTTGCTTGAAAGAATGTATTTTGGAACATGGTTTTTGAGCTAAGAACACAAGCTTGCGAGATTTGAGCCTAATTGTGTGGTTACATCTTATAACCACTTATTTTTCCTTCTTGTGTGCATTATTCTCTTTCTATGAATGTAATCTTTGATTTGTTTGATTCTTTATGTCCATTATTTTGTGTATTCATGCATTTATATGATTGAGTCCATCATTTCATTAGCTCACTTACCCAAATAGCCTACCTTTTACTCTCCATTGTAACCAATTTTGAGCCCACGATTAACCCACTTTGTTCTTAATTTAGCACATTACAAGCCTTAAAGCGAAAAACAATAAATGTCCTTAATTTGGATCTTTGATTGGCTTAAGCTAGTGTGTGTGAGTATCATTCAAGTGTGGGAACCTTGGAACATTGGGTGAATAAAAGGGTAGTTTTGTATTATTAGTGTAAATATTGGGAATTGGGTACATACTCATGTATTGATCAAATGTAAAACCTTATGCATTGATGCTCTTGTATATAAAAAATGAGAAAATGAAAAAAAAAAAGAAAAAAACAATATGGAAAAGAAAAAAAATATAGAAAAAGAAAGAAAAAAGAAGAAAAAGAAAGAAATAAAAAAAAGGGGACAAAATGCCCCAAAGTAATGCTCAAATAAAAGTCAATGCATATGTGTTGTGAAATGAAAAGGGAATGCATGAGTATGTGGAAAGGTGAGGAATGGGTAGTTAGATTAGTACTTAATTGTATAGGTCATTATATAGGTTAGGTGGGAAAGTTTAAGTTAATCAAAGATTCAAATCCTAAGTCCACTAGCCATATATGATCCTACCTTGACCCTAGCCCCATTACAACCTAAAGAAAAGACCTCATGATACATGTATGCATGCATTGAATAATTGTTGATTGCTAGAAGATAAACAAATCTTGGAAAGCATGATTAGGGGAGAATTGAGTAAATCAACCCCAAACACTGAGCAACTAGAGTGCAAACACTTCCGGTGAGGGTTCGATGCTCAATTCCTTGATTCCCGGCTTTCATGAGCATTCTTCTTGCAAGTCTACTTGAACTTCATTTTGATATTTAAATTGGTAGGACTCATGAATCGTTATATGATCTTAAGCCCTACTTGTGCATGTATGTCTTGGAGATTGATTTATTTTTAACCAAGTAGGTAGAATCATTTTGCATTTAGTGGCATGCATATAGTTTCTTTGCTTTGAATAAGTGTCATATCCCTTATTTCTCTCTTGGCTTAAGCATGAGGACATGCTTGGTTTAAGTGTGGGGAGGTTGACAAACCCCGTTTTGACGGTTTATCTTGTATTGATTTTAGGGGATTTTATAACCTTTTACCCTCATTTATCCATTGAAATAGCATGGTTTTATAACTTCTCCTTTAATTGTGCTTAAGAGTGAAAACATACTTTTTAGGTCGTAAAATAGCTAAATCTAATTCTCCTTGATTCAATTAGATGCCTTGATATGTTTGTTAAGTGATTTAAGGTTTAAGAGGCAAAGATTGGACCAAGGGAATGAAGAAAGAAGCATGAAAAGTTGGAGAACTCATGAAGAAATGAAAGAACCGGAAAGCTGCCAAGCCGACCTCTTTGCACTTAAACGACCATAACTTGAGCTACAGAGGTCCAAATGATGCGATTCCAGTTGGGTTGGAAAGCTAACATCCAGGGCTTCAAAATGATATAAATTTTGCCATATGTTGCTTCGCGTTCAGGGGCGCGCACGCGCACTTTGCGCGCGCGCACCGATTCTGTCCGTGGCTCACTTTAATGAAATCGTCCCCAGCGGTTTTAGGAGCCTTGTGGGCCCAATCCAACTCATTTCTGATGCTATTTAAGTCAAGTATTGAAGGAGAATCAACATACTTTTAGATACTTTTGATCATTAGCTTAGTTTTAGGAGTTAGAGTTAGTTTTAGAGAGAGAAGCTCTCACTTCTCTCTAGGATTAGGAATTAGGGTTAGATTAGGATCTCATAATTCTAGGTTTAATTCAAGTCTCCTTCTACTTCTACCTTCAAGTGGTGATTACTACACTTTGGTTTTTCTTTCTATCCCTATCCTCTTGTTGTAATTTCTCTTATTTTGTTTCTAGGTTTTGTAATTGAGATATTCTTGTCCTTTTGTTTTCTTTTAATAATGCAATTTGAGATAATTCATGTGATTGTGATGTTGTTGATTGTTGTTTTGTTAGTTCTTTGTAATTGTTGGTTGTTGATTCCTTTTATTCTTACAAATAAAAAATGCTTTCTTTCATTACCCTCCAAGTGTTTGATGAAATGCTTGAGAGGATGTTAAAGTAGGATTTTATGTTCTTGGCTTGAGAAGGTAACTTAGGATTTCTTGAGTCACTAGTGTCCAATTGATTGCTAGTTGATAGCCATTAACTCTAGCCTTCATTAATCCAATTAGTGGAAAGCTAGGACTTATGGACTAGGATTGATATAACTCACTTGACTTTCCTTTGTTAATTGATTTAAGGATGACTAAGTGGGATTAATCCTTGCAACTACCATACTTGTGGCTAGTGATAATGATGAAGACCCTTGACAACCAAATCTTGCCAAGACCATTTTGTTAATAAAGTTTTCTTACCATTTACTATTCATGTTTCTCCTCTAAAACCCCAAATATAACTCACAACCAATAACAAAACACTTTATTGTAAATCCTAGGGAGAACGACCCGAGGTTTAAATACTTCGGTTTATAGATTTTAGGGGTTTGTACTTGTGACAAACAAATTTTTGTATGAGAGGATTATTGTTGGTTTAGAGACTATACTTCGACGAGATTTCATTTGTAAAATTCTAAACCGTCAAAAATCCAATCGTCAGATCGACCCTTACTCGCGTAAGGTTTATTACTTGGACGACCCAGTGCACTTGCTGGTTAGTTGTGCGAAGTTATGATAAAGAGTTGAGATTGCAATTGAGCGTACCATGTTGATGGCGCCATTGATGATCACAATTTTGTGCACCAAGTTTTTGGCGCCGTTGCCGGGGAATTAAATGTCCTAACTACAGTTTCGTATTTGTTCCCTGCAATAACAATGCCAAGTTTTGATCTGGCAACAACACCAAGTTTTTGGCGCCGTTGCCGGGGATTGTTTTAGTTTGGACAACTGATGGTTCATCTTGTTGCTTAGCTTAGGTATTTTTCTTCAGAGTTCTTAAAGAATGAATTCTAGTGTTTCAAGGTGATGTTCTTATCATCACCAAAGCTGATTGATTCTCATCAATTTAGCTCTGGAATGCAATGTCCTGCTGAAGCTTGGCTAGCCAAGTCTAATTTCTTTAGACTAAAGCTTTAGACTAACATTGCATGATTCTTGGAATTCTCATTAAGAATTTTGATATCTTTTTTTTCTTTTTCACTCAATTTTCGAAAAAAAAAACCAAAAAAAATTACAAAATCATAAAAACCAAAAATATTTTGTGTTTCTTGTTAAGTCTAGTGTCTCATTTTAAGTTTGGTGTCAATTGCATGTTTCTATTCTTCTTGCATTTTTTTGAATTCATTCATGTGTCTTTATTGATCTTCAAGATGTTCTTGATGATTTCCTTGTTCTGATCTTTAAATTCTCTTGTCTTGTGTGTTTTGTTGTTTCTCATATGCATTCTCAACTTGTTAGTGTCAGTAGTATACAAACTTCTAAGTTTGGTGTCTTGCATGCATTGTTTATTTGATCTTAGTTGCATTTTGATTATTCCTCATTATTAAAAATCCAAAAAATTTTTAATTTGTGTCTTTTCAAGTCAATAATACAGAGAATTGAAGATTCAGAACATTCAGCAGAGAAATTACACAGAAAAAGCTGTGCATTCAAAACGCCCAGTGAGAAAGGAAAACTGGCGTTTAAACGCCAGTCAGGGTGCCTGGTTGGGCATTTAACGCCCAAAAAGGGTAGTATTTTGGGCGTTAAATGCCAGAATGGATACCATTCTGGGCGTTTAACGCCAGGATGGCACAAGAAGGAAGATTTTGTTTTTAACTAAAATTTTTTTTCAAGTTTTCAAAATTTTTCAAAATCAAATCTTTTTCAAATCAAATCTTTTCAATCATATATTTTCAAAATCAATTTCTTTCTTTTTCAAAAATACTTGCTAACAATTAATGATTTGATTCAACATTTCAATTATGTTGCCTTTTCTGTTGAGAAAGGTTTAATGTTTGAATCATATCTTTTCTTGTTAGCCAAGTCATTAATTTTCAAAATCAAATCTTTTTAAATTGTTTTTCAAATCATATCTTCTCAATCATATCTTTTTAAAACCATAACTTTTCAATCATATCTTTTTAATCACATTTTTTTTTCAAAATAGTTTTCAATCATATCTTTTTAAATTTCTAATTTCAAAATCTTTTTCAAAAATCACTTGATTTCTTTTCCACTCTTAGTTTTCGAAAATCAATTAGTATTTTTCAAAATGTTTTTAAAATCTTTTTAATTTATTTTCAAAAATTTCTTCCCCTCTTCTCACATCCTTCTATTTATGGACTAACACTCCTCCTCAATGAACAATTCGAACTCTATCTTTCTTGATAAGTTCGAATTCTTCTACCTCTTCCTTCTATTCCTCTGACACCTCAAGGAATCTCTATACTGTGACATAGAGGATTTTATATTTTCTTGTTTTCTTCTCTTTCATATGAGCAGGAGCAAAGACAAAAGCATTCTTGTTGAGGCTGACCCTGAACCTGAAAGGACCTTGAAGCGAAAGCTAAGAGAAGCTAAGGCACAACTCTCTGTAGAGGACCTAACAGAAATCTTCAAAGAAGAAGAACCCATGGCAGCCGAAAACAACAACAATGCCAACAATGCAAGGAAGGTGCTGGGTGACTTTACTGCACCTACTCCCGACTTCTATGGGAGAAGCATCTCTATCCCTGCCATTGGAGAAAATAACTTTGAGCTTAAGCCTCAATTAGTTTCTCTAATGCAACAGAATTGCAAGTTCCATGGACTTCCATTGGAAGATCCTCATCAGTTTTTAGCTGAATTCTTGCAAATCTGTGACACTGTCAAGACTAATGGGGTTGACCCTGAGGTCTACAGACTTATGCTATTCCCTTTTGCTGTAAGAGACAGAGCTAGGATATGGTTGGACTCACAACCTAAAGAAAGCCTGAACTCTTGGGAAAAGCTAGTCAATGCCTTCTTGGCAAAGTTCTTTCCACCTCAAAAATTGAGTAAGCTTAGAGTGAAAGTTCAAACCTTCAGACAGAAGGAAGGTGAATCCCTCTATGAAGCTTGGGAAAGATACAAACAATTGATCAGAAAGTGTCCTTCTGACATGCTTTCTGAATGGAGCATCATAGGTATCTTCTATGATGGTCTGTCTGAACTATCCAAGATGTCATTGGACAGCTCTGCTGGAGGATCTCTTCATCTGAAGAAGACGCCTGCAGAAGCTCAAGAACTCATTGAAATGGTTGCAAATAACCAATTCATGTACACTTCTGAAAGGAATCCTGTGAACAATGGGACAAATCAAAAAAATGGAGTTCTTGAGATTGATACTCTGAATGCCATACTGGCTCAGAACAAAATATTGACTCAGCAAGTCAATATGATCTCTCAAAGTCTGTCTGAAATGCAAGTTGCACCAGGCAGTACTAAGGATGCTTTATCTGAAGAAGAAGCTTATGATCCTGAGACCCTTCAATGGAAGAGGTGAATTACACGGGAGAACCCTATGGAAACACCTATAATCATTTATGGAGAAATCATCCAAATTTCTCATGGAATGATCAACAGAGACCTCAACAAGGTATCAACAACAATAATGGTGGAAAAAACAGGTTTAGCAATGGCAAGCCTTTTCCATCATCTTCTCAGCAACAGACAGAGAATTCTAAGCAGAGCCACTCTGACTTAGCAACCATGGTCTCTGATCTAATCAAAACCACTCAAAGTTTCATGACTGAAACAAGGTCCTCCATTAGGAATTTGGAGGCACAAGTGGGACAGCTGAGCAAGAAAATTACTGAACTCCCTCCTAGTACTCTTCCAAGCAATACAGAAGAGAATCCAAAAGAAGAATGCAAGGCCATTAACATCACCCACATGGCCGAACTTGGAGAGGAGGAAGAGGCAGTGATCGCCACTGAGGAAGACCTCAATGGACGTCCACTGGCCTCCAATGAGTTCCCTAATGAGGAACCATGGGAATCTGAGGCTCATAATGAGACCATAGAGATTCCATTGGATTTACTTCTGCCATTCATGAGCTCTGATAAGTATTCTTCCTCTGAAGAGGATGAAGATGTCACTGAAGAGCAAGTTGCCAAGTACCTTGGAGCAATCATGAAGCTAAATGACAAGTTATTTGGTAATGAGACTTGGGAGAACGAACCTCCTTTGCTCACCAAAGAACTGGATGACTTGACTAGGCAGAGATTACCTCAAAAGAGACAGGATCCTGGGAAGTTTTCAATACCTTGTACCATAGGCACCATGACCCTTGAGAAGGCTCTGTGTGACCTAGGGTCAAGCATAAACCTCATGCCTCTCTCTGTAATGGAGAAGCTAGGGATCTTTGAGGTGCAAGCTGCAAGAATCTCACTAGAGATGGCAGACAATTCAAGAAAACAAGCTTATGGACTTGTACAGGATGTTTTGGTGAAGGTTGAAGACCATTACATTCCTGCTGATTTCATAGTCCTAGAGACTGGGAAGTGCATGGATGAATCCATCATCCTTGGCAGACCCTTCCTAGCCACAACAAAGGCTGTGATTGATGTGGACAGAGGAGAATTGATCATTCAAGTGAATGAAGAATCCTTTGTGTTTAAGGCTCAAGGATACCCCTCTGTAACCATGGAGAGGAAGCATGAAGAGCTTCTCTCAAAACAGAGTCAAACAGAGCCCCCACAGTCAAACTCTAAGTTTGGTGTTGGGAAGCCACAATCAACTTTTAAGTTTGGTGTTGAACCCCCACATTCAAACTCTAAATTTGGTGTTGGGAGGTTCTAACATTGCTCTGAGTATCTGTGAGGTTCTATGCGAGCCCACTGTCAAGCTACTGACATTAAAGAAGCACTTGTTGGGAGGCAACCCAATGTTATATTTATCTATTTTTCTTTGTTATTTTATGTTTTCTGTAGGTTGATGATCATGGAAAGTCACAAAATCAATTGAAAAAGCAAAAACAGAAAGAAAAACAGCACACCCTGGAGGAAAATCTTGCTGGCGTTTAACGCCCAGTCTGGCACCATTCTGGGTGTTTAACGCCAGAAAGGGGCACCAGACTGGCGTTAAACCCCAGGAAAGGGCAAGAAGCTGGCGTTAAACGCTAGAAATGGGCACCAGCCCGGCGTTTAACGCCAGAATTGGCATAAAGAGCATTTTTGCTCGCCACTTGGTGCAAGGATGAATTTTCTTTGACACCTCAGGATCTGTGGACCTCACAGGATCCCTACCTACCCCACCACTCTCTCTCTTCTTCACCCATTCGCCAATCAACTCAACACCTCTTTCCCAAAAATCCATCACCTATCAAATCCTACCACTCTCTTCTTTCTTCTTTTGCTTGAGGACGAGCAAACCCTCTAAGTTTGGTGTGGTAAAAGCATTGTTTTTTGTTTTTCCATAACCATTTATGGTATCTAAGGCCGGAGAAACCTCTAGAAAGAGGAAAGGGAAGGCAAAAGCCTCCACCTCCGAGTCATGGGAGATGGAGAGGTTGATAAACCCCATTTGTAGGGTTTATCTTGTATTGATTTTAGGGGATTTTATCACTTTTTACCCACATTTACCCAATGAATTAGCATGGTTTTGTATATTCTCCTTTAATTGTGCTTAAGAGTGAAAACATGCTTTTTAGGTCTTAAAATAGCTAAATATAATTTACCTTGATTCCATTAGATACCTTGATATGTTTGTTAAGTGATTTCAAATTTAGGAGGCAAAGATTAGATCAAGGGAATGAAGAGAAAGCATGTAAAGTTGGAGAACTCATGAAGAAATGATGGAACCAAAAAAGCTGTCAAGCCTGACCTCTTCGCACTTAATTGACCATAACTTGAGCTACAGAAGTCCAAATGATGCGGTTCTAGTTGGGTTGGAAAGCTAACATCCGGGGCTTCGAAACGATATAAGATTTGTCATAGTTGCATCGCGCATAGGGGCGCGCACGCGCACGGTACACGGACGCGCTGATGGTGGCACCTGACCCACTTAATGCAACACGTGGCCAGCGATTTTAGAAGCCTTGTGGGCCCAATCCAACTCATTTCTGATGCTATTTAAGCCAAGGATTGAAGGGGAATCAAGAGACTTTTACATACTTTTAACCAATTAGTTTTAGTTTAGCTTTTAGTTAGTTTCTAGAGAGAGAAGCTCTCACTTCTCTCTAGGATTAGGATTAGGATTAGGTTTAGTTCTTAGATCTAGATTTTAATTCATCTTCTTCTACTTCTATCTTCTCAATTCCTTGTTGTTAGATTCACCATTCTTCCATTCCTTTGTTGTAATTTCCTTTATTTTGTTCTTATACTTTGTTGTAGATCTACTATTGTTTTTTCCATTTTCTTTCAATTCAATAAGAGGTAATTCATAATAATTGTTCTTCTTTGCTTTTCTGTTGTTGATCTCTTGCCTTTGTAGTTAGATCTCTCTTTAATTCTTGCAATTTATGTTGTTTACTTTTATTGCCTATTATGTGTTTATTGAAATGCCTCTTCTAGATATAGTATAGATTTTGTTCCTCTTGGCCTAGGTAGAGTAATTAGTGACACTTGAGTTATCTAATTCCTTTGTTGATTGGTAATTGGAGAGATTGCTAATTGGTTTGGAGTGCACTAAAGCTAGTCTTTCCTTGGGAGTTGGCTAGGACTTGTGGCTCAAGTCAATTCATCCACTTGACCTTCCTTTATTTAGTAAGGGTTAACTAAGTGGTAGCAATGAACAATTCTCATCATAATTGAGGAGGATAACTAGGATAGGACTTCTAATTTTCATACCTTGCCAAGAGCCTTTTATAGTTGTTAGTTTATTTTCATTGCCATTTACTTTTCATGCTTCTTATCTAAAACCCCAAAACACATTTCTAACCAATAACAAGACACTTTATTGTAAATCCTAGGGAGAACGACCCGAGGTTTAAATACTTCGGTTTATAGATTTTAGGGGTTTGTACTTGTGACAAACAAGTTTTTGCATGAGAGGATTATTGTTGGTTTAGAGACTATACTTCAACGAGATTTCAATTCTGTACCTCGAGTATTAATGCAATTACTATTGTTCTTCGATTCAATTCGGCTTATTCTTGTTCTAAGATATCACTTGTTCGTCAACTTGATGAATGTGATGATCCATGACACTCATCATCATTCTCACCTATGAATGTGTGCCTGACAACCACCTCCGTTCTACCTTAGATTGAGTGGATATCTCTTAGATCCCTTAATCGGAATCCTCGTGGTATAAGCTAGAATTGATGGCGGCATTCAAGAGAATCCGGAAGGTCTAAACCTTGTCTGTGGTATTCTGAGTAGGATTCAAGGATTGAATGACTGTGACGAGCTTCAAACTCGCGATTGTGGGGCGTTAGTGACAGACGCAAAAGAATCACTAGATTCTATTCCGATATGATCGAGAACCGACAGCTGAATAGCCGTGCTGTGACAGAGCGCGTTGAACATTTTCACTGAGAGGATGGGAGGTAGCCATTGACAACGGTGAAACCCTACATACAGCTTGCCATGGAAAGGAGTAAGAAGGATTGGATGAAGACAGTAGGAAAGTAGAGAGACGGAAAGGACAAAGCATCTCCATACGCTTATTTGAAATTCTCACCAATGAACTACATAAGTATCTCTATCTTTATTTTATGCTTTATTCATATATCATCCATAACCATTTGAATCTGCCTGACTGAGATTTACAAGATAACCATAGCTTGCTTCATACCAACAATCTCCGTGGGATCGACCCTTACTCGCGTAAGGTTTATTACTTGGACGACCCAGTGCACTTGCTGGTTAGTTGTGCGAAGTTGTGATAAAGAGTTGAGATTGCAATTGAGCGTACCATGTTGATGGCGCCATTGATGATCACAATTTCGTGCACCAAGAACCTTTGTGGATGTTCGCTCACCACCAAAATGTCTTCCATATTGTGATCCATGGCAATGCCATAGGATCTTCTGTGCCTCTTCTCTAGGCACACATCTATGGATTATTCCGTCTGCACATCTCTTTAAGAGTTATGGTTCATCCCACATGTAGCACTTTGCATCAAAAACCAATTTTTTTGTTTGCTGCCTAATGTACTCTTTGGGTATAAATCTCACAGCTTTATAGTTTGCAATGTCTGCAAACCACGGTACTTCTTGAATGGCAAAGAGTTGCTCATCCAGAAATGTTTAAGAGATCTCAGTAGGAGGGAGGGACGCTCCTGCTACTGGTTCTATCTGGGACAGGTGATCAGCTAGCTAGTTCTCTGACCCTTTTCGGTCTCTTATTTCTATATCAAACTCTTGCAGAAGCAACACCCATCTTATGAGCCTAGGTTTTGAATCCTACTTTGTGAGGAGATATTTTAGAGCAGCATTGTCAGTGTACACAATCACTTTTAATCCTACTAAATAAGATCTGAACTTGTCAATGGCATAAACCACTGCAAGCAACTCCTTTTCTGTGGTTGTGTAATTCTTTTGCGCGTCATTTAAAACACGGCTAGCATAATAAATGACATGCAAAAGCTTGTTATGCCTCTGTCCCAATACTGCACCAATGGCATGGTTACTGGCATCACACATTAGTTCGAATGGTAATGTCCAGTCTGGTGCAGAAATTACTGGTGTTGTGACCAGCTTAGCTTTCAGAGTCTCAAAGGTCTGCAGACACTATGTGTCAAAGACAAATGGTGTATTAGTGACTAGCAGATTGCTCAGAGGTTTTGCAATTTTTGAAAAATCCTTTATAAACCTCCTATAGAATCCTGCATGCCCCAGAAAGCTTCTGATTGTCTTAACATTGGCAGGTGGTGGTAATTTTTCAATTACCTCTACCTTAGCTTGATCCACCTCTATTCCCTTGTTTGAAATTCTATGCCCAAGGACAATTTCTTCAGTCACCATAAAGTGACATTTCTCCCAGTTTAAAACCAGGTTAGTCTCTTGGCACCTTTTCAGAACAAGTGCTAGATGGTCAAGACAAGAGCTGAATGAGTCCCCAAATACTGAAAAGTCATCCATAAAAACTTCTAAAAATTTCTCTACCATATCAGAGAAGATAGAGAGTATGCACCTCTGAAAGGTTGCAGGTGCATTGCACAAATTGGCATCCTTCTGTAGGCAAATACTCTAGATGGACATGCGAAAGCTGTTTTCTCTTGGTCCTGAGGATCTACTGCAATTTGGTTGTAACCTGAATAGCCATCCAAAAAGCAGTAGTATTCATGACCTTCTAGTCTCTCTAGCATCTGGTTTATGAATGGTAAAGGAAAATGATCCTTTCTGGTGGCTGTATTGAGACTTCTGTAGTCAATACACATACGCCACCCTGTAACTGTTCTTATGGGAACCAGTTCATTCCTTTCATTACGAACCACTGTCATACCTCCCTTTTTGGGGACAACTTGGACAGGGCTCACCCAAGAGCTATCAGAAATAGGATAAATAATCCTAGCATCCAGTAACTTAGTGACCTCTTTCTGCACCACCTCCTTCATGGCTGGATTCACCCGCCTCTGTGGTTGAACCACTAGCTTAGCATCATCCTCTAATAGGATCTTGTGCATGCATCTGGCTGAGCTAATGCCCTTGAGATCTCTTATGGACCACCCAAGAGCTGTCTTGTGTGTCCTCAGCACCTGAATTAGTGCTTTCTCTTCCCGTGGCTCTAAAGCAGAGCTTATGATCCAATTGTGCTTCCATATTCTTGTTAGCATTTTTAGTATCTTGTAGCATCTCTTTAAATTCTGCTAACTATTTTGTTATAAAAAGCAATTGCTGATTAAGTTCATCAACTTGTTCTGGAGGACTAAGTTCAGTGGATACTGCTTTAGCCTCTTCTTTCATGGAGGACTCACTATTTAAGTACAGATGCTGATTTCTAGCAACTGTATCAATGAGCTCTTGAGCCTCTTCAATTGTCTTTCTCAATGTATAGATCCACCAGCTGAGTGGTCTAGAGATATCTGGGGCTTTTCTGTAAGCCCGTAGTAGAAGATGTCTAATTGCACCCATTCTGAACACATTTCAGAGGGGCATTTCCTTAGCATCTCTCTGTACCTCTCACAGGCATTATAAAGAGATTTATTATCCTCTTGTTTAAAGCCTTGGATATCCAGCCTTAGCTGTGTCATCCTTTTTGGAGGGAAATATTGATTCGGGAATTTGTCTGACAATTGTTTCCATGTTCTTATGCTGGCTTTGGATTGGTTGTTTAACCACCTCTTAGCTTGGTCTTTTACAACAAATAGAAATAGCAATAATCTGTAGAGATCCTAATCTACTTCCTTATCACATACTGTGTCAGCAATTTGTAAGAATTGTGCCAGAAACTCAGTAGGCTCTTCCTGTGGAAGACCAGAATATTGGCAATTTTGCTGCACCATGATAATGAGCTGAGGATTTATCTCAAAATTGCTGGCTCTGATGGGGGTATACAGATACTACTCCCAGATGAAGCAGTAGTGGGGTTAGCATATGACCCCAGAGTCCTTCTGGACTGTTCATTTCCACTTAGGTCCATGATGGAGAAAGGGAGATGACGTGGATTGTAAATAAACAATGTTCTCTCTCTTTTTTTTGGAAAACCGAAATTGAAAGAAAATAAAAATAAAATAAAATAAAATAAATAAAAAATTGAATATAAGTTCAAAATTAGAAGAAAAATAAATAAAAGAAAATTGAAAACTAAAATAATTAATTAATTAAAAAGATTTAAAAAATTGTGGATGAGGATTTTCGAAAAATGAAGAGAGAGAAAGTGGTTAGGAAGTTTTGAAAAAGATATGATTTTAAAAATTTAAAGATTGATAAAGGAGATAGATGGTTATGTGTAGAAGGAGTGATGGCTAAAGATAATTTTTACTGTGCGGTTTGTCTGGTGTATGGTCCACATGTGAGGGAGGAAAAACTCTTAATGTGGGAGGAATTAAGCTATATTACAGGATTGTGTCAGACCCCAGTTTGTTACATGGGAGACTTTAATAAAATTGTGCATGTAGAGGAGAGAAAAGGGGCGACCAACTTATCAGCTTCTGCCGAGGATTTTAGAACATGGATAAATGACATGAAGTTGGTGGACTTGCAAATTAATGATAGAAAGTATACATGGTTTAGAGGTCAGTCCTGTAGTCGTATTGATAGGTTCCTGGTTAACTTGGAGTGGCTGGATGCGTACCCGGATACTCAATTAAGAGGGGGACCGAGAGGTCTATCAGATAATTGTCCTTTGATTGTGAAAGATAAAAGAATAGCTCAAGGACCAAGACCGTTCTGTAGTTTAGACGCGTGGTTCACGCATGAAGGCTTCCTAAGGATGATAAAGGAAGAATAGAGGGGTTTGGGCAAAGTGCAGTTTCTGGATAAACTAAAGGCGCTGACAAAATCACTGGGTAGATGGCATAAGCAACACTTTGGGAATATACAGGAGAAGATACAAAAGTTTGAAGAGGAGATTAAGAAAGTAGATGATCTGGTGAACAACGGAGTTTATGATGATATAGTAAAAACAAGAAGGAAGGCGTTGGTAAAGTGCTGTGAGGTTTGGTATGAGAAGCAAGATATACACTGGAAGCAAATGTCTAGATCTCGACATGCCAAGGAGATGGACAGGAATACTAGGTACTTCCATAATATTGCATCAGCAAGGAGAAGGAATAACCGGATTGAGTCTTTAGTAATTAACGGTAGGCTGGTGAGGAATCATGCAAGAATTAAGGTTGCCACTAGAGATTTCTACAGGAGGTTATACCACCAGGACAAGTCGCCAAATATTAGCTTCAGAGATGGTTTAGTTAATTGCCTAGAGGAAAAGGAAGCTCAAGCACTTGAGGTACTACCAACGGTGGAGGAAGTAAAGGAGGCAGTATGGGACTGCGAATCATCGAAGGCTCCAGGTAACGATGGCTATAATATGAATTTTATAAAAAGATGCTGGGAGGAGATTAGAGCGGATTTTAAAAGAGCGGTCTTGAGCTTTTTTGTGACAGGAAAGCTACCAGCAGACTCCAATGTTACTTGGGTAGCGCTGGCTCCAAAGTTTGTGGGTGCGAAGGAGATAAAGGACCTTAGACCGATCAGTATGGTGGGATGAGTGTATAAGGTCATATCAAAAGTGTTGACAAGAAGAATGAGAAGCGTAATGCCAGGGTTAGTTGGGGAATCGCAAAGTGCATTTTTAAGGGCAGGAGGATACATGATGGAGCGTTAATATCATGTGAAACTGTACAGTGGCTAAAATTGAAGAAGAAGGCATCAGCAATCATTAAATTGGACTTCCACAAAGCTTATGATAGAGTCAAATGGAATTTCGTTGATACTGTGCTGGAAAATATGGGGTTTGGTAGAAGATGGAGGGCATGGATTACATAATGCATTAGAACAGCTTCTATATCCATTATGGTGAATGGGGCACCGTCTAAACCGTTCAAGATGGAAAGGGGGCTTCGGCAAGGCGATCCATTATCACTGTATCTATTCGTTCTGGTTGTAGATGTGCTGAATAGGATGATCGGAGAAGTAGTAAGAAACAGGAGAATATTACCGCTCTTAGTTGGCAGTGATAATATAGAGTTATCACATCTCCAGTTCGCTGATGACACTATAATGTTCTGCCCACCGGAGGAGGAGACAGTGAGAAATTACAAGAGACTATTGAGGTGTTTTGAAGTCATGTCTAGGCTGAGCATTAACTTCGACAAGTCTAGTTTGATACCGGTAAATTGCAGTCAGGAGTGGGTTTGGTCAGATATTCCAGTTACTAGGATGCCAAGCGGCGAGTCTACCAGTGAAGTATCTGAGGATTAATCTAGGAGCAAACCCAAGGCTTGTAAAAACATGGAAGCCAGTAATAGATAAGGTAGAGGAGAAACTAAGTCTGTGGAAAGCAAAGGTCCTTAGTAAAGCCGGAAAGCTAGTTCTCATCAAGTCCGTAATTAATAATCTACCGACCTACTATTTGAGCTTGTATAAAATGCCGGTCACAGTGGCTAAAAAAATAATTTCTCTACAAAGGAGGTTCTTTTGGGGGAAGGACGATGGACGACCTGGGCTGGCACTTGTAAAATGGGAAATAATACAGGCGCCGAAGAAATTAGGAGAACTCGGTGTGGGGGATGCGATGATTCGGAATACTGCACTATTGTTTAAGTGGTGGTAGAGATTCTCGAAGGAAGAGTGTCCTTTGTGGAAGAAGGTAGTGTGCTCCTGCAATAATCTGAACCCGGGATAGTTATTGTCTACTCAAGAGATACCAGCAAAAGGGGGCCCGTGGAGAGATATATGCCACTTGCAAATAAAAGAGCAGCAGGTCAGATAAAAGATGATCGACCACTTGGCTATAGAAGTAGGAGATGGTAGATTAACACGATTTTGGGAGGATACTTGGTTACGGACGGGGAAACTGCAAGATTTCTTTCTGAGACTCTACTTGATTTCAGATAACAAAGGATCCATGATTGCGGAATGTGGTTTTTGGGATGGGATTGAGTGGGTATGGAATCTCCTATGGAGGAGGGAACTCCGCCAATGGGAGATTGACAGTTTGAACCAATTGCTTGATATCTTGCAAGCTATGAGACTGATAAGTGACACACAAGATAGAGTGGTGTGGAAATTTGATAAGGGAGGTGTTTATAATACTAACTCATTTGTGCAGGTTTTGCAGGAACAGACTCTGACGGATGATATCCTTATCTATAAGTTCAAAAATAAAATCTGGAAAGGACTGGCTCCACCTCGGATAGAGCTGTTTACTTGGTTTGTGCTTGTAGGTCGAGTCAATACAAAGGATCGACTAAGCAGATTGGGCATCATTGAACGAAGTGATAATGTCTGCGTTATGTGTAGCAAGGAAATTGAATCTGTACAACATCTGTTTGTTACATGTGAGTTTGCTTGGCAGGTGTGGTGCGCATGGATTAATCATGTGGATAGTGTTTGGAGCATCCCAAGTTCCATAAAAGAACATTTCGAGAGTTGGAGGACTATGCCATTGAGAAAAGACATGCGGAAAACATGGGTAGTTGGATTCTCCTCAATTATATGGAATATATGGCTATGTAGAAATGAATTTATTTTCCAGAATAAGACAACAAATGTGGTAAACTGTGTGACTAGGTCGTTTTGTTGCTTTAGAGAGTGGTGCAAAAGTTAACTCGTGTTGTTGATGGCTATGCCGGAGATGACATATGAGTAGTTGCTATATTTCATGTATTGTATCTTTGTATGCTCCACTACATGTGTTGAGCTTGTTTTAATTTCAAAAAACAAAAAACTTTCTTAAAAAGAAAACACCAAACTTAAAATTTTTCAATCAAACTAATAAAATGGGACAAGTAATTCGAAAATTATAAAAAAAAAAAGAAAAAGGATTTTGAAAAATTTTATAAAAGATTTTCGAAAAATATAAAAAGAAAATTGAAAAAGAATTTGTTTTGAAAAAGATTTAAAAAGATAAATTTTTAAAATTGAAATTTTGACTTGACTAATAAGAAACTACCAAATTTAAAAAATTTTGATAAGTCAACCTAAGGAATTCGAAAATGATGAGTAAATAAAGGAAAAGATATTTTCTGAATTTAATGAGGAAAGAGAAAAACAATAAAATGACACCAAACTTAGAATTTTTATATCAAAACAAAGAAAACAAATAAGAAAACTTTGAATATCCAGATGAACACGAAGAACACTTTGAAGATTAAGATGAACACCAAGAACAAATTTTGAAAATTTTTAAGGAAATAAGGACACAAAAAATACCAAACTTAAAAAAAATATACTTTGGACACTAATAATTCGAAAATATATAAGATAAACAACAAAAGACACCAAACAAGAAAATTTAAAGATCAAATAAAGAAAATTATCAAGAACAACTTGAAGATCAAGAAAGAACTAAGAACATGTAATTAAAAATATGAAGAAAAATAAAAACATGCAATTTGAAAAATTAAAGGAAAATAAAAAACATGCAATTGACACCAAACTTAAAACATAAAACTAAACTCAAACAAAAGACACAATTATTAGTTTATTGGTTTTTATTTATTTATTAAAAATTTTCGAAAAAATCTAGAAAAAGAAAACAAGAATTTTAAAATTTTAACAAAAACAATAATAAAAGACTCAAAGAAAAATCAAAGATTAATAAAGAAAAATAAAATTTTTGACATAAAGACTCAAATTTAGTGGCTCTAAACCAAAAAAAAAATAAATTTTTCTTAATCTAAGCAACAAGATGAATCGTCAGTTGTCGAAACTCGAATAATCCCCGGCAACGGCGCCAAAAACTTGGTGCACGGAATTGCAATCACACCTTTGCAACTCCGCACAACTAACCAGCAAGTGCACTGGGTCGTCCAAGTAATAATTCCTTACGTGAGTAAGGGTTGATCCCACAGAGATTGCCGGCTTGAAGCAAGCTATGGTTATCCTATAACTCTTAGTCAGGAGATTAGTGATAAAAATGATTTCGTTTGTAAAAAGTAAAAGAGCATGAAATGAATGATACTTATTATTCAGTAATGGAGAACAGGTTGAGGTTCCGGAGATGCTCTGTCATCTGAATCTCTGCTTTCCTACTGTCTTCTTCTCCAAACACGCATGGCTTCTTCTATGGCTGGCTGTATGTTGGTGGATCACCGTTGTCAATGGCTATCATCCTTCCTCTCAGTGAAAATGGTCCAAGCACGGCTTCTATACGGCTACTCATCTGTCAGATCTCTCGTCTCGGATGAAAAATACCAAGCACAGCTACCGCACGACTAATCATTTATCGGTTCTCACTCATGTCGGAATAAAACCTCTCTGTCCTTTTGCACATTGTCACTGCGCCCAACATTTATGAGTTTGAAGCTCGTTTATTCTAACCTTCACCACGAAGGTTCTGATCTCATGGGTTTGAATGTTCTGTTGTCAGGAGATGCAAGTCAAACGCGTGGATTAGAAATGCAAGAGACACGCACTCAAGCTGTCGCCCAATGACTACGTTGAGCTCAGATAGAATGGGAGTGGTTATCAAACACGCGTTCATAAATTTGAGAATGATTATGAGTGTCACGGATCATCATATTCTTTATATTGAAGTACGAGTGAGTATCTTAGAACAGAATCAAGCGTGATCGAATAGAAAATAATAGTAATTGCATTAATCCATTGAGACACAGCAGTGCTCCTCACCCCACCTATGGGGTTTAGAGACTCATACCGTAGAAGATACAATATGAGATGTAAAATGTCATGCATTACAAAATGAATCTCTAGAAGTAGTTCTTATACTAGACTAGTAACTTAGGTTTACAGAAAATGAGTAACTAGGTGTAGATAGTGCAGAAATCCACTTCCGGAGCCCACTTGGTGAGTGTTTAGGCTGAGTTTTCAAGCTTCCACGTGCATGTGCCTCAAATTGGAGTTAAAACGCCACCCTTGGTGCCAAAATGGGCGTTTAACGCCAAGAAGTGTGCCAGTTCTGGCATTTTACGCCAGAAAAGGGTCTCTAGCTGGCGTTTAATGCCAGTTTGGGTCATCAAATCTCAGACAAAGTATGAACTATTATATATTTCTGGAAAGCCAAAGATGTTAGCTTTCCAGACCAATTGAGAATGCACCAATTGGATCTCTATAGCTCCAGAAAAATGTGTTTGAGTGCAGGGAGGTCAGAATCCAACAGCATCTGCAGTCCTTTCTCAGCCTCTAAATCAGATTTTTGCTCAGGTCTCTCAATTTTAGCCAGAAAATACCTGAAATTATAGAAAAACACAAACTCATAGTAAAGTCCAGAAATGTGATTTTTTCATAAAAACTAATAAAAATATAATAAAAAGTAACTAAAACATACTAAAAACTACCTAAAAATAATGCCAAAAAGCGTATAAATTATCCGCTCATCAGAGTGCTATAAACATTTCTAAAAATCCTATTTTGCACTCAAGAACCAAGCACATTGAGATTAAATATCATTTTATTAGAGAACATGTGCAAAAGGGAACTATTGATATTCAATTTGTAAAATCTGAAGAACAACTTGCTGACATTTTTAAAAAAACCCTTATGTGAAGATATATTCTGCACCTTAAGAAACAGTTTGGGAATGATAGAATTAAGTTCTATTGAAAACTTGTGAGCTTTTTTATTATGTTTGGTTTTGTCTCGTAGGAAAGCAGGAGACAAATTTCAGGGTGTGTTGAACGGACCATGATACTGAGGGAGAGCGCTTACATTAATTACCTTGGGCCCCACAAAAATCTCTTTGACTTTGCTCTGACCCATTTTTGAGTTTGCCTTAATCATGCTTTTGGGAAGTTGTCAAATCAAATCTTTATCCTTCCCTCATCCCTTGATTCTAGGAACTAAACTTTTAGTTTTAATTTTAAATTCTTCTTTGGTTAATAACCACGCTCATTAATGGGCATTAACTGCCTCCATTCTCTCTCCACTCAACATTAAATGCTCTCCTAACCTCTCTCCATTCACCACTCACTTCGGCTCTCTTCATCTTCCTTCTTCATTCATTCTTTCATATCATGAAAAAGAAAGTTACTCCAAGGAAAAGTGGCTAAATCCCTTTCACCAAAAAATCCCCATTCTCCTCTACCCCTCAGACCCATACCCATATTCACATTCATTCTACATCCTCTTCATCTCCTTCACCTCAAACCACCGAAACCATGCGCAGAAAAGTCATAGCCCAGAGAACATCATCCTGGAAGAAGAAGGAACCCGTGGTTGAAGAAGAAGAGGAGTCTCACACCTCCCTTCCTCCCTCACCACCGAAGAAGGCCACCCCACATGTGTCTGCCCGAAGCTCTCAGAAGACTAAAAGTTACGTGTTACGTAACACAAAGGAACCACCGAACCTGGAATCCCTGGATTTCAAGAATAAATACCACAAAGGCCATTCTCATTTTGACCCAGGCAGGTTTAATTCTTGTGCGTCTTATGAGTTCCACAATGATGTGTTGATGAAACGTCATCTCTATGCTTCATACCTAGTAAACCTAGACTCACTTGCTGCCAAAGGAACCAATTTCATCACTCTTTTTGAGAACATGAAATGGACCCCCCTGTTCAATATACAGAAGCCTGTATTCCCAGCCTTGGTTCGAGAGTTTTATGCAAACATGTGGCTGATTGATGGTGTAATCTATTCCTATGTAAAGAATGTTTACATGACTCTGAACAGAGAAACCATAAGCGCTGCCATGGGTTATGTTGATGAGGGGCCAACAGCTTATATGACAGAGAAATAGGACTCGCAAGTAGGGATCACGCTTCAGATTGCTTTGAATCAAACATGCGAGAACTTTTCTGCTTTGGATGGCACTATCTTGACCCACAAAGCTCTCAGTCCAGAAAACGCACTGCTGCACAGAATTATCACTCACATTTTGACTCTATAGAGTGGCTCACATAATAGAGTAACCTTTTCTGATACCCTTGTGCATTTTGCTATTATTACTTCATCTCCTATTTCATTTGCATATCTTATTGTAAGGCATATGTGGGAATGTGTTAGAAGTACCAAAAAGACAAACCTTCCCTATGGTATTTTTCTCACCTGCATCTTTGAACACTTTAATGTTGATTTAATTAATGAAGAGATAGAGAACAAAGTTTCTTTTATTAAGGAAGGAGGAGTTTCAGGTACTATGAAAGGCACCAAAGGAAAACGGTCAATGCCCTCTGACAGTGATCTTAAGAGCCTCCCAGCCGAGCCATCCAAGGTGGCAGAATCAATTAGGGAAGTTCTCACTAAGTTTTCTAACATGTCCCAAATGATGGTGCAATCTTACAAGGCCGCCCGCAAGCTAGCACACAAAAACGAAAGAGCTTGGAAGAAGTGCCAAGAAAGGGTGGGTTTGATGCTGCAGAATTTCGAAGAAGAGATGGGGGGTGCCAATGATGATGATGCAGATGGCTCTGAGTACAACTTCTCTGATGATTGATCACTATTTCTTGTTGATTTCTGGCCCTGTTTGGTTTATTCCGATACTTTGTAGGCTGTTTGGATACTTTAGACCTGTGACACTTTGTTAAACTCATGGTTATTTTGGTGCTGGTTATATTTTGGATATTATGCATACCATTGTCATTTTTTTTGCAGGACCCATTTGATGACAAAAGGGGGAGGAAAGCTGAAAAATTGAAAATAGAAAGAAACAGGAAAAACATGGGCAGAAATCTCTTATGATTCATGATCACCCTTGTTTCAATGATTTGTTGAGTTGATATGCTTGCTGATATTTTTTGTTCAAATGGTTTGTCTCTGTTGTGGCAATATGTTTGCTGGACTCTAAAATTTTTTATGATTCCTTATGCTCTGATTTATGAATAAATGCTTAACAAACTTTGTGTGCTCTGATATGATTATAGTTGATTAAAATGTTTTCCTTACAAATAAATATAAAACTTTTGATGGCTGGAAAATATTGTTCAGTTTATGGCAGCAATGGTTTGTGGAATTATCAAATATGTCTTGGTTGTGATGTACTTTGTACTCAAACATTTTGTTTGTCTGAGCAGAAAATCTTATGCATGATAACAAATGAATTTTGTTTATCACTTCAACTCCGCTCATAAATCAAGCCATTCAACATCTCAAATTTCATATGTTGAATAACATAGTTGCCTTAAGCTTGATTTCAAAAGTTACAGGTAAAGCTTCCCTTGGTAAAATAGCATACATTAAGGGGGAGCCATGTAACAATTGGAAAGGAAGGAATCCAAGTATTCAAAGGGAGTACTCTAATCTTTGATTTCTTTCCATTTCAATTTTTAAAAATGTTTGTCATCAAGGGGGAGATTGATGAGTTTGGAAAACTCTAAATTAAATTAGTGATGATCAAACATTATTAAAACAATTAGTTGCAAAATTATTAATTTGATTTTAATTCATATGTGCTAATTAAATAATTTTGCTATGTAGATTTTGCTATTGGGCCGAAATATAACAAGCCCATTGGAATATTTTTCTTAGCCTTGATATTAAATTGTTGTGATTATGGTGGCTGAAATCATGGTTATACTATTTGGGCCAGAAATTGTGATATAAGCCCAATTGGAATCTTTGCTACTAAGACCAAAGCTTGGTCCGAAACCAATATTGAAAGAAAACAAAGTTCCTTGCTTCCAACGGATCCCACTTTTAAGTTGTGATGGATTTCAAATTCAATTAACTTGAATTAACTTGCATTGGAAACATGAGAGAGAATATGCAATTGATTTGATGGCCTCATTAATGTTACACGCCACTAAGAAAGAAAGGGGAGTAGGAATTAATTCATTTTGATTTAATTTGTTTAAATTTATTACATGCTTTTCTTTCTATTCTCTCTTCTCTCTCATCTCTCTTCTTCATTCGGTCACTTCACAGAGAAAGCATGGAAGCCTTTGCAAGCTATCAGAGTAATGAAGAAGAAGCTAGATGCAAGCTAAAGACCATTGTAATGATGGCAAGAAAAAGAAAACAAAAAGTATGCTGTGGCTGATATCTTCACCAAAAATAGGTAAGTTTAGTGAAGTAAGCTCATGCTCTCCATACCAAAAATGAAAGAATTTGATCTCGGTTAGAAGAAGAAGATCTCAGAGGTATGGCTCGTCTCTGCTTTGTGTTCACTCATAATAGAAGGTGGCTAGGGAGGCTATGCGAAGGAGGAAACAAAAGTGGAGCAGGAGGAGCTGTCATGCATCAAGAACGCATCAAGGGCTAGGAATCCTTTTTGGAGTGTAAGTCAAGTTGGATGGCTCGGATTGATGAAGCTTGGTATAAAGAGAAGACTCAGAGGTAATTGCATGTTGGATATATCATTCGGTTATCTCTCCTCTCTCTTTGGCCGAACCGGTTTTACTTGAAGAAGAAGAAGTTTACTTTGGTTCAACAGTTTCAACCGTGGAGGCTTCCCCTTCAATAAATAAGGGAGAACAGCCAGGGCTTGAAGCAAGGAAAGAAAAAGAGTGAAAGCACAGTGTTCACATAGCTACCTAAGCTAACAGAAGTTCTTCTCATTCAATGTTCTTCATTTTGTATTTTTCTGTTTAATTTTATCTGTCTTGAGTCTCATGGAAAAAGGTAAATAATGAGGTTTGTAAGAAAAAGCCATAGAGTGGAAAAAGACAGAGTGTGCAAAATTGAAAGAAAAGCCATAGATGTCCTTAGAGGTCATTTGTACATATGTGTTGCGTATCATGATTCTGTGGGAATCCCCTTGCAAGTTGGGTTAGCACTTTGTAGTTGAAAGCTTGGTAGGTTACCAAGTTAAGTTCAGGATTGGGATTAGATTCTGGACTTGTCGCGGATAGGAAGGGTAGTTCCTAGGGAGAATTGGTGTTTATAATCAAAGATGATTATAGTGAAATTCCATCATTGTTGTGATGGAGACTGGATGTAGGCTACATTGCACTTAGCAACTGAACCAGGATATATCTTGGTGTAATTTTCTCTCTCTTCTACTCTATTTCTGATTCTGTTGCATAGGAAACAAAACTGAAAAATATCTCGTGGCTGGTCACGAGACAAAACGAAAAGGTCTCTTGGCTAGGCACAAGACAAAAATAAGAAATATCTCCTCAAATGTTCTGAAGGATAGCAAGAGTTACTAAGCAAAAAAGGGGTTAAGATTCAACCCCCTTCTCTTAGCCACTGATAAACTATCAGAGAATGAGAGTGAGAAAAGAATTTCAGTGTGTGTAAAAAATGAGAGTGGGGCTTTGATTTTTTATTTTTGATTTTTGGATTTTGTATTCGTATAGTATACAAATATGATGGCTAAAAGTGGTGTGTATGTAGCGCAACTGTGTTCAAAATCACAGACACTCGTCGCAACAAAACTAGAGACCTATATATATTTTTATTTATTCGTTGTAAATAGAAGAAATTAATTCCCTCTTATATATACAAACAACTAAGAACTATACAAATGACAATTTATTTTTGGTAGAGAACTACGAATGACAATTTGATTCTATAAAACATTTGATGATCAACTTATTTTTCGCTTCTATCAGCGAGAATAAATAAACTAGTATGTATATAATTCCTATAGCCACAAGCACCTGGTAATAGTGTTGTGCAAACTTTTCCTACCCAACCAAATTAAAGTTGGTTCAAAACCAAAAAACAATCAAATTGAGCAACTTCAGTTGCATGGAGCCTTAGATTTCCCCACACTGCGGAACAAAACGTGGCACAACATGAGAGCACCAAACTCTACTGGCTCTTCAACAAAGAACCACAAGACATAGACCGATATTAACAGAGAGCACAAGCATAGAATTATATGACTAAACCCCTCAATTGTACAAGCCATATTGAGTTGGTACGCCTCTACCACTAAACCATGCTCCATCCAAGAAAGTTCCTACAGTGAACTTGCTAGCCTCATCCCTGCTAAGGACTTTGCGGCCAACCCAGTTGACCCTGGCATTGGTGCTGGCACCAGGTCCTGTGTTGTTGAACTCACCATAGAATAGTGTCTTGAGTGCAAAGTCGCCTTCCCAAGGTAGCCACCCATCAGGGTGAATTACATCGCCAATATCGGATTCCATTACAATGGTTCTCGAGTACTCCTTCCATGGCCTCCCAAGATAGCTCCTGATCTTGTCCTTATCCGGAGCTAGCTTGTCGTCCGCTTTGATCTCACACTTTTGCAGAACGAAGCCAGTTGTCTCCTTTTGGTCGTACCTGCCTTGAGCAGTTACGATGTTTTGTTGATTGTCCATTGGTTTTCTAAGTGTCATGATGCAGTTCTGGAAGATGGCGGCTGCGTCGCCAAAGATGAAATCGACGGTGCCGGAAATGACACAGCTCCGGTAGAATTGGCGGTGGGTTTGGGCGTATAGCGTGTCTTGGTAGCCCTCGAAGCGACAGTTAACGAACATTGCACGGTCTGCTTGAACTCTGGCTGCCACCGCTTGATGCTTCTCCGGCCCAGCAGTGTTTCTAAATCCCATTGCTTTGCCCAAGAACCCATTTCCAAGCACCACTGCAGTATCAAAAACCGAATTAATTTTAAATTAGCTATATATACAAGATGTCGCAAAATATTTCATGTTATTAGGAAATAATTATTTATACACCAATATATTTTGGACATTTAATCTATAACCATTCATTGGAGTGCCGTCCTATTCATTTTTATTCATTGCATATTTTGAAGTCTTAAATTTAATAAGAATCTCAAATAAGCATCAAAGTAAGTGTATAAGTATCAATATATACATTATTATTAGAAAGAGAATCTTGCTAGGAGCCGATGGAGTATCTTAAATTTAATAAAATGTTATTTGTATTTTACTACTTTTAGTAGATTCTTCAATTTGGACTTATTTTCTCTCATTTTGATTTTTCTCTTTTATTTCTCTTTCTCTTGTTACTGGCGTTTTAATGTGCTTGTTGAGACTATATATATACATAGATAGGGTATATGGTGTTTATAAGTATGGCGAGTTGGCGACTACGATGATTAAACAATTTTAGCAATATTTTGTATTGTTAAATTTAAAGTCACATTTTTTATATTTAGGAATTTTTTATTATTAATTGTTAAATTAAAAAAATTAAGTGTTTTTAAAGTTAAAAAACCACTATAATCACGGTAACTATACGTATTATAACAAGCACCTTATTTTATTATTATTATTATTATTATTATTATTATTATTATTATTATTATTAACTTAAGAGGCACTTGTAGTAACAGGCACATTTAGCATAAGAGCATATAGCTTATACATACCAAAGGTTGCAGTTTGGAAAGTCCTAACTCCATCTACAAAATTTTTGCTGCCAGTGATGATGCTCTTTTGTGATCCATCACCATACATGGTCATGTTTTCCATTTTCTTTGTAACTGTCACTGTCTCCTCGTATATTCCTTCTTTAACATAAACTACGTAGCTGCATGTTCAGAATTGAAAATATATGCTCGTATGAACAACAATTAAAAATAACAATTCAAAAAAGGAAAAATAATAAGAAAACTTACCCACAGTTTTCTCCATTAAAATTGATAACTAAAAAATATTAAACAACTTAATATGTTTAACTAAATTTTTATCTACCAACTACCATTTTCAACTTTCAATTTGACGTCAAAGCAGCTGCACATAAGTCTTCACGAAAAAAAAAAACAGACTAAGTGAAAAATCAACATACCGTCCATCATATTTTTCTGGAATGGCTGCCAAGGCTTCGGAGACAGTTTTGAAGTTGCCGCTGCCATCTTTTGCCACAGTTACGTTCGGCGTGGGTTTGTCATCCGCCGCCTTCAGAATCCTCCGATCCTCGCTGTTGACCCAAGAAGGAGTAGCGCTGCCGTTTTTCTCCGAAAGCAAGTGGCGAGTCAAAACTGATTGCACGGCAGAAAGAACTGTCGACACTGCAGTTACAATAGAAAGCGAATTGCTAACAAATTCTTGAGAATCCTTAAAGACATCCTTAAGTTGTGTCTTCAATTCCCCTTCGGGGAAGCCATCAATGCAGGTTTGGTGGTAAGAGATAGCTGCACTCAGCCAGTTGTTGAGATCAGGGGATTTTGTAGAAAGCTTCTTCAGATCATCAGCGGTGATTTCGGAGATGGAGAAGCCGAGTTCTTCCTTGGCGTCGTCAAAAAGCTGCTTGCAATCTTCATACGCTCCTTTGTCCATTTCGGATTCAAATTTCATGGAGGTGGTTTTGTTGAAGGCCTTTCCAACCTCGTCCTGAGCTAGTTTGATGGAGTATTTAAGCAGATCTTTTGGTTGTGCGTTGGGGTCATTCTTAACAGCATCGCCAAGGGAGCTTTCGCATTTGTCCTTATATTCTGCAGCTTCGCATATTACTTTCACAATCTTCGATGAAGCTTCCAATGCTTTGGTATTGGTGGAGGCCGAGGCGGAAGCAGAGGTGGTGGTAGGCTGGTGACTCGGCTTGGACGGTGACTTGCCGTGGTCACTCCCACCTCCACCGGAGGACTTGGAATTGAGTCCAAAATAGGCCGCAGCGCCTATGATGCATACAAGAAGAATGGTAGATACTAGACCGATGAGGATTCTCTTCTGGATCTTTTTTCTCCTCTCCTGTCGTCTCCGTTCGTTTATGATATCGAAATCTTGGAATGCCATTGTCGGAATTGTTGGTAGTCCAGGTCTAAGGCAGAGGGAGGCTCTGCCTTAGGTTCAAGCCAAGAAGGAGAAGGTGAGAGAGGGATAGTGAGTGGAAGAGAAGCAAGCAGGGTTTAATTTTAGGCCTTCCTTGTTCATGTTTCATTGTTTGAGCCATTTTGGAACCTCACTAGCATTTGTTTGAAGGGAGAGTAGGAAGGTCTGGATGAGAGACATTTCAGGCATTGCTATTTTCAAGTGTTTGGTTTAGGGCTCTTCATTTGCAGCCTTATTTTCTTTCCCCCTTATGACCAACTTAGAAAACGCTTCCCTCCAATTTTCTAAGGGTGAAACTGTTTCTTGTTAATGATGTATAGAATTTTGTTAAATTAAGTGTGCTTAGTAAATTTTAACACAAATATTATTCAATCATCATTATTTTAATAGTTAACTATATGTAAACTGGTTGTCATAAAATTTTCTAATTTTTCCCATTGTATTAATTGTTATGTTTTGTTATAAACACCAGTATATTTAAAATAATCACATTTGCCATGTCGCCATTTAAATACTTCCTAAAAATTTAGTAACTAATTCAAAAATATTTTGTGTATACCACAAAATCAACTATTATTGGACACCATAAAAAAATTATATATTTCCTATTTTTGATATTTATACAGTGGTTGAAGAAGCGGGGGCTTGGTGTTGTTGAAAAACTGCCATGTAAAACCTTTATCTTCTTGATCATAAGGCCCTGCATTCACATTAGAATTTGCAACCAAGAAAGGACTCTACATAATGTATTTAATATTGAAACTTTTATTATTGTACATTGATTACTCTTCTAGCAACTTCTTTAATGCCCTATTCAGGTAGATCACCAAGGATCGGACACAGTAGTGACATTAGCAAAAAGTGAAACAAAATAAAGCTACATTAGTTTCACTATTTGCTTAAATACCATCATCATAAGGAAAAGAAGTAGACCCAAGCCAAGCATCACCAGTGATGAACTCTGAAACCGTGAAGTTATAGGCATCATTGTAATTCATCACATGGTAGCCAACCCAATTTACACGTCCATTTGTTCTTGAACCAGGTCCATAATTCTCAAACTCTCCATAATACAAAGTATCCAAGCCTTGATCATCATCACTATTAGACCATTTTGACCAACCCTTTGGGTCAATGAAGTCATCAATGTATGATTCAAGATAAACAACTCTTGAATAAACCCTCCATGGCCTACCAAGGTAGCTCTTAATGGTAGTGCTAGAGTTTGAAGCTGCATACAAATCAGTTGTGGCTATAATTGAGCAGTTTTGGATCGAGATTCCGGTGTCCTCGTCCGGCGTATCTCTCGATTGTGCCGTTATCACAGTGAATTGGCCAGGCAATGGCTTTCTTGAAACAATGTTACATTCTTGTAGGACTACGGCGGCGTTACCGAATATGAAATCTATGGTTCCGTAAATGTCGCATTCTCTGTAGAATTGTCTGAAGGAGTGAACATAGAGCGTGTCTTGGTAACCATAAATGGAACACCGGTAGAAAGCGGTTAAATCTGCGTTTACTCTTAATGCAACTGCTTGACGCTTCTCAGGACCTGCACTGTTCTCAAAAGCTATGTCACGTGCTAGAAAGCCATCACCAGATACAGCTGGAAAAGGAGAAACAAGAGCAAATGTATAATCAGTCAATTTGCCATTTTATTTTGTTGCTTAATTCTATGACAAAAATAAGAGAGAAATTGCCTAACAAGAAGCACAAAATACAATGTTTTCTCTTATCTTCTGCTATGCTTCCACTATCCATTGTGCTTCCAGTAATAAAATACATTGTTCACTTTGCAAACTCAGTATATGCATAGCCATAGTTAAATGCATCTTGATGTAAAATAAAAATGTTAGGTGGATATAAAAATCAGTTATCAAATAGTTACTATTTATTTATATAGAAATATATACGTTATTTAATTCAGTTTTAATATATATTTTTTATATAAATAAATAATTTGTTATCTGTTTACATGTAACATGATTAGATATAAAATTATACATAGTTTTAAAACTAAAGGAGTAACAAATAAATTGCACTTAGATAATGCCAGTAAGTCAGTAACCTTTGAAGTTACCAATTGGAGCCATTAATTTTCATAAGATGATTCATTAAATTCAAAAACATGTCCAATCCAGTAACTTTTTTCTCTTATTGTTCTACTATGTGTCTCTGCTATCAAGAACAAATCAATTGCACGGAATACGGAATTAGTGCCAGTAACCAAAGATAAAGAAAAACCTGTGACTCTTCTTAAAGCATCCGGCACTAGCAGAATATTTTATGATGAAAATTTTATACATTTTTTATATATTTTTTAATATATCTTTTACTATTTATATAAAACATATCAATACAAATAGAGAAGATAAAAAAGATTTATCTTTTATATAATAAGAAAACAAATTTATACCAACATCATTTCTCATATTTTCTTCCCGAACAAGATTAAAATTATTGACGAAAAGTACCACATAATATACATTCACATAAGTTTTCATAATAAAGGAACACACGAATGAGGCCTGAATAGTGAATACATACCACTAACAAATAACAGCTACAGTCTACAATCACAATCACCAGTGAAGATGACCCATTAATTATTCATACAAAATATATCGATTTAGATAATTTAGTCTTAAGATATTAAAAAAAATTATAGGGCATAAGCACTCTATCGCGTTTTTTGCTTTTTTTTTTTTTTTTTTGAGAAGGTCGCAGAAGCCAACATAACACAGTCAACATTATAATTAATATTCAACATAACATAAGAAAAAAATATTTAAAATTCTTAAAAATAAGAATATAAAACATTTAATTAAAAAAAATTCAAAATCTAACTTAGTAAAAGTTCATTTTCTATAAGTTTTCTTAGCCTGGTCTTATTTGTTAACCTACTATAATGTTAGCTTATATTAATTTCCTAGCATTACTTTAGTTTCTAATAGATTTTTTTCTTCGACATTCATTGCCGATGAGAAAATCACCTAAAAAGGTTCCACAAGAACAGAATTGTTGGTCAAGAAACCATCCCAATATACATTTCTAGGATTCGAATTCCTTGTTTAATGTTTAAGAGAGAGAGTTGAATGACAACGCTGCTACACCTCTTGGTTTTCTAATAGATAATATTGTATTTAAAATTGAAGAAGTAAACTAGAAACATAAATTACGAAAAAATTATACGTGCACATTAAAAGTCAGCCATCATACAATTATTCGTACAAAATACATATCGAAATATAAAATATATATTAAAAATAAATTAAATAATATATATATTTAATTACAATTAAATGTTAATGATCTAAGGAAATTACTAGAATCTATTAACTTATTATGTACTATAATTTAAGTTGTGAAATTATATGATCTAATAGATATAATTAAAATTGTAATATTAAAAAAAATTAAGAATTAAATCCAAATTTGTTTTACAAAATCTGAATGATAGAGAGGACAAAGCAAAGAAAAATGGATACAAAGACTTCACCTAGAGTTGCAGATCTGAAAGTGGTCCATCCATCACCAGCACTTCTGCTACCAGTAATGACAGTGACGTCACTTCCATCTCCAACAAGAACAATGTTAGGCTTACAACTTGGGATCTCAACATTTTCCTCATAAACCCCTTCTTTCACATAGATTACCGTCCTCACATAGCTGTTATTGGGAGCAAAGTTTATTGCATCAGAGACAGTGCTGAAGTTCCCTGTTCCATCTTTCGCCACAACAATCACCTCGTTTGGATCATACTGCTCCCCATCTTCCAAGCTTTTCTTCATGAATCCGCCATCGTTGTCGTCATTTCCTGGATTAGAAAGCATTGAGAGGGAATTACTCACGTGCTTGTAAGTGTTAATAACGGAGTTTACCAGTTTTTGTTTCATGGTTCCGGAAGCAGAGTCTAGGCCTTCTAGACAAGTGTTCTTGTTTGTGAGTGCTGCACTGAGGAAGGTTCTAGCATCACGCAATTTTCTTGAGTTCTGGGAGTTACGAACCCCGGAGAGTGATCTCTTTAGAGATGTTAAAGTTGATTGGTGAAGCTCCTTGCAGTCTTGGATTGAACCCTTTTGTTTCTCTCTGATGTTTGAGTTTGAGGCACCAACGCTTTGGAAAAGTGTTGATAGCTTTGTGGCTTCGGAAATTGCGACTTGTAGGGAGTGAAGGAGGTAGGTAATGATGTTTGGACTTATGTTTATTGAGATTGAAAGCTTCAGTGATTCGAAGCATGTTTCTGGGTAAGGGGTGGTTTTGCAGAAAGATCTTAAGGAAGAAAGGTTGGTGTGAAATAGTGTTGAGGAATTTGAAGAGTTAACAGCAGCATAAGCATGTGATGAGGAGAAGAATAAAAAGAGTGTGAGAGAAAAGAGGAAGGTGAGTTTATGAGAGGTGGAAGCCATGGAATAATGATGTTCAAGGAACGAGCTCGTGAATGATGAGAAGGAAGCAGAGTATCTGAATCCCTTTAAATAATTGGTGACAGTGAATACTGAACAGAATCTAAAGCAACACGGGCTTTGAACTTCATGTGTTTGATTATACATATACGACAATGGCATTAAATCAAATAGCTAAACACACGGACAATAATGTCATGGACTTTTGTAGTTTGAAAAAGTATAAGTAGATAACGAGAATATTAAATAATAGAAAAAGTATAGGTAATTAATAATATTGATGAACAATGAATATATGAGATGTTTATTTTATTTAAATGTGCAAATGATTATTTTAATATTAAAATTTAGATAAATAATTTAGAGGTGTAATATGTTTTTATTTTATTGGTGGTTATTTATATTATTCAAAAAAGTCATTAGTTACCTATTATAACCCTAAATAATATAAATAATAAATATGTTAGATGTTCAATTTCATAAATATACAAGTGATTATATTTATTATTTTTAATTAGATTATTATTTCTTTTAATTTAGTTTACTTTTGTACAATTAATAATGAGTACATATTCAATTTATTAGGTGTGCAGATAATTATTCTAATAATAAAATTTAAAAAATAATTTAAAAATAGAATATTTTTTTACTTTATTCGAGTGGAGTGTTTTTTTATACCTCTTTTTTTTTCTTTATATTTTCTTGGTGGAGTGAAGATATTTGTTGTTAAAAGGTTGGTTTAGGTGTTTTCCAAGTCCCAACACTATATATAATATAAGAGTGAGAGTTAAGGTATTATATTAAGCTTCACCAATCATAATATAGGTAATAATCCTATGAATGAGAACTAGAGTAAATATTTTGCAAGAGATAATGTTAACTTAATACAGACAATTTTTTTGTTTGAAATATTTGATAACCAAAAAAATTAGTCAAAAATAGTTAAAATTTACTTTATTTAATATTATAATAATTAATAAATATTAAATAAAATATATTTTGATTATCTTTTTAATATATTTTTTTTTATATTGTATAGTATATGGGATCAGGTAATATGAAATGATTGAAATCTAACACTTCATCAATAGACATGGTATATCAGCTAAAAGTTTATTGTATTTTATATTAATATATAATAATGAGATTTGTTTAAACTTATTATAACTTCCTATACCATTGAAAATTTTTGCCATTATAGGTTACATTACTTCAATATGAAATTTGATACAAATAATACATTATTTTTCTCGTCGGACTGGGGAAATTCCTGTGGTTATGCTATCCTTGTTACGTTGTGCACAAAAATCTATATATATGCCATGCTAAATTTCCCCTGATTTGTTCTTGCCTAGGTATTACCAAATTTGTGTTCCAATTAGCACTTGTTACAACAAAACATTATCTTTTTTGAAAAATTATCATTCTATCAAAAATTCAAAATAGTGAAATGAAAATTGATATATCAGTAGAGAATGAAGGAATTTTGTTATTTAAAATTTAAACTCACTTATCTAAAGAGTAAAGACGTATGGGAAATCCAACGGATCTCAGACATTGTTAAACACTCAGCTTTGGAATGAGGTAGAGAATTTTTTTTTCTTGATATTTGTGATTTTTTTTAAAATTATTTCTAAAGTTTAATTTTAAAATATTTTTTATTGGTGTCAAAAATTTTTTTAAAAGTTAAATCTATCTAAAATATTAAGAACGAAGTTAAAAATATATAAAAATAATTTTGATATAAATCAAAAATATTAAACATAAAATTTAAAATTAAAAATATTAAAAACAAAATTAAATAAAATTAAATATTATTAGTGACATTTTAAAAAAAATATCTAAACACTAAAGATAAAAAGTATGTTTTACTCAAGTACGTGTTAATCGTTTGGGAGCAAAATAAGACTCCCTCGATTGCGTCATTACGAATTTAGGGCCCGTTTGAAAAATTTTAGAAGTAACTTTTTTTAATTTTTGACTTATGAAAAGTAGTAGTATTAATGTCTGGTGCAATTTTCAAAATCAAATTGCAACTTTTTAAAAAGTTATTTAGTAACTTATAGAGAAATTAAAAAAATGACTTCTCTCATAATACTTATACTTTTCATCACATTTCTATAAAATAAACACTTTTAGAGTTAAAAATCTAAATACAAAATAACTTATTTATAAGTTAATTTTAACAGAGTCATTTATTGTTTAAATTATTTTATCAAAATGAGCTTAATTAAGTTAGTTATCCAAACTGGGCCTTAGTCGTAACTAAATTTAAGGTAAATTTTTTATTGTAATATTTTCCGAATTACTCATATAGAACTTTTTATGTCATCTATGATCTGAATCTCTGTTGAGTGTCAACTTAAAAAAATAATCCTATTAGGTAATTAATAGAGATTTAACCAATAATAAATCAACAAATATTTTTAAATTATATTTTTAAATTGGAGGGTCTGATTTCTTTACTTATACAAATCGAACGGTCTAATTTGTGTATTTCTACCAAATCAGACGGTATGATTTTTACTTTTCTAATTAAACGATTTCACATTTGAAAATAACACTCTAACAGTTCACATTTCAAAAAAATACCACTATTATTCCAATATCAAAAATAAAAAAGTGCAAAAGATACTGCATTGTTTAATTGGGAGCTAAAATATGAAATGAAATGGGAAAATATATTTCCTTCCCCTATTTCGGTGAAATCCTTTATATATTAATTGGCTCAATTTCAAACATATTGTTGATTGTTGAAGGAAGCTGGAGATTTAACAAGTGAATCAATTCAATAATGTGGAATTGCAAAAGAAAAAATAAAAATTAACTATCTCCATCAACGCTATTTGGTTTGCACTCTTATGTAAGAAAAAACATTTTTCAACTAAAAATAGAGACAAATTATGAGGAACTAAAAATTCTTGGAAGATTTTGTAAAATAGCATATATGTCTCTGAAAGAAATTAACTTTAGACAATAAGACATTGATTGCCTGTCGGGTCATTTCTGTTATTTGGATTTTGGAGCTAATAATGGAAATAAGGCAGGGCAAGCAATCAAGCATGGTGCGCAACAGCTGCACATTAAACTGAAAATGAAGGACCTCGCTCAAAGCAGAAAATAGATCTTTTTATTTTTTTTAATTGTTTTATAAAGTATGATATTTTACCATATATTTTTTAAACGACATAAAAAAATAATAAAAGGATTTGGATCTTTTAAAGTTTGAATTTTAATTTAGAGAGTAAAGTGTAATCTCTCACCATTTATTTTATAGGTGGGATCAAGAATAAACATAAAAGAAAAATTATTCAAAGGTAGAAAATCACACTTTATTTTTTAAAATAAAATTCAAACTTTAAAAGATGCGAATTCCAACCATTAAACTTCCATATTCTAATGACAATAGTCCAATTAATTTCATATTGGTGGTTTTTGTTCTTATTTTTTGTTTTTTATTTTTTTTCTTCTGATTTTCATCATAACTATAATAAAAGGTTTGGTTAAAAAATTTGAATATAAAGAGATAAAAATGTGTTAATTTCATAAAATGACATGCTATATTATTCATAAAAAATTTGTTCTATGTCATTGTGAATAAAAAATACTATTTAGATATGCTAAAAACATATTATTCATAAAATACTCACTAAGTAATAATAATTTATGAACAAAATAAAGTTGTGTAACAAATTAAATATATCATAAGTATAATCTTAAGGTTAATATTTAAATAATAATAAAATCTTACGATATGTGATCTTTTATAAGAAAATTGCAATGAAAAAGTAGACTTAATATATCACGATTATATATAAAGTAACAACACACATTTGTGCTAAACTTTAGAAAAATAATAGGGTTTAAGGCCCAATGCTTTTGGACTGAGACCTTATTTTTATACTATTAAGATTTCATAATAAAATTAGTACTTAATGATTAGAGTGTTAGCCAAATATTAAAAAAAAAAATTTATTGGTGATGCATGTAGCACTGCTCTTTATAGTTAGAACACAAATGAAATGGTTAATTCTGTTGGAATAATTAATTTTCAATAACCCAAATCATCCATATTGAATCACAAAAAAATATAACATAATGTGGAAGCGTACCTGAATTCATAAACATGAATCATACGATCGGAAGAATTTGGATCTTGTGGTTCTTTCGATCTTCCTCAACCAAAGCCTTCTGTATTCCTAGGCGGCTGAACTGTAACTTTTTTGATGGGGAAAGAGCAACAAAGGCGGCTTTTGGTATATTGAGGACCGAAACCCTGAAGGTCTATTTATATTTGAGCATGACACCCATTAAACCCTTAAGCCCAAATAAAATAGTATCTAAAGCCCAAAAGATAATATATCTAAAATCCAAAAAGATAATTATCTAAGGAACAAAAGATAATATCCGGTTTTATTCTCATTTAATTCTAAATCAAAAGTAATAATGACTTATTTAATTAGCATTTATAACAATAAATGAGATCATCATTA
Organism: Arachis stenosperma; assembly: GCF_014773155.1. Taxonomy (NCBI): domain Eukaryota; kingdom Viridiplantae; phylum Streptophyta; class Magnoliopsida; order Fabales; family Fabaceae; genus Arachis; species Arachis stenosperma. The sequence goes on from NC_080379.1 coordinate 63,984,607, forward strand.
TATAAGTCTTTTAATTTGAAATAGCACCATTTGTGATTATAATTGATATATGTATTGCCCACAAATAAGTTAGGAAATTAAATAATTTCCTAACAATCTCCCACTTGGGCTATACATATATTCTTTCTTGACATAATCACATTTTATAAACTTTATGCGCGCATCTGAATGCTATTTCTTTCATTACTTTAACAATCTGGTCCGTCTCATACATTAGATATGGAACTACAGCAGCTTTTATCACATTAAATGCCGTGACTAAACCACGCCAATCACCATCCTAATATACTTAACGACATAGATCAAATTTGGATGAGTAATATGGAAATTACATGCCAAGTGATCTCATGCATGTCTATTTCCAGCTGGTCCAACTTTATTGAGATCAAACACAATACAAATATTGCAAAATGAACATTTCATATAACATGAAATAAACCATCAACTTAATTCTGCAGAAAAATAACTCAATATCTGTCATAGGACATATAGCATGAAATAAACTCCCACTAAACCAAGGCATCATAAATATTGACACCCATCCGAGCAGTGTGCTCATGAAAAACTTTAGGGTTCAATCCCTTGGTAATGGGTCTGCTAGCATATACTCTGTTTCCATATGTCCTATGGAAATCTGTTTTTTTCTTAAACTTTCTCCTTGACAACTAAGAAACTTGATGTCTGTATGCTTTGATTTTGTCAAGCTCTTATTGTTATTGGAGTATAGTACTTACTGACTTATTGTCACAAAATATCTTTAATGGCCCTTTCAATGTCATCTACTATATGAAGCTTAGTGACAAAGTTTCGCAACTATATGCCATGAAATCGGAATCAGAGTACCTAATGATCTCCAAATTTTCTGATCTCCGATAAATAAGCATGTAATCCTTTGTTCTCTTTAGATAACGCATTATGCATTTAACAGCTATCCAATTATCCATATCCGGATTGCTCAAGTATCTACCTAACACTCCCACTATAAATGATATATCAGGATGTATGTAGACTTGAGCATACATTAAATTCCCTAGTGCTAATGCATAAGGTTTATCATGCATTGCTGTCCTCTCAAGATCATTTTCAGGGCATTGTTTGAGACTGAACTTGTCTCCTTTAGTTACGGGTGTGTCCATTGGTCTACAACTTTCCATGCCATATCTACTTAAAATCTTTTCGATATAGTTCTTTTGTGATAATCCAAGAATACCTTGAGAGCAATCTCTTAGTATCTCGATTCTTAATACAAAAGAGGCATCACCAAAATCTTTCATTTCGAATTTGTCCGATAGAAATTTCTTAGTTTCATGCAACAAGCCTATATCGTTACTAGCAAGTAGAATGTCATCAACATATAAGACCAAAAGGATATATTTACTCTCACTGAACTTGCGGTATACACATTCATCTATAATATTTACCTCAAAACCATGAGGTAATGACTTAATTAAACTTGTGATACCATTAACAGGAAGCTTGTTTGAGACCATAGATGGATTTTCTCCTTTCTCTATTGGATCTCCTTACTAACACTTCTTGAGGTTGTTGAGCTTGCTGTATGGATTGGGATTGAGGAGGATTCTCATTATTTTACTGTGCTGTAGCAGTATCTTGAGCAACAACGATATTCTCATTGTTCTCTTGTACTGTAACTGGATCTACAGTAGGATTCTCATTGTGCTCTTGTACTATAACTGTGTCTTGAACAATAATAGGTACAAAGACCTGATCATTGTCAGTTACAGAATCCTCATCAAAAGCAACATTCCTAACATTTCCTTCCCCCCAAACTCAACATCCTCAAGAAATCTCGCATTTCCCGTTTCAAAAATAGACCTTAATGCAGGATTGTAAAACTTGTACCCCCGTGAGCGCTCGCATAACCAACAAAGTAGCAACTAATTGTCCTTAAGTCCAATTTTCTTTCATGCGGCCTATTAGGTCGCGCCTCAGCTGGACATCCCCAAATATGCAAATGCTTTATACTGGGCCTTTTCCCAGTCCAAATTTCATATGGGGTTTTGTTAACTGCTTTGCTTGGCACCCTATTAAGGATGTATACTACGGTCTTTAATGCTTCTCCCCAAAGTGATTCAGGCAAGGAAGAATGACTAATCATACTTCTCACCATGTCCTTAAGAGTTCGGTTCCTTCGCTCTGCAACACCTTTCATGCTAGGTTTGCCTGGCATAGTGTATTGCAGAACAATACCACACTCCTTTAGGAAAAGAGCAAAAGGCCCGGGCCGTTGCTCACCTGAGCCATTATATCTTTCGTAGTATTCACCACCACGATCAGATTTGACAGCTTTAATTTTCTTTCCAAGTTGAAGTTCAACTTCAGCTTTGAAAGACTTGAAAACATCCAAGGCTTGGGACTTTTCATGAATTAAATATAGATACCCATAACAAGAGTAATCATCTATGAACGTAATAAAGTACCGTTGTCCATTCCAAGAGACAATAGAGAATGGGCCACATATATCGGTATGTATTAGTTCTAAGACATCTTTAGCTCTCTCGGCACCTAATTTTCTTTCGTTTGTCCTTTTCCCCTTTATGCACTCAATGCAGACTTCAAAGTCTGCCAAATTTAGGGGTCCGAGAATTCCATCCGACATGAGCCTCTGAATTCTCTGTTTAGAGATGTGGCCTAGGCATTTGTGCCATAATGATGCCGAATTCTCATTCAGTTTTTTTTTGTTTTGTACCTGTTTGCAGTATTTCATTATTATAGGAATTTAATTTAAGCCTATATAGATTATCCACCAAATGACCAGAGCAAATATTATTCAAATTATAAAAGAGACTGACTTTATTGTCTCCGAATGAACAAAAATAACCTGATTTGTCCAAACGAGAAACAGAAACCAAATTTCGTCTAAATGACGGTACATAAAATGTCTCTAATAAATCCAAATAAAATCCACTCGTGGAACATAATCTAAAGGTTCCTATAGCTTCGACTGCAACTATATTGCCGTCTGCCACGTAGATGTATCTTTCAGCATCACTTGGCGGTCGGCTCCACAGGCAACCCTGCATAGTGACACTTACATGAGTAGTAGCAGCAGAATCTACCCACCAAGTATCAACAGGTGCATAACTTAAACTAGCCTCAGAACAAACGAAAGTGAGAATTATACCCTTCTTCACATGCCAGGTGGCATATTTGGTACAATCCTTCTTCACGTGTCCCACCTTCTTACAAAGGAAACAAGTTGAAACTTGATCTTGTTTCTTAGCCTTTTTCTGCTGAGAAGGCACATCCGCAGTAGTATCACGCTTTCTTTTATACTGAGAAGATGAAGCCATGTGAGCACTTTCAGTCTTATCTTGCTGTAGCCTCTCTTCTTCTTGCACACAGTGAGATATAAGCTCATTTAAGGACCAAGTGTCCTTCAAAGTGTTATAACTCACTTTGAATTGCCCAAAGTGTGCAGGAAGGGAAATCAAAATGAAATGCACGAGTAAATCTTCAGACAACTCTAACTTTAGTGCTTTCAATTTTGAAGCAAGATGAGACATTTCCATAATGTACTCCCTTATGTTCCCGTTACCTTTATACCTCATGGAGACAAGTTTGCTCAAAAAGACTACTTGCCTCCGCCTTTTCATTCTTAGTAAAGAATTTTTCTACATCCTTTTGGGAACTGTTTGGCATCTTTATCCTCAGTAATTGAGCCCCGAAACGCCTCAGGAATTGAGCGTTTCATGATCATAATGCTCATTCGATTGGATCTCTCCCACTTCTCTATTTTAACCTCATTGAGATTTTCTGGAGTGGAAGTGGGTTTCTCTTCTCGAAGAGCTATATCTAGATCCATACAACCGAGGACAATCTCCACGGTATCCTTCCAAACTTTAAAGTTTGAACCATTCAGCATAGGAATACTGCTAATTTGCGCAGAAACATTGGTAGCTAAAGCCATAGTTTTTGGATTAGAACAAAAAGAACATGCAGTAAATATTAGATATTAATGGGTAAAAATCCATATTGAGATATCTAGCACAACATTAATTTTCAATCTTTGGATAGAAAAATTAACTGTAAGTGATACTCTCATTGCAGTAATCAAATATTGTCAAAATTCCTGTCACACATTAAGCCTTTCTTTGGACCGACTTAATGCACACATGGAAACTTAAACTTCGCAACCTATTTATTACCGCATATATTTTCTATTAATTGGCCAAACAATAACCTTCCTTTGGGCCGATTATTGACCGCATAATTAATAGAAAATAAACAGAAGTATGCAATGCTTATTATTTGGCCAAACAATAAACTTCCTTTGGGCCGATTATTGTTTGCATAAATAATAAACATTACTTTATTCTTAATTAGTTACCCAAACATGTATTTACTATCAATATGTGTATGTAATTCGGCCAAATATAGACCTTCCTTTGGGCCGACCAATATTTGCATGAATTATATAACATCATATTCCTTATGTTTTGAATAAATCAATTTTCACAAAAGAGACTACTTTGGCAGCATAATGTTCAATCAATTTATTCTAAAACCAAATCTTTATAAAAAATGGGTATAATAATTCAAATTGTTACTAGTTTCCTCATGTAACAATAAAAAAAAAAAATTAAAATTCCAAAAGGAATTAAATTTCAATGGTGTCCTTTTCCGATCTTAAGGAAAACCATATTTAAATGACATTGAAACAAATTAATGTGCCAAAAAAAATTTTTTTTTGATCTGTTAAGATTAAAATCAAACATTATAATTCAATAATACTTTATTAATGTTTTTTTAAAAAAATCATTAATTTTATGAGTATCAATTTATATATATATACAAATAAAGCAACCAAAGCATGCTTATATTTCACCGTAACAAGCACACATATGTAATCGAACAAATTAATAATGCATATATATATGTATAAAGTTATAAACGGCCGAAACTCTAAAAGCAATCTAAATAGCCACAATGATATGTCTTGTGGATCGGAACAATACTAAATTCATATATATACGTGACGCACGACGCTGGAAACAATTTTACGAAGCGCGCAACGATTTTGTATGTGATGTAAACTGTGCGTATGTATATATATATATTGACCGAATGAAATAAAATTAAATATTTATTTTCATAAATTTAATTGTAATTACTCTACAAGTTACTAATTAAAATATTATTAAAAAATACAAATAAAATATTAACTATTATTAAAGGATATTAATCATTCTAAATTTTATATATTAATTTTTTATAACTAGATTAAACAACAACATAAAAAGGAATTAACTACTCAATTTCTGTATATACTAATTAAATTAATTATTTCAATAGATATATATTGTTCTTTTTGTAAGTAAATTATATATAAATATAACAAAGTAGATTAATTACACGACCTACACGCATTGCAGGCTACCTAGACCACATGGAAAATATATTCTAGAGAAAAAATGTAAGAAATTATATTTTTTAAGTGTCATAAGAAAAAAAGTAATTTGGTTTCCGTATGCATTTGTTATTAATGAGAGAATATAACATGATTTGGCAAGATTTTTTTTCACCATATTTTTTAAAGAAAATAGTCTTTTCGGTCTTCTTAATTTGTGTTTTATGCGTTTTGTCTCGTTTTAAGATTAAATTTCTTATCTAAATACATATATTATTAGATTACATTTTTTGCGATAGTGTAATATTATTGGTATTTTAAATTTTTTTTATCCTTTTATTAGCAAAATCAAAATTTTTCTACTAATATAATTCTTTAGCTTCTTATGGTGGTAATATGTCTTCATGTTTATTTTGTTGGTTTGATTGTTGTATTTCATTAAATCTGTAACTAATAGTCTAATACCAATAAGAATGAAACTCCAGTTAAAAGAGTTGTTGAGTGTTGAATGATTAATTTAGGACAGGATTGATTCTGGGTTCATAATGAATTTTTCCATAACTACAAGTACTAGAAGTGCAAAAAAGAAAAGTGCAGTTTATAGTGGAAGTACAAAAAAATGACTTCTTAAATTATATTAATTTCACATATTTAAAAAAACATGAAATAGACAGTTATTATTAGGTGTTTAGCGATGTGAATTAGTAGTATTTATAGTATGCAATAAAATTAAACTATAAAATTTAGCAAGATTGTAGTATTTTAAAACACCTAAATCAAATTGATTGCAGTATTTGTAGTAGCCAATGAAATTGGATTATGAAATTAGACAATGAAAATGAAATTATAATATATTAAATTTGTTTATATTTTTCATATGATTCGTATCAACTCTAATAATCAGAAAATCCGTGCTATGATAATGACTTTACAAAAATCAATTTTGTGGGGAAAAACCTGAGGTAAATTATGAAACATGCAAAAATTTAATTTTATTTATACCCGGATAACAGTATTCTTGGGAATTTAAAAAATATCTATTATGAAAAAAGTAGATATCAAAGGTTAAATTCATGAATATTACTTAAAAGAATAATTGCTATACATATAAGTTTTTATTAAATGAAGATAACTTTTTTTTTTCTTGCAACATAATCTAATGCAAGCTCATAGTCTTTTATTTTGGGATGTCTAAAATGAGCATAATAATTATGTATTTATTGAATGTGTTATATTTATATAGATTATTAGATTTTATTAGATGAAAATCAAATATTAATATAAAAGAAAAGCATTGATAGACTCTAATAAATACAGAGTATTTTAATACATAAATAAGTACTTTAAATAACAATACTTTAATACACAATACTTTAATAGGACATCCATATAACCATATAACCATGTTGGCCCAAACCCAAATAAAATCAGGCGCATTAAATGACGAGTGATAACACGCGCTAGACGAAAAAACCCCTCCTTTTCCATTCGCGCTTCATTATGAAAAAAGTTACATTTTCAACACGAAACTAAGACACAAAAATACTCATTCTCTTCGAATCTCTCTCAACATCACTCAAACTTCAATCACATTCTCTGCAGAAACCACTACTAAAAAGGAATCGGAAGAAGATTTCGCAAGCAACAACCAGAAACAAACAAAAATAGCAACAAAGACTACGAAAGGTATGAGAAAACTACTGTTCATTTAAAATCTTGCAATGTTGCATTTTAGTTTTACTGGATTGATTTGCTTCATTTAGTAGATGGAACTATTGTGAATGATTTTTATAGTATAACTTGGGCCTGGAATGAAATTTGTTGTTATTTTCGTTTAATTCAGTGGATAGTGTAGCTAGGGTATTAAGATATACGTGCTTATTCTTACTGGTGTGGATAGTTTAACTGGAGTTTTGAAATTGGTTGTTACTATCTTGAGTACTTTTGCATGGAAGAATACTATTCTTGTTGATTGAAAGTTGATTATCATTTATTAACCACATGAACGTTTTTCGGATCGATGGCCTTTGTGATTTTGGTTCTATGCATGAATGAGTTTCTGTTCGGTGGCCTTTGTGATTTTGGTTCTGTGCATGAATGAGTTTCAATTCGGTGGCTTGTGGCATTTTAATTGACTTGATTAAGATATACATGCTTGTGCTTGTTGATATATTGAATGAAGTATTGACCAAAATTTTTCATTACAAAATAGAACAAGACAATATCTCCCTTTTTACAAATTTTTTAAGCATGAGTTACACTTGATGTAAATGAGTTTTGTTTAGAGACAACTCTTTCACTTTGATAAGCCATACTACTGTAAAATTGTCTCATTATATTAGATATATTTCAGCACAAATGGTAGTTAACCTTGGTACTTAAAGAAAGATATCAAGTTTTAGTAAGAGTGTTTAAAGAAGCCAATTTGCAAATTTCATTTTGAAAGAACACCTAATTCATGAAATTTTAAAAACTTTTTTTTAGAAGATGTTGATTTGATTAAGATATACGTGCTTGTTCTTATTTGTGTAGATAGTTTAACTAGAGCTTTGAAATTGATTGTTACTATCTTCAGTACTTCTTTTGCATGGAGGAATACTATTCTTGTTGATTGAAAGTTGATCATCATTTATTAACCACATGAACGTTTTTTGGTTTGGTGGCCTTTGTGATTTTGGTTCTGTGCATGAATGAGTCTCGGTTCGGTGACTTGTGGCATTTTAATTGACTTGATTAAGATATACTTGCTTGTGCTTGTTGATGTATTCAATGAAGTATTGACCAAAATTTTTTATTACAGCAAAACACAACAAGAAAATGGCAACAATAAAGGAAAAGACACATTATAACGTAAGCAGATTAAATATATTTATCCGCTTTCATTTGAATAATATTTATTTTATATTATAAATATATCCTCACATTCTGTTTCAAAACTTACAAAAAACTCACTATTGCAGATGCCAAACAAAGGCAATAGAAATAGTATACAGGAAAATGAGTCAAGAAAAGAAAGATATTGTGGAAGAAATGGGATTTGGTGCCCTGGAAAATGTCCCAGAAATGAATGTCTCTAATACCCTCTTGAAAGAATTTCTTAATTGCTTTGATGAAGAGAAAGGATGCCTCAAAACTCTCCAGGAGAAAATATACATAACTCCTCGGAAAGTAACAGTTGCCCTCGGCATAACCAACGGAGGTAATTGATGCGTGAGCATCTTTCCTATCTTTTCCTAGTGAATTTTCATTTAACTTGATAAGTTTAAGAAATAATTAATTATCTTTTAGCCACTATGGATACTACTTTGAGTCTTGTGCAATTCTGTTTATTTTAGGTAGCATTTGGCTGGATTTGATGGAAAAGAAGCATGCAAAAATGGAAGGAATCACAAAGCTGTCTAGCCTGACCTCTTCGCATTCAATCAATCATAACTTGAGCTACAGAGGTTCAAATAAGACAATTTTAGTTGCGTTGAAAAGCTAACATCCCGAGCTTCGCAACGATATACCATTTTCCATAGTTGATCTAGCATTTAAGGGCGCGCACGCGCACGTGCACATTGGTGAAAAGTCTATCGGCGCGCACGCGCACCTGGCGCATACGCGCGACATGCGCGACGTACTGCAAACTCAAAATTTGCCCCCAGCAATTTCTGGGTTGATTTTGACCCAGTTTTTAGCCCAGAAAGCACATATCAGAGGCTACAAAGTGAAGGAATCAAGTGGTACCCATCCATCAATTGAAGACTTGTTGCTTGCCACAATTAATTCTGATTTAAATTTAAATATTATTTTAAGATAGGAAAAGATATTTTTTTAGTTTTAAAAATTAGGATTTAAATTTATTAGGATTAGATATAAAAGACAACATTAATTAGTTAACTTTACATTCCATCTCAGACAATTTACCTGAATTCTTATTTTCTCTCTCAATCATGAGCAACTAAACCTCCACTGTTAAGGTTAGGAGCTCTGTCTATTATATGGATTGATTCTATTACTTTTCTATTTTGAGCTATGTACTGATTTATAAATTTAAGAATTGTTTTCGTTCTTTATTTTATGAATTTGAGTGGAACGGAAGTATGACCCATGTTCTAATTGAGTTCTTGTATAACTTGGAAGAGCTCTTTACTTGAACAACAGCTTGAAAACAATTTCTCCTAAATTTTAATTATCTGGATTTAACGGGATACGTGACATATAATCCTCTTATTTTTGGGTAATTAGGATTTTTGTGGCATACAAATTGGAATTTGATCATGCAGCTTCTAATTGGAATTAATTGACCAAGGAATTGGCAGTTAATGAATTTTAGAGGAGACTAGGAAGGTCTAAGGAATTAGGGTCTAGTCACATATAGTTTGCCATGAATTAAATCTTGCATGATTAAAATAAATTAATAAGAAAAATCAATCCAGAAAATAGATATCTCTGAAACCTTAACTGTTTCTCAATATTTGGTTTCCAACTTATTTACGTGTCTATCTTTTGGTATTCTGAGTTGCTATTTTATGCTCTTGAACATCCAAACACTCTTTTCTGTTTGCCTAACTAAGTGGTTTAACCAACCATTGTTGCTTGATCTATCAATCTTCGTGGGATCGATCCTCACTCACCTGAGGTATTACTTGGTATGACCCGGTGCACTTGCCGTTAGTTTGTGGGTTATAAACCCCGCACCAAGTTTTTGGCGCCGTTGCCGGGATTGATAGTGATTAACAACTATTAGTTGTTTGATTGCTTAGATTAGGCGTTTTATTTTTAATTTTATTTAAATTTTATTTAAAAAATTTTGAAAAAAAAAAGAAAAATATATTTTAATTGCACTAACATTTTTAGTCATTTCTGAAATTAAGTTTGGTGTTTCCTAGTTCAGGTTACCTCATTGGGAATTCTCTGCACTCTGACGTAGAGAGTTCCATATTTTTTCTGTTGTCTTCTGTTTATTTATGGGCAGGAACAGAGACAAAGAACATCTCTTAGACTTTGATCCTGAACCTGAAAGGACTTTCAGGCGGCGTTTACAACAGGCAAGACTTTACAAGGCTGCAGAATCCACTATGGATCCTAATAATGCTGCTAATGCCAATGTGGCAAATCTGAATGGGAATGAGCAACAAAGAGTGCTTGGCTCTTACTCTGCTCCTACTGCAGATCTTTACGGAAAAAAATTGTGGTACCTCCTATAGCTGCGAACAACTTTGAGTTGAAGCCACAATTGATCACCCTGGTGCAACAAAACTGCCCGTATCATGGCCTTCTCCACGAAGACCCAAATCAGTTTATTTCTAGTTTTCTGCAGATTTGTGATACTGTGAAGATAAATGGAGTGAACCTGGAGGTATACAAACTCATGCTCTTCCCGTTTGCTCTGAGGGATAGAGCAAAACTATGGCTAGATTCCCAACCCAATGAGAGTCTGGATACTTGGAACAAGGTTGTTACTGAGTTTCTCACTAAATTTTTCCCACCAAAGAAGCTGACTAAGCTTAGGGTGGAGGTTCAGACCTTCAGACAGAAGGATGGTGAAACTCTGTATAAAGCTTGGGAGAGATACAAGCTACTGCTAGGCAATGTCCTTCGAACATGTTCTCCAAGTGGACCCAACTAGATATCTTTTATGAAGGTTTGGGTGAAATGTCCAAGATGTGCTTAGATAATTCTGCAGGAGGTTCACTGCATAAGAAGAAGACACTGGAGGAGACTATTGAGCTTATTGAATTAATTGCTAGCAACCAATATTTATACTCATCTAATAGGAATCCTGTGAACTCTGAGGCTCCTCAGAAGAAGGGTGTCATGGAAGTAGAAGCTCTTAATGCTATTCTTGCTCAGAACAAGCTTATGTCTCAACAAATAAGTCTACTTACTCAACATATGGATGGCATGCAAGTCTCAGCTACCAACACCCAAAATCCACCTCAAGAGGTCTCCTATGACATGGTAGGAAATTTAGTGCAAAATGATAATTATGATTATGCTCACTCCTCTTCTGAACAGGTCAATTACATGGGGAGTGGTTCTAGAAATTCCAATAATGACCCATATTCTCAGACATACAATCAAGGATGGAGAAATTACCCAAATTTTGGGTGAAGAGACCAACGTCAGAGACCTAAGAATTTCAACAATAATTCTCAGGACGGCTTCCAACAGAACAATTACAATAACTACCAATTTCAGTCTCAGCAGCAACAACCACCTCAGCAGGCTAACTCTAAATCCCAAGAAGATTCTAATTGGAAGATGATGAGGAGTTTTATGCAGAAAACCAGAGCCTCCATTAGAAACTTGGAAGTGCAAATGGGCCAGCTGAGAAAGCAAATACTTGAGAAGTCTGCAAGTACATTACCAGGTGATACAGTGGTGAACCCAAGAGAAGATTGCAAGGTTATTCAGTTGAGAAGTGGCAAAGTAGCTGGCTCTGAGACCAAGGCCAATGAAGAATTAGTTGAAAAAGAAGCTCCAGATGAGAAGAAGGAAGAAGTAGAACGTGCCCCTCCTAAGCGTGCAGATAACCCATTCCCTGATTCTCTTGACACTTATCCTACCTTGCCAAAGGCTCCTGAATACAAGCCAAAAATGCCATATCCTCAGAGGCTTCAGAAGGCTTCCAAAGAAAAGCAGTTTTCCAAATTTTTAGATGTCTTCAAAAAGCTACAGATCAACATTCCTTTCGCAGAGGCTCTTGAGCAAATGCCTCTTTATGCTAAATTTATGAAAGAATTGTTGACCAATAAGAGGAATTGGAAGGAACAAGAAACAGTGGTGCCAAGGAATGTAGTGCAATAATTCAACACAATCTCCTTGAGAAAATGCCAGACCCAGGGAGCTTTGTCATTCCTTGCACCATTGAAGATGTCACCATTCAGAGAGTTTTATGTGACCTTAGAGCTAGCATCAATCTAATGCCACTTTCAGTGATGAAAAAGCTTCAGATTGAGGAGGTAAAACACACTCGTATTTCTCTTCAACTTGCTGATCTTTCTGTTAAATTACCTGTGGGTGTTGTTGAGGATTTACTTATTAAAGTAGGACCATTTATTTTTCCTGTTGATTTTGTTATATTAGACATGGAAGAGGAGGTAAAATCCTCTTTTATACTTGGTAGACCCTTTTAGCTACAGGTAGAGCTCTGATTGATGTGCAAAAGGGTGAATTAACCCTGATGGTCAATGAAGAATAGGCGGTTCTAAATATTTTTGAGGCTCTCAAACACCCTAATGATTCTGAAGGGTGCACGAAAATAGATGTTATTGAACCACTTGTTCAAGAGGTACTGAAAGCTGAGGTGCTTGATGACATTCTGGATCCTGTTTCTGAGTATGAATTAGTTAAAGTTGATGATTCACCACCCCAGAAGGCTATGGTTTACACGCCTAAAGTAGAGGAGGAAGCCCCCAAGCTTGAGCTCAAACCTTTACCTCCTTCTCTGAAATATGTGTTCTTGGGTGAAAATGATTCATATCTGGTGATTATTAGCTCTTCCCTGAAGCCTGAAGAAGAAGAGGCGCATGTTTCAGTGCTCAAGAGCCATAAAACAGCTCTTGGGTGGACCATTAGTGACTTGAAGGGGATTAGTCCAACCAAGTGTATGCACAAGATCCTTCTTGAAAATGATGCTAAACCAGTTGTGCAACTACAAAGGAGACTCAATCCAACCATGAAAGAGGTGGTCCAAAAAGAGGTAATGAAATTATGGGAAGCATGTATTATTTACCCTATTTCTGACAGTCCTTGGGTAAGTCCTATGCAGGTAGTTCCCAAGAAAGGAGGGATGACATTGATCCAGAATGAAAAGAATGAGCTTATTCCTACAAGAACAATCACAGGATGGAGAATGTGTATAGACTACATGAGGCTCAACACTGCTACAAGGAAGGATCATTCCCCCTGCCTCTCATTGATCAAATGCTTGAGAGGTTAGCTGGTCATGCTTTTTATTGTTTTCTAGATGGATATTCTGGATATAATTAAATTGCAGTTGACCCTCAAGATTAAGAGAAGACAGCATTCACATGCCCCTTTGGAGTATTTACCTACAGAAGAATGCCATTTGGACTTTGTAATGCTCCAGCAACTTTTCAGAGGTGTATGCTTTCAATTTTTTTTTGACTTGGTTGAGAAGTTCATTGAGGTATTTATGGATGACTTTTCTATTTTTGGTAATTCTTTTGAATTCTGCCTTAAGCATTTATCTCTTGTCTTGAAACGGTGTCAAGAATCAAATCTTGTTTTGAATTGGAAAAAATGCCATTTTATGGTCACAGAAGGTATTGTTCTTGGACACCGGATTTCAAGTAAGGGGATTGAGGTTGACAGAGCAAAGGTGGAGGTAATTGAAAAATTACCACCACCTGCAAATGTTAAGGCAGTCAGGAGTTTCTTGGGTCATGTAGGATTTTGTAGGAGATTTATAAAGGACTTTTCTAAAATTGCTAAACCATTGAGCAACCTGTTGGTTGTTGATGTTTCTTTTGTCTTTGATTCTGATTGTCTACATGCTTTTGAAACTCTGAAAGCAAACCTTACCTCTGGTCCCATTATAGCTCCCCCTGACTGGGATTTACCATTTAAATTGATGTGTGATACCAGTGATTTTGCTATAGGAGCTGTTTTAGGACAGAGGCATGGTAAGCTTGTACATGTCATTTACTATGCCAATCGTGTGTTAAATGATGCATAAAAGAATTACACAACTACAGAAAAGGAATTATTAGCTGTTGTGTATGCTATTGATAAGTTTAGGTCCTATTTACTTGGTTCTAAGGTTATTATTTATACTGATCATGCTGCTTTGAAGTACCTTCTAACCAAATAGGATTCTAAACCAAGATTAATAAGATGGGTGTTGCTTCTTCAGGAGTTTGATATTGAGATAAAAGACAGGAAAGAGTCAGAAAATCAAGTAGCTGACTATCTCTCCAGAATTGAGCCTGAAGCAGGAGTACATCTACCCACAGCTGTAACTGAGACATTTCTGGACGAGCAGTTGTTTCTCATTCAGTAGGCTCTATGATTTGCAGACATTGCAAATTATAAAGCCATGAATTTTATTCCAAAAAAGTACAGCAGGCTGGTGCGATATTTTACAACCCACAAACTAACCGGTAAGTACACCGGGTTGTACCAAGTAATACCTTACGTGAGTAAGGGTCGATCTCACGAGGATTGATGGATTAAGCAACAGTTATTGAGTCATCGGCTTAGTTAGACAAGCAGAAAAGGGTTATGAGATATTCAAAAGGTTTAAATTCGAAAATATCAGAAGGCAGGATGATAAACCCCGTTTTTAGGGTTTATCTTGTGTTGAATTTAGAGCATTTTGATAACCTTTTCTCACATTTAGCCAATGAATTAGCATAGTTTTGTAATCTCTCCCGTATTTGTGCTTGAATGTAGAAACATGCTTTTTAAGCCTTTAATTTCGTAATTTTAATTCATCCTTGATTCCATAAGATGCCTTGATGTATTTGCTAGTAATCTCAGGTTAAAATAGGCTAGGCATGGATCAAAGCAGCAAGGAAGGAAGCATGCAAGTGGAGAGAAGCATAAAAATCCAAAGGAATAACCTCGGCCAAGGACGCACATGCGCACAAGGCACTCGCATGCACATTGCGAATTTGGCCAGGGATGCGTATGCGTACCGTGCGCATCCGCGCCGATGGCCGCACGTGAGTTTTAAACAGAAAATGTGCCCAGCAATTTCTGGGAAGTTGTGGGGCTCAGTTACAACCAATTTTGGTGCCCAAGTGCTTTAAAGAACCAAGGATTGAAGGGGATATCAAGGATTCATTCACCATTTTATCATTCTAGCTTAGATTAGTTCATTCATACACATTAGGATTAGTTTAAAGATAGTTTCTAGAGAGAGAAGCTCTTACTTCTCTCTAGAATTAGGATTAGGTTTAGGTTAATCTCTCCTCTTAGATCTAGGTTTAATTCATGCTTTGATTTACTTTCTCTCTATCAATTCTTACTTCTCTACTCTCCTTCTCTCTAGTTTTGTATTTCAATTCTTGTAATTCTTCACTTTGTTGTGGATCTATTTTTATTCTTTTATTTTCTTTCAATACTGCAATTTGAGGTAATTCATGATAATTGTGATTTTCTTGATTGTTGTTGTTAATTCTTTGTATTCAATTGTAGTTAGAATTCTTTCTTGTTGTGATTTACTATACTTTTCTTTTGTGCTTCCAAGTGTTTGATGGAATGCTTGGGAGGATGTTAGAGTAGAATTTTATGTTCTTGGCTTGAGAAGATAACTTAGGAACTCTTGAGTTACTAATATCCAAGTGATTGATAGTTGATAGCCATTGACTCTTGCTTTCATTAATTCAATTAGTGGGAACTAGGATTTATGGATTTGGATTGATATAACTCACTTGACTTTCCTTTGCTATTAGTTAGAGGATGACTTAGTGAGATTGATCCTTGCAACTATCATAATTGTGATTAGTGATAATGATATAGGTCCTTGATCATCAAACCTTGCCAAGACCATTTTGTTAATAAAATTTCATTACCATTTACTATTCATGTTTCTCATCTAAAACCCCAAAATAAACAAGTTCATAACCAATGACAAGAACACTACCCTGCAAGTCCTTTGAGAGATGACCCGAGGTTTAAATACTTCGGTTTATAGATTTTAGGGGTTTGTACTTGTGACAAACAAATTTTTGTATGAAAGGATTATTGTTGGTTTAGAGACTATACTTTACAACGAGATTTCATTAGTGAAATTCTAAACCGTCAAAATCTAATCATCAAAATGGCGCCATTGCCGGGGATTTGCAATGCTGTTATGTTATTGGTTATTGTACATATGTGAATATTGTAAATAGCTTGCCTTTAGTTTGATTACTAGCTTAGTTAGTTTTATTTTGTCTTTTCATAATGAATTCTCACTTTGGCTATGAGTTTGGTCCTAATTGTGTTGTAGGAAATGCAAACTTCAATGATAACATGTACCAAGGATGGAACCATCAAAGATGGAAGGAGCCTCAAGGAATTGATCACTCCTATTGGCAACAACCTCCGGATGCTTATAGGTATAATTCACATCCTAATGCATGCCAATTCAATGGCTATGGTGACTTCTTTTATGACAATCAACCATCACCATATGCCTACGAATCTTATCCTCAACATGATGCTCAACCATACTCACAAGCCCCTTTCTACCAAGTACCTTTATGTGACTCTTATCCATCATATGACCAATCACCCATACCACATCCTTGTGATCATTATGAGCAAGGACCTTTAGAACCACCACAATCCTATCAAGACTATCACCAAGAACCACCTCAATGCACATCTTCTCCACAATTTTACCAAGAGGAACCACCTTCCTACCATGAACCCTCTCTCCAAAATAATGAACCTTCCTACTCGCCCCAAGCCCCAATAGACGATTCTCTCACTCTGTTACTTCAAGGACAAGAAGCCATGAAGCGAGATACACTTGAGTTTGTGACCAACTTGACCAAGGTGGTGCATGCTCTAGCCCACCATTGTTTGAATACTCAAGTTATTTTCGTAGCCCCATGTGAAAAACCAAAGGAAGAACAAAGCATGGAGAAGATATCAAAAAATTCGATGAAAAAGGAAGAATCGGTAGTAGTAGTAGAGCGATTGGAGAAGCCTACGGTTATTGAAACAAAGGAGGAAGTGGTCCAAGATTTAAGAGATGCAGAATTGCCATGTAAATCTCAACAACCTCCAGAGCCTATCAAGATTGAAGAACATGAGAAAGTTAATCAAGAGGTAGATTCAATCATGGAGGAGTTTCTATCTACAATTGAACCTCCTCATAGTAGACATGAAGTTGAAACCGTAAAAGAGTGTGCACAACCTCCTAAAAAAGAAAAAGATGGCATGGTGTATATCGAAATTGAAGAATATGAAGAGGTTGATCAAGAAATGGATTTATTCATCAATGAATTTCTATCCAAAATTGAATCACCTTCCATTGGACAAGAAATCAAAATTCTTGAAGACAACACCAAGCTAAATGACAAAGGGGAAAAGGTTGAAAGTGAAGAAACTTGTCAAGAGGTGGAAGCAACAAAAGAAGAGCATAAAGAAGTCAACCTTGCATTGTCTAAGTGTGGGGAGAATCACCCCCCTAGATTGGCATCTTCCACAACATTCAAGTGGGTAAAATTCTTATCCCTAAGCTTTACTTTCTCGCTTGAATATAGTTTGATTGAAACGGATGGACAACTTAGAGCTCTTTGTGGAATTAAAAGCAAGAACGAGTTGTGTAATGGTTGGAAATTTGGAATTAGGCTCATTAAGGTCAAGCTCATAAGGTATGGGGACTATGATTGGAAGAATACCACTTTATATGGGTCTAGAAGGAAGGCATGGTGTGCTAAAGAGAATTCTATGTGTCAACCACTCGGAAAGAAAAAGTATGAAGATCAACTTGAAGATGGGTGCGAAAATAAGATATGGGACCCCGGATCGAAGAGTGAAGACTAATTAGGGGAACTCATATCTTGGGTGGAACTTCACCCAAGCTTGGTGAAGATGGTTGAAAATTCTATCAACCAATTGAGAAGCAAAGATCCTTGGAGGTTCAAGGATGAGTACAAGCATAAGCCGCCATGACAATGAGCTTCCCAAATATCTAACTTAAGGACTTTAACTAAAAGTGCTAGGTGGGAGACACCCCACCATGGTATACTCTTTCCACTCTCTTGTAGATTTCATTAATAAGTGATTTGAGTTACCATTGTAGGTAGTTCCCCATTTCATTTTAGTTGCCTTAATAAATTGATTGTTAGCATAGTCACATGTATGTTGTGCTTAGTAGTAGAGGAATAAATCAAATTGTATTTTTGTGAAATGTATGATTTTTGGTTGAATAAAGAGTTGTAGGAATTATAGGGAGCTCTTGGACATTTTTCTGTCAGTTAAAAAAAAGGGAAATGGCGCGCGAGCGCGCTGTACACACGCGCGTCCATGAGCGGATGCACCACCATACTAAACTCCAGAGAGTTGGGCCTCTCTTGGGCGAACATTGTGCCTTTAGCCCAACTCGTTCCACGCGAACGCGCACAACGTGCGTGCGCATCCATACACCTTTAGGGGAAAGCACGCGGGCGCGCACTTACCGCGTACGCATCCCTAGGCTGATAGCAGCAGCCCCTACATCCCCTAGAGAGTTATGCTGGCGTTAGGCCAACACTAAGCCCAGGCCCAAAACCTATCACGCAGACGCGCACTGCGCGCCTTCACTCCCACGAGTCAATAAGCATTTGCGCGAGCCCGCGCTGATCGAGTGACGCAATTTCCAGGCCAAAATCAGAGAGTTAAGCCAACTCTGGGCTCGCGTTAAGCCTTCGGCTCAACTCCTAGCACGCGTGCGCGCACCGTGCGCACACGCACACTTACCAACTCTCACCATCCACGCGTAAGCGCACAAGGCGCACACGCGTCGATTCCCAAATTCGTCAATGCACGCAGACGCGTGTGATAAACCACATTTGTAGGGTTTATCTTGTATTGATTTTAGGGGATTTTATAACCTTTTACCCACATTTATCCATTGAAATAGCATGGTTTTATAACTTCTCCTTTAATTGTGCTTAAGAGTGAAAACATGCTTTTTAGGTCTTAAAATAGCTAAATCTAATTCTCCTTGATTCCATTAGATGTCTTGATATGTTTGTTAAGTGATTTAGGATTTAGGAGGCAAAGATTGGATCAAGGGAATGAAGAAAGAAGCATGAAAAGTTGGAGAACTCATGAAGAAATGAAAGAACCGGAAAGCTGTCAAGCCGACCTCTTCGCACTTAAACGATCATAACTTGAGCTACAGAGGTCCAAATGATGCGGTTCTAGTTGGGTTAGAAAGCTAACATCCGGGGCTTCGAAACGATATAAGATTTGCCATAGTTGCTATACGTATGGTGGTGCGCACGCGCAAAGTACGCGCACGCGCCGTTGCTGCCACCTGGTTCACTTAAAGCAAAACGTGGCCAGCGAATTCTAAAGCCTTGTGGGCCCAATCCAACTCATTTCTGATGCTATTTAACCCAAGGAGTGAAGAGGGAAACATATGTTAGTTACCATTAGTTTAGGATTAGTTTAGAAGTAGTTTCTAGAGAGAGAAGCTCTCACTTCTCTCTAGGATTAGGATTAGGATTAGTTCTTAGATCTAGGTTTTAATCTTTGCTTTCTTCCACTTCTATCTCTCAGTTCTTTGTTGCTACATTCATCTTCTTCTACTCTTTTGTTGTAATTTCCTTTATGTTGTTCTTATATTTTGTTGTAGATCTACTATTGCTACTTCTTTTCTCTTTCAATTCAATTCAAGGTAAATCATAATAATTGTGTTCCTTTTGATTTGTGTTGTTAATTCCTTTCAATAATTGTTGTTAGATTTTGTTCTTGTTGTTGATTTACTATGTTTTACTTTTATGCCTTCCAAGTGTTTGATGAAATGCTTGGTTGGATTTTAGAGTAGGATTCTATACTCTTGGCTTGGAAAGGTAACTTAGGACCTCTTGAGTTACTAATGTCCAAGTGATTGATGATTGGGAGCCATTGACTTTAGTTCTCACTAATTGAATTAGTGGAGAGTTAGGACTTATGGACTAGGATTGATATAGCTCATTTGACTTTCCTTTACTACTAGTTAGATGATGATTTAATGAGATTAATCCTTGCCAATTCTCATATTGTGATTAGTGATTAGGATAGAGATCCTTGACCACCAACCCTTGCCAAGACCTTTTTAGCCATTAGTTTACTTTCTTGCCATTTATCTTTCATACTTCATATCAAAACCCCAAAATAACTCACAACCAATAACAAGACACTTTATTGTAATTCCTAGGGAGAACGACCCGAGGTTTCAATACTTCGGTTTATAAATTTTAGGGGTTTGTTTTAGTGACAAACAACTTTTTGTATGAAAAGATTAGTGATTGGTTTAGAAACTATACTTGCAACGAGAATTCAATTGTGAATTCTAAACAGTCAAAAATCCAATCATCAGCGTGCTGTGCGCGCTCATGCAGATTCAAATTCTATAACCCTAAGCACGCGAGGTAAGCAGCGTAGTCGTGCACCTCAACCTTTTTCCTCCCCTACTCTCATCTTCTCACCCTCTCACCTCCCTGCGCCTACCTCCGCTTCGACCACCACGCCGGTGGCGACCACCATCGCAACCCCTCCATCTCCCCCTCTTCCTCGCTCTCTCGTTCACACACACACCCCCTCTCTCTCTCACCCATCTCCTATCTGTCTCTCACTGCCCCAACCGGCGACCACCGGCGCACCTCCGTCGCCGCGGGTCTCTGCTGCCACCACCATCTGAGGCGGCAACTCTGTCTCTACTTCTGCCTCACCCCCTTGCCTACCCAGTTCTAATCTCTGTTCCTGCTCTAGGTTCATAGCCTTTGCCCCAACTCTGCTCTATCTCCTTAGTATTGCTGTTATTAGTTAGTGTTAGATTTGTTACTTAGTTAGATTTTGATTCTGTTTGTTAGGTTAGATAGAAATAATTGCTGTTAGGTAGCTAGGTTCTTGATAGAGGATTCTAGGCCTGATAATTGCGCCGTGTTTGTTTACCTATCTGAGCTTATGTTGATTGATTGCTGAGTGATATTCATACAGGTTTGCTATGTTTGCTGAGTGGTATGTTCAATGTTTGTTTCTATCAATGTTTGTGATGCCTGTTACATTTCTCACTTTGAAATTGTATTGCTGCTGCTTGGTTATGTGAATATTACTTGGTTATTGCTCTGTGGATTCATATGACTCTGTTATAGTTTTCTGCCTATCTGGGAATGTCCAATATTATGCCGGAATGCTGCTCGATTTTTCCAAAACTGTTTTTAACTTCACATTTCCACTGCGGTTTGAACTTGGCACTTTCAAATTGATTTTTGCCGAATTCACACCAAGCTCAACCCCCGGGACACTTGGGCCAGTTTTCTTCTATTTTCATTTTGGTTCCCATGATTAGTAGTGACTATAGGAACTTCAGGAAGCGCTTACACGTTTCATCGATCCACAATTTACAATCTCTTTTTACAATGTCCATTCTTTCAACAATTGGTGAATTCTACTTGTGTAACTCATTTTTACTCAAATTCACTCCTATCATGATTTGTGTTACACAACATGCATTTCAAACTTGCAACATCAATTACACATTTTGCAATCCTCTTTTAATTAGGCAAGTTTCCATCATAACACTAACCATCAATCTCACTTTTTAACTCACTAACTTGTTCAACCTACTAACTCCATTTCTCTTACCATTCTTTTGAGTTATGATGATAAATGTGCCTAATACATGAGCATTATGCACATTGATTGAAATGTTGAATTCTTGGTTTATAGCTATGTTTTCTATGCTTACTTGCTATCCAAGTTTTCTGTTTCAGTTCACCATTAGCCTATTTGTCTTCCATCTTACACCCTGAACATGTTCTACTTACTATTTGGCTACTTGCTTAATTGCTTATTCTAATTTTTAGGATGTCAGACAAAGAAAAGGCCATAGCCACTACTTTCAAGAAAAGAAAGCACTCTAAGACTTCTACCCCTTCCCCCTATACCAATTATGCTAAGAATCTACTGAATGAAATGGATAAGAAAAATCAGTTGCTACCTTCCACTGATCCAGAAAAATTCCCCAACCTTTACTGTGAGCTTCGCCTTCCCAGGTATCGGAAGAAGAACTTGAACATTGAAAAGAAACTAGTCCTCCCCAATAATGTGAGACGCGCCATCAACACCCGTATTCTAGAGTTGGGTTTGAAATTTGTTGATAGGGATCTGGGAAACATCAACGTCTCATGGGTCAAGGAGTTCTATTGCAACTTCTTCTGTCCCACTCTTGATTCAGTACAGCTAAGGGGTAGAGAGATCATGATTACTAAGACTGCTATTGAAGAGGCATTGCAGTGCCGACACCTTACTGATGGCACCTGCGCTCATCAGCAGCTAGAGACAGCTATCTAGTGCATGACTTTTGACTATGAGGCACTTAAGCGCATGATTGCCACACCCGATGCTCCTTGGATCATGGATTCGGGCAACACAAAGCCCAAAGGGATGCTTTTCGCTCATTTGACTAGAGAGGCTAAGACTTGGCAGATGATATTCGCCCACTATGTCCTACCCACCACTCACTTTTCTGAGATCCCGATGGAGATGTTACTTCTGATTGGTTGTGTCATGGAGGGCAAGGAGGTTTATGGTGCACGAAATTGTGATCATCAATAATGGCGCCAAAAACTTGGTAGCGCTCTCAAACGTGAATCACACTTAGTCACAACTCCGCACAACTAACCAGCAAGTGCACTAGGTCGTCCAAGTAATACCTTACGTGAGTAAGGGTCGATCCCACAGAGATTGTTGGTATGAAGGAAGCTATGGTCATCTTGTAAATCTAAGTTAGGCGGATAGTAAATGTTATGGAGTTTTCGAATAATAAATAAAGCAGAAAATAAAGATAGAGTTACTCATATAATTCAATGGTGGGAATTTCAGATAAGTGTATGGAGATGCTTGTCCCTGTTGGATCTCTGCTTTCCTACTGCCTTCCTTCAATCCTTCTTATTCCTTTCCATGGCAAGCTGTATGTAGGGCATCACCGTTGTCAATAGCTACATCCCATCCTCTCAGTGAAAAAGGTTCAAATGCTCTGTCATGGCACGGCTAATCATTTGTCGGTTCTCGATCATGTTAGAATAGAATCCCTTAATTCTTTTGTGTTTGTCATCATGCCCAACAATCACGAGTTTGAAGTTTGTCACAGTCATTCAATCCCTGAATCCTACTCGGAATACCACAGACAAGGTTTAGACTTTTCGGATTCTCATGAATGCCTCCATCAATTCTAGCTTATACCACGAAGACTCTGATCTCACGGAATGGAAGGATCGGTTGTCAGGCGAGGGCAACCATGTGTCGTGCATCAGGAATCCAAGAGATACACACTCTAGCTTTCGCTTGTAGAACGGAAGTGGTTGTCAGGCACGCGTTCATAAGGATGAATGATGATGAGTGTCACGGATGATCACATCCATCAGGTTGAAGTACGAATGGTATCTTAGAACAGGAATAAATCGAATTGAATAGAAAATAGTAGTAATTGCATTAAAACTTGAGGTACAGTAGAGCTCCACACCCCCTTAATCTATGGTGTGTAGAAACTCCACCGTTGAAAATACATAAGTGATGAAGGTTCAGGCATGGCCGAATGGCCAGCCCCCAAACGTAATCAAAATACCGAATGGTCAAAAGACTAGACCTGTAGTACAATAGTTAAAAGTTTTATTTATATTAAACTAGCTACTAGGGTTTACAGAAATAAATCTAAGTGCAGAAATCCACTTCCGGGGCCCACTTGGTGTGTGCTTGGGCTAAGCTTGAACTTTACACGAGCTGAGGCTTCTTTTGGAGTTGAACGCCAAATTGTAACGTGTTTTTGGTGTTCAACTCTGGTTCGTGACGTGTTTCTGGCATTTGACTCCAGAATGTAGCTTGGAACTGGTGTTGAGCGCCAGTTTTCGTCGTCTAATTTCGAATAAAGTATGAACTATTATATATTGCTGGAAATCTCTGGATGTCCACTTTTCAACACCATTAAGAGCGCGCCATTTGGAGTTCTGTAGCTCCAGAAAATCTATTTCGAGTGCAGGGAGGTCAGAATCCAACAGCATCAACAGTCCTTTGTTAGCCTTTTATCAGAGTTTTGCTCAGGTCCCTCAATTTCAGCCAAAAAATACCTGAAATCACAGATAAACACATAAACTCATAGTAAAGTCCAGAAATGTGAATTTAGCATAAAAACTAATGAAAACATCCCTAAAAGTAGCTAGATCCTACTAAAAACTATCTAAAAACAATGCCAAAAAGCGTATAAATTATCCGCTCATCACAACACCAAACTTAAATTGTTGCTTGTCCCCAAGCAACTGAAAATCAAATAGGATAAAAAGAAGAGAATATACTATAAAGCTCATAATATCAATGAATATTAATTCTAATTAGATGAGCGGGACTTGTAGCTTTTTACTTCTGAACATTTTTGGCATCTCACTTTATCCTTTGAAGTTTAGAATGATTGGCATCTCTAGGAACTTAGAATTTCAGATAGTGTTATTGATTCTCCTAGTTAAGTTTGTTGATTCTTGAACACAACTAGTTTTATGAGTCTTGGCCGTGGCCCTAAGCACTTTGTTTTCCAGTATTACCACCGGAT
Organism: Arachis stenosperma; assembly: GCF_014773155.1. NCBI lineage: Eukaryota > Viridiplantae > Streptophyta > Magnoliopsida > Fabales > Fabaceae > Arachis > Arachis stenosperma. Next base: position 64,009,221 of record NC_080379.1, read on the forward strand.
ACATAAATGCCACAGACACATGACTGGGTGAACCTTTTCAGATTGTGACTCAGCTTTGCTAAAGTCCCCAGTTAGAGGTGTCCAGAGCTCTTAAACACACTCTTTTTGCTTTGGATCATGACTTTAACCACTCAGTCTCAAGTTTTTCACTTGGACCTGCATGCCACAAGCACATGGTTAGAGACAACTTAATTTAGCCGCTTAGGCCTGGATTTTATTTCCTTGGGCCCTCCTATCCATTGATGCTCAAAGCCTTGGATCCTTTTTACCCTTGCCTTTTGGTTTTAAGGGTTATTGGCTTTTTCTGCTTGCCTTTTCTTTTTCTTTCTATATTTTTTTTCGCCATTTTTTTTCACAAGCTTTTGCTATTCACTGCTTTTTCTTGCTTCAAGAATCAATTTCATGATTTTTCAGATTATCAATAACATTTTTCTTTGTTCATCATTCTTTCAAGAGCCAACAATTTTAACATTCATAAACAACAAGATCAAAAATATGCACTGTTCAAGCATTCATTCAGAAATCAAAAAGTATTGTCACCACATCAATATAATTAAACTAAATTCAAGGATAAATTCGAAACTCATGTACTTCTTGTTCTTTTGAATTAAAACATTTTTCATTTAAGAGAGGTGAAGGATTCATGGAATTATTCATAACTTTAAGACATAGTTACTAAATACTAATGATCATGTAATAAAGACACAAACATAAATAAACATATAGCATAAAATCGAAAAAGCAGAAAAAAATAAGAACAAGGAATGAGTCCACCTCAGTGATGGTGGCGCCTTCTTGAAGGACCAATGGTGCTTTAAGCTCCTCTATGTCTCTTCCTTGCCTTTATTGCATGATCCCTAGTGATTTTGGTGCTCCTATCCTTAGTTGCTCCCAATAATTGTGTGGAGGAAAATGTATCCCCTGAGGTATCTCAGAGATTTCTTGATGAAGAAATTCCTCATGCTCTCTTGATGTGCAGTCAAATGCTCTATTACTGAGCTATGGACCATTGAGATGAATCTCTCCATCTCCCATGACTCAGAGGTGGAAGCAATTTTCTTTCCTTTTTCTTCTTCTTTTTTTTTTGAGGTTTCTCTAGCCTAATGCCATCAATGATTATGGAAAAGCAAAAAAAACTATGATTTTACCACACCAAACTTAGAATGTTGCTCATCCTCGAGCAAAAGAAGAGAGAATAGAAGAAGTAGAAGAGGATATGGAGGAGAGGGAGAGAGGTGTGTATTCGGCCATGTAGGGTGGGTTTGGGTGGGAAAGAGATGATGGATGTCAGTGGTGAAGAGGTAATGGGGAAGAGAGTTATTGGATTGTGTGAAAAAGAGAGAGAGGGGGTGAGTTGAGGTAGGTGGGGATCCTGTGGGATCCACAGATCCTGAGTTGTCAAGGATTTACATCCCTACACCTATTAGGCGTGTAAAATGCCCTTGTATGCAATTCTGGCATTTAAACACCAGAGTGATGCTTGTTTTGGGCGTTCAACGCCCAATTGCAGCATGTTTCTGGCGTTCAGCTCCAGCTATCCTCAGGGTGTATTCCTGGCATTCAAACGCCAGCATGCTGCTTGTTTCTGGCGTTCAACGCCAGATCCATGCTCTGTTCTGGCGTTGAATGCTAGCTAGATGCTCTTTACTGGCGTTGAACGCAAGTAAGTCCTTCCTCTAGGGTGTGACTTTTTTTCTGCTATTTTTGATTCTGTTTTTAATTTTAGTATTTTTTTTGTGACTCCACATGATCATGAACCTAATAAAACATAAAAGAATAATAAAAATAAAAATAAAATTAGATAAATAAAATTTGAGTTGCCTCCCAATAAGCGCTTCTTTAATGTCAATAGCTTGACAGTGGGCTCTCATGGAGCCTCACAGGTGATCAGATCAATGTTGTAGACTCCCAACACCAAACTTAGAGTTTGGATGTGGGGACTCAACACCAAACTTAGAGTTTGGCTGTGGCCTCTCAACACCAAACTTAGAGTTTGATTGTGGGGGCTTTGTTTGACTCTATACTGAGAGAAGATTTTCATGCTTCCTCTCCATTGTTACAGAAGAACACCCTTGGGTCTTAAATACAAGGTAGTCCCCATTCAATTGAAGGACTAATTCTCCTCTGTTAACATCTATTACATCTCCTGCTGTGGCTAGGAAAGGTCTTCCAAGGATGATGCATTCATCCTCTTCCTTTCTAGTGTCTAAGATTATGAAATCAGTAGGGATGTAAAGGCCTTCAACCTTTACCAACACTTCTTCTACCAATCCATAAGCTTGTCTTACTGACTTGTTCGCCATTTGCAATGAAAATATGGCAGGCTGTACCTCAATGTTCCCCAGCTTCTCCATTACAGAGAGTGGCATAAGATTTATGCTTGACCCCAGGTCACACAGAGCCTTTTCAAAGGTCATGGTGCCTATGGTACAGGGTATTAAGAATTTGCCAGGATCTTGTCTCTTTTGAGGTAAGGTTTGCTGAACCCATGTATCTAGTTCACCGATGAGCAAGGGAAGTTCACCTTCCCAAGTCTCATTACCAAATAACTTGGCATTCAGCTTCATGATAGCTCCTAGATATTGAGCAACTTGCTCTCCAGTTACATCTTCATCCTCTTCAGAGGAAGAATAGTCTTCAGAGCTCATGAATGGCAGAAGGAGGTTTAATGGGATCTCTATGGTCTCTATATGAGCCTCAGATTCCCTTGGGTCCTCAATAGGGAACTCTCTCTTGCTTGAGAGACGTCCCATGAGGTATTCCTCATTGGGATTCGCATCCTCTCCTTCCTCTCTAGGTTCGGCCATGTTGATTATATCAATGGCCTTGCACTCTCTTTTTGGATTCTCTTCAGTATTGCTTGGGAGAGTACTAGGAGGAGTTTTAGTGATTTTCTTACTCAGCAGGCCCACTTGTGCCTCCAGATTTCTGATGGAGGACCTTGTTTCACTCATGAAACTTAAAGTGGCCTTAGACAGATCAGAGACTAAATTTGTTAAGTTAGAGGTCCTCTGTTCTTAATTCTCTGTCTGTTGCTGAGAAGATGATGGATAAGGCTTGATATTGCTAAGCCTATTTCTTCCACCATTATTAAAGCCTTGTTGAGGCTTTTGTTGATCCTTCTATGAGAAATTTGGATGATTTCTCCATGATGAATTATAGGTGTTTCCATAAGGTTCACCCATGTAATTTACCTCTGCCATTGCAGGGTTCTCAGGATCATAAGCTTCTTCTTCAGAAGATGCCTCTTTAGTACTGTTGGATGCATTTTACCATCCATTCAGACTTTGAGAAATCACGTTGACTTGCTGAGTCAACATTTTATTCTGAGCCAATATGGCATTCAGAGCATCAATTTCAAGAACTCCCTTCCTTTGAGGCGTCCCATTATTCACGGAATTTCTCTCAGAAGTGTACATGAACTGGTTAATTGCAACCATGTCAATAAGTTCTTGAGCCTCTGCAGGAATTTTCTTTAGGTGAATGGATCCACCTGCAGAATGGTCCAGTGACATCTTAGAGAACTCAGATAGACCATAATAGAATATATCTATCATGGTCTATTCTGAAAATATGTCAGAAGGACATCTTTTGGTCATCTGCTTGTATCTTTCCCAAGCTTCATAGAGAGATTCACCATCTTTTTGTTTAAAGGTCTGAACATCCACTCTAAGCTTGCTCAGCTTTTGAGGAGGAAAGAATTTAGCCAAGAAGGCCGTGACCAGCTTATCCCAGGAGTCCAGGCTATCTTTAGTTTGAGAGTCCAACCATGCTCTAGCTCTATCTCTTACAGCAAAAGGGAAAAGCATGAGCCTGTAGACTTCAGGATCTACTCTATCAGTCTTAACAGTCTCACAAATCTGCAAGAACTCAGTTAAGAAATGGTAGGGATCTTCTGATGGAAGTCCATGAAACTTGCAGTTCTGTTGCATTAGAGCAACTAATTGAGGTTTTAGCTCAAAATTATTTGCTCCAATGGCAGGAATTGATATGCTTCTTCCATCAAACCTGGAAGTAGGTACAGTATAATCACCAAGCATTCTCCTTGCATTATTGTTGTTGGGTTCGGCTGCCATCTCCTTTTCTTGTTCGAAAATTTCAGCAAGGTTGTCTCTGGATTGTTGTAATTTAGCTTCTTTTAGTTTTCTCTTCAGAGTCCTTTCAGGTTCTGGATCAGCTTCAACAAGAATGCCTTTTTCCTTGTTCCTGCTCATATGAAAGAGAAGAGAACAGAAAAAGAAGAGGAATCCTCTATGTCACAGTAAAGAGGTTCCTTATTGTTAGTAGAAGAAAAAAGGGAATAAAGAAAGGAGAATCCAAACACAAAGGTGAGGATAGGGGCAGAGATTTGAGATGAAGAGAAGTGTTAGTGAATGAATAAATAAATAGAATAAGATGAGAGAAGGAGAATTTCAAAAATAAATTTTGAAAAAGAGTTAGTGATTTTCGAAATTTAAGATAAGAAATAAAATTAAAATTTAAAATTTAAAATAATTAATTAATTAAAAAAGAATTTTTGAAAAAGAGGGAGGTATTTTCGAAAATTAGAGACAGAAAAGTTGTTAGGTGGTTTTGAAAAAGATAAGAAACAAACAAAAAGTCAAATAGTTAGTTTGAAAATCAAATTTGAAAAGATAAGAAGATAAGAAGATAATAAGTTAGAAAAGATATTTTAAAATCAAATTTTTGAAAAAAGATAAAATTTTGAAAAAAAAAGATATGATATAAAAGATAAAACAAAAAGATATGATTAAAAAGATATGGTTAGAAAAGATTTAATTTTTTTAAAATTAAAATTAATTACTTAACTAACAAGAAACTAAAAGATAAGATTCTAGAATTTAAAGATTGAACCTTTCTTAACAAGAAAGTAACAAACTTCAAATTTTTGAACCAATCACATTACTTGTTAGTTAAGTTTCGAAAATTTTGAAATAAAATTAAGAAAAGATTTTGAAAATAATTTTTGAAATTTTCGAAAATCATGAAAGAAAAATGAAAAAGATTTGAATTTTGAAAAAGTTTTAAAAAGATAAGATTTTTAAAATTTAAAAATTTGACTTGACTTATAAGAACTAACTTATTTTAAAAATTTTTGACTAAGTCAACCCAAATTTTCGAAATTTTGAGAGAAAAAAAGGGAAAAATATTTTTTTATTTTTGAATTTTTTAATGATGAGAGAGAAAAACACAAATATGACCCAAAACATGAAAATTTTGGATTAAAACCAATGATGCATGCAAGAACACTATGATTGTCAAGATGAACACCAAGAACACTTTGAAGATCATGATGAAAATCAAGAACATATTTTTGAAAAATTTTTGATGCAAAGAAAACATGCAAGACACCAAACTTAGAAATCTTTAATGCTTAAACAATATGAATGCAAAGATGCACATGAAAAACAATAAAAGACACAAAACAAGAAAACATCAAGATCAAACAAGAAGACTTACCAAGAACAACTTGAAGATCATGAAGAACACTATGAATGCATGAATTTTTCGAAAAATGTAAGAACAATATGAATATGCAATTGACACCAAACTTAAAACATGACACAAGACTCAAACAAGAAACACAAAAATATTTTTGATTTTTATAATTTTATTATTATTTTTTTAGATTTTATTTTATTTTTTTGAAAACATATAGGAAAAAGGAAGTAATGAATTCAAAGTCCTCAATCAAAATTCCAGGAATCATACCAGGTTAGTCTAAAGCTTGATGGCCAGCCAAGCTTCAGCATACCATTTTGAAACTCTAGAATTCATTCTTAAAAAATCTGAAGGATTTTTCAAAAATAGAGGGAGAATTTTGAAAAATATTTTTGAAAACTTTTTGAAAATAAAATAAAAGAGAAAATTACCTAATCTAAGCAACAAGATGAACCGTCAATTATCCAAACTCGAAAAATCCCCAGCAACGGTGCCAAAAACTTGGTGCACGAAATTGTGATCATCAACAATGGCACCAAAAACTTGGTAGCGCTCTCAAACGTGAATCACACTTAGTCACAACTCTGCACAACTAACCAGCAAGTGCACTGGGTCATCCAAGTAATACCTTACGTGAGTAAGGGTCGATCCCACGGAGATTGTTGGTATGAAGCAAGCTATGGTCATCTTGTAAATCTCAGTTAGGCGGATAGTAAATGTTATGGAGTTTTCGAATAATAAATAAAGCAGAAAATAAAGATAGAGTTACTCATATAATTCAATGGTGGGAATTTCAGATAAGTGTATGGAGATGCTTGTCCCTGTTGGATCTCTGCTTTCCTACTGCCTTCCTTCAATCCTTCTTATTCCTTTCCATGGCAAGCTGTATGTAGGGCATCACCGTTGTCAATGGCAACATCCCATCCTCTCAGTAAAAAAGGTCCAAATGCTCTGTCACGGCACGGCTAATCATCTGTCGGTTCTCGATCATGTTGGAATAGAATCCCTTGATTCTTTTGCGTTTGTCATCACGCCCAACAATCGCGAGTTTGAAGCTCGTCACAGTCATTCAATCCCTGAATCCTACTCGGAATACCACAGACAAGGTTTAGACTTTCCGGATTCTCATGAATGCCGCCATCAATTCTAGCTTATACCACGAAGACTCTGATATCACGGAATGAAAGGCTCGGTTGTCAGGCGAGGGCAACCATGCGTCGTGCATCAGGAATCCAAGAGATACACACTCTAGCTTTCGCTTGTAAAACGGAAGTGGTTGTCAAGCACGCGTTCATAAGGATGAATGATGATGAGTGTCACGGATCATCACATCCATCAGGTTGAGGTACGAATGGTATCTTAGAACAGGAATAAATCGAATTGAATAGAAAATAGTAGTAATTGCATTAAAACTTGAGGTACAACAGAGCTCCACACCCTTAATCTATGGTGTGTAGAAACTCCATCGTTGAAAATACATAAGTGATGAAAGTTCAGGCATGGCCGAATGGCCAGCCCCCAAACGTAATCAAAAGACCGAATGGTCAAAAGACTAGACCACTAGTACAATAGTTAAAAGTTCTATTTATACTAAACTAGCTATTAGGGTTTACAGAAATAAGTCTAAGTGCAGAAATCCACTTCCGGGGCCCACTTGGTGTGTGCTTGGGCTGAGCTTGAACTTTGCACGAGCTGAGGCTTCTTTTGGAGTTGAACGCCAAGTTGTAACGTGTTTTTGGCATTCAACTCTGGTTCGTGACGTGTTTCTGGCGTTTGACTCCAGAATGCAGCATGAAACTGGCGTTGAGCGCCAGTTTGCGTCATCTAATTTCGAATAAAGTATGAACTATTATATATTGCTGGAAAGCTCTTGATGTCTACTTTCCAACACCGTTAAGAGCGTGCTATTTGTAACGACCCAATTTTCAGTACGCCTAGGACACACCGGAAACTGAGCGCTACCAATTTGTCTTCCTAATTATTATCTATTATTTATCATATGAGCCTGATTCGTTGTTAAAAACGTGGTTAATTTGCGAGGTATATATTTTTTTTATGGTTTGAAAACATTTGGGTTAATAAACGGAATCAGTCATAATCAATTCACAAGTAATAACAAATAAGTTAATTATAACCAACCACACATAAATACATCACGAGTAGCTAGAAACATTCATTTATCCAGCCTTTGTTAGAGTATAGACCGTTAGTTAGAACACCCCTAGATATAGCTAAATAATATCTATATACATATATATATATATACAACATCCCAGGTCCTGACCTGTTCAAGAAGTCCCTAAGCTGACACCCAGGCTAGCCTAGACTCTATACTCGCTTAGTCCCTCTAAACTACTAAAGCGAGGAAAAGTACGTTCTAAGTCTTCAAAACCCAAGTCAGGTGGAACGTCACCAAAAGGTAGGATATCTGCTATTCCTCTGCACGATCAGACATTGCCATAGAACGTCTCTTTGGTACCACATCAAGTAGCCACACAACAGGAGTCTTGTACACGGGTTTTAGGTTAAAGTGCGCATACGAACGGGGTGCAGACGTTGGCTGGTCTCACAGTATATACATATACATAGATAAAGAGATTCACCCTAGACTCAGAAGACTACCTAGAGCGGAATTCTCTTTACAAACGGTCATCAGCGAACTACGGAAGGGTACTCATGCTTCCATCTGGAGGGGGAAGGGAGAGAGAAGGGGTAAGAACTGGGGAGTTCTTAGTAGGGCCGGGGTTGTTAGTTACGTTCATTAATTTTGTGTTGTTTAGCAGACTAATAGCAGAATATAGAGAAGTAGTAAACAGAAGACAGATAAATAGAGAAAATAGAGAAAACAGAAAAAGATTGCAAACAGAAGAATACAAGAAAGTAAAACACAGACACAAACACGGAGAATAGAATACAAACAAAGAAAGCATACATTCATGCAACAATCATAATAGAGAAAATGCACAACCAAGTATGATGCATGTCTAGTCCTAGCGCAGGTAATGAGCTCATCTGTCGGTTACATACCCGCTCCCGACGTTACCCAGCAACCTCTGTCTGGATAAGGCTTTCCTGTTGGCAATATCCACTGCAAGCAACCTTTGTCTTGCAGGGTATCCACTGCAAGCAACCTTTGTCTTGCAGGGCAAAACTTACTAGCCGATATACGCCCAACAAACTCACTGTAAGCAACCTCTGTCTTACAGGAGCAACAACATACTCACTGTAAGCAACCTCTGTCTTACAGGAGCCACAACACATTCATTGTAAGCAACCTCTGTCTTACAGGAGCACATTCATCTTGATACCTCTGTAAGCAACCTCTGTCTTACAGCAAAGCATTATAGCAAGGTATCCCAGGAAAGCGTTCTCAGTGGTCGTACCACCATCTATCTGACTGCCTCTCTGCAGCAGATTCTTACATAATCATTCTCATTATCATCATTCATTAACATTCTCATTATTCATCATCACTTTCACATTCTTATTCTGTACCCCTTTCTTTCTCTGTTCAATCATGCTATACAAACTCTACAGCTTTTACTTTTACAACATCTAACTCAAACCATTTCTCTTTGTCACATTCTCTCTCTATGTCTTTTTACTTTGCTCAGATTACTCTTTCTCTGTATCCCTCTATTCTGCTCTGGTTACTCTGTTCTTTGTGTTTCTTTACTCTGTTTAACATATGTATTTAAAGCTTATGTAAATTTCGGTATGAATAGTTAGCCTGTCCCAAGTATAGGTTCATTAAGTCTATACTGAAACAGTTTAACTTTTCATATTATACCTAACACTAGTCGTAACTCAAGTACTAACTAAGTTGCCCTAGTTCGTTCACTAGTCTCTGTCTGTTTTTCTGTCGTTAGAATTTTACAGACTTTTTCTTTGGTTTTTATCTTTTCTTTAACTTTTTATCTTTTATTTATCTTTTCCTTACTAACATGTTATTACCACTCCCTAAGTGTTTTATGAAGGTAATTATGAGATTCTGCTCTTAAAGTTGTCTTTCTAAAGCTTTTACAGAAAACTGCCTTTTCTGCATTATTTTATTATTTTTATTAAAATATTATTTTTTAATTAAATATTATTATTTATTATTTTATTAATATATTTTCGAAAATTAACTTTACTTTAACCTTTAACCTTTAAAATTCACTTTTTACCCCGGTAACTTTTAATATTTCTACTTTTACCACCCTAACTTTCAGAAATTACAAAATAACCCCTCAAACACCAAAATAATTACTTCCTTGCCCTTTTATGAATCAAAAAGGTGTTCTTCATTGTTCTTCACCACACTCAAAGTGTTCTTCGTGTTCTTCATAAATTCTTCAGATTCTTTCTCTGTTTTACCCGTTTTTCAATCTTTTCAGCAACCGATTTTACCAAAATTCAAAATAAATTTCCAGCCACTAAAACCCCATCTTTTCCACATGATTTCAACACAAATTGAACCTCAATTTAGGGCCTAGGGTTCGTTTGTCCAGCAGCCACAAGAACACACATTCATAGCTTGAATTTCATCAAATTTCATCAAATTTTCACCAAAATTTCAACAAGAATTACTCATACAAACAATCAATTTCAAGCACAGCCAAACCATATCATAATCACACAACTCAAACACAATCAATCAAGATTAAATTCGTCAAACCCTACCTGGTTTTGCTGCTCCTAATTCAATCAAACTTTCAGGTGGTCCTTAAGCACTTTTTCCTCCTAAAACACATCAAGAAAACACATTTTTACCCATGTTTCCTTGAAACCGAATTGAAGAGGGAGGGAGACAGCCATCTCACCTTATTTCCAGCCTTGATAATTCACATGGTTATGTAGAGGAAGAAGAGAGGATCATTTTGGTGAAATCGGAGTTTTGATTTGAGTTTTAGTTCAGAAGAAATCAAGCTTTGAAGATTTATGAACCAAGAACTTTCTCTCCTTTTTCTCTTGGTGATTTTCGGCCACAATGAGCAAATGAGGCAGCCTTGGGGGTTTTGGGGGTGTAGGGTGAGTTGTGATTGGTTGGCTTGGAGGTGGATTAAAATAATATTAAATATCTCTGGTGTACAACTACTAAAACTAGGTGTATCGGAACACTCGTAAAAATATCTCTAAAAATTATTTTTTGAGCTACTAGCATGAATGACACTAGTAACATATTTATTATGAGAATAAAACATGAATAATGAGGCCTTAGAATTGCTAAAGTCATTAGAGAGTGCTGGTGCTAAGCTGCACCAGTAAACTGTGAACCCGGTTAAACCGATTTTCTGTTTTTAACTAAAACTGACCAGGTAACCTTATAATATCATTCAAGAAGCTTCTAATACTCATATAATGATGATATTACCCTATTATCTCTCTTCTCTCATGAATCGAGTCCGGTTCGTCAAACTGAGACTATTTACGAAAAACCGGATCAAAACTCCTAACCAATACGGTTCAAAAACTAGGTTCTTCGTGACCGCGTTATCGAGCTTGCCTCAAAAGAGGTTTTGGCTTAAAGATGTCATAATGACAATGAGGATTGAGATGCTTGATGATATATAATAGGTCTTTCCTTTACTGATCTTCCGGAGAAATCCGTGTCTTCAGAAAAGATCTCGCGTACTCGAAAAACAGGGTTGTTACATTCTACCCTCCTAAAAGAAAATTTTGCCCTCAAAATTTTAGCCACGTGCAAGAATCCTTCTTCAAGCGGTCTATTTCTTTCAAGCCATCCTAACAAAGAGATCGGTCCGTTGCTGATAGCATCCAAATCTCACACATCCATAGCCATTAAGATCATAACAGCTATGAAGATAGCTGTGGCTCACGTCAATTCATCGTTCGGAGCTCGATTAAACCATGCCTATTCACAGTCATTGAGGTCTTATCCGCACCAAACAATCGGTATTAAGGTGATCAGTCTTTACACTTCAAGTCAAGTGTGAACATTCCCAAAATGAGCACTCATAGACATTCATGCCCAATGTATCTTAAAGATACCCTAACAGCATGAGACACACAAGCAGAGTATGCAATGAAGCATAGTCAGTCCACTCCCCAGGCTCTACTGGGAACGAACTGCTCTGATACCAAATTGTAACGACCCAATTTTCAGTACGCCTAGGACACACCGGAAACTGAGCGCTACCAATTTGTCTTCCTAATTATTATCTATTATTTATCATATGAGCCTGATTCGTTGTTAAAAACGTGGTTAATTTGCGAGGTATATATTTTTTTTATGGTTTGAAAACATTTGGGTTAATAAACGGAATCAGTCATAATCAATTCACAAGTAATAACAAATAAGTTAATTATAACCAACCACACATAAATACATCACGAGTAGCTAGAAACATTCATTTATCCAGCCTTTGTTAGAGTATAGACCGTTAGTTAGAACACCCCTAGATATAGCTAAATAATATCTATATACATATATATATATACAACATCCCAGGTCCTGACCTGTTCAAGAAGTCCCTAAGCTGGCACCCAGGCTAGCCTAGACTCTATACTCGCTTAGTCCCTCTAAACTACTAAAGCGAGGGAAAGTACGTTCTAAGTCTTCAAAACCCAAGTCAGGTGGAACGTCACCAAAAGGTAGGATATCATCTGCTATTCCTCTGCACGATCAGACATTGCCATAGAACGTCTCTTTGGTACCACATCAAGTAGCCACACAACAGGAGTCTTGTACACGGGTTTTAGGTTAAAGTGCGCATACGAACGGGGTGCAGACGTTGGCTGGTCTCACAGTATATACATATACATAGATAAAGAGATTCACCCTAGACTCAGAAGACTACCTAGAGCGGAATTCTCTTTACGAACGGTCATCAGCGAACTACGGAAGGGTACTCATGCTTCCATCTGGAGGGGGAAGGGAGAGAGAAGGGGTAAGAACTGGGGAGTTCTTAGTAGGGCCGGGGTTGTTAGTTACGTTCATTAATTTTGTGTTGTTTAGCAGACTAATAGCAGAATATAGAGAAGTAGTAAACAGAAGACAGATAAATAGAGAAAATAGAGAAAACAGAAAAAGATTGCAAACAGAAGAATACAAGAAAGTAAAACACAGACACAAACACGGAGAATAGAATACAAACAAAGAAAGCATACATTCATGCAACAATCATAATAGAGAAAATGCACAACCAAGTATGATGCATGTCTAGTCCTAGCGCAGGTAATGAGCTCATCTGTCGGTTACATACCCGCTCCCGACGTTACCCAGCAACCTCTGTCTGGATAAGGCTTTCCTGTTGGCAATATCCACTGCAAGCAACCTTTGTCTTGCAGGGTATCCACTGCAAGCAACCTTTGTCTTGCAGGGCAAAACTTACTAGCCGATATACGCCCAACAAACTCACTGTAAGCAACCTCTGTCTTACAGGAGCAACAACATACTCACTGTAAGCAACCTCTGTCTTACAGGAGCCACAACACACTCACTGTAAGCAACCTCTGTCTTACAGGAGCACATTCATCTTGATACCTCTGTAAGCAACCTCTGTCTTACAGCAAAGCATTATAGCAAGGTATCCCAGGAAAGCGTTCTCAGTGGTCGTACCACCATCTATCTGACTGCCTCTCTGCAGCAGATTCTTACATAATCATTCTCATTATCATCATTCATTAACATTCTCATTATTCATCATCACTTTCACATTCTTATTCTGTACCTCTTTCTTTCTCTGTTCAATCATGCTATACAAACTCTACAGCTTTTACTTTTACAACATCTTAACTCAAACCATTTCTCTTTGTCACATTACTCTCTTCTCTATGTCTTTTTACTTTGCTCAGATTACTCTTTTCTCTGTATCCCTCTATTCTGCTCTGGTTACTCTGTTCTTTGTGTTTCTTTACTCTGTTTAACATATGTATTTAAAGCTTATGTAAATTTTGGTATGAATAGTTAGCCTGTCCCAAGTATAGGTTCATTAAGTCTATACTGAAACAGTTTAACTTTTCATATTATACCTAACACTAGTCGTAACTCAAGTACTAACTAAGTTGCCCTAGTTCGTTCACTAGTCTCTGTCTGTTTTTCTGTCGTTAGAATTTTACAGACTTTTTCTTTGGTTTTTATCTTTTCTTTAACTTTTTATCTTTTATTTATCTTTTCCTCACTAACATGTTATTACCACTCCCTAAGTGTTTTATGAAGGTAATTATGAGATTCTGCTCTTAAAGTTGTCTTTCTAAAGCTTTTACAGAAAACTGCCTTTTCTGCATTATTTTATTATTTTTATTAAAATATTATTTTTTAATTAAATATTATTATTTATTATTTTATTAATATATTTTCGAAAATTAACTTTACTTTAACCTTTAACCTTTAAAATTCACTTTTTACCCCGGTAACTTTTAATATTTCTACTTTTACCACCCTAACTTTCAGAAATTACAAAATAACCCCTCAAACACCAAAATAATTACTTCCTTGCCCTTTTATGAATCAAAAAGGTGTTCTTCATTGTTCTTCACCACACTCAAAGTGTTCTTCGTGTTCTTCATAAATTCTTCAGATTCTTTCTCTGTTTTTACCCGTTTTTCAATCTTTTCAGCAACCGATTTTTACCAAAATTCAAAATAAATTTCCAGCCACTAAAACCCCATCTTTTCCACATGATTTCAACACAAATTGAACCTCAATTTAGGGCCTAGGGTTCGTTTGTCCAGCAGCCACAAGAACACACATTCATAGCTTGAATTTCATCAAATTTCATCAAATTTTCACCAAAATTTCAACAAGAATTACTCATACAAACAATCAATTTCAAGCACAGCCAAACCATATCATAATCACACAACTCAAACACAATCAATCAAGATTAAATTCGTCAAACCCTACCTGGTTTTGCTGCTCCTAATTCAATCAAACTTTCAGGTGGTCCTTAAGCACTTTTTCCTCCTAAAACACATCAAGAAAACACATTTTTACCCATGTTTCCTTGAAACCGAATTGAAGAGGGAGGGAGACAGCCATCTCACCTTATTTCCAGCCTTGATAATTCACATGGTTATGTAGAGGAAGAAGAGAGGATCATTTTGGTGAAATCGGAGTTTTGATTTGAGTTTTAGTTCAGAAGAAATCAAGCTTTGAAGATTTATGAACCAAGAACTTTCTCTCCTTTTTCTCTTGGTGATTTTCGGCCACAATGAGCAAATGAGGCAGCCTTGGGGGTTTTGGGGGTGTAGGGTGAGTTGTGATTGGTTGGCTTGGAGGTGGATTAAAATAATATTAAAATATCTCTGGTGTACAACTACTAAAACTAGGTGTATCGGAACACTCGTAAAAATATCTCTAAAAATTATTTTTTTGAGCTACTAGCATGAATGACACTAGTAACATATTTATTATGAGAATAAAACATGAATAATGAGGCCTTAGAATTGCTAAAGTCATTAGAGAGTGCTGGTGCTAAGCTGCACCAGTAAACTGTGAACCCGGTTAAACCGATTTTCCGTTTTTAACTAAAACTGACCAGGTAACCTTATAATATCATTCAAGAAGCTTCTAATACTCATATAATGATGATATTACCCTATTATCTCTCTTCTCTCATGAATCGAGTCCGGTTCGTCAAACTGAGACTATTTACGAAAAACCGGATCAAAACTCCTAACCAATACGGTTCAAAAACTAGGTTCTTCGTGACCGCGTTATCGAGCTTGCCTCAAAAGAGATTTTGGCTTAAAGATGTCATAATGACAATGAGGATTGAGATGCTTGATGATATATAATAGGTCTTTCCTTTACTGATCTTCCGGAGAAATCCGTGTCTTCAGAAAAGATCTCGCGTACTCGAAAAACAGGGTTGTTACATTCTACCCTCCTAAAAGAAAATTTTGCCCTCAAAAGTTTAGCCACGTGCAAGAATCCTTCTTCAAGCGGTCTATTTCTTTCAAGCCATCCTAACGAAGAGATCGGTCCGTTGCTGATAGCATCCAAATCTCACACATCCATAGCCATTAAGATCATAACAGCTATGAAGATAGCTGTGGCTCACGTCAATTCATCGTTCGGAGCTCGATTAAACCATGCCTATTCACAGTCATTGAGGTCTTATCCGCACCAAACAATCGGTATTAAGGTGATCAGTCTTAACACTTCAAGTCAAGTGTGAACATTCCCAAAATGAGCACTCATAGACATTCATGCCCAATGTATCTTAAAGATACCCTAACAGCATGAGACACACAAGCAGAGTATGCAATGAAGCATAGTCAGTCCACTCCCCAGGCTCTACTAGGAACGAACTGCTCTGATACCAAATTGTAACGACCCAATTTTCAGTACGCCTAGGACACACCGGAAACTGAGCGCTACCAATTTGTCTTCCTAATTATTATCTATTATTTATCATATGAGCCTGATTCGTTGTTAAAAACGTGGTTAATTTGCGAGGTATATATTTTTTTTATGGTTTGAAAACATTTGGGTTAATAAACGGAATCAGTCATAATCAATTCACAAGTAATAACAAATAAGTTAATTATAACCAACCACACATAAATACATCACGAGTAGCTAGAAACATTCATTTATCCAGCCTTTGTTAGAGTATAGACCGTTAGTTAGAACACCCTTAGATATAGCTAAATAATATCTATATACATATATATATACAACATCCCAGGTCCTGACCTGTTCAAGAAGTCCCTAAGCTGGCACCCAGGCTAGCCTAGACTCTATACTCGCTTAGTCCCTCTAAACTACTAAAGCGAGGGAAAGTACGTTCTAAGTCTTCAAAACCCAAGTCAGGTGGAACGTCACCAAAAGGTAGGATATCATCTGCTATTCCTCTGCACGATCAGACATTGCCATAGAACGTCTCTTTGGTACCACATCAAGTAGCCACACAACAGGAGTCTTGTACACGGGTTTTAGGTTAAAGTGCGCATACGAACGGGGTGCAGACGTTGGCTGGTCTCACAGTATATACATATACATAGATAAAGAGATTCACCCTAGACTCAGAAGACTACCTAGAGCGGAATTCTCTTTACGAACGGTCATCAGCGAACTACGGAAGGGTACTCATGCTTCCATCTGGAGGGGGAAGGGAGAGAGAAGGGGTAAGAACTGGGGAGTTCTTAGTAGGGCCGGGGTTGTTAGTTACGTTCATTAATTTTGTGTTGTTTAGCAGACTAATAGCAGAATATAGAGAAGTAGTAAACAGAAGACAGATAAATAGAGAAAATAGAGAAAACAGAAAAAGATTGCAAACAGAAGAATACAAGAAAGTAAAACACAGACACAAACACGGAGAATAGAATACAAACAAAGAAAGCATACATTCATGCAACAATCATAATAGAGAAAATGCACAACCAAGTATGATGCATGTCTAGTCCTAGCGCAGGTAATGAGCTCATCTGTCGGTTACATACCCGCTCCCGACGTTACCCAGCAACCTCTGTCTGGATAAGGCTTTCCTGTTGGCAATATCCACTGCAAGCAACCTTTGTCTTGCAGGGTATCCACTGCAAGCAACCTTTGTCTTGCAGGGCAAAACTTACTAGCCGATATACGCCCAACAAACTCACTGTAAGCAACCTCTGTCTTACAGGAGCAACAACATACTCACTGTAAGCAACCTCTGTCTTACAGGAGCCACAACACACTCACTGTAAGCAACCTCTGTCTTACAGGAGCACATTCATCTTGATACCTCTGTAAGCAACCTCTGTCTTACAGCAAAGCATTATAGCAAGGTATCCCAGGAAAGCGTTCTCAGTGGTCGTACCACCATCTATCTGACTGCCTCTCTGCAGCAGATTCTTACATAATCATTCTCATTATCATCATTCATTAACATTCTCATTATTCATCATCACTTTCACATTCTTATTCTGTACCTCTTTCTTTCTCTGTTCAATCATGCTATACAAACTCTACAGCTTTTACTTTTACAACATCTTAACTCAAACCATTTCTCTTTGTCACATTACTCTCTTCTCTATGTCTTTTTACTTTGCTCAGATTACTCTTTTCTCTGTATCCCTCTATTCTGCTCTGGTTACTCTGTTCTTTGTGTTTCTTTACTCTGTTTAACATATGTATTTAAAGCTTATGTAAATTTTGGTATGAATAGTTAGCCTGTCCCAAGTATAGGTTCATTAAGTCTATACTGAAACAGTTTAACTTTTCATATTATACTTAACACTAGTCGTAACTCAAGTACTAACTAAGTTGCCCTAGTTCGTTCACTAGTCTCTGTCTGTTTTTCTGTCGTTAGAATTTTACAGACTTTTTCTTTGGTTTTTATCTTTTCTTTAACTTTTTATCTTTTATTTATCTTTTCCTCACTAACATGTTATTACCACTCCCTAAGTGTTTTATGAAGGTAATTATGAGATTCTGCTCTTAAAGTTGTCTTTCTAAAGCTTTTACAGAAAACTGCCTTTTCTGCATTATTTTATTATTTTATTAAAATATTATTTTTAAATTAAATATTATTATTTATTATTTTATTAATATATTTTCGAAAATTAACTTTACTTTAACCTTTAACCTTTAAAATTCACTTTTTACCCCGGTAACTTTTAATATTTCTACTTTTACCACCCTAACTTTCAGAAATTACAAAATAACCCCTCAAACACCAAAATAATTACTTCCTTGCCCTTTTATGAATCAAAAAGGTGTTCTTCATTGTTCTTCACCACACTCAAAGTGTTCTTCGTGTTCTTCATAAATTCTTCAGATTCTTTCTCTGTTTTTACCCGTTTTTCAATCTTTTCAGCAACCGATTTTTACCAAAATTCAAAATAAATTTCCAGCCACTAAAACCCCATCTTTTCCACATGATTTCAACACAAATTGAACCTCAATTTAGGGCCTAGGGTTCGTTTGTCCAGCAGCCACAAGAACACACATTCATAGCTTGAATTTCATCAAATTTCATCAAATTTTCACCAAAATTTCAACAAGAATTACTCATACAAACAATCAATTTCAAGCACAGCCAAACCATATCATAATCACACAACTCAAACACAATCAATCAAGATTAAATTCGTCAAACCCTACCTGGTTTTGCTGCTCCTAATTCAATCAAACTTTCAGGTGGTCCTTAAGCACTTTTTCCTCCTAAAACACATCAAGAAAACACATTTTTACCCATGTTTCCTTGAAACCGAATTGAAGAGGGAGGGAGACAGCCATCTCACCTTATTTCCAGCCTTGATAATTCACATGGTTATGTAGAGGAAGAAGAGAGGATCATTTTGGTGAAATCGGAGTTTTGATTTGAGTTTTAGTTCAGAAGAAATCAAGCTTTGAAGATTTATGAACCAAGAACTTTCTCTCCTTTTTCTCTTGGTGATTTTCGGCCACAATGAGCAAATGAGGCAGCCTTGGGGGTTTTGGGGGTGTAGGGTGAGTTGTGATTGGTTGGCTTGGAGGTGGATTAAAATAATATTAAAATATCTCTGGTGTACAACTACTAAAACTAGGTGTATCGGAACACTCGTAAAAATATCTCTAAAAATTATTTTTTTGAGCTACTAGCATGAATGACACTAGTAACATATTTATTATGAGAATAAAACATGAATAATGAGGCCTTAGAATTGCTAAAGTCATTAGAGAGTGCTGGTGCTAAGCTGCACCAGTAAACTGTGAACCCGGTTAAACCGATTTTCCGTTTTTAACTAAAACTGACCAGGTAACCTTATAATATCATTCAAGAAGCTTCTAATACTCATATAATGATGATATTACCCTATTATCTCTCTTCTCTCATGAATCGAGTCCGGTTCGTCAAACTGAGACTATTTACGAAAAACCGGATCAAAACTCCTAACCAATACGGTTCAAAAACTAGGTTCTTCGTGACCGCGTTATCGAGCTTGCCTCAAAAGAGATTTTGGCTTAAAGATGTCATAATGACAATGAGGATTGAGATGCTTGATGATATATAATAGGTCTTTCCTTTACTGATCTTCCGGAGAAATCCGTGTCTTCAGAAAAGATCTCGCGTACTCGAAAAACAGGGTTGTTACATTCTACCCTCCTAAAAGAAAATTTTGCCCTCAAAAGTTTAGCCACGTGCAAGAATCCTTCTTCAAGCGGTCTATTTCTTTCAAGCCATCCTAACGAAGAGATCGGTCCGTTGCTGATAGCATCCAAATCTCACACATCCATAGCCATTAAGATCATAACAGCTATGAAGATAGCTGTGGCTCACGTCAATTCATCGTTCGGAGCTCGATTAAACCATGCCTATTCACAGTCATTGAGGTCTTATCCGCACCAAACAATCGGTATTAAGGTGATCAGTCTTAACACTTCAAGTCAAGTGTGAACATTCCCAAAATGAGCACTCATAGACATTCATGCCCAATGTATCTTAAAGATACCCTAACAGCATGAGACACACAAGCAGAGTATGCAATGAAGCATAGTCAGTCCACTCCCCAGGCTCTACTAGGAACGAACTGCTCTGATACCAAATTGTAACGACCCAATTTTCAGTACGCCTAGGACACACCGGAAACTGAGCGCTACCAATTTGTCTTCCTAATTATTATCTATTATTTATCATATGAGCCTGATTCGTTGTTAAAAACGTGGTTAATTTGCGAGGTATATATTTTTTTTATGGTTTGAAAACATTTGGGTTAATAAACGGAATCAGTCATAATCAATTCACAAGTAATAACAAATAAGTTAATTATAACCAACCACACATAAATACATCACGAGTAGCTAGAAACATTCATTTATCCAGCCTTTGTTAGAGTATAGACCGTTAGTTAGAACACCCCTAGATATAGCTAAATAATATCTATATACATATATATATATACAACATCCCAGGTCCTGACCTGTTCAAGAAGTCCCTAAGCTGGCACCCAGGCTAGCCTAGACTCTATACTCGCTTAGTCCCTCTAAACTACTAAAGCGAGGGAAAGTACGTTCTAAGTCTTCAAAACCCAAGTCAGGTGGAACGTCACCAAAAGGTAGGATATCATCTGCTATTCCTCTGCACGATCAGACATTGCCATAGAACGTCTCTTTGGTACCACATCAAGTAGCCACACAACAGGAGTCTTGTACACGGGTTTTAGGTTAAAGTGCGCATACGAATGGGGTGCAGACGTTGGCTGGTCTCATAGTATATACATATACATAGATAAAGAGATTCACCCTAGACTCAGAAGACTACCTAGAGCGGAATTCTCTTTACGAACGGTCATCAGCGAACTACGGAAGGGTACTCATGCTTCCATCTGGAGGGGGAAGGGAGAGAGAAGGGGTAAGAACTGGGGAGTTCTTAGTAGGGCCGGGGTTGTTAGTTACGTTCATTAATTTTGTGTTGTTTAGCAGACTAATAGCAGAATATAGAGAAGTAGTAAACAGAAGACAGATAAATAGAGAAAATAGAGAAAACAGAAAAAGATTGCAAACAGAAGAATACAAGAAAGTAAAACACAGACACAAACACGGAGAATAGAATACAAACAAAGAAAGCATACATTCATGCAACAATCATAATAGAGAAAATGCACAACCAAGTATGATGCATGTCTAGTCCTAGCGCAGGTAATGAGCTCATCTGTCGGTTACATACCCGCTCCCGACGTTACCCAGCAACCTCTGTCTGGATAAGGCTTTCCTGTTGGCAATATCCACTGCAAGCAACCTTTGTCTTGCAGGGTATCCACTGCAAGCAACCTTTGTCTTGCAGGGCAAAACTTACTAGCCGATATACGCCCAACAAACTCACTGTAAGCAACCTCTGTCTTACAGGAGCAACAACATACTCACTGTAAGCAACCTCTGTCTTACAGGAGCCACAACACACTCACTGTAAGCAACCTCTGTCTTACAGGAGCACATTCATCTTGATACCTCTGTAAGCAACCTCTGTCTTACAGCAAAGCATTATAGCAAGGTATCCCAGGAAAGCGTTCTCAGTGGTCGTACCACCATCTATCTGACTGCCTCTCTGCAGCAGATTCTTACATAATCATTCTCATTATCATCATTCATTAACATTCTCATTATTCATCATTACTTTCACATTCTTATTCTGTACCTCTTTCTTTCTCTGTTCAATCATGCTATACAAACTCTACAGCTTTTACTTTTACAACATCTTAACTCAAACCATTTCTCTTTGTCACATTACTCTCTTCTCTATGTCTTTTTACTTTGCTCAGATTACTCTTTTCTCTGTATCCCTCTATTCTGCTCTGGTTACTCTGTTCTTTGTGTTTCTTTACTCTGTTTAACATATGTATTTAAAGCTTATGTAAATTTCGGTATGAATAGTTAGCCTGTCCCAAGTATAGGTTCATTAAGTCTATACTGAAACAGTTTAACTTTTCATATTATACCTAACACTAGTCGTAACTCAAGTACTAACTAAGTTGCCCTAGTTCGTTCACTAGTCTCTGTCTGTTTTTCTGTCGTTAGAATTTTACAGACTTTTTCTTTGGTTTTTATCTTTTCTTTAACTTTTTATCTTTTATTTATCTTTTCCTCACTAACATGTTATTACCACTCCCTAAGTGTTTTATGAAGGTAATTATGAGATTCTGCTCTTAAAGTTGTCTTTCTAAAGCTTTTACAGAAAACTGCCTTTTCTGCATTATTTTATTATTTTTATTAAAATATTTTTTAATTAAATATTATTATATTATTTTATTAATATATTTTCGAAAATTAACTTTACTTTAACCTTTAACCTTTAAAATTCACTTTTTACCCCGGTAACTTTTAATATTTCTACTTTTACCACCCTAACTTTCAGAAATTACAAAATAACCCCTCAAACACCAAAATAATTACTTCCTTGCCCTTTTATGAATCAAAAAGGTGTTCTTCATTGTTCTTCACCACACTCAAAGTGTTCTTCGTGTTCTTCATAAATTCTTCAGATTCTTTCTCTGTTTTTACCCGTTTTTCAATCTTTTCAGCAACCGATTTTACCAAAATTCAAAATAAATTTCCAGCCACTAAAACCCCATCTTTTCCACATGATTTCAACACAAATTGAACCTCAATTTAGGGCCTAGGGTTCGTTTGTCCAGCAGCCACAAGAACACACATTCATAGCTTGAATTTCATCAAATTTCATCAAATTTT
Source organism: Arachis stenosperma (assembly GCF_014773155.1). Classification (NCBI taxonomy): domain Eukaryota; kingdom Viridiplantae; phylum Streptophyta; class Magnoliopsida; order Fabales; family Fabaceae; genus Arachis; species Arachis stenosperma. The sequence goes on from NC_080379.1 coordinate 64,031,761, forward strand.
CACCAAAATTTCAACAAGAATTACTCATACAAACAATCAATTTCAAGCACAGCCAAACCATATCATAATCACACAACTCAAACACAATCAATCAAGATTAAATTCGTCAAACCCTACCTGGTTTTGCTGCTCCTAATTCAATCAAACTTTCAGGTGGTCCTTAAGCACTTTTTCCTCCTAAAACACATCAAGAAAACACATTTTTACCCATGTTTCCTTGAAACCGAATTGAAGAGGGAGGGAGACAGCCATCTCACCTTATTTCCAGCCTTGATAATTCACATGGTTATGTAGAGGAAGAAGAGAGGATCATTTTGGTGAAATCGGAGTTTTGATTTGAGTTTTAGTTCAGAAGAAATCAAGCTTTGAAGATTTATGAACCAAGAACTTTCTCTCCTTTTTCTCTTGGTGATTTTCGGCCACAATGAGCAAATGAGGCAGCCTTGGGGGTTTTGGGGGTGTAGGGTGAGTTGTGATTGGTTGGCTTGGAGGTGGATTAAAATAATATTAAAATATCTCTGATGTACAACTACTAAAACTAGGTGTATTGGAACACTCGTAAAAATATCTCTAAAAATTATTTTTTTGAGCTACTAGCATGAATGACACTAGTAACATATTTATTATGAGAATAAAACATGAATAATGAGGCCTTAGAATTGCTAAAGTCATTAGAGAGTGCTGGTGCTAAGCTGCACCAGTAAACTGTGAACCCGGTTAAACCGATTTTCTGTTTTTAACTAAAACTGATCAGGTAACCTTATAATATCATTCAAGAAGCTTCTAATACTCATATAATGATGATATTACCCTATTATCTCTCTTCTCTCATGAATCGAGTCCGGTTCGTCAAACTGAGACTATTTACGAAAAACCGACTCAGCTAGAGCCTACCGGTTCACCTATCCCTGATCCTCAGGATTAGCATCGAGGACGATGCTTGATCTTAAGTGTGGGGAGGTTGCCGGTGGCACCATTAGAGGACCGGTGAACATTTTGGCATATTTCCTAGTTATATTACCTAGCTATCTTATTTTGTGCACTTTTGTATATATTTGTCATTTTGGATATTTTGGATACTTTTGCCTTAGTTGTTGCATATTTTGGATTTTAGATATTTTGGATGCATATTTTGGATTTTAGATATTTTGGATGCTAGATTTCATACTTTTTAGTTGGATTTTTCTCTATATAGTTATCTTTTTAGTTTGTGGTTGTGATTAGAAATTATTTTTGAATTGTCAAAGACCTAGTTAACCATTGTTGCATAAGAAAATTGTTTTTGATTGAAAAAGAAAAGGGTAAACTAAAGAAATTTCTAGAATTTCTCAATCACAACAATGCTTAGTCAAATATTGAGATTTTCCAAGGAATTTAATTATAGAGCACACCCCAATTGATTGAAAAAATTTTGGAACTTGCTTGAATTCTATATTTTGTGAAGTATGTTTTGAGCTAAGAACACAAGCAAGTGAGCTTTGAGCCTATTAATGTGGTTACATTTTATAACCACTTATTTTTCCTTCTTGTGTGCAATTATTCTCTTTCTATGATTGTGATCCTAGATTTGCTTGATTCTATATGTCCATTTATTCCTTGTAGTCACGCATTTATATGATTGAGGCCATTATTTCATTAGCTCACTTAACCAAATAGCCTACCTTTTATCATCCATTGCAACCAATTTTGAGCCTATGCTTAACCCAATTATTCTTCATTTTAGCACATTACAAGCCCTAAAGCGAAAAAATAATAAAAGTCCCTTGTTTGGATCTTTGATTGCCTTAGACTAGTGAGAGTGCTTATTTTCAAGTTTAGTGAGGATTGGGAACATTGGTTGGGATAAAAAGGGATGTTTTGTATTCTTATATTTGGGAATTGAGTGTATACTCATGTATTGAATAAGTGTAAGACCTTATGCATTGATATTCTTGAAAGAAAAAAAATGATGAGAAAAACAAAAGAAAAAGAAAAAAAAGGAAAGAAAAAAAGAAAAAAATATATATGTAGAAAAAGAAAGGATGAGAAAAGCAATAAAAGGGGACAAAATGCCTCAAAGCAAAGCTCAATAAGAGAATCAATACATAAGTGTTGTGAAATGAAAAGAAAATGCATGAGTATGTGAAAAAGTAAAAGATGGGTAGTTAGGTTAGAATTCCATTGTATAGGTCATTATATAGGTTAGGTGGGAAAGTTTAAGTTCATCAAAGGTCCAAATTCTAGTCCACTTATCCATATATGATCCTACCTTGACCCTAACCCCATTACAATCTATGAAAGACCTCATGATGAATGTATGCATGCATGGATTAAGTGTTGATTGTTAGAAGAAGATCAAATTTTGGAAGAACATGATTAGTAGAGAATTGAGTGAATTAACCCTTAAACACTTGAGTGAATAGAGCGGTTACACATCCGGTGAGGGTTCAAAAGCTCAATTACATGTTTTCACCACTATCATTTATATTCTTGCAAGTTTATAATTCTTTTGATAATCCAATGCAATTGTGGTTTGGACTTGGTTCCTATTGCTCTAGCTCTTGTGCTTACACATGCTTTCTTGGGAATTGATTTATTTTGACCAAGCATTTTCATTCACTTTAGGTAGTTGCATTTAGATAGGTTCATATAGCTTAGTTGCATTTAATAAATGGCATACCCCTTAGTTCATTCTTAATTTAGCATGAGGACATGCTAAGATTTAAGTGTGGGGAGGTTGATAAATCCCGTTTTTAGGGTTTATCTTGTGTTGAATTTAGAGCATTTTGATAACCTTTTCTCACATTTAGCCAATGAATTAGCATAGTTTTGTAATCTCTCCCATATTTGTGCTTGAATGTAGAAACATGATTTTTAAGCCTTTAATTTGGTAATTTTAATTCATCCTTGATTCCATAAGATGCCTTGATGTGTTTGCTAGTAATCTCAGGTTAAAATAGGCAAGGCATGGATCAAAGGAGCAAGGAAGGAAGCATGCAAGTGGAGAGAAGCATAAAAAGCCAAAGGAGTAACCTCGGCCAAGGACGCGCATGCGCATAAGGCGCTCACGCGCACATTGTGAATTTGGCCAGGGACGCGTATGCGTACCGTGCGCGTCCGCGCCGATGGCCGCACGTGAGTTTTAAACAGAAAACGTGCCCAGCGATTTCTGGGAAGTTGTGGGGCCCAGTTACAACCAATTTTGGCGCCCAAGTGCTTTAAAGAACCAAGGATTGAAGGGGATATCAAGGATTCATTCACCATTCTATCATTCTAGCTTAGATTAGTTCATTCATACACATTAGAATTAGTTTAGAGATAGTTTCTAGAGAGAGAAGCTCTCACTTCTCTCTAGAATTAGGATTAGGTTTAGGTTAATCTCTCCTCTTAGATCTAGGTTTAATTCATGCTTTGATTTACTTTTCCTCTATCAATTTTTACTTCTCTACTCTCTTTCTCTCTATTTTTGTATTTCAATTCTTGTAATTCTTCACTTTGTTGTGGATCTATTTTTGTTCTTTTGTTTTCTTTCAATAATGCAATTTAAGGTAATTCAAGATCATTGTGATTTCCTTGATTATTGTTGTTAATTCTTTGTATTCAATTGTAGTTAGAATTCTTTCTTGTTGTGATTTACTATACTTTTCTTTTGTGCCTTCCAAGTGTTTGATGGAATGCTTGGGAGGATGTTGGAGTAGAATTTTATGTTCTTGGCTTGGGAAGATAACTTAGGAACTCTTGAGTTCCTAATATCCAAGTGATTGATAGCTGATAGCCATTGACTCTAGCTTTCATTAATTCAATTAGTAGGAACTAGGATTTATGGATTTGGATTGATATAACTCACTTGACTTTCCTTTACTATTAGTTAGAGGATGACTTAGTGAGATTGATCCTTGCAACTATCATAATTGTGATTAGTGATAATGATATAGGTCCTTGATCATCAAACCTTGCCAAGACCATTTTGTTAATAAAATTTCATTACCATTTACTATTCATGTTTCTCATCTAAAACCCCAAAATAAACAAGTTCATAACTAATAACAAGAACACTACCCTGCAAGTTTTTTGAGAGACGACCCGAGGTTTAAATACTTCGGTTTATAGATTTTAGGGGTTTGTACTTGTGACAAATAAATTTTTGTATGAAAGGATTATTGTTGGTTTAGAGACTATACTTTACATCGAGATTTCATTAGTGAAATTCTAAACCGTCAAAAATCTCATCATCACAGGTACGCAAGTAAATAAGTTGAAAATAAAATATTGCAGAAACAGTTAAGGCTTCAGAATTATCTATTTTTCCGGATTAACTTTTCTTACTAACTATTTTAATCATGTAGGATTTAATTTATGGCAAACTATATGTGACTAGGCCCTAATTTCTTAGACCTTCCTAGTCTCCTCTAAAATTCATTAACTGCCAATTCCTTGACCAATTAATTCCAATTAGAAGGTGATGATCAAATTCCAGTTTATATGCCACAAAAATTCTAATTACTCAAAAATAAGAGGATTATATGTCATGTATCCTGTTAAATCCAAATAATTAAAATTTAGGAGAAATTGTTTTCAAGCTGTTGTTCAAGTAAAGAGCTTTTCCAAGTTTTACAAGAACTCAAATAGAAAGAGGGTCATACTTCCGTTCCACCCAAATTCATAAAATAAAGAGCGAAAATAATTCTTAAATTAAAAATCCATACATGAATTAAAATAGAAAAAGTAATAAAATCAATCCATATAAATAGACAGAGCTCCTAACCTTAACAATGGAGGATTAGTTACTCATGGAATACGGAATGTAAATTTGTATAGAATTCCCTAATGGAATTCCCCGGATGGAACCTCCCTCAATAGAAGAGAAGTCTCCCCTTTTTATAACTAATCCTAATTAATTTAAAATCTAATTTTAAAATTAAAATAATATCTTTTCCTATTTTTAAGTGAAATAGAACATGAAACCGTAAGCTCCCAAGCAGTGGGAGGAGCCCAGCCCGAGGGAAGGTTCCCTTTTTTTAGTTTTAGGGTACTCCGGGAAACAGATCCAGTGGAGACGGGATGGGGCCTGTAGCTCAGAGGATTAAAGGTCTATATGAGATCCTAACAACTTCATGGCATGCTCAATTATCTATTAACTTAGCTATGTTAGGCTCTTTGACTATTGTTGTAGCTCACCATATGTATTCTATGCCTCCTTATCCATACCTAGCTACCGACTATGGGACCCAACTATCAAATTCAAATTTGAATTTAAATCAGAATTAACTAACAACTCCGCGTCTTGTAACGTGGGGACCACTTGGCTTCACTGGATCCGCGCCTAACTTGGGTGATAAAATGGGGCCCAGAAATCACCCCAGCGGTTTCTACGTTTTCTGCACGAGGCGCATGTCACGCGTACGCGTCAGTCACGTGATGCTCTTTTTTGCCAGTCACGTGGACGCGTCGGTCATACGCACGCGTCGCTGTGCAAATCTTCAAATCACGCGTACGCGTCAGTCACGCGCATGCGTCGCCATGGAAAGCTCCAAATCACGCGTACGCGTCAGTCACGCGTACGCGTCGCTTCTCGCTGCCATCTCCTTTGATTCTTGTGCTGCAAAAACTCCATCAAATTCCGCCGAATGCTACCTAAAATAAACAAAATTGCAAAAAGACTCAAAGTAGCATCCATATTGGTAAAAGATAATTAATTCTTATTAAACTCAACAAATTAGATGCAAATTCACTAGGAAAAGATTGAAAAGATACTCACCATCACAACACCAAACTTAAACTGTTGCTTGTCCTCAAGCAACCAAAACTAATATAAGCTTAGGATGTGAATTTGCATGAGAATGAGAGTTCGATTAAGCTCATGTCTCTTCTTATAGTGGGGTTTACAACTGCAATCCTGAATAGTTTTGGCATTTCACTTTATCCTTTGAAGTTCAGAATGATTGGAATCCATAGGAACTCAGAATTCAGATAGTGTTATTGATTCTCCTAGTTCAGTATGTTGATTCTTGAACATAGCTACTTTATGAGTCATAACCGTGACCCTAAGCATTTTATTTTCCAGTATTACCACCGGATACATAAATGCCACAGACACATAACTGGGTGAACCTTTTCAGATTGTGACTTAGCTTTGCTAGAGTCCCCAGTTAAAGGTGCCTAGAGTTCTTAAGCACACTCTTTTTCCTTTGGATCACGACTTTAACCGCTCAGTCTTAAGCTTTTCACTTGACACCTTCACGCCACAAGCACATGGTTAGGGACAGCTTGATTTAGCCACTTAGGCCAGGATTTTATTCCTTTTGGGCCCTCCTATCCATTAATGCTCAAAGCCTTGGATCCTTTTTACCCTTTGCCTTTTAGTTTAAAGGGTTATTGGCTTTTTCTGCTTGCTTTTTCCTTTTTTTCTTCTTTTTTAATTTTCGCCACTTTTTTTTTGCAAGCTTTGTTATTCACTACTTTTTCTTGCTTCAAGAATCAATTTTATGATTTTTCATATTATCAACAAAATTTTTCTTTTTTTCATCATTCTTTCAAGAACCAACAATTTTAACATTCATAAACTTCACTATAAAAAATATGCACTATTCATGTCATGCATTCAGAATCATAGAAAATACCACCACATTTAAGTAAATAAGATTATTCTTCAATATAGACCTACTTTCTCATGCAATATATCACTCCTGTATTTTTTTTATTTGGATTCAAGCTCAGTGAGTAATACATGAGACATCTTTTCAAAATTAAAGTAATAGGGAGAACTAAACTAGTCCCAGGATTCTAACTAATAAAGGATCATGTAGCAAACAAAGCAAAATAGTAGAAAACCGGAACATAACATAGCAAAAGCGGGAAGGAATAAAAGAAATGAAAGGAACTCAACCACCTTAGTTATCCGAGTAGTCGTTTTATTCTTCAGGTTGTGCTCCTCAGTGAAGATGATTCGCCTCCCTTTTTGGTGCCATAGGAATAAACAGAAAACTTTTAAGCGAAGCGTCAACACCAAACTTAAAGGTTTGCTTATCCTCAAGCAAAGAAAATTTGAAAACAAAAACAAATAATAAGATGAAAGAAGAATAAAAGGATAAAGGAACAAGAGAGAATTAGGATTGGGAGAGAGAGAAAAGAAAATTAAAACTGGGCGGCGAACTAGTATAATTGTGCGGCGCAGGCGACACGTACATGTGCAGCACGCGTACGCGTGGGTCGCCGAATTTTCTTAATGACGCATAAGCGTCAGGCACGCATCCGCGCGCCCTTGGTTTTGTGCGATTCGTGCGAAGGCAGCCGCACGCACGCACAACTTGCTGTTCGTGCGGCTTGGAAACCCAGATTTTCAATTGACGTGTGCGCGTCATGCACGTGTACGCGTGGATGGCCATTTGTGCAAATGATGCGTACGCGTGAACAAGTTTTATGCTTCTAGCACACTTCCAGCCCGAAGCCAGCACAACTCTCTGCCCAACACATATTTACGTCGAAATTCAAGGTCACGCGTACGCGTGGAGTGCCAAAATCACGAATGACACGCACGTGCGATTGTTTGTGCAAAAGGCTTCATTCTGACGCCACTCCCGCGTAACTCTCTGGTCATTTTTATTTTTTATGCACACCCATCTGACGCGTACGTATCAGCGACACTTACGCGTTGGGTGCTCTCTCTCTTTTTTTTTCCGGTTCCTATTCTAAAATAGCTGCATGATCAGAAAATTAGTACGAACTCAATAAAAATCAAATAAGTAAGAAAACTACTACTACGAAAAATAACTAAGAATAAAAAGGAATGATCATATACCACGGTGGGTTGTCTCCCACCAAGCACTTTTAGTTAAAGTCCTTAAGTTGGACATGTGGTGAGCTCCATGTCATGGTGGCTTGTTCTTGTACTGATCCAGGAATCTCCACCAATGTTTATAATTCCAATGGCTACTGGGATCCCAAACTAGGCGCCTAACGCCTTCGAGCAAGTTGGAGCAAGTGACAAGGCCCCAAGGGTGTTGATTGTGGGAATGAATTCCAGGGTCCCAAACCTTGCTTTTATATCCGTCTCCTTGTGGATCACCATTGTTCCCACCGGGTGGCAAGCGATCTGAATTTTCACAGAGACATCCAAATAACCTTCTAGACCCAATTAATTGAGCTCTACACCAATCCTTGCACTTCAATTTGGAGCATGCAACCATATTAAACCTTGCTTGACAACTCTTGCCACTAACCATCTTCCTCTTACTCTTAATACCACAAAGAGCTCTAAGTTGACCATCCGTATCCAATAGCCCATATTCAAGTGGGAAAGTAAAGGTTAAGGATAGGAATTTTACCCATTTGAATATTGTATTGGATGGTGATGGCTTTGGAAGAGGTCTTGTAAGCTCCACTCCCTTGTGTTCTTCCTTGAATTCTTCGATCCTTGGTGAATTCCAAAATCAGCTTAAGTTTTTGGGATGAGTGATTTTATTACATGAGATGTTTATTGATAAGCAAAATTGTGACTCATACTTTTCACAACTCGAACAATTCTTAGCAATAGCTCCAAAAACTTGGTGCACAATACTATGGTTCACACACATTCTTCACAACTTCGCACAACTAACCAGCAAGTGCACTGGGTCGTCCAAGTAATAAACCTTTCGTGAGTAAAGGTCGATCCCACGGAGATTGTTGGTATGAAGCAAGCTATGGTCATCTTGTAAATCTCAGTCAGGCGGATTCTAATGGTTATAATGGTTTTCGAATATAAAGATAAATAAAGCATAAAATAAAGATAGAGAAACTTATGTAATTCATTGGTGGGAATTTCAGATAAGCGCATGAAGATACTGTGTTCCTTCTGAATCTCTGCTTTCCTACTGCTTTCATCCAATCATTCTTACTCCTTTCCATGGCAAGCTGTATATTGGTGGATCACCGTTATCAATGGCTACCATCCGTCCTCTCAGTAAAAATGGTCCAGGTGCACTGTCACCACACGGCTAATCATCTATCGGTTCTCAATCATGCAGGAATAGAATTTATTATCCTTTTGCGTCTATTACCACGCCCTACAGTCCTGAGTTTGAAGCTTGTCACAGTCATTCAATCCATGAATCCTACTCAGAATACCACAGACAAGGTTTAGACTTTCCGGATTCTTAAGAATGCTGCCAATGGATTCTAGCTTATACCACGAAGATTCTGATTAAGGAATCTAAGAGATATTCATTCAAGCTTATTTGCATGTAGAACGAAAGTGGTTGTTAGGCACATGTTCATAAGTGAGAATGGTGATGAGCGTCACATAATCATCACATTCATCAGGTTCTTGGGTGCGAATGGATATCTTAGAATAAGAATAAGTGTGAATTGAATAGAAGAACAATAGTACTTTGCATTAATACTCGAGGTACAGCAGAGCTCTACACCTAAATATATGGTGTGTAGAAACTCTACCGTTGAAAATACATAAGAACAAGGTCTAGGCATGGCCGAATGGCCAACCTCCCTAAATGGCATATGAATTTGAAAATAAGGAAAAAGACCCCTAGTACAATAGTAAAAAGTTCTATTTATACTAAACTAGTTACTAGGGTTACAGAAATAAGTCTAAGTACAGAAATCCACTTCTGGGGCCCACTTTGGTGTGTGCTTGGGCTGAGCTTGAGATTTACACGTGCACAGGCTTCTCTTGGGGTTAAACGCCAAGTTGTAACGTGTTTTTGGCGTTTAACTCTGGTTTGTGACGTGTTTCTGGCGTTTTACTCCAGAATACAGCATGGAGCTGGTGTTGAACGCCAGTTTGCGTAATCTAAACTCGAATAAAGTATGGACTATTATATATTGCTGGAAATCCCTGGATGTCTACTTTCCAACGCAATTGAGAGCGCACCATTTGGTGTTCTGTAGCTCCAGAAAATCCATTTCGAGTGCAGGGAGGTCAAAATCCAACAGCATTTGTAGTCCTTTTTCAGCCTCTTATCAGATTTTTGCTCAGGTCCCTCAATTTCAGCCAGAAAATACCTGAAATCACAGAAAAACACATAAACTCGTAGTAAAGTCTAGAAATATAAATTTTGCATGAAAACTAATAAAAACATCTCTAAAAGTAGCTAGATCCTACTAAAAACTACCTAAAAATAATGCCAAAAAGTGGATCCACCTGCAGAATGGTCCAGTGACATCTTAGAGAACTCAGATAGACCATCATAGAATATATCCAAAATGGTCTACTCTGAAAGCATGTCAGAAGGACACTTTTTGGTCAACTGCTTGTATCTTTCCCAAGCTTCATAGAAGGATTCACCATCTTTTTGCCTGAAGGTCTGAACATCCACTCTAAGCTTGCTCAGCTTTTGAGGAGGAAAGAACTTGGCCAAGAAGGCCGTGACCAGCTTATCCCAAGAGTCTAGGCTATCTTTAGGTTGTGAGTCCAATCATGTTCTAGCTCTGTCTCTTACAGCAAAAGGAAAAAGCATAAGCCTGTAGATTTCAGGATCTACTCCATTAGTCTTAACAGTATCACAAATCTGCAAGAACTCAGTTAAAAACTGATAGGGATCTTCTGATGGAAGTCCATGAAACTTGCAGTTCTGTTGTATTAGAGCAACTAGTTGAGGCTTCAGCTCAAAATTGTTTGCTCCAATGGCAGGGATTGAGATGCTTCTTCCATAAAAATTGGAAGTAGGTGTAGTATAATCACCAAGCATCCTCCTTGCATTATTGTTGTTGTCATTTTTTTCGGATGCCATCTCCTCTTCTTTTTCGAAAATTTTTGTAAGATTTTCTCTGGATTGTTGTATTTTAGCTTCTCTTAGTTTCTTCTTTAGAGTCCTTTCAGGTTCAGGATCTGCTTCAACAAGAATGTTCTTGTCCTTGCTCCTGCTCATATGAAAAAGAAAGGAACAGAAAATAATAATATGGATCCTCTTTACCACAGTAGAGAGATTCCTTTATGTGAGTAGAAGAAAATAAGAAGAAAATCCGAACACAGGTAGAGGGGAGAAGAGGGTTCGAATTTTGAGTAGAAGAGAAGTCTTAGTAGATAAATAAATAAATAAATAAATAGAAGGAGATGAGAGAGAGAGAGAGTTTTCAAAAATTGTTTTTGAAAAATGGTTAGTGATTTTCGAAAATTAAGAGAAGAAATAAAATTAAAATTAAAATTTAAAACAATTAGTTAATTAAAAGAATTTTGAAAAAGAGGAAGGTGATTTTTGAAAATTAGAGAGAGAAAAGTAGTTAGGTGGTTTTGAAAAAGATAAAAAACAAACAAAAAGTCAATTAGTTAGTTGAAAAAGATTTGAAAATCAAATTTTGAAAAGATAAGGAGTTAGAAAAGAGTTTTGAAATTGATTTTGAAAAAAAAAAAAGATATGATTGAAATTTATTTTAAAAAGATTTTATTTTTAAAATTAAAAATTGATTACTTAACTAACAAGAAACTAAAAGATATGATTCTAGAATTTAAAGATTGAACCTTTCTTAACAAGAAAGTAACAAACTTCAAATTTTTGAATCAATCACATTAATTGTTAGTAAAATTTTGAAAATTATGAAATAAAATTAAGAAAAAGATTTTGAAATTAATTTTTTTAAAAAAAAATTTGAAAATACAAAAGAAAAATGAAAAAATTTGATTTTTGAAAAAATTTTGAAAAGATAAGATTTTTAAAATTGAAATCTTGACTTGACTAATAAGAAACAACTTATTTTAAAAAATTTTGACTAAGTTAACCCAAAGATTTCGAAATTTATGAGAGAAATAAGGGAAAGATATTTTTTGATTTTTTTGAATTTTTAATGATGAGAGAGAAAAATACAAAAATGACTCACAACATGAAAAATTAAGATCAAAATAAAGAAAACATGTAAGAATACTATGAATGTCAAGATGAACACCAAAAACACTTTGAAGATCAAGATGAACATCAAGACTTATTTTTGAAAAATTTTCAAGAAAAGAAAAACATGCAAGACACCAAACTTAGAGATTTTTCATGTTTAGACACTATGAATGCAAAAATGCATATGAAAAACAACAAAAGACATAAAACAAGAAAATATGAAGATCAAACAAGAAGACTTATCAAGAACAACTTGTAGATCATGAAGAACACCATGCATGAGTTTTTTTCGAAAAATGCACAAATTTTAAAAACATACAATTGACACCAAACTTAAAATTTGACACTAGACTCACACAAGAAACATAAAAATAATTTTTTATTTTTATGATTTTATAATTTTTTTGTATTTTTTATTTTTTTCGAAAATTATTTGGAAAAACGAAAAAGAAGAAAAAAAATTTTGAAAGATTTTTGAAAACTTTTTGAGAATAAAATAAAAAGGAAATTACCTAATCTGAGCAACAAGATGAACCATCAGTTGTCCAAACTCAAACAATCCCCGGCAACGGCGCCAAAAACTTGATAGGCAAAATTGTGACTCATACTTTTCACAACTCGAATAATTCCTAGCAATGGCTCCAAAAACTTGGTGCACAATACTATAGTTCACACACATTCTTCACAACTTAGCACAACTAACCAGTAAGTGCATTGGGTCGTCCAAGTAATAAACCTTACGTGAGTAACGGTCGATCCCACGGAGATTGTTGGTATGAAGCAAGCTATGGTCATCTTGTAAATCTCAGTCAGGCGGATTCTAATGGTTATAATGGTTTTCGAATATAAAGATAAATAAAGCATAAAATAAAGATAGAGATACTTATGTAATTCATTGGTGGGAATTTCAGATAAGCGCATGAAGATATTGTGTTCCTTCTGAATCTCTGCTTTCCTACTGCTTTCATCCAATCATTCTTACTCCTTTCCATGGCAAGCTGTATGTTGGTAGATCACCGTTGTCAATGGCTACCGTCCGTCCTCTCAGTAAAAATGGTCCAGGTGCACTGTCACCGCACGGTTAATCATCTGTCGGTTCTCGATCATGCAGGAATATGATTTACTATCCTTTTGCGTCTGTCACCACGCCCTACAGTCATGAGTTTGAAGCTCGTCACAGTCATTCAATCCCTGAATCCTACTCAGAATACCACAGACAAGGTTTAGACTTTTCAGATTCTCAAGAATGCTGCCACTAGATTCTAGTTTATACCACGAAGATTCTGATTAAGGAATCCAAGAGATATTCATTCAAGCTTATTTGCATGTAGAACGAAAGTGGCTGTCAGGCACATGTTCATAAGTGAGAATGGTGATGAGCGTCACATAATCATCATATTCATCAGGTTCTTGGGTGCGAATGGATATCTTAGAATAAGAATAAGCGTGAATTGAATAGAAGAACAATAGTAATTTGCATTAATACTCGAGGTACAGCAGAGCTCTACACCTTAATCTATGGTGTGTAGAAACTCCACCGTTGAAAATACATAAGAACGAGGTATAAGCATGGCCAAATGGCCAGCCTCCCTAAATGGCATATGAATTCGAAAATAGGGAAAAAGACCCCTAGTACAATAGTAAAAAGTTCTATTTATACTAAACTAGTTACTAGGGTTACAGAAATAAGTCTAAGTGCAGAAATCCACTTCCAGGGTCCACTTTGGTGTGTGCTTGGTCTGAGCTTGTGCTTTACACGTGTAGAGGCTTCTCTTGGAGTTAAACGCCAAGTTGTAACGTGTTTTTGGTGTTTAACTCTGGTTTGTGACGTGTTTCTGGCGTTTTACTCCAGAATGCAGCATGGAGCTGGCGTTGAATGCCAGTTTTCATCGTCTAAACTCGAATAAAGTATGGACTATTATATATTGCTGGAAAGCCCTGGATGTCTTCTTTCCAACGAAATTGAGAACGCGCCATTTAAAGTTCTGTAGCTCTAGAAAATTCATTTCGAGTGCAGGGAGGTCAGAATCCAACAGCATTTGTAGTCCTTTTTCAGCCTCCTATCAGATTTTTGCTCAGGTCTCTCAATTTCAGCCAGAAAATACATGAAATCACAGAAAAACACACAAACTCATAGTAAAGTCCAAAAATGTAAATTTTGCATAAAAACTAATAAAAACATCTCTAAAAGTAGCTAGATCCTACTAAAAACTACCTAAAAACAATGCCAAAAAGCATATAAATTATCCGCTCATCATTTATTATCCCTACTATTCGGATGGTTATTCTGGATAGTATGGGTGATGTTCATTTTATTCATGGACCAAAGATTTAGCCTATTGTACACATTGTACGCTTAGACCACTAGATCCCTAGCAGTACCCTAAAAGATAACATACACAGTTAACAAACATGTTGACGTGGTAGTAATACATTAACATAGAATTTTGCAGTCATGTATTATCTCATCTAAGATATAATTAAAACGCATTGAACATCAGGAATAAAATTAAAACTAAAATATTAAAAAAATTAAAATAAAATATAAAGGTTGATAACAAAAAAGTAAATTGTATAAAATAACTTCAATTAGAAATATATTTTTTATTCTCAACCTTTATATTTTGTGTTAATTTTATTCTTAATATTTAATTTAAATTTTATCACAATATGTTTTTAATTATATTTCGAGTGAGACAAAATATGATGTAATAATTTTGTATTAAAGTGTAAGTGATATGTTAGCGAACAATTGCTACATCAGTATATTTGTTAATATCTCCTAAGAATATAATTAAAACATATTTAAAATTTTAGGAATAAAATTGAATTAAATTAAAAATTAAAGATATTTTTTAAATTTTTTGAAAATATTACAGACAAAATATATATTTTAAGGTATACTAATACTCAAGGTTCTAAAAATTGAACCAGTCCGATCGATTCGATCAGTTTAATTGCTAGTATAAAAAAACCAATCCACCAGTTGAAATAAAAAGCTGTTTGACAAAAAAGGATAAAAGATCAGTTAAAGTAGTAGTAAATCAGTAAACCGATAGAATCAATAGATTTTTTTTACGAATTTTCAGTTCAACTTTAAACTTTCTCAAATGATGTCATTTTAACTATAAAAAAACGTTGAATACCTACCCTACCCTCTCTCACAAACAAGAACCCTAAATACCCTTTTCTCTCTCTCTCTCTCTCCCCCCCTCTCTCTCTCTCTCTGATTTCCAACCCACCTAGCAGCAGCAACAACCAGCGCCCAGCCCCCGCCATCGACGAAATATTCTCCTCAATCAGAAGGTGTTGTCATCGTCGGCATTAATAGACAAAGGGTCATTTCAAAGTTCTTGACCGCCGATTCTCTTCTGCTCGTCGTCGTCGCCTCTAAACTTGCATATCAAAGCTCGTGACCGTCTTCTCTATGTCGTTGTCATCTCCTCTCCAAGTGTGGCTAGTTTGCTTGACCCTCATCTCTGTCTCGTCATCAAATTAGTTTCTCCCTCACCAATAGTTGAGTTTCATTCCTTCCTCACCGTCTATTTCGTTCCTTTGTTGCTGTCAGTTTGGTTATTTCGTCGTTGTCAATAAGCTTCACTTGATCAATTTTTTTTCTTTTGTTAATTTTTATGATTTTGAGTTTCTGTTTTTGTATAATTTTTGAACCTGGAATAACCCAATAATGGTTATGATTACGAATTTTTGATTGTTTTGTTATGTTTTTTCTTTTATTAATTTTGTATGAAACTGGAATTAACTCTGAAGTTGGTCGATTTCAATAATTCTGATATAATTTTGTTGATGTTGTTTCACTTGTTTGTTAAATGGTTGAGTTGATGGTACCTTCACTACCTTGTTAAATTTTGTAGAATAATTTTGTTGATGATTAATTTGTTTTGCTGAGTTAATTTTGATGGTTAATTATTTGATTGAGTTGCTGATTGTATGTTGAAGATGGAACACTTTTGAATTTTATTAGTATGAAAATTATTAAATTTAAATATTCAAAATTATATATTAGATTTTTTATAATTTTATTTTATATTTAATTAAATCAGTTAAATTCCAATTAAAATACTAAACCATTGAACTAGTTACTTTATCAGTTCATTGACCGATTCGATTCTTACAACCTTATAAATATTACTATGCTGTATTATTCTATGGTACCTATAAATAACACATCATCCAATTTTTTAATAAAAGTAGACTCTATCTCTCATCACTCAGGTTCAAGCAATTTAGACAGAAAAATTATAGATACTATAGAATTGCTCTGATCTACTACTTTAATAAGTCTCAATAGATTTTTAATAAATAATAAAAAAAATTCATATTATTAGGATGCTTGGATGAAGAATCAAAGAAACAACAATTAATCTATTACAATTAAATTGAGAATTTTTTATGTTTATTTTCACAATAAGAGCGAAAAATTGAAAGGAATTCTGTTAGAGAGACAATAGAGAATCTCTACAACGTGTATAATGGGCTAATTATTTATCTGAATTTCAAAAACTCCAGATTTTTTTATCAAAACCTCCAGATTTTTTTTATCAAAACAACCATCCAAATCCTAATTGAAAACAGTTTTCTCCCAATTTCTTCTCCCTCTCCCGACGGCAACCCCCTGGTACGTTCTTCACTAACCATCCTACCTCAGTGGCATCTGAAAAATTTGAGATAGATACAAATCCAACAAACAACCATCCAGGTAATACCCATCTAGCTACCTCATAAAATGAACATCCAACATTTGTTAATTATATATACTTAAACTAACCATCCGCATAAGAATTACACAATAACCATCCGCCAACCGATTGAACTGAACATCCATTAATGGGCACATGAGGGGAAGGGTTGTGGCTGCGGATGACGTCGGCACAGCTGGCGTGGGGGTTGCAGCGACAAAGGGGATAGAGAGAGAGACCTTGAGGGCCCTATGGAATGCAAAGCCAGGAAGATTAATGGACATGAACTTCATTCCTAGATTCAAGATTGTGTACAAATTGTCTACCATGCCAAGGTCAACATGATCATGATCATGAAAGCCAAAAAAGATGGTGGTAAGAACCTTGAATGTGAGCATCCTTATCTCAACAAGGAATTCACACTAAAATATTTTGGGTCTATGGCCACAATTTTTTTGGTCAAGGTAAAAAATCGTGACCATAGAGTTTTTTAAGGTGACTAAAAAAAAGCTATGGTTACGATTTTTTTGGAAAGGGTGACCATAGAGTACCTATGGTCAAGGTTTTTTAAAAAATGGTGGCCTAAAAGGGTCTATAGTCACGGTTTTGAGGGGTGACCTAAAGGGGTCTATGGTCACGGTTTTTCAAAAAAGGGTGACCTAAAGGGGTCTATGGTCACGATTTTGGGGGGTGGCCTAAAAAGGTCTATGGTCACGGTTTTGGAGGTGACTTAAAGGGGTCTATGGTCACAGTTTTTTACAGTGACAAAAAAGGAGCAATGGTCATGGTTTTTCAAAAAAGGGTGACCGAAAAGGGTCTATAATCACGGTTTTGGGGAGTGACCTAAAGGAGTCTATGGTCAGAGTTTTGAGGGTGGCCTAAAAGGGTCTATGGTCACAGTTTTGGGAGGTGACCTAAAGGTGTCTATGGTCACGGTTTTTTACAGTTACCAAAAAGGGTCTATGGTCACGGTTTTTTAGAAGGGTTACCTAAAAAGGTCTATGGTCACGGTTTTGAGGATGACCTAAAGGGGTCTATGGTCACAGTTTTGGGGGGTGACCTAAAGGGGACTATGATCACGGTTTTGGGGGTGGCCTAAAAGGGGTCTATGGTCACAGTTTTAGGGGTGACCTAAAAGTGTCTATGGTCACAGTTTTTTACAGTGACTAAAAAGGGTCTTTGGTCACGGTTTTTTGGAAGGGTGACCTAAAAGGGTCTATGGTCACGGTTTTGAGGATGACCTAAAGTGGGTCTATGGTCATGGTTTTATCAGGGGGTCTATGGTCACGGTTTTAGGGGGTGACCTAAAGGGGTCTGTGGTCACGATTTTAGGGGATGACCTAAAGGAGTCTCTGGTCACGATTTTGGCGTGGCCTAAAAGGGTCTATAGTCACAATTTTGGGGGTGACCTAAAGGTGTATATGGTCACGGTTTTTTACAATGACCAAAAAGGGTCTATGGTCAAAGTTTTTCGGAAGGGTAACCTAAAAGGGTCTATGGTCACGGTTTTGAGGATGACCTAAATGGGTCTATGGTCACGGTTTTGGGGGTGACCTAAAGAGGTCTATGGTCACGATTTTAGGGGGTGACGTAAAGGGGTCTATGGTCACGATTTTGGGGGGTGACCTAAAGGAGTCTATGGTCATGGTTTTGGGGGTGGCCTAAAAGGGTCTATGGTCACATTTTTGGGGGTGACCTATAGCTGTCTATGGTCACGATTTTTTACATTAACCAAAAAGGGTCTAAGGTCACGATTTTTCGAAAAGGTGATTTAAAGGGGTCTGTGGTCACGGTTTCTTACAGTGACCAAAAAGGGGATATGGTCACAGTTTTTCACAAAAAGGTGACCTAAAAGGGTCTATGGTCACGATTTTAGGGGGTGACCTAAAGGAGTCTATGATCATGGTTTTGGGGTGGCCTAAAAGGTGTCTATGGTCACGGTTTTTTATAGTGACCAAAAAGGGTCTATAATCACGGTTTTTCGGAAAGGTGATCTAAAAGGGTCTATGGTCACGGTTTTGAGGATGACCTAAAGGAGTCTATGGTCACGATTTTGCGGGTGACCTAAAGGGGTCTATGGTCACGGTTTTTTACAGTAACCAAAAAGTGTCTATGGTCACGGTTTTTCAGAAGGGTGACCTAAAAGGGTCTATGGTCACTGTTTTGGAGGGTAACCTAAAGAGGTCTATAGTCGTAGTTTTGGAGGGTGACCTAAAGGGCTCTATGGTCACAGTTTTAATAATTTGAGTTTAAATTAATTAAAATTTTTATGTAATTTTTACAATTTTAAATATTTTATCTTTTTAAAATTTAAAAATTTTAATAATTAAAACTAATAATAATTTTATATAATTTGTTTTAAATATTAAAATTTTAAATTTAATTTTATAAATAAAAAATTAAGTTGAATACTATTATTTTTAAATTTAAAAAAGATTTAAAACTTAATAATATAAAAAATAATTTAATAACTTAATAACGGATGAAAAACAAGTCCATCATTAATGACCACTTATAATACCAAATTTGTTTTAATTATAGTTTATGTTTTAGCCATAATACAGTATAAAATAATTAGAACAATATAAAAATTAAATTAATTTTGTACACTAAAAATTTAACCATTAAATTAAATCGATTATTAAGTTTTGTGCTTTAATTAGGGAAAAAAACATAAAAACCCTAAGGAACTAAAACTAAAGAACAAAGCTAATAAGGAAACTAACACTAACCACACACCCGGCCCACTCACTCAGCACCACTATCCTTTCCTCTCCGAAACTACAGAGCAAACTAAACCTAGCCCCCAGCAACCTAGCACGGCAGCCCGCCCCCTTGCAGCCACCGCAGTCTCCGTCGCCACTACAGCCACGCAGCCCCTGCATCCGACCCCGCAGCCACTGTAGCTTCCTGCAATCCACCACAGCCGCGCAGATCCACAGTATAATAATCTTAATTTTTGAAAATCAAATAATTAGTTATTTGTGATTTATTTTATTTATTGATAATTTTATTTTAAGAAAATTATTTTACTAAAGGTAATTAAATGGAGTTTCATGATAATTGAAGTTTAAATTAATTAGAATTTTTATATAATCTTTATTAGATATTTGGTATAATTGAAATTATAATTTCGGTTATTGAAAAATAAGAAAGAGTTGTATAATTTAATTTAAATAATTCTATTTTGAATAAATTATGTTATTAATTTGAACTCTTAGAAATTAATTTATTAGAAATGATTAGATTAATTTTTATAAATACTTTAAATTTACGTCAAATAATATTTATGTACAATCTTTATTATAACTAGTTATTTTATAATTTGAAACTAATGTTCTGGTGATAGAAAAATAAGGGCAATTTACTATATTAAATAATATAGAAATCAATTTTACCATAATGCACAAAATGAAAAATGGATACCAAAATGCATTTTCTCCCTAATCTATGTAAACCGCGATATGAGTCTCGCGGTTTACGAATACACGTAATCCGCTATAGGGGTGTCGTAGATTACGTGCAACTAAAAATGATCATAAACTACGATAGGGGTGTCGCGGTTTACGTGTTGGAGTAGAATGTGCATAAACTGCGAGAGGAGTATGTGTCGAAGCCCCCCGGCCTGAGGCTAGGAAACCGCTAGAAAATTCATGACTGCAGTAGCTGTAGGGGGCCTGCCAGGTTCGTCACATTTCTGTTGGCCACTGGACACATGCACTGATATAGCCTGGCCAACGTTGCCGACCCCCACCTATAACTGCCCATATAATCAAGCCTCGGTACAAAGGGCAACCACCGTATATGAACCCGGTTTTCACTCTTGTCACCGAACAACTGAGTGAAAAGCAGCATCATAATATAAACCCGTGCATATATGTGTACGGTCTCCTCCGTAGCATCATCTGGCAGCACCCTAAACCTCTCATGAAACCAGGTGAAGTGGACTATATACTACTTCACCTTATTCTGTAGTGGAAGCTCGCCAAACAGTTCCTCAAACCACTCCCATGCCAGTTTGCCTTCTTTCATAAACTTCTCAAAATCAGTAAGGCACCCAAATACCAGTAAACCATCCACGGATAGCCCCAACTGGTATACTACATCTTGCAGCGTGATAATGTACTTTTCAAAGGGCATATGAAAGGTATGCGTCTCGGGACGCCACCTCTCAATGAAAGCACTAACTAAGGGCTCGTCCAACCAGAACCACCTGGCGTTGAGCCTCACCAGGTGGTACAAACCAGCACTCTCCAGATATAGAACGATCCTGTCATGCAGAGGCATGTTCTGCTGCCTCCGGACACTTTATATACACCTAGTCGGCTGGAGCATGTACAGAATAAACCAAACATATAAAAAACCCAATAGTAATAATTTATAGTCATGAACCACTTAACTACAATTTTAAAGTTTAAATTGGTAACATATACTTCCTATTTTCTAATCATAAAATTCAATGAAAGACATAAACGATTAAAATAATAATTTAAATACTACATTTTATGATTTAAAATAATAATTTAAATCTAAATTTAAATAAATTAACTAACAATTACGAAACTAAAAATAACCAAAACACCGAAAAATACGAAAAATATTATACAACATACATTAACTAAAAATAACCAAACTAAAATCTTCGTTTATGCTCCCAGCAACGTGCGCAACGTCGTTTAGGCTGTATAGACTGCGTGCCTCCGCCATGGTTCTGGCTCCGATCTCAACTCAACTCAACCACTTCTCTCTCTTTTTCTCTCTCTAGAAAACCACTACTCTCTCTAAAAATCTTTTTTTCCAGCACAAATGTAATCCGCGAGACTCCTTCAGCGTATTTATACTAATGCATAAACCGCTACACCCCTCTCATGGTTTATGCACATTCTACGCCAACACGTAAACTGCGACACCCCTGTCGCGGTTTGTGCTCATTTTTAGTTGCACGTAATCCACGACACGCCTATAGCAGATTACGTGTATTCGTAAACCGCGAGACCCCTGTCGCGGTTTACATAAATTAGGAAAAAAATGCATTCTGGTATCTATTTTCCATTTTGTATAGTTTGGTAAAATTGGTTTCCATATTATTTAATATGGTAAATTGCCCGAAAAATAATGAAAAGTTATATCATTTGATTTGAGTAATTAATAGAGTTTAAACTATATTTTATAAAAATGTGATTAATATGTTAATTTTATAACTTAAATTAAAATTAATTGAAATTAGTAATATTATGATAAATAATGTTCCTAAATATTTTTAATAGAGTATATTTGATTTTAAAATTATTCTGTTATGTAATTTTATCAAAATATCTATTCATATCTATCCATAATTTTTTATAAAATCCTAATTTCTAATTTTAATTCCCAAATGGAATTGGAAAATTTCCAAATTAAAAACCCAAAATTCCCTAATTCACTAACCCTAACAGCACTCTTACCCTCCTTCAACTTAACAACACACACAGAACGGAAGAAAGGAACGTATAGAGAGAGGGAAGATGCTGCTGCTTCGCTGCCGCCGTGACCGCCGGGCTGCCGCACGAGAGGATCCCATGCCACCATTGTCCGCGTTACCCAGCCTTGCCCGCACTGCAGCATCTCCTATCAGCCGTTTGTGGAGCTGCGAGGAGCATCGCCGTCACGCCCAGCCCGTTCTGCCGCCGTCGCTGCTAGCGCTCATCGCGAGAAGCATTTCCGTCGCCATCAGAGATTGTCGTTCGCTCACCGCTGTTGCGTCGCCGTCGATGAAGCTTCTGTCGCCGCCGTGAATCGCGAATAGAGGAGAGCGAGAGAAGCTGAAGATGCAAGAGAGAAGAGGTGATGAACGAAGCCGTCACTGAAGCCTTGGCCATCACTACCAGAGGCGTGGAGGAAGGGAGGCAGAACCGCAAGATAGAGGTGGCACTGTGACTGTCGTTGCTGCTGCGAGTGTGGTCCACCGTCGAGCTGCACGCCGCCATCACCATCGGAAACCACCGTTATAACCACTACTATTTTGGTAAGCTTTACCCTATTTTTGATTCTTCCTTCTCTCCTAATTTGTCTCTACTATGAAGCCTGTCGTTGAGACTGTTTGTATTAAACAAAATTGTTATTGTGAGTCTCTGCACCGCCGCAGCTGCCACCGAGGTCGTTGGTGCTTGCCAAGAGTACTATTCTGGTTCTGAATCTATTAGTTCATGCCACTGCTTGTAACACCCTAACTACCAAAACTCACGCTTCCGGCTGCGCAACTCTGATAGCTCGGACATTACGACAACACTTATACTATTTAATACTAAAATATGAGCCTGTTTAAAACTTTTTACCACAATATCGTTTCCAAGATACTTCATTCGATAACGTACATCCATAGATATCATACAACTTATAATAAACTCGTAAAGAGTACATCCATGTATATACATACATATATATATATAAATAATACTACAAACATTAACCAATACAATCCCTATCCCTCTTACAAAATATATCAAGATAAAGGCGAGGGTACAAAAATAATAATCTAAAGCAATACAGAGCGTCTCAATAACAAATAATGAAACTCTTCATAACTTCTGCGTCCATACCCTGAAAGGGGAAAAATGTAGGGGGGTGAGAACATCATCCTCGAAAGGGTTCTCAGTAGAGGGTTTTTGGAAATTACTGTAATAGGATACGTGAAGATAAACCGTACCAGTGATTAATAACCGTCTTATGCCTCGTTTCAAAAACAACGGTTTTCAAATAAAAATAAAGTCGGAAATCTTTTCTGAAAGAGGTACCGTTCAATTCTCAAAACATCAAAGCCTTTCAAAAAGGTTTATCTATACTGAACCAAAATAGCATTTCATATTTTATTCCAAACCAGAACCATAAAACCAAAATCAACCATCGGTCCATCTCATTCAACCACGGCCCTAGGCCCAAAGAATCCAACCACAACCAATCCACCACAATCCAACAGAGTTCCAAACACAAACACAAGTAGAAAGATGCAAACACAAACAAACAGTTATTGCAAGTAGAACAATTAGCAATTAATCACATAGGCAAACCAAGTACAATATGCACACCCAAACAATGTCACATAGATGCATATGATGCATGCCTGTCCCTAGTGGCTGATGATATCATCTGTCGGTTATAGAGCCAACCCGACAAGTCCTGGTAGCTAACCATTGGACTGTCCCTCTGTCGCGCATCCCCAACTTGAGTTATACTCATCATAAACTTGATCATAAACATGATCCATATCCATCACCCTCACTGGTGAATATTTCGGGGGCGAGCTCATCCGGGACTTTCACAGTGCCCGGCCACACTTACGACATAGGGTCAACAGAGTATCAAGTCTCAACCTGGAGCACATGGTGGCTAGCCACTGCTACTACCCAGGGAAACCCGTATCTCAGATAGTGGAAGTGCAACATTCACATTTATCAATGATTCAGCATAAACATGCATTCAATCTCAGCCATGGATCACCATCCATCTCAGCCATCCGGCTCACGGTTCATTCCAGAACCAGCCAATATTCATATCATACACAGCCATTCCGGCTCACGGTTCAATCCAGAACCAATCAATATGTATAAACATACACAGCCAATCCGGCTCTCAACACAACAGCACTTCCACATTCAAAATCATCAATTCATGAAATCAGCATTTAAGCCATAAATCATTTTCTCAATTTATTTCACTTTGAAATCAAGTTTCGACTCTTTTTAACCTTGGCTTTTAGAAATCTCATTTCTCAAATCATCTCAAGCTCATAAGCCAAATTTACTCAAAGTGAGTTCCCTTTTTAAAACAGAGCCACTCTCGGCATTCTCTTTCCAAACTTCCAAACCATGGCAAGTTAAGGATTATTTCAAAGCATTCAAAATCACCCATCCAACAATGGGATTTTATATCAAAAGTTTCTCGGCAGAGTCCCAAGTCTTTAGGGAAGGTCAACCTATATCAATTCCTTAAAATTCATTGAAATCTTAAAATCATAGATTTCTCGGTTCAAGTAAATAAAACTGAATCTACTATAAAACCGGCCATACAAAATCACAAGTTCCAACCCGGTCCAAAAATCAACTCATTTGAAACGGAACCGGTTCATTTAAATCAAATCACTTTCAGGTTTCTTTTTAGAACCCATTTTTCTAACTCTTCCAAAATGCCTCAACCTTGATTAATCAATCAAAAGTATACATTCCTTTAAAATCACTAAAAGCTCATTTTTATATTGAAATCAATATTAGGGCGTCATTCTTTCCTTCAGTGATTCAAACTGTATAAATAGTTCATTTCTAAATCAGCCGAACTCAACGCATAAAGTTCAGTAAATAAATTAAGCTTGAAAACATAAATATTCTCTTAATAAATCAAATAATACAATTTCTCAAATCCAACCCTTTTTAAATAACTTTATAAACAAGTGTAGGAGTTTTGTAGAAATTTCGGCAGCACCTCCCCTAAAACTTGGAATTTTGCCACCCGGTTCGGGTCCCAACTAAACCATTTCTCATTCCTTTTCAACAGCTCAAAATCAGAAATCAATTTAAAGCAAGCTAAATCCAACAATCGCCTCAGTGGCGTACCTCAAGGATACCATTTTAAAAATCAACTTAATATCAATCGATATAACTCATTTTCAAAGCTTTAAAGAAATGGTTCAATAACAAATCATTTGTCCAAAACCAAATCAATTAAAATAAACCAGGCTGAATTCAAAAGTGCATTCGACTTTTCGAATCATCAAAACAATTAACTCAAATCAAATCAATCCTCAACGGATTAAACTCAGATTCAAATCTTTAAAGAATCAACTTCAAACATTACATTTCACAAAGCCGCACAACAATTCAGCCCAATCAACATCCATAATCATTCGAGTCAATCAAATAATACATAAGGCAGATACAATCACCAAATACACAATATCTCACATCAGTATCCATATATAATAATTCCAATACATAAAACATAGTTTTTGGAAAGCGCCCCTACCTCAAAACGCAAACCATAACCCCAAACGCGTTAACTGACTCCTTTTTGCTCAGCCCAAAATCACCGGTCAACCAAAATCCTGGCTCTGCTTGCTCTCTCAAAAGCAGAAACAGCTACAAACGGCACAAGGAAACCGGATTCTAACTCCTAAAACCATTAACAGTACAATTACTTTGTTACACGGAAAAGAACACTAACGCAGGGCTTTTGAAACAGAAACACTCACTGTATTAGCGAAATAAAGCAGCCGCAACATCAAATCTGCCCGGCAGCAGCTCCATCAATAACTTTTGGGCGACAACGGCGGTCTGAATATCTAATAACAGCAGCTGTATAACCACGCGTTATCAACACTCTTCCCGGAAATTCCAAAGGAACAGTAACCAAACTTAAAACTCTTACCGCCGGCGGGACTCGGTGGCAGCAGAGACGTTCCTGGCAGCAGAGGCAGCCTCAGCTTCAACTACTCATAACAGCAAAAACAAGCCTAACCGTGACATGCCATAATTCGAACTCAGCCCGCAACTAAGGAGAAGTTACTGAGCCAAGCGGCGGCCCTGGTAGTGATTCCGGCGGCGGCAACTTGCAGCAACTCCTAGCACAACAGCCGCGTCACAACCCTCATGGTAAAGATGAACTTTAACGGATAAGGAAACTGAAGACGGGTTAAAGCTTACCGAACGACACCGGCTTCGGTGGCGGTTTCCGGCGGCAGCAGCGTTAGCTTCGCGCAACACGGCGGTTCCAACAGAGGCGGCGCCGGCGACGTAAGCACGGCCGGGCGCGGTGGCTAGACTCCCAGCTCAACCTCAGATCTCCCTCTCTGCTCTGCTCCCGAGCTCTCCCTCTCTGCTCTACCATAAATGACGGCGACTGTCTCAGTGGCAAGGGTGATGGCGGCAAGGTGAGGACAACGGCGTTAGCACACGGCGGCGCAACGGGTCGTGCCCCTCGCGTCACTGGCCCACGCTCTCCTCCCTCACTGTCGTGCAGTTTTTCTCCTCTGGGCTCCCTCGACAGCGACGACTCCTCGGCGACGGCGCGGCTCAGCAACCGCGTGGTGGCGGCGCGAATCAGATCCTTCTTCCTCTCTTCATCTGCAACCCAACCTCTCTCTCTGTTCTGTTTTCATTCCTTTCTTCCATGGAAAGGGAAAAAGGAAAATCGCGTGCTGATGCTGCTTTGGGGGGACAAGGGGATGAAAGGGATAAGGGCCTGCTGCGGCTGTGTGTGTGGGTGAAACCGGGTCGGGTACGGGTCACTGGGTTGGTTTCCTCATTTTGAAAATTAGGGTTAGGGACATTTTAGTAATTTCAAATAAAGTTGGGAATAATATGGTAATTGAAACCCCAATTTAAATCCAACACTATTTGCACATAGAAAATACTATTTGCTCATCAATTTCGCAAATTATTTTCAATAAAATGCCTAAATCTAAAAATTAGAAATGGTATACTTAATTTCTTCATTTTCCAAAATAGCAGTAATAATATTTAAAATATTATTTATCTAATCATATAAAATCCTTATTATTTCATAACTATCAACTTTATACTTTAAATATAGAAAATAATCCAATAATTATAAAATTGGATAATAATCATAACTTATCTCAAATCCAATAAATCAAAACTCGCCTTAATTATCTATAATAAAATAATCTCTGAAATTAAGACTATAAATAACTGTAGGATTTGAGACTTGCTCATAATAAGACTTTTCAAAGATTCTGGATCTTACATTCTACCCACCTTATAAAAATTTTTGCCATCGAAAATTGATACAAAATGAAAGAAATTCCATAACAGTTCACCCTTGAACACATTTAAGGAAGAAGCAAAAGTATCTCAAAATATAATCATATATACGATTTTCAAATACTTTGATTGTCGTAAGCTTAAGGATGTAAAGGTAGGAGTGTGATTGCAAAGCAAACGTTACAAGGTAGGCTCAATGCAAAAGTTAACATGGGTCAATCATGTGATAGAAGGGCAAAGCATTAAAGGCTATAAAACAGGATGGAGTTAAAACGACGTGCTTAACCTCCGCACACTAATCTCATATCAACCTCAAAGTTTCAACTTTCCAACTCCATCAAGCACTTTACAAACCCCAAATTCGATCACAAGCCTGACAACCACAAACCCGTTCGCAAGGAACAAAACGCCCACAACTCATACGTTGCACACCTACCGCTTCAACTTCCGTATACACATCACGTCTTAAAGAACTAATGTATCGCGTTACTACGTCTACAAATCGCACGTGATATCAAAACAATTCTCGAGTCTACTCAGAAGGATACCAGATTCAGAACGGAGAGACAATTGTCAAGGGTAATACTCATAGATTTAAGGGAATGTATCCAATTTCCAGACAAACAAAGACGCGTAAGCAATGAAGTTTGCTAGACTCAATTCAATTGACAACTTCAAGATAACCCTTGGATCAAGGCAATTCATTAGGATCAATAGGAAGGAGAATCAGCGCATTAGTTTGAAACAATTTCAAGATGAGTCGAAGAAATAAGAGGTTACAGAAAAGAATATCTCAGACCCAAGCCAAACTCACAGAACTCAAGAGCATAATCACTATACTTTCGAATACATTATTCTTAAAAGAATCAAAACTTATAAAAATATCACTTCGCAGTCTGAAAGAGAAGTTAAACAACAAACATCCTTCAAGAGAGTAACAAAAGCATAAACGTGGCTTTACTTCGATACGATTTCATGTTGAAGTAGATTATGTAGAGTTCCAAAAACAAAATGCACACAACTTTGGCTAAGAGCTAAAATATTTCCTCAAATATTTTAGAAAGATAATTAGATGCACAACTTAACCAAAAGCAGTTCATAAAAACTTGGAAGTAATCAAATGCTTGTTCATAATTCTCAAAATTTCATATTCAAACAAGCGTGTATAACATTTATAGCAAGTACAAAAGAGGAAGTTAAACTCTTTTTAGAAAAGAAACTCCGAGACACCAATTTGCTTACAATTTGATAAAGGAGATAAGTGGTGCGTTACAAACGAACCGGTTTTCAATAAGCAAGGAAACTTTTCAGAACTTCATTTAAAATAGCGCATGCCAACTTTAAATTATTTTTGTCAAAATTGAACAATGGTTTCAATCTTAATCAAGCAACAGAAAATAAATTCCGTTTAGAATTTACTCAAAGCGAATTCAAAACTTCCTTAAAAGTTTAAAACAAGACTCCAAAAGTATACTTGAAATGACCATTTCCAAAAGGATATTCAAGAATATTAGGATGTACTTAAGAAGGAGTCAAGCCATACAAGAAAGAATCTTAAACCAAAGTAGTTCAAACAAGATTCACTAGGCATGAGTCATCAAACAAGCTCTCCATTGATCCAAAAGAATACTAAGCCTTAGGAAAAGACCAATCAATCATTAGAAATTTTTCAAAGATAAATCTTTGATTAAAAACTCTTGTAAAGACAATGAGAGGATAGACGATGCACGAAATTGAAACAAATCAAGCTGACTCACATAAGAGTGAGATTCACAAGAGAGTACAAACCAAGATCAATGGTAATGTTCACAAGATGTAAAAGATTAATTAAAAACAGAATCACGTATGACATTCATAGAGGTGAAAAGCTTAAGAAGGAATCAGTCCTTTCATAAGAAGAAAGCTATGAGTCCAACATTTTCAAAAGAACAACAATGACATAAACCATGTAGTATGCTAAACCAAACTCAAATCAAAATGAATTAAGTGAAGTTCATCAAACGAAACTCAACCGGAATAAAAGCAAAAAAAATCCTTTCTTCCCAGAATTTCAAAAAATATCCAAATACACAATCAATTAAAGATGTCCATTGGAACTATAGTAAAATTACTAGAAAGTCAAATTTACTTTTAAAGTAAGTGCAATTGTGTAAACCAGTAAAAGTACAGGCAAGATATTAGCAAGAAATAGTTGTTAAACTGTATAAATAATTTCAAAGTCTCATATATAGAAAAGTATATATCTAATCAACAGCAATTTATAAAATCTCAAAATTGGTTGTGATCACTGTCAAGTAAGAGGAAAAATTGAATCAACAATTTCTATAAGAATGGACTCGGAATTCGGACTTAAAAAGGCACAGTGCATTAAGACAAGTTCAAAGCTATATCAAAGGATACGTGAATCAAAAAGAACTCAAACAGAGAAAGATAGATACAACAAGGATCTCAAACAAGCATATGCACTTAGGATCAAACAAGAATGCATATGAATAAGGGAATTGAGTAGAAATATCAAACTACTTTTCAAAAGGAGTAGCAAACAAGAATTTCAACTTAGGACATGAAAGAACAGGTCGACTCGAACAAAATCCAAAACACACAACTGAATAGCCTCGAGAAATAGTTTCCAACGTTCCCAAAACCCGCAATTCGCTTTGCTCAAAACTCGTATATCGCCTATGATAACCCATTAGTGCTTTCATAGACATAATTCACTAGTATTAAGCCGGCCAAACTTAATACCAAGAATTATGCAATGCAAGACTAACGGCGTTAATCAATAGACCGTCATGTGCATAAAGCTCTAATTCTCGTCATTCGACAAGACCTAATACATGACAAACACTCAGAGTATGCAATTGAAGCATAGTTGGTCCATTCCTCAGGCTCTACAGGAAGGACTGCTCTGATACCATAATGTAACACCCTAACTACCAAAGCTCACGCTTCCGGCTGCGCAACTCTGATAGCTCGGACATTACGACAACACTTATACTATTTAATACTAAAATATGAGCCTGTTTAAAACTTTTTACCACAATATCGTTTCCAAGATACTTCATTCGATAACGTACATCCATAGATATCATACAACTTATAATAAACTCGTAAAGAGTACATCCATGTATATACATACATATATATATATAAATAATACTACAAACATTAACCAATACAATCCCTATCCCTCTTACAAAATATATCAAGATAAAGGCGAGGGTACAAAAATAATAATCTAAAGCAATACAGAGCGTCTCAATAACAAATAATGAAACTCTTCATAACTTCTGCGTCCATACCCTGAAAGGGGAAAAATGTAGGGGGGTGAGAACATCATCCTCAAAAGGGTTCTCAGTAGAGGGTTTTTGGAAATTACTGTAATAGGATACGTGAAGATAAACCGTACCAGTGATTAATAACCGTCTTATGCCTCGTTTCAAAAACAACGGTTTTCAAATAAAAATAAAGTCGTAAATCTTTTCTGAAAGAGGTACCGTTCAATTCTCAAAACATCAAAGCCTTTCAAAAAGGTTTATCTATACTGAACCAAAATAGCATTTCATATTTTATTCCAAACCAGAACCATAAAACCGAAATCAACCATCGGTCCATCTCATTCAACCACGGCCCTAGGCCCAAAGAATCCAACCACAACCAATCCACCACAATCCAACAGAGTTCCAAACACAAACACAAGTAGAAAGATGCAAACACAAACAAACAGTTATTGCAAGTAGAACAATTAGCAATTAATCACATAGGCAAACCAAGTACAATATGCACACCCAAACAATGTCACATAGATGCATATGATGCATGCCTGTCCCTAGTGGCTGATGATATCATCTGTCGGTTATAGAGCCAACCCGACAAGTCCTGGTAGCTAACCATTGGACTGTCCCTCTGTCGCGCATCCCCAACTCGAGTTATACTCATCATAAACTTGATCATAAACATGATCCATATCCATCACCCTCACTGGTGAATATTTCGGGGGCGAGCTCATCCGGGACTTTCACAGTGCCCGGCCACACTTACGACATAGGGTCAACAGAGTATCAAGTCTCAACCTGGAGCACATGGTGGCTAGCCACTGCTACTACCCAGGGAAACCCGTATCTCAGATAGTGGAAGTGCAACATTCACATTTATCAATGATTCAGCATAAACATGCATTCAATCTCAGCCATGGATCACCATCCATCTCAGCCATCCGGCTCACGGTTCATTCCAGAACCAGCCAATATTCATATCATACACAGCCATTCCGGCTCACGGTTCAATCCAGAACCAATCAATATGTATAAACATACACAGCCAATCCGGCTCTCAACACAACAGCACTTCCACATTCAAAATCATCAATTCATGAAATCGGCATTTAAGCCATAAATCATTTTCTCAATTCATTTCACTTTGAAATCAAGTTTCGACTCTTTTTAACCTTGGCTTTTAGAAATCTCATTTCTCAAATCATCTCAAGCTCATAAGCCAAATTTACTCAAAGTGAGTTCCCTTTTTAAAACAGAGCCACTCTCGGCATTCTCTTTCCAAACTTCCAAACCATGGCAAGTTAAGGATTATTTCAAAGCATTCAAAATCACCCATCCAACAATGGGATTTTATATCAAAAGTTTCTCGGCAGAGTCCCAAGTCTTTAGGGAAGGTCAACCTATATCAATTCCTTAAAATTCATTGAAATCTTAAAATCATAGATTTCTCGGTTCAAGTAAATAAAACTGAATCTACTATAAAACCGGCCATACAAAATCACAAGTTCCAACCCGGTCCAAAAATCAACTCATTTGAAACGGAACCGGTTCATTTAAATCAAATCACTTTCAGGTTTCTTTTTAGAACCCATTTTTCTAACTCTTCCAAAATGCCTCAACCTTGATTAATCAATCAAAAGTATACATTCCTTTAAAATCACTAAAAGCTCATTTTTATATTGAAATCAATATTAGGACGTCATTCTTTCCTTCAGTGATTCAAACTGTATAAATAGTTCATTTCTAAATCAGCCGAACTCAACGCATAAAGTTCAGTAAATAAATTAAGCTTGAAAACATAAATATTCTCTTAATAAATCAAATAATACAATTTCTCAAATCCAACCCTTTTTAAATAACTTTATAAACAAGTGTAGGAGTTTTGTAGAAATTTCGGCAGCACCTCCCCTAAAACTTGGAATTTTGCCACCCGGTTCGGGTCCCAACTAAACCATTTCTCATTCCTTTTCAACAGCTCAAAATCAGAAATCAATTTAAAGCAAGCTAAATCCAACAATCGCCTCAGTGGCGTACCTCAAGGATACCATTTCAAAAATCAACTTAATATCAATCGATATAACTCATTTTCAAAGCTTTAAAGAAATGGTTCAATAACAAATCATTTGTCCAAAACCAAATCAATTAAAATAAACCAGGCTGAATTCAAAAGTGCATTCGACTTTTCGAATCATCAAAACAATTAACTCAAATCAAATCAATCCTCAACGGATTAAACTCAGATTCAAATCTTTAAAGAATCAACTTCAAACATTACATTTCACAAAGCCGCACAACAATTCAGCCCAATCAACATCCATAATCATTCGAGTCAATCAAATAATACATAAGGCAGATACAATCACCAAATACACAATATCTCACATCAGTATCCATATATAATAATTCCAATACATAAAACATAGTTTTTGGAAAGCGCCCCTACCTCAAAACGCAAACCATAACCCCAAACGCGTTAACTGACTCCTTTTTGCTCAGCCCAAAATCACCGGTCAACCAAAATTCTGGCTCTGCTTGCTCTCTCAAAAGCAGAAACAGCTACAAACGGCACAAGGAAACCGGATTCTAACTCCTAAAACCATTAACAGTACAATTACTTTGTTACACGGAAAAGAACACTAACGCAGGGCTTTCGAAACAGAAACACTCACTGTATTAGCGAAATAAAGCAGCCGCAACATCAAATCTGCCCGGCAGCAGCTCCATCAATAACTTTCGGGCGACAACGGCGGTCTGAATATCTAATAACAGCAGCTGTATAACCACGCGTTATCAACACTCTTCCCAGAAATTCCAAAGGAACAGTAACCAAACTTAAAACTCTTACCGCCGGCGGGACTCGGTGGCAGCAGAGACGTTCCTGGCAGCAGAGGCAGCCTCAGCTTCAACTACTCATAACAGCAAAAACAAGCCTAACCGTGACATGCCATAATTCGAACTCAGCCCGCAACTAAGGAGAAGTTACTGAGCCAAGCGGCGGCCCTGGTAGTGATTCCGGCGGCGGCAACTTGCAGCAACTCCTAGCACAACAGCCGCGTCACAACCCTCATGGTAAAGATGAACTTTAACGGATAAGGAAACTGAAGACGGGTTAAAGCTTACCGAACGACACCGGCTTCGGTGGCGGTTTCCAGCGGCAGCAGCGTTAGCTTCGCGCAACACGGCGGTTCCAACAGAGGCGACGCCGGCGACGTAAGCACGGCCGGGCGCGGTGGCTGGACTCCCAGCTCAGCCTCAGATCTCCCTCTCTGCTCTGCTCCCGAGCTCTCCCTCTCTGCTCTACCATAAATGACGGCGACTGTCTCGGTGGCAAGGGTGATGGCGGCAAGGTGAGGACGACGGTGTTAGCACACGGCGGCGCAACGGGTCGTGCCCCTCGCGTCACTGGCCCACGCTCTCCTCCCTCACTGTCGCGCAGTTTCTCTCCTCTGGGCTCCCTCGACAGCGACGACTCCTCGGCGACGGCGCGGCTCAGCAACCACGTGGTGGCGGCGCGAATCAGATCCTTCTTCCTCTCTTCATCCGCAACTCAACCTCTCTCTCTGTTCTGTTTTCATTCATTTCTTCCATGGAAAGGGAAAAAGGAAAATCGCGTGCTGATGCTGCTTTGGGGGGACAAGGGGATGAAAGGGATAAGGGCCTGCTGCGGCTGTGTGTGTGGGTGAAACCGGGTCGGGTACGGGTCACTGGGTTGGTTTCCTCATTTTGAAAATTAGGGTTAGGGACATTTTAGTAATTTCAAATAAAGTTGGGAATAATATGGTAATTGAAACCCCAATTTAAATCCAACACTATTTGCACATAGAAAATACTATTTGCTCATCAATTTCGCAAATTATTTTCAATAAAATGCCTAAATCTAAAAATTAGAAATTGTATACTTAATTTCTTCATTTTCCAAAATAGCAGTAATAATATTTAAAATATTATTTATCTAATCATATAAAATCCTTATTATTTCATAACTATCAACTTTATACTTTAAATATAGAAAATAATCCAATAATTATAAAATTGGATAATAATCATAACTTATCTCAAATCCAATAAATCAAAACTCGCCTTAATTATCTATAATAAAATAATCTCTGAAATTAAGACTATAAATAACTGTAGGATTTGAGACTTGCTCATAATAAGACTTTTCAAAGATTCTGGGTCTTACACTGCTGCTACTGAGAAGTGATAAAAAAAATGCCGCTGCTGTTAGTTCGGTTCAAGATTGTTGTTGCCACTGTGAATTAAAAATAAAAAAGGCTTTGTTGCGTTTGATTGTCGAACTTCCGCTAATCGAGGTAGGGGATTTATTTCAAAATTTACAGTTTTAACTTATGAATGCCAATGAGGTTTAGTGAGTAATTGCAAATAATTCATAAATATGATTAATTGCAAATAACTTATGATAGGCTTGGTATGAGGTTGTGAAATTTGGATTAAGTTTGATGATGCTTTAGTGTTTCAATTAAATTATTGAATTCAGGTTATGGCTGTGAATGTTATTGGGCTTTGTTGTTGCGAGTGTTTGAAGCTATAATTGATATTGATTTTTTCTGATTTTGATGGAATTGTTGAAAATACTAATTTTATTATACTGAATTGGTTGAGTTGTGACTGTATTCTGATTATTGAGAATAAATGCTTGTTGATTTTAGTTATCTGATAAATCGGAATGGCTATGAAATTGACTTGTGACAAGTTGAAATTGGCTTTGGTGATTATTGAAGGATTAGAATTTAAGGGATTAAACTGTCTTGAGAACCTAATTTTCTGAAATAGAATAGCAACTTTAAAAGTATATAAATAGTTTTGTAATGGTTGGACTAATTTTCTGTGTCATGATTTATTGATTCTGATTATGTCTATAGACTGTAACTACTTTTGTGGTTGTTATGATAATGATCAGTGGTTTGATTATTTTACTTAATCCTGATTAGTTGGGCTAGCTATGAGTACGTTATGTTTATGCTTTGATTAATATGTGAATTGAGGATTGCTTGGTGAACGTTTGCTGGAGATTCTAATTTTGCTTGTCAGCAGTACATTGGATGTTGAATTGATTTTTGATAAGCTAGGTTTGAACTTGTGAATTGTAAAGAGATCATAAATCGATTGTTAAATTAATTCCTTAAAATCTAAATTGTAAACTAATGCAGTTATTTTAAAAGTATAAAGATAATTTGTAATAATTGGAAACTATATGAAGCTGAATTTTTGGGTGAACATAATAGTTGATTATAGGAGAACCAGGATTTTGTGAATAATACATATTTTTGTGTATTTTGGTGTCAATGTTGCTAAAATTCTGGTTAAGTTCGGTGACAATGTGTTTGAATATTTGAGAAACTGTGTTATTTGATTTATTAAGAACAGGATAAATTATATTTCGTTTTTGATTTATTTAAGAAAAAGGATTTTGTTATAAATGCTCCTTGTTATTTAGTGGATGAAATTTTCATGTTGATTGACTTATTAAACTTGTGCTCTATATTTATTACTCAACTGTACTGCATTATCGAAAATATTTTTGCTCTGTTCTAACATGTTTATTTCTTTTGCTAGCAGGAGGACATGATGTGAAGAAAATACGTTCTATACAAATACAAGATGGGATGGGTCTTATAATGAGTTTGGTTATCTAAATGTATTAGTTTGATGTGTTCTTTACTTTTTGATAAGAGACTTTATCCAATATTACATGTAATGGATGGATTACACCCTATTTTGATTAGTGTTGTAATGGATATCTAGTTTTTAATGAAACTTTTATGATTTGGATTTATCAAATTTCTCATTCTTAGATTTATTTTATGATTATCATCATTTTGGGATGTGATTATGCTTTTAAAAAAAAAAATCTCATAACGTAAAACAGGCTATGGTCACCATTTAAAAGTAGGGTAACCATAGATAAGCTATGGCCACGGTGAAAATCGTGACCAAAGATAAGGCTATGGTTACGGCGAAAAATCGTGACCATAGATAAGGCTATGGTCACGGTTTAAGGAGGGGTGACCATAGCTAAGGCTATGGTAACGGTTTTAGGTGAGGTGACCATAGAGGACGGAACCGTGACCATAGATAAGGCTATGATCACGGTTTTGGGGAGGGGTGACCATAAAGGCTATGGTCACGGTTTAATTAGGGGTGACTATAGAAGCTATGGTCATGGTCAAAATCGTGACTATAGATAAGGCTATGGTCATGGTTTTGGGAAGGGATGACCATAGAGGCTAAACTGTGACCATAGATAAGGCTATGATCACGGTTTTATCGTGTGACCATAGATTAACCTATGGTCACGGTAAAAAAAAGTGGCCTAAAGTGCCAGAATTTGAACATTACAACCGTGACCATATAAACCGTGACCATAGATAAAAAAACAGTGACCATAGGTCTATGGCCACGAGAGAATAGGCCACGACGGAAAAATCGTGACCATAGACCTTTGGTCACCCTTTTCACTAGTTGTGGTCACGGTTTTTCACCGTGATCATAGACCTTTTTTTGTAGTGTCAAAGGGTCTATCCTTGCTGCTCAATTCATGAAAAATCTTGACGAAAATATCCTCTTTGAGACTAGCATACGTGGACAAGGCATCTTGGCCAGTCATCGGAGCAGTGATTAGACGGTGACGGCGCTTGTGCTCGGTGTTTGTGCTGGAGTCTGGGTAGCATCGGACCGGAGAATGAGGAAGTGAAGCGGCGCCAATGAGAATGGAAGAGAATGGGAGAGACGAAGAGAACTCACATGCGGAGAGGGAGGCGAGTTTGCTCTCTCCGTAACTGACCATAATTCCAAATTCTAGTTTTTTTAATTCAAAAATGGTAACTGTTAATAATTAATTAAATTAATTATTATAAGATCTTAATTTTTTTTTTACTCCTATTGTACACACATTATACACTAAAATCATTATCTTCCCGTACTTTCTCAATTGGAAATGATAGTGATTAGCTGTTTGATTAAGTTAAACTTGGCTGAAAAGGATAAGTTGGATAACGACCATAAAAGAAGAAGATGATGTGAAAGTCGTTGTTTGGGTTTAATGTCTGTCAACGTATGAAGACTGCATACATTGAGAGAAAAATAGAGAAGAGTCAAGCTTGGAAAGAGCATAAATGATGGAAAGTTTACACCAACATCGACAAAGAATAAGAGATAGAAAACAATAAGAGAAAAGTGATCAAAATAAAGTCGAATTAAAAGATTTAATTGTCCTTTCAATGAAAAATTGATCAATAATAAAGATAGTAAAAGAAGATATAGAAAGATAAATTTGCCAAAATTTAAATAGAAAAAATTAATAGCGATATTAATAGTTGTACAACTACTACTATTATTATTGTTGTTTTTTTATTTCCTCTTTGATAAAATAACAACCTTTTTTTATTTTTGGATTTTGATAAGGTAACCATCCACTTGACTAATTACATATGGAACGTTTTAGTATTTACTATTTAGTGAAACCAGATGCATAATTCACACCCGTTGATGGCAACCATAGATCCCCCAGAATAAATTGGGCCACCGTGAAGTTACTAGCTTCATCATAGTCATTGATAACATGATACCCTGGCCACTTCACTCTCTCAGAAAGCCCAGATCCAGGCCCATAATTCATGAACTCACCATAGTAAAGTGTGTTCAAATACAACGTCTCATTCCATTCTTTCCACCCTTGCGGGCTCACCATCTCGCTCATGTAAGATTGCATGAAAACCGTTCTCGAATATTCCTTCCATGGTCTCCCAAGGTACGTTCTTGTGCAGTTCAAGAAAGGTAGAAGTTCAGAATGTGCAGAGATGTTGCTGAATTGGATGGAGAAGCCGGAGGGTGAGGTGGAGTCGTTTGCGCCTTGAGCGGTTATGGTGTTGGTTTGTTCCGGTAAGCCTTTCTTGGCAAGTATGGTGCAGTTCTGGAAGACTGCGGCGGCGCGGCCGAAGATGAAGTCTACAGTGCCGGTGATGATGGACTCTCGGTAGAATTGGCGGTTGGAGTGGGCGTAGAGGCTGTCTTGGTAGCCGGAGATTTCGCAGCGGTAGAAGACTGAGAGATCGGATTGTGATCTTAGAGCTACTGCTTGGCTCCCTCTTGGCCCTGCAGTGTTATGGAAGGAAATGTTTTGTGCTATAAACCCTCTGCCTTCCACAGCTTCACAAAAAATAAATAAAATTAGAAGTAACAAATAAAATTGTTGAAATGCAAGATAAAATTGTATAAAAGTAATCTATATATAAGCTTATGTGTAGAATCAAATCATAAGGATGAAAGCCTAATTAATATCAAAGTAAATCAACATATATGAAATAAACAAAAACTAAGGAATAAAAAGCAGAGTATTTCCTTTTCTAGTGAAAATTATAATGGTTTGAAATTTTGTGAATACAATTTCACTTACAATATATCGTATTAACGAATTTTATCAAAATTACAAGTCATTGTGCAAACATTTTTGAAGGTCTATAAAAATGAGTTTGACACATTTTTTTTATCTTCTTTTTATTTTTCCTTTCCCTTTTATTTTTTCGCTTTTGTCTCTCTAAAAAAATTATGACAAATTTGTGAAGCAAAAATATTTTGTACACAAAAAAAAATTAATCACTATATATTTATGTTTAAATATGTGTTGTTTAATTTATTTTTAATATAATTTATATTTTAACATATATTTGATATGAGTGTCTAATTTAGTAATTGATTTTTTGTATACACATAGTATCTTTATAAAATCTTTTAACATTTCCCTTAATAAGCTTAATTGCACATTCATAAATATTTAAAATAATAGAATAACATTTAATTATGCAAAAAAAAGTAATTATTAGTATTATTGTATTGTGTGGTAGTTGTCTTTGCTATCATCTTCTTAAAGAATGTTATCATTATTATTGTAGTCTTCAAAGCGAATAAAATCAGAGTACTACTACAAGTATTGAATAGAGAGAATCAAAAAGGAGGAGGAAGAGTGATGAGGAGTCCATAATTACCAAAGGTTGCAGTCATGTATGTGGTGGTATTATTGAAATAACGACTCGAGTTACCAGTGATAACGGTATTCTCCATTCCATCTCCAATCATCACAAGGTTCCATTTCTTGCTATGGATCTCAACTTTCTCACAATACACACCTTTCTTAATGTGTATCACATAGCGTTTCATGCTATACTCAGGCGCTGATTCCACAGCATCCTTCACACGTGTGTAGTCCCCACTCCCATCCAAAGCCACAACGGCATCCACCGCCATTAGCAACTTTTTACCCTCAAGATCCTCTGATTCGGCCCAAGAAGGAAACTCAAGTTTGCTCTTGCTCACCCTGTTATACGAAACAGGGTGCACCTGTGTTAGGAGATCCTGGACCATTGTGTTCACTTTGTTGATGGAAGCGGTTACTGCATTCTTTATATTATTGACACTGCTGGT
This sequence comes from Arachis stenosperma, assembly GCF_014773155.1. Classification (NCBI taxonomy): domain Eukaryota; kingdom Viridiplantae; phylum Streptophyta; class Magnoliopsida; order Fabales; family Fabaceae; genus Arachis; species Arachis stenosperma. The sequence goes on from NC_080379.1 coordinate 64,071,726, forward strand.
GGTGCCTTCTTCTAATCCTTCCATGCATGTGTCTGTGTTGGCAAGAACAGCACTTAGCCATGTCCTCAAATCAGAGCTCAAATTACCAGTGCCGTTATGCTTGCCTGCAAAAACATTACTTCACATTTAATATTTCAACAAATGTTATATGCAATGCCATTATATATACTTTTCTTGTATATGTTTCATTTTTTATATGAATTTAATTTTGATGCATGTCAGTGTAAAACAACTTTATAGGTGGAGTAGTGCATGAAAATTAAACTCTTTTTATATTAAAAAAACGGATAAGAAGTGATAGAAAATAAAAATTTATCTTTTATAAAATGAAGGTGTACAAAATGATAACTGATGAATACATATCAAAACTGTATTTAAAAAAAGAACAACAAAAAACATATACATTGTATATATTTATTGAGGCCACTCGTTCTTAGAAAACTTATAGTTAATAATATTAATATAATATGACCAAATATATAGAAAATATGAAACCGAAAAAAAATATATAGCAATACGGGTGGAGATATTCTAAATGAAGAAAAACAAAATATTTATTGGAATTTTGTTCATAGAACAATGTGATGACTGATGACCATCATTGAATTTTTGTTGAATGATTCAAATTAAATGTGAATAAATGGTTCATATATACGGCTTGATTATTAATACATCGTCGGATAACGTAACCATTATATAATACCAAGAATATATGATTTATGAGAGATACTCTTATTAAGATTCTAATTTAATTTCTTTGCTGAGAGCATATATACAAGAATCTGTCATCTAATTAATTCTTTTATAATTTGTTTAGTGTGTCATGCATTACTCAACAGTGAATCAAAATACCGCAATTTCTGAAAGGATCAATTGAGAACGAGAAACTCTCATATAAGCTACCACTCAAAGACAGCAGTTTCATACATAAAAAGATGCTTTTAATTTATGAGTGCTGGCAATGAGTTACGTTAGAGGCTGAAATTGGCTATACAGAGAGAGCCAAAGGGGGCAAACAATATATGGGAACCAAACCCAAGAGACAAAATAAAAAAAAAATGCATTACCTTTGGGACTTTCAGAAACGGACACAACCCAGCTGAGCTCATCGGAGGACAAGTCCATCAACTCAAGGCACGCCGAAACAGCGCTCGAAAGGCGATGATCATCGACAAAGCCGCCGCCATTTCTAACAAACTCAGAATGCAGAGTGGATGTAACACTTTTCAAGACACCAACAACTTCTTTCGCTGAGTTAGTGAACTCGGCATGAGAAACTTTAAGGCATTCAAGTGATCCTTTTGAACCAAGAACAGCATCAAATGGGGTGAATAGGAACTGAGTGAAAAGCAATGACAATGAAGTGAATAATAACGGGGTTCTGGCCATTGAATTTGAATGGAAAGTAAAACATAAAAATAATAAAGTTGGAAGGTGAATTGATGATTATCACACACACACTTCCTCTGGATGGGTGTTTGGATAAGTAGAAGAATGATAAAGAGATAAAATAGAGTTAGAAGATAGTCAGAACATAATTAGCAATAGGTGAAGTTGGGAAAATTAATCAAGAGGTTTTGGTGAAATTAATAGCATTGGAGTTATGTGTGATAGTGGCAGCTTCTGAAAATAGCAAAGGGTCAATGGAAAAGGAAGCAGAGGAAGTAGTGTGAACACGAGGATGGTTTTGTTAATTCAAAATTCCAAGTGGATGAAGTCACATATGGCATGCATAAAGCTACTTTCTTTTTATTTATGTAAATACTTCGAAGGGAAGTGTTATTTGTATATCCAAAAATAGACACTACTGTCGTGTATATAGACAGGCAGACAGCTAATCCAACCTGAGTATAGAAAGTAACAATTTAATGTATAGAAACAATAATATTAACGCCCTATTAGGAGAATGCTAGGAAATTTCGTTTTTTTTTTTTCAATAATTTTGATTGGTTCAAGTCTTAAAAAATTGTGTTAGAGAGACTACTATATATAGTCTCTGAAATTATATTGATCAAACTTTTAGTAAGAGTGTGAATAATAGTTCAAAATCAATATAATAGCAAAAATTAGAAATAATGAAATGAATACTACATTTACACAATTAAGTGTGTGTTTGAATTGAAGTTTACAAATAGAAATTTGTATCAAATTAATTTTATAAATTTGATTTTGATAAAAAAATAAATTGGTATTAATGTGATTTATGTTTGATAATTTTGCATTAAAGTGAATTATAGTAAAATGAATATTTTTGTATTACATTATTTAAAATTATATTTAGATAAAATTATTAAAAAAGACATACATGTATATAATTTAAAATCATATTATTTTAACACTATTTACCTATAACTTTTTTTTTGAAAACAACTTAAATTTATATGTTAAAATTTAGTACTCTTTTAATTATAATTTTTTAGTATTTTTTTAGTATTTTTTTATTTAATTAATTTTTCTATTGAAATCAAAATTTATACTATAGAAAATAACAATAATAAATAAAATATATACTAATTTAAGAATCCATAAAAAAATTATACAAAGTTAAATAAAAAATTAATAAAATTCTATAAAATATATATATCAATAAAAATAATTAAAAAAATTATATGAAGAACAAATACTAAAAATTCTACTAAAAAATACAATAATATATACCAATAAACATCAAAAATTCTAAACAAAATATCCATATTATGAACCAGAAAAATAAATAAAAAATTAATAAAAATCAAAATTTAACAAAGAATACTAAGAATGATATTCTACCCCATACCGCTTAACTGCGGGCTGGTGGGATGACGGACTTCCTTTTTTTTTTACTATTAACTACTAAATAATATATATAATTTCACAACCATATTAATAAATTTATAATTTCTAAAGACATAAAAAAATTATATTTTTTATATTCACAAACATTAAAACTACAAACATCTAATAAACATAATTATAAACTAAGTTTTCATCTAAAATATAATTATAAATATTGTCTCCAAAGAAAAATAAACATAATCCAAAAACATAATTATAAATATTGTCTTCAAAGCAACATAAATATAATCCAAAATACTTAATTTTCATTTTCATATTCTTGTAAGTTAGGTGGGAGAAGTTAAATTTTGATCAAAAAATTGTAAAAATACCCCCCTTATTAAAAAAGATTAAGCCCAGCGAAGAAGTCCGCCCCACCCCGCTAAATCTTGTGGTTTAAGTATTATGAGTTAGCGAGTTTTTACTCTTTTGTGGTCCCAATTTTTCAGTCCAACCTTTTTTTTTGTGGATTACGCAGACTGTTCTGACAAATTTAGTCCTGTTTGCCACCCTACTAACAATAGGAAGCAAAAACTACATTGATTCAAAAAAATTAAACTTCTTGTATTTCTAACGCTAAACCAAATAGACTCTCCATGAAAATCAAATCAAATTCAAAAGTGAAGAAGATTTCGAAGAATAAAATGCGTTAAGCATATAATGCACACATATGAATTTCTCTTATATACAATTTAAATTTAACATTCATATTTTTCATTTAACTATGTCTTAACCAAAAAAAATTAAAATATCTCTTTGAATATATTTAAAAATATTCAAATATTATTACTGTTATTATATCTAATTTTATTCTTATCTTCTTAAAATAAATTTAAAATAGTTTATAAAAATAAAAAACTTATCTTAAATATTTTATATAATTAAAAAATTTAAAAATATTTAAACACATTTAGTTTCTACTTAAATAGGTGACATGACATCTATGGTGACGTGTATCCCCCCTCCCCCTCTTTAGCTTGACTATTTTTGTAGGAACTGTTAGAAGAAAAAATTAATCACAAAGACAACTCAAATTTTCCTGCAAATATGCTTCAATTAATCATAAAGGAACACACAACAATAGCATAAACATAAACCAAAAGCAATTACATTGAGTTACCTCTACTCTTTTTTATATTATTATTTTACAAAAAAAAAGATATTATTCATATGAAAAATCATAGTTAATAGTGAAAACATTGCTTGAAGGTACATCTCACTGAAATCTCAACTGGTAAGACTGAACTAGCCAAATGTGCAGCTCGCATGTTATATTTTGTTATTTAGTTCGATCACACAGGAAGAAATTAAGGGCAATAGTCTTGTCAAGTGCAATGTACTCTCCAAAATTTGTGATTCAGCCCAATATATAAAGGGAACAAACCCAACAAAAACACCATCCAAAATATATCTAATACCTTTTCAATAAAAGAAGGTTTCAGTAGTAGAATTTGTAAAAATCGGGATAAATAATAAATAATTAATTAATAAAATAAAAGTGAGAAAAAAATTAAGAAAATTTAAATTTTAAAATTTAAAAAATTATCAATAAAAATTTGACTTAGAATATAAATTTGAACGCGAAAATATAAATAATACAAAAACATGTACAATCATGATAATTATCTGCAAAAGTTCTGATTGCAACAAGTTCAAGAACAACTTCAAGAATGTTTTACTTTATTCTCACTCCTAGATTTAAGCCTTAGTTGAAGTTTTTAATGGATGAAATTGTAGTATTTTGAATATGATCAATTAGTATTTTGGATATATTTTCTTTGAACTTAAATCCTATTTTAAATTAGGCACAATATATTGTGCAGTTATGATAATGTTGCTATGTAGATTTTCTTTTGATTTAGTAGTACAGACAAGTATTCAGTCTCTTTTTGGATGAACCCCTGTAATTGAAAACAATCTTTTGGAAGCTTAAGATAATATAACAATGCTTTTATGCCTATTATATTTATTTGATTTCTTTCATTAGATCAATATGAACATTAAATACATTAACACTAACATCCATCATAGATCATACAATGATTTAAAAATAGTTATTCATTTTTCGCATTCATAATAATATAATTACGAATACTACTACATTCATGCTTCAACTATTTAATTTAATTCATCTAGAACTCTTACCCCACACATTCATAATAATTGCAATTAAAAAATCAGCTATAAAATACACAACATTCCTAAATCTACTACCAGTAATTTTGCTTGGAGTCTCCTTATTTCAACAATCTATTTTCAATCTCAGAATTCTCTCCTTCAAATCAATTAATCTATCCTCCACTCCCTACTTTGAACTTTGAACCTCCACATCTCCAGTAATATCATCCAACCATCTAAAAAACTTGTAATATGGCAAATTATCCTGTAAATAGAACCAAAAAATATACCATGAATGATAGCTATGACTTTCAATTCAATGGAACACACAAAACTCAAATAATAAAAAAAACCTAATTAAAACTTCCCTATAGTTTGGGCACCCTAAGAACAACCTAGCAACAACATATAGCTATCAGTTACACTTGGACACGATTTTATTGCTGAAGCCTCTTCCATGTGTTGAGTCACCCTTACAATTCCAACTGCAGGTTTCATTCTTTTTCCTTTGGTGCCTCGTGCTTCTGGAGCTTCCGATACTATTCATTCTGTGTTGTGCTAGGATTTTATTTCAGAGTGAATAATTGGGAATTCTAAAAAATTAGGGTTTCGGATAATTTAAATTCAAACAACATAGAAGGACCAATTTGTCCTTGGTATTTAGAGTAATTCCAACGTGGCATTTAATGGACACCTCAACAAATTAACAGTCCACGTTAGAGGGGCCGTTAGTCTTACTGTAAATCTTGTTAAATTAGTAGATAATTAGTCAATAAATTAGGTTTTAATAAGAAAAATTAGAAATACGAATATTATATCAAATTAGGATAGAGCTCATCGAAACGAGAATTTTAACATTAATTTCAAAAAAATTGGTCCAAGATTAGACCGAATGGGCTGAATCGATTGAACCGGACCCAAACCAGGCTGTGGGTCCAACCAGACAGCCCTTTAAGTAAACCCACATTCTTCTTCTCCCCATTTTGGCATCGTCGTAGAACATCAGGGGAGAGGAAAGAAAGGACGCCAAACCCTTACGTTAACTTTCAACTCCCGTAACTTCTCCGTCCAAGTTCCGATCACTGCACCGTTTGCGGCCATGCGTTCACCGCGTCGAGCTCTACATTTCTACCAGAATAATTTTATAGGTAACTTGTTATTTTACCCTCAGCTTCCTCTTCTCCCAATTTTTGAATGTTGAGTAGGAATATTGAATTTCTTTGATTTATGATGTTTTAGGATCCAATTAACTTAAGAAAAATATTCACTCTTGCTTATGTGAAGTTTGGGTAAGGTGAGGATACGATAATTCTATTTTAATTTCATTAAATTTGAGTTTTGAGTATTAAATTGGATATATATGTGTTATAAATGTGTATTAGGTTGAAAATAAATAATTGGAGCTTAAAATTGTGAACATTGGAACTTGGAGGAAGTTGAGCTTAGAGTTTGTTAAATTCTGAGGGGCTGCCTTGATTTTGAATAAATTGGTTTGGTCGTTACATGGAAATCGGCCAAGGTATGGTTTAAGTTTCTTGCATTTAATATATAATATTCTGTGAAAACTTAGACTAGATGACCAAAGGATAAGTTGGATTGCATGTGTATATTTAATACTTAGTATCCTATTGATGAACATGGTTGGTTTGGTGCTTGTTGATTAACTGGTGATTTGGTAAATTATTGATTTGAGGTATAACTATTGTGGAGGTTGTTGTGATAATGAGGTATTTTGTGTTAAAAGCTTAGGATTTGTGAACTATGATTCTTAGTTGAATTTTAGTTGTTGGATTTGAATATTGTATGAGTATAATTGTTGATTTGAGGTAGATTTATTGTGGTGATTGTTATGATGATGAGGAAGAGTATGTTGAAATGAAAAGAATGCAGGTTTGGACTTGAAAAGGATGGCAAAGTCCGAGTTTTAGAGGAGATGCTGCTGAAATTTTATAAAAAATAGAGATTTTGTTTATATGATTATTTAAAAAGATTTAGATTCAAAGGTTATATGGTTTGATTTTGAGTTATTAAGAAAATGAGTATGTTTTAAGTTTGATTCATTTAGAAAAGAATGAATTATGTTTTGAATTGGAACTATTGATGGACGGAATGGGAGGTGTGATAATGAAGGATAAGGATTAAATATGACTGATGTATGATGATGAATGAGATGCGATTGAGAATAATGTGGATGTTGATGAATTATAATTGAATTATTTATATGGCTTCTGAATTTGAATGATCTGAGATACGAGATTCCCTGGGTAAAGTACCGTGGCTTGCTACCATGTGTACCAGGTTGAAAACTCGATACTATGTTGACCATACGACGTAAGGGTGATCGGGCACTATAAATTCTCGGGAATGTTACCCCCATTGAGCAATATTGATTATTTGAGAAAAAGTTATGCATAGACTTTTGGGGATGCACGTCGAGGGACAGACTAAGGTTTTCGGACTTGTCCGGCTGGCTAGATAACTGACAGATGAGCCTTATCAACCATAGGACAGGCATGCATCATATGCATTCTACTTGAATTACTTGTTGTGCATTAACTGAGTGTGCCTAAGTGTACTTGCTATGCTAAATGTATATTTGTTACCTGCAATATATGTGATCTTCTTGTGCTTGCCTTTATCTGTTTATTTGTCTGTGAAATGCATAATGGAGTCGGAGGTATAGAGGAATGGCAGTATAGGACTTATATTTAAGGTTAAGTTAAGTTAGACTTTAATACTTTTAGAAAACCACCTTTTATGACTTCTGTTTAATACTTTAAGCTCTATAATTTGGGTGTCAGCGTTCTAGGATTGCCTCTGGCATTCCCAGGACCTTATATATCATGTGTGTGGCACCTTTACTATACTGAAAACCTCCGGTTCTCATTCCATACTATGTTGTTATTTTTCAAATGCAGGTCGAGAGGCATCTCACTAGGCGACTGGATACCTGAGGTGAAGTGGTTACTGGGTTGTTTTGTTGTGCTGTGATATATATATATATATATATATATATATATATATATATATATATATATATATATATATATATATATAGGTTTATGGAGAGGCAAGATTGTGTTTATGTATATTTGGATTTTGGATATGTATGTATATATGTATAAGTATTCTCTGGTCAGTCTTGACTTCGCGGGCTGAGCTAGGAGCTTGTTAATTTGTATTTTTGGCACTCTATTCCTACTTTTATTATCTTATGTTTCACAGCTATAGCCTTCTTAGCACGCAAGTTAACTCGTCTCTTGAGCGTTGCGCTTTTATTTCGCGATTTTTGTTTCCTCTATTCTTCAAGGCTCTTAGCATATTATCCTTCTGCTATTATATGTACACATTTTATTTTAGAGGTTGTAATACCACACCACCTCTATTTTACGACTTAAGCGTAAAGTTTTCTGTGGTAGAGTGTTACACTTACTAACAAAAGGATGTAAAGTATCCACATTTCGTTTGAGGGATCTATTGTTACTTTTTTTTTTCTTCAGGGTCTAACTTGTCTGAACGCGAAATCCTCAGGGACCTAATTATCACTTTACTCAATATATTATCTGTATTAATGAGATATTTAATAAAACATACACGAATAAAAATAGTGAAGGGACTAATTTAGTGCACGTCATTCAATTTTAGGGACTAAAATGAGTCACTTAATGTAAAGTGAGGGACTAGTTTGGTGCATCTACAATGATTACATAATGGACGACACATGGACGAATATTATTGCAACATATTGCACAAACAAATAAGTAGCCAAATAGCATTGTGACACGTGACACAACCATCCACATCAGGATGCCATGTGTCACTGGTCACCGCATCATCATACCATTACACGTGGCTAAACCATGGAGTGACATATGTCACTAACAACCCACGTCATCAAGCCATGTAATCACGTTGTTAATGAAAAATGGATCAGGAGACTAATGTGTTGCACTTTTGTCAATCTCAAAAACGTAATTAGAAAAATTAGAATCTTAGGGACGATTTGAGTGCACGACGCTAATTTCTGGGATTATTTTGGGGTTTAACTCTCCCAATCTACATATATGAGGACTACTAGGAGGGCAGTAAGTTTTGTGATTTGTAACTAGCTATCAATTAATTATTATTGGTGTTTTTAATAGTGTGAGATTCCATCCAATGGTGTGGGATTACTCACTTTTCTTTTACTAATTAAGTGATGGCCAAATTTTAATAAAAGTACTTGCCTCTAAATTTTCTCCATATATTTGTATATAATTTTTCATTCATATAAAAAATTCTACTCCCTACTATTTTACAAAATAGAATATTCATTATTACGTTTATAAACTGTGTTGTTTTGTCAGTAAATGTGTTATTACATATAATTTTTGTATTATTGTTAGATTTTTTATGTTATTTTGTAATAATAGAAGACACCAAAAAAATTGTATTAATAGAAAAAAGGGAAGAAAAAGGAAGTTTTGTATTATTTTGTATCAAATGGTAAAACTTGGGGGGAAAAAACAAAAGAACAAGACAAAACACTTGTGCAGGTAGTTTTTCTCTTTATATTGAAGTGGGAAGACACGGAAACGTAATTAAACTCCTAAGCCAGCAGTGAACACCACACCCGTTGAAGGTAACCAAAGATTTCCCTCAATAAATTGTGTGACAGTGAAGTTACTAGCCTGGCTAGAATCATTCATGACATGGTACCCGGGCCATTTCACGCGGTTAGAAAGCCCAGATCCGGGCCCATGATTCATGTACTCGGCATAATACAAAGTGTCCAAAGAAACATTGCCACTCCACTCAAGCCACCCTTCCGGCCTCAGCACATCACTAATGAAAGATTGCATCACAATTGTCCTTGAATATGGCTTCCATGGTCTACCAAGGTACGTGTGAGTAGTGTTGATCAATGGCACAAGGTCGGAGTCTGCTGTTATATTGGAAAATTGTATTGAGAAACCGGTTGGCTCGGTCGGTTCTTTCCGGCCGTGCGCCGTAATGGTGTTCTTTTGATCCGGTAGGCCTTTTTTAGCGAGGATTTGGCAGTTCTGGAAAATCGCAGTCGCATCGCCAAAGATGAAGTCAACGGTGCCAGTGATTTTGCATTCTCTGTAAAATTGACGCATTGTGTGGGCGTAGAGGCTGTCTTGGTAACCAAAGATACCACATCGGTAGTAAACGCTAAGGTCCGAGTCGGATCTTAGCGCCACTGCTTGGTGCTTCGCCGGCCCTGCTGTGTTCTGGAAAGCGACGTCTCTTGCTATGAATCCTCTACCACTCACAGCTGCACATGTATCATTCCACACCATAATCAGTATATAAAAAAATTGAGAAAAAATAATTGTATTTATATAAAATTGATAGAAAAAAAATATTAAATAATAATTTAGTCAAAGTTAAACCTGATGTGCAGTTCTCTTTATAAAAAAATATGGTTAAGTATCATTAAACATATCAAATTTTTTATTAATTTTTAACTGCTTTACACGAAAACAACTGCCTGTTAATCTGTTCCAAAATAAAATTGTATAAGTTCTGGTATCAATTAATTGTCCATTGTACCGAATTAGAAAATAGACGGCACAATTAATTGAAGTGGAGGGAGGTGTATGAGATTTGGGTCAGAGATTTCAGATGTTAAACAAGGCGTGTGGACTTGAAGCATTATTAATGTAATGTAGGTACAGCACATGTGCTTATTAAATTGTGGTTGGAGAATTGGATTAAGTTATGTTTATATGTTAGTTAGGGTTTAATAAATAATATGGCCCTACAATGTACTGCTTATGAATATGTAATCGTGGACTATATCGAATGTTCCTGAGGATGTTATTAAGTTATTTCGTGTTGCTTCTGGTGTAGGCCATTCCATTGATAATCCATTTCATGATGAGTTAAGAGTTTAGGCGAAATAGAAATCTAAGTTAATGTAAGATAGTTTCTCGAGTTCTCGTTGTCTACACAATACAATGCAGGCAGTAGACATGACCTGACCTCCGGATGGGATAGAGGTCAACTTTAGGTCTCAAATAGCCACGCAAAGCAAACATATTTTTTCCACCATATTATTATTAGATGGACAATGATGTGTTACGTGTACCTAAAATTTACAGTTTTATACCATCACTAAAATATGAATTAAAAAAATTGTGACAACTTTAATAGAAATAAAGACTAAAGTGACAATAACAGAAAAAGAAAAGATGAGGTTGATGATATAAGAAAAAAGTGATAAAAAAGTAAAAGGAATTAGAAAAAGGGAAAGAATGAATGAGTGTATATTTGTACTTTGAGTAAACCGTTTATTTTGTTTTATCGTTCTCAAGACTGTGGTCATAATAAAAATTGATATTCATTTTCAAAAGTAATAGTTGTGTTATATTACATACTGTGTAATTTATTTTGATCCTTTTGTGATAGAAAAAAAGGGGGGGGGGGGATAATGTAACTCGCAAAATGTAACTTTTAATGACCAAATTATTATAAAAATCTTGAAAATCAATTTAATTTTTATTACTGACACACAAGTATGAATTGGAGAAATTGAACCGTGTAGAAATACTTTTATATCTACTTTACTATATATAATGAAAATTAGAGAGGAGTTTGGTGCACAAAATTGTGTTCATAAAATATATTTTATCATCTATATCAACAAAAAAATCTTTTGTTCCTAAAATTTGAATCCAAACCATTTAATTATGGTGTAAAATTAGATTAGTACACTACTATTAGTTCATAAATTAAAGAAAGTATATAGGATATATCCTTATTTCTACAAACATAAAAATAAACAAAAGAATAGAAATGACAATAAATAAATGAGCAGAAAAGTAATATGTAGTAATAATTTCTTGTTTTATATAGGAAGATAAAAATCATGAAACATCTCCAACCGTACAAGTCATATCTCATAAAAGAAAATTGTATGATACATTGTTTGCTATTTACGTACTCATCACTTTATTGATATATGATTAAGTTATAACAAGCCACAATATAATATTATAGTATAATAATAAAAAGATTATCATATGTACACAAACATTTAGCCATTAAATTAGTTATTATATATTTATATATAAATATATAAATTATTTAATTTATTTTTAATATATATTTTAAATTTTAAATTATATTAATATAATAATTAATTTTTAACTAATTTTTTTCTACATATCATATCGACAAAATAAAACTCTAATAGAATTTTAATTAATATCTACCTAAAGAAATAGAATGATGAATATATATATATATATATATATATATATAATATGAGATCATATCGCTAATATTAATATTAAGACAGGAGAAAAATTTAAAGGAACAAAATAAAAAATATATAAAGAGAAAAGTTTCGGTCTTACCAAAAGTGGCTGACCGGAAAGTGGTCCAACCATCAACAAAACTGCGGTTACCGGTAATAACGGTGTTATTCATCCCATCTCCAATAATCATAAGATTCCACTTCTTCTTCTTAATCTCAACATTCTCATTATAAACACCCTTCTTTATGTATATCACATACCGACTCATACTATAATTAGGTGCATCTTTCACAGCATCCATTATCTTTGTGTAATTCCCAGTGCCATCGGCGGCCACCACCGCGTCGGCGAACACGCCCACGCCGTTGTTGTTCGCTTCCAGAAGCTTCTTCCTATCCCTTGGTTTCACCCATGCAGGGAACTTCCCTTGTTTTGTGGAGAAGGAGTGATCCGGAACCGGGTCCACTTGGGTTAGTAGGTTCTGAACCAGTGAGATCATTTGGACTAAGCCAGTGGAAACTAGACCCTTAACCATGCTATTAGTGCCTTCGAATCCGTCCATGCATGTTTCTGGATTCGCCAGTGTTGCACTTAGCCATGTTCTTAAATCTGAGCTTAGGTTCCCAGTACTGTTATGCTTCCCTATAAAATAATAAATATACTTTAAATGAATAATATATAATAATATTATTACTATACCCATTTTTTCTTTAATTTAATGTCACATGGATTTCCGACATTTCAACAAGATGAATTAATCAGAAGTAATAAAAGAAAATCAGTTCAAAAAATATTATTATCCGGAAACTCCTTTCAAATTTAATTTATTCAATGACAATAAAATTAGCGTTTAAATAGATATTAACTTGTTTTAGCATGCTCGATTAAGTGAAAAGTGTAGAGTGACGAGGCAGCAATGCAAACAGGAGTTGAAGCTTGAAATGAAATCCCCTGTTTTCAACTAAGGAATTGTTTTCCTATTTGAACCCAAGAAATTCATATGATTTACAATTTAATTTAAACATAATGTAACTGTAACGGCACTAGAGACGGATGTGATGTTGCTCTGTACTGTACCTTGGGGGTTCTGAGTGGCGGAAACAGACCAATCAAGCTCATCAGAGGACAAGTCAAGCAAATCGACACAGTCAGAAACGGCATTAGAGACACGAAAATCATCACCGAATCCGCCATTGTCGAACTCAGCTAGAATGGACATAATCCCTTGCATCACATCAACCACATCTCTCACTGACACAACAAATTCAGAAGGAGTCACTTTGAGACACTCTGATCCAGCGAAATATGCACCGCCATCAGCACCACCAAGAAACGCCACCGCCACCAGAAAGAATAACACAGAAGATGTGATAGTGAAAGAAGAAGTAGGTGTACGAAGTAATGGCATTTTTCTTGAAGCAAGAGCCATTGGAATAAGAAAGGACTGAGAGTATAGATATAATGCTAAACTAAGGGGATTTGCAAATATTTAAAGGGAAAGAGAGCGTGTGAGAGAGAAGGAAGGAAGCCAATAAAGGATAGAAGGTGTTGGTTAGCCTTGGCAGGTGAGGAAATTTAAGAAGGTAAGCAGCAATGTCAAAGTTTCCTGAGTTATGTTTTGTGTGTGTTTGTGACGGAGTCAACTGCCTCTCTGGAAGATGGAAACAGTGTCGTAAAAGGAAGGGAGTAAGGGTTACTCAATGGTCAAATTCTTTTGAAAGTTAATACATGGCCAAAAATAGTGATTATTCCATCACAGTCAAAATATTAATTCTAAAGGTATAATTAAATCAAATTAAATACTAAAAATAATTTAAATTCTTTTAAAGTTTAGAATAAAAAATGTATTTTATTTAATAAAACAAAATAAAAAATTTGAGTGATCTAAAATATTTTAGTTTATAGATAATTACAATTTTTATTTTTAGAGTAAAGTGATAATTAAATCCTCGAAAATGTTGACTTTTGACTAATTATTCTCACAACTAGAAAATTGCTTAGTACAGACAGATTTAGTCTTTATTATTGACGAATTTTTGGTTACCGACAGATTTTATCCCTCTGTAAAAGTCTCGTCGAAAATTATTTACCGGTGGATTTTTTTTCGTCGGTAATTTACCGACGGATTTTTACCAGTTACCGATAAATTTTTTCTATGTAAATTCTCCCCTCCATTTTCCTGGAACGTCGGACTTTCTGACGAATTTTTCATTAGTAATTAGAGACAGATTTTTCGACAGATTTTCCGTTAGTAATTAGAGACGAATTTTTTGTCGGTAATTAGAGATAGATTTTCTGACAAATTTTTTGTCGGTAATTGGCAACAGATTTTTCTATTGCAAAATAAATCTTTTTTTATGCAAAATAAATATAAATTTAATAAATACAAATTTTATTGATGGTATAAATAGAAAAACACACTAGTGAGTACAAAGCGCTTTCTTTCTAATAAGAAGCAATTATTTCCATGCAATAATACAAACTGAATACATTAGATGACAAGTAACTACTAGTGGACTTATCAAGATTCAATATCCTAATTTATGGATAGCTTCATTCTTTTTTGAGCTTCTTAGTAATGGTGGCAATATACTTGCCTTGGTGGAATGCTTGCTCCATCTCAAGTTTAGTTAGTTGTCTTGATCCATCACCACCAGCATAAGTTTCGGCACCGTATGGACTGCCACCCTTCATTTCATTCATCTCGAACATGCCGTCGCCGAATATATATCCGATTGGGACAAATAGCATTCCATGGTGAACCAACTGAGTGATAGCTGTTAGCTTGCCATTGATTCCACAATTTTCTTATCATTATTGGAACTTCATTCATGAGTCCTATTAATTACCAATTGATACTAATTTCAAAAATTCTAGGTGCACCTCAAAATCATTTATCAAATTAGTCAAATTTGTATTTTATATTTAGATAAATATTTTATATATATAGTTGATTTAATAACTGATTTTTTATAGACACGTAACATGGTTGTAATAGTTGAGAGTGAAATTCTTACGCTGTAGTCTCCTGTCCATCACCTTGAGAACCGGTGTTGTAGAAGATTCTAGCGGGCCTGCCAGCGAGCTGTTGTGTCTGCCATAGGCTTTTAGTTGAATCTAGAAAAGATTTGAACTAAGCATCCATCATTTCGAATCATGTTGGGAAGCCGAACACAAAATTGTCACCCTCTGGCAGTTCCTTCGAGTTAATGAGCGGTACATCGCTCTTCGGTGGTGCTCCCATTTTTTCAAGCACCTCTTCCATGTAAAACCCGCGAAATTAGTAATTAATTAACCAATAAATTAATTATTATTTAAAGAAATTAAAAAATTAAAGTTTATAATTTAATGAGATAGAGCTAATTAAAATAAGAATTTTAACACTAATTTTAAATAATTTGGCCTAAGATTGGGCCGAACGGGACGAACCGATTAGACCGAGACTAAACCGGACCCAAAGCCCAATATATAAAAGTCCAAAACAGCATCTCTTCCCTTATTTCTCCATGGAAGCACGCTGAATAAAGAGAAGGGGGGGGGGGAGAATGACGCCAAACCGTTGCCAAAAATTTAATTCTACGTAACTTTCAATCCGGAATTCGGATTTGGTAAGAAAATTACATTTTCTCACCCAATTCTTCCCATTTTAGTTCTTGATTTTAGATTTTGATAATTGACAGATTTTGTAATTTTGATGGTTTAGGGGTACTCTAACAGTAGATAATCACTGGGTTTTGCTCAGGTCATCCGTGGGTAAGTTGAGAAACTCATATCCCTTGTGAATATTTTGATTTTTTGAAGTTTAGGTATTGATTTGTGGTTACGATGGAATTGTATGTATTAGATTGAAATTATGTTGAATTGGAGATGAATTGATGAAATTGGATGCTTGGAAGTGAACCTTGGAAGTTGAACTTTCATTAGAGAGGTTTGGAGCCTTGGGTTTTGTGGAACGGTAGTCAATTGTGACATTTTGGGATTAACGGAGAATCGACCAAGGTATGGTTTTAGTTTCTCGTATATAACATATATGGTATCGTGAAAATTTAGGCTAGATGACTATAGGATAAGTTGAATTGTGTTTGGAGTATGTTTAATGATTTTAGTTGTCAATGTATGTTAAAATGATGAGGTATGGTTAGATTGATGATTTATTGATGTGAATGTGGTTGGTGTTGGTAAAATAGATTGATGAATGATGAATTTGATGCTAATAGATAAGGATTATGAATGTGAATATATGAATATTGATAAATTGATAATTGTGTTGTATATTTGAGAACTTGTGGAATGAAGTGGTTTAAAATTGAGGCATGATTGGTTGTGATTGAATATGAAGCTTTTAGAGTCATTTTTAAATGTAGAACTTTGATTTTGATAGAGAATAAATTGGGGTTGGGGAAGTGTAGAATTGGTGATGATGTATGATTAATGAATTGAGAATGAATGAATAATGTATAATGATTTTGAAATCGAAAGTGTTTGAGCTTGACCTTGCAAGGTTCGTGGTGGTTTACCGCTTGCCCAGTGTTGAGAAGTATGTGGGGTTCGTGGTGGTATACTGCCCACGTGTTTTTGAAAGAGACTGGTGTTTAGGAGGACTGTGGAGGAAGGGAATATTCGAGAGTTTTAATTAGAGTTTGGTTAAGTTTAAAACCTTAGAGGATTACCCCGTTATGATTTCCGTTTTAAATCTTTAAGTTTTATAATTTGAGTGTCGGAGTTCTAGGATCACCTCTGGCTTTTCTGGGACATTATATGTTAGCTATGTGGGCACCATTACCATGTTGAGAACCTCTGGTTCTCATCCCATACATATTTCGTGGTTTTCAGATGCAGGTCAAGCGGTACCCCACTGAGGTATTCTGGAAGCTTCTATCAGCGAAGGATCCTTGTGTGTTGGGTTTACATTTTGGTTAAGATGTAAAATATACATAGTGGAGATATAATAGTGTGTGGACATATATATACACACACACACTATTATATCTCCACTATGTATATTTTATGTTTTATCCCTCTTAGAGGTGACTTGGAGAAATAGGTTCTATAAACTGTGTTTTGAGTCTCTTTGGGGTTTTTCTCATGTATATATGTATATATGATCTGGCCGGTTTTAACTTTGCGAGCCGAGTCAGAAGCTTTATTATCTGTATCCTTGGGATTCTTTTCCTATATATATGTCTTTCACTCATATCTCGTTGGTTTACATTTATCGCTTACGCGAGTGATGCGCTTTTCTATTTAATGCTTTGTTTTAAAATTTTCTTCAAAGGTTCCTCGTATAAAATTTCTTTCAACTATTATTATGTATATATTTTATTTTTAGAGGTCATAATACCTCGCCACCTCTGCTTTACAACAGGAGCGTAAAGTTCTGTGTGGTAGGGTGTTACATTATGGTATCAGAGTAGTTCGTTCACGTAGAGCCTGGGAAATGGACTGACTATGCTTCTGAGCATACTCTGGTTGTGTGCATATGCTATATAGGATGTCTGCTTGACATACATAGTATAAATATTTGTGAACATTACCTTTGGAGATTCGAAACACTACACTTGAGATATTATGACTGATCACCTTAATATCAATTGCTTGGTGAAGATAGGACTCAAAGGACATCTCGTGGAGACGAGGGAGGTGATACGGTTGATTTTCTTGGCTACTACCATGAAAAGTACTACTGAAGGGATGGAGCGCAGAGATTGCGAGGACATTAGGACTGTTAGGCTTAGAAGGATAAGTTGCAGGAGATAAGTCGTTGTGGAGATCGAGAGAAGGTTGGGGTAATTGCAATAACCGGATTTATAGAGCAGTGTGTGACTGGGAAATACTGCATTTATTCATGTAGCCTAAGATAAGGATAAAAAAAACCCAAAATTGAAAATGTCAAGCTTAGTATTAAACTTAGAACCAAACCGAATCGTTCCAAGTAGGATATTGCCATTAGAGCCTGCAGAGTTTAGTTAGATTTTTTGTCAGCGCTGGATGAATGATTTAGATCCTTAGAGATAAAAGAATCAGAGTGCGGAAATGGAGGCGCACATAGTGGAAAGACCTTGGGACTATAAAAATTTTAGTTAAAAAGGAGAGTATTTCAAACCGTTTTCTTTAGTAATTGAAATTTTTGAAGGCAAAAATTTAACCAATAAATTAATTATTATTTAAAGAAATTAGAAAATTAAATTTTATAATTTAATGAGATAGATCTAACTAAAATAAGAATTTTGACACTAATTTTAAAGAATTTGGCCCAAAATTGGGCCGAAAGGGTCAAACTGATTGGGCCGAGACTAAACCGGGCCCAAAGCCCATTATATAAATGCCCAAAACAGCATCTCTTCCCCATTTCTCCATGGAAGCACGCTGATCAAAGAGAAACGGGGGAGAATGACGCCAAACCCTTGCCAAAAATTTAATTCCACGTAACTTTCAATCTGGAGCTCCGATTGACGAGCCGTCAGCGGCCACGCGTTCGTCTTGAAATTCTCTACAAAACCCACCAAGAAATTTGGTAAGAAAATCACGTTTTCTCACCCAATTCTCCCCTTTTTTAGTTCGTGATTTTAGATTTTGGTAATTGAGAGATTTTGTGATTTTGATAGTTTAGGGATACTCTAGCAGTAGAAAATCACTGGGTTTTGCCCAGGTCATCTGTGGGTAAGGTGAGAAACTCATATCCCTTGTGAATACTTTGATTTTGTGAAGTTTAGGTATTGATTTGTGGTTATGATGGAATTATATATATTAGATTGAAATTATCCTGTATTGGAGATGGAATTGATGAAATTAGATGATTGCGAGTGAACCTTGGAAGCTGAACTTTCATTGGAGAGGTTTGGAGCCTTGGGTTTTATGGAACGGTAGTCAATTGTGATGTTTTGGGATTAACAGAGAATCTGCCAAGGTTGGTTTTAGTTTCTCGTATATAATATATGCGGTATTGTGAAAACTTAGGCTAGATGACTATAGGATAAGTTGAATTGTGTTTGGAGTATGTTTAACGATTTTAGTTGACAATGTATGTTATAATGATGAGGTATGGTTAGATTGATGATTTATTAATGTGAATGTGGTTGGTATTGGTAAAATAAATTGATGAATGATGAATTTGATGCTAATGGATGAGGATTATGAATGTGAATATATGAGTATTGATAAATTGATAATTGTGTTGTATATTTGAGAACTTGTGGAGTGAAATAGTTTAAAATTGAGGCATGGTTGGTTGTGATTGAATATGGAGCTGTGTTGGGTGTATCTAGAGTCTTTTTTAAATGTAGAACTTTGGTTTTGATAGAGAATAAATTGGGGTTGGAGAAGTGTAGAATTGGTGCTTATGTATGATTAATGAATTGAGAATGAATGAATAATGTATAATGATTTTGAAATCAAAAGTGTTTGAGCTTGACCTGGCAAGGTTCATGGTAGTTTATCGCTTGTCCAGTGTCGAGAAGTATGTGGGGTTCGTGGTGGTATACCACCCACGTGTTTTTAAAAGAGATTGGTGTTTAGGAGGACTGTGGAGGAAGGGAATATTCGAGAGTTTTAATTAGAGTTTGGTTAAGTTTAGAACCTTGGAGGATCTCCCCGTTATGGTTTCCGTTTTAAATTTTTAAGTTTTATAATCTGAGTGTTAGAGTTCTAGGATTGCCTCTGGATTTTTCGGGACATTATATGTTAGCTATGTGGGTGATGGGAATTATTTTGGTTTGAGAAATGAATCTCTCCCAAAACAATACCGATCTAACCGGCAAGTGCACCGGGTCGCATCAAGTAATAAAAACTCACGGGTGTGAGGTCGATCCCACAGGGATTGAAGGATTGAGCAATCTTAGTTTAGTAGTTGAATTAGTCAAGCGAATCAAGATTTGGTTGATTGATTGATGATTTGCAGAATTTAAATTGCTTTGAAAGTAAAGGGAATGGGGAATTGGCATAAAAGTAAAGGAAACAGAAATTAAAGTGATGAATCTTAAGAAGCAAGAAATTAAATGGCAGAAACTTAAAGAGCAAGTAATGTAAATTGCAAAAATCTTAAATGGCAAAAATTGTAAATGACTTGAAATGTAAAGGGGATTGGGACTTGGATTTGCAAGAATTAAACCAAGAAAAGTTAAATTGCATCAAACAGAAAGTAAATGGGAATTGGGTTTGAACCAGATTCGAAACAGGAAATTAAATGAACAATTAAAGCAAGGTGCAGAGAATTGAAATGAGAAATTGGATCTCAGGACCCAGAGACTAGAAAACCAAGTCTAGATCTCAATGCCTTCCTAGATCCAACAAGAACAATCTCAAAGGAATTGTAAATTGGAAGGAAATTAAATGAGAAAGCAAGTAGCAAGAAAGGAAACTCAATTTGCAGTGAAATCAAACAAGATCCAAGGTGAGACTGAAACAGAATTCCTTCAATTCTCTAACCCAAGATCCAAGACAAGTATATGTGAAATTGAAAGCAATTAAACTAAGAAATTCAAAAGCACTCAAGCTCCCAAAAACAGAAAAGAAAACTATCTAAAACTCTCTAAAAGGAAGCTCCTCGAATAAATTGAATCTAAGCCTATTTATACACTTTCTTCAATTGATCTTCAAGCCTTGAATTGGGCTTTTGCTCTTGGTGGATTTGGGTTGAAAGAGGCCTTGATTGATTGCTCTTGAAGTTTGGAGAAGAACCCAAGTGAACCAATTGAACCGGAATTGAGTTTTGCAAATTTGGATTCAAAGTTAGCCTCAAAGTTAGGGGGCTAACTTCAAAGCTAACTTTTTCTAGCAGCAAAACCAATTTGCTGCACTTCACGTTGGGGCCAACGTTAGGGGGCTAACTTTGACCCTAACGTTGGCCTTGCTTTGAGTTGGAGTGGCGCCAACGTTAGCCTCCAAGTTAGGGGGCTAACGTTGGCGCAAACGTTGGCCTTCCTGGGAGCAAAATTTCATGCCAACGTTAGCCTCCAAGTTAGGGGGCTAACGTTGGCGCTAACGTTGGCACACCCTGGGGAAGATTTCTTATGCCAACGTTAGCCTCCAAGTTAGGGGGCTAACGTTGGCGCAAACGTGGCCAGCCCTGGGAGGAATTTTGAACTTCCAACGTTAGCCTCCAAGTTAGGGGGCTAACGTTGAGGCTAACTTCAACTCCAACTTCATTCTTCCTGATTCAATTGCATTTGTTTCATTGTCTTCTCTTAGCTTCTAGCCATTCCTCCTCACTTCAATCCTTTTCCAAGCTTTCTTCCCCTATCATAAATCAACCAAACACATCAAAGCTTTGCTTGAAATCATGAGATGATCATTCTATCTTAATATGCATCAATTATGTCATCAAACCTCATGAATTTGCATTAATTTATCTATGGTTGATTCAATCAAAGGAAACATGAAAATCTACCTAAATTGGCTTGCTTAAGCCTCAAGAAAGTGCATAATTCAAGTGAAAACAAAAGAAAAAGACTAGTGAAACTAGGCTAAGATGACTTGTCATCACAACACCAAACTTAAAGCTTGCTTGTCCCCAAGCAAGAAATGAATTATTAGGAAGAGAGAATGAATTGGAAAGAGATGTTCATGCTAGCAGAAAGTTATTGGTAGTTCATGGGGTTTTGTGTGGATATGCAATACTCACTTCTTATTGACTCTTAGGCCTAGAAAGTCTCCTTCAAGCTTCAAGCAACCTACTGCTATGACCTCTCATTATTCCTTTATCCTTGGCTATTACTTTGTTCAAAGCTTTATTTGAGTGTCATGTGTAGCAAGTTCATTTTCTTTTCTGTATACTTGACACATTATTCACCATGGACACTTGGCTCACATTTCCTCTTAAACATTGATGCCCAGCACCTTTTTGGTTACTAAATGCCTTGTAGTTAGGTTGCTCTTGATAGTGGATTTTCAGCTGATGATCCCGGATTAGTTAATCCAAGTCACCGAGTGTTGAAGCACTCCAAAGAGCTTAGTAGTCCAAGCAGATCCTAATACATAGACACCACAGGCATATATTTTTGGAGGTTCAAGCTATTGGTGTCCAGCTTTGTTTCTTTTTTTTGTTTTCTTTGGTTCTGCCATCTTTTGGCTATTTCTTTTCTTTCTTTCTTTTTGTTTTTCTTTTGAACCAAGGATTTTCTTTATTGAGATTCATAGACAGTAGATCACTCTATTCTTAGAAAAAGACATCCTAGCTCTTTATTCACTAACAGTGAGTTTTTATACAATCACACACATACCACCACTTACTATTATTCTACTTCTTTCTAACAGAGAACTATCTCATTTCACAATCAAACATTTCTTTTATTGATTTAGAGATGTAGGGGACAGAACATGCTTTTAGTCAAGTGGAAGTAAACACACAAGCACAAACTTAAACTAGCTTACTTATTTTAAAAAAAAAAAATTGACTCTGTTTGAACTCAATGAACACTTTAGCAAGACACAAGTCAAAGCATTTCTCAACAGCAAGAGTTAAGTATAGATACAACCTATTGGTTTGCAGTTCTTTTGTCCCTCCTTCTGTTGTGCCCCTTTTGAGTTATGATGCATAATGTCTTCAAATGGTGGTTAGTTCCCTGCACAAATCTCAAAAGTTGCTTGCTTCTCAAGCCCTTAGGTGACTGGTTATTATGCAAAGATTGGTTATGGCCTCTTGAACTTACTTTGGTGTGTGAACACCAAACTTAGTCCCTTGCCACTATTTCCCATGCATCAGATTAACCATATGTGGAATCCTTTTTGTCTTTGCTAAAAGTAATAAAACTAAAGATTAAAAAACAAACAATGGCTGAATAGTTTATCTGATTGCTTGGAGCTAGCAAATCTTTATGCAGGGAGTTAGAATGTGCTTTTAAATGAGATTTTGGTGGGACACCAAACTTAAAATCTTTCATTCTCACTTAAATTGTTTTGGTGTGCAACACCAAACTTAGCTCCTTGCAATACATATAAAACTACTCAACCTTTTTATTGAAATAGTTAGGAAGGAAAACTACCTTAGGTTGGGTTGCCTCCCAACAAGCGCTTCTTTATTGTCACTAGCTTGACATCTTGTTCTTTGGTCATGGAGGTTGAAAATCATAGTGCCTCAACTTTTCTCCTCTTACTGTGAACTTCCTTCCAGTCTCCTTTTTGATGATCTCTAGGTGTTCAAGTGAAAGGACCCGGTTCACAGTGTAGTATCCAGATAATTGTGGAGACATCTTCATTGGTCGTGTGTTTAACATTACTTTATCCCCTGGTGAAAAGCCTTCAGTGGGGATCTTCTTGTTTCTCCACCCTTTTGGCCTCTTCTTTTTTCTTTCTCAGAAGATAATTCATGCCTTGGTGGTTCTTTATTTGGGGTGTTGAGGTTCTCATCTGGGGGTTTTGGATCTAGTTCCTCCCTGATTTCTTTGGTCTGTTGCACCATCTCTACTTCTTTCAATTGTGGATTTAGAAGTCTTGGATTTGACTCATTGAATGCCTCCTTCAAGCTTTGATCTCTGGCCTTATCCTTCATACAATCTTCTTCTTGAGTGGGCTCATGCAGGGTTTTAAAAACATGGAATGCTAGGTGCTCATCATGCACTCTCAGCAACAATTCCCCTTTTTCAACATCTATCAATGCTCTGCCCGTAGCTAGAAAAGGCCTCCCCAGGATGATGGGAGTGTCAGGGTCCTCTTCTATATCTGAGATAACAAAGTCAGCAGGGAGAAAGAATTTTCCCACTTTTACCAACACATTCTCCACAACTCCCAGTGCTTGCTTAGTGGATTTGTCAGCCATTTGGAGAACTATTCGTGTGGACTTCAGCTCAGAAATTTTAAGTTTCCTCATTAGAGACAAAGGCATCAAGTTTATGCTTGCACCAAGGTCACAGAATGACTTCTCAATTGTTATGTTTCCTATGGTGCAGGGTATGTAAAAACGCCCAGGATCATCTTTCTTCTCTGGCAACTCTCTTTGGAGGATAGCACTACATTCCTTTGTCATCTCAACAATCTGTCCTTCCTTCAGGGATCTTTTCTTTGTCAGCACTTCCTTCATAAATTTGGCATATAGTGGCATCTGTTCAAGTGCTTCCAAGAAAGGAATATTGATGCTGAGGGTCTTGAATATGTCCAGGAACTTTGAGTATTGCTTATCCTCATTCTCTTTTTTGAACCTCTGAGGGTATGGAAGTTTGGGGATATGTGGCTTCACCCTTTCCTTCTTCTCTTGTAATTGTGTTTCAAGAATGTCCTTATCTCTCTTTGAGCTTTTTGCATTCTTGATTTTCTGATCCTCTTCACTTCTCTCTTCTGTCTCTCCTTGTGGAACTTCTCTGTTGTGTTCTTCCTGATTGATGGCTTTCTTCTCACTTTCCACTATGATTGCTTTACACTCCTCCCACTTTGTAGCTTTTCCTTTATCCCGTGGATGGTCTGAAGTGGTACTAGGGGATGCATTTGATTGCTTCTCACCCATCTCTGTGTTTTGTTTAGCCATTTGTTCCATATGCCTCTCAAGATTTCTGATTGCAGCTTCTTGGTTTTTGATTGTTATGGCTTGATCCTTCCGTGCTGCTTCTTGATCTTGTCTTGCCATCTCTTGATTTTTCATGAGTTTCTCCATCATTGTCTCTTGGTGCTTCATCATCTTTTCTATCAATGTCTCCAAGTTGGAGATCCTTTGAGTGTCTTGTGATGTTTGTGGCTGGTTGTGGGGTGTTGAAGGTTGATGGTGGGTGTTTTGGTTAGTGGTTTGGTTATTGGGTGGATAGTAGCTAGAATTTGAGTGGTTGTTTTGGGGTTTTCTATATGGATTGGGGTTAGTGTTTTGCTGGTTGTGATTTTGGTTGTTTCTTGAGTTATTTTGGTTTGAATTTCGTTGCCATGGTTGCTGATTTGAGTGTGGTTATCTCCCCATCTT
Organism: Arachis stenosperma; assembly: GCF_014773155.1. NCBI lineage: Eukaryota > Viridiplantae > Streptophyta > Magnoliopsida > Fabales > Fabaceae > Arachis > Arachis stenosperma. The sequence goes on from NC_080379.1 coordinate 64,096,800, forward strand.
ATGTTTGGATGGTTCTTCCAGGATGGATTGTAGATGTCACCATAGACTTCATTTTGGCCGGAGCTTTGGTTATGCACATATTGAGGTTGTTCCTGCTGCTGATCTTCTTGGTTTCTTCATTTTGCCCCCATTTGGTTGATGGTTGGCTTGTGTTGACTGCTGCAACTTGGAGGCTGTCAATCCTTTTGGCCATTTGTTCAAACTGTTGTTGAATCTGTTGTTGCATCATCTTGTTTTGAGCCAAAATGGAGTCCACTCCTTCCAATTCTAATACCCCCTTTCTCTGTGATGGTTGGCGGGTTCTTTGATGAGCAAAGAAGTATTGATTGTTGGCCACCATGTCCACAAGATTCTGGGCTTCTTCAGCAGTTTTCATCAGTTGTAATGAACCTCCAGCAGAGTGATCTAATGCCTCTTGAGATTTCAACGTTAAGCCTTCATAGAAATTTTGTAGCACATCCCATTCATTGAACATTTCTGGGGGACACTTTCTGATTAGAGCTTTGTACCTCTCCCATGCTTCATATAAGGATTCGGCATCTAATTGGGTGAATGTCTGCACCTCAGTTTTCAGCCTGACGATCCTTTGGGGTGGGTAAAATTTGGCTAAAAATTTAGTCACCAAATCGTCCCAACTAGTGACACTTCCTTTGGGAAAAGTTTCAAGCCATTGTGCAGCCTTATCCCTTAATGAGAATGGGAACAGCAACAATTTATATGTGTCTGGATGCACACCATTTGTCTTGACCGTTTCACAAATCCTTAAGAAAACGGACAAATGTTGGTTGGGGTCTTCAAGAGGGCCACCTCCATAAGCACAATTGTTCTGCACCAAGGTGATTAGTTGAGGCTTCAACTCAAAGTCATTTGCCTGAACATTTGGGGTGAGGATGCTGCTCCCATAATGTCTGGGATTGGGGATAGTGTAAGAGGCCAACACCCTTCTTGCAGGCTGGGCATTGTTGCTCACTCCCTCTTCACGCACCTCAGCCTCCATGACTTGCAAAAATCACAAATAAACCAAATAAAACATGAGTATTCTAGTGCTAGAATGTGGTTAGAGGGTTAGGTGACACAATGTGTCAAACAGTTAATGTGCTTAGTAAAAATAAAGAAAAATAAAGAAAAAGTGCTTGATCTAAACTACCACCTCACTTAATCATTGTCAATCTAATCAATCCCCGGCAACGGCGCCAAAAACTTGATGGGAATTATTTTGGTTTGAGAAATGAATCTCTCCCAAAACAATACCGATCTAACCGGCAAGTGCACCGGGTCGCATCAAGTAATAAAAACTCACGGGTGTGAGGTCGATCCCACAGGGATTGAAGGATTGAGCAATCTTAGTTTAGTAGTTGAATTAGTCAAGCGAATCAAGATTTGGTTGATTGATTGATGATTTGCAGAATTTAAATTGCTTTGAAAGTAAAGGGAATGGGGAATTGGCATAAAAGTAAAGGAAACAGAAATTAAAGTGATGAATCTTAAGAAGCAAGAAATTAAATGGCAGAAACTTAAAGAGCAAGTAATGTAAATTGCAAAAATCTTAAATGGCAAAAATTGTAAATGACTTGAAATGTAAAGGGGATTGGGACTTGGATTTGCAAGAATTAAACCAAGAAAAGTTAAATTGCATCAAACAGAAAGTAAATGGGAATTGGGTTTGAACCAGATTCGAAACAGGAAATTAAATGAACAATTAAAGCAAGGTGCAGAGAATTGAAATGAGAAATTGGATCTCAGGACCCAGAGACTAGAAAACCAAGTCTAGATCTCAATGCCTTCCTAGATCCAACAAGAACAATCTCAAAGGAATTGTAAATTGGAAGGAAATTAAATGAGAAAGCAAGTAGCAAGAAAGGAAACTCAATTTGCAGTGAAATCAAACAAGATCCAAGGTGAGACTGAAATAGAATTCCTTCAATTCTCTAACCCAAGATCCAAGACAAGTATATGTGAAATTGAAAGCAATTAAACTAAGAAATTCAAAAGCACTCAAGCTCCCAAAAACAGAAAAGAAAACTATCTAAAACTCTCTAAAAGGAAGCTCCTCGAATAAATTGAATCTAAGCCTATTTATACACTTTCTTCAATTGATCTTCAAGCCTTGAATTGGGCTTTGCTCTTGGTGGATTTGGGTTGAAAGAGGCCTTGATTGATTGCTCTTGAAGTTTGGAGAAGAACCCAAGTGAACCAATTGAACCGGAATTGAGTTTTGCAAATTTGGATTCAAAGTTAGCCTCAAAGTTAGGGGGCTAACTTCAAAGCTAACTTTTTCTAGCAGCAAAACCAATTTGCTGCACTTCACGTTGGGGCCAACGTTAGGGGGCTAACTTTGACCCTAACGTTGGCCTTGCTTTGAGTTGGAGTGGCGCCAACGTTAGCCTCCAAGTTAGGGGGCTAACGTTGGCGCAAACGTTGGCCTTCCTGGGAGCAAAATTTCATGCCAACGTTAGCCTCCAAGTTAGGGGGCTAACGTTGGCGCTAACGTTGGCACACCCTGGGGAAGATTTCTTATGCCAACGTTAGCCTCCAAGTTAGGGGGCTAACGTTGGCGCAAACGTGGCCAGCCCTGGGAGGAATTTTGAACTTCCAACGTTAGCCTCCAAGTTAGGGGGCTAACGTTGAGGCTAACTTCAACTCCAACTTCATTCTTCCTGATTCAATTGCATTTGTTTCATTGTCTTCTCTTAGCTTCTAGCCATTCCTCCTCACTTCAATCCTTTTCCAAGCTTTCTTCCCCTATCATAAATCAACCAAACACATCAAAGCTTTGCTTGAAATCATGAGATGATCATTCTATCTTAATATGCATCAATTATGTCATCAAACCTCATGAATTTGCACTAATTTATCTATGGTTGATTCAATCAAAGGAAACATGAAAATCTACCTAAATTGGCTTGCTTAAGCCTCAAGAAAGTGCATAATTCAAGTGAAAACAAAAGAAAAAGACTAGTGAAACTAGGCTAAGATGACTTGTCATCAGTGGGCACCGTTACCATGCTGAGAACCTTTGGTTCTCACCCCATACATATTTCGTAGTTTTCAGATGCAGGTCAAGCGGTACCTCGTTGAGGCATTCTGGGAGGTTCTGTCTGCGAAGGATCCTTGTGTGTTGGGTTTACATTTTGTTTAAGATATAGATATAGATACTATTATATCTCTACTGTGTATATTTTATGGTTTATCCCTTTTAGAGGTTGACTTGAAGAAAAAGGTTCTATAAACTGTGTTTTGAGTCTCTTTGGGGGGTTTTTCTCATGTATATATGTATATATGATCTGGCCAGTTTTAACTTCGCGAGCTGAGTCAGAAGCTTTATTATCTGTATCCTTGGGATTCTTTTCCTATGTATATGTCTTTTACTCATTGATGAGCGGATAATTTATACGCTTTTTGGCATTATTTTTACATAGTTTTTAGTATGATTTAGCTACTTTTTAGTAAATTTTTATTAGTTTTTAAGCAAAATTCACATTTCTGGACTTTACTATAAGTTTGTGTGTTTTTCTGTGATTTCAGGTATTTTCTGGCTGAAATTGAGGGACCTGAGTAAAAATCTGATTCAGAGGCTGAAAAAGGACTGCTGATACTGTTGGATTCTAACCTCCTTGCACTCAAAATGGAATTTTTGGAGCTACAGAAACCCAAATGGCACGTTCTAAATTGAGTTGGAAAGTAGACATCCAGAGCTTTCTAGCAATATATAATCGTTCATACTTTGCCTGGGTTTAGACGATGCAAACTGGCGTTCAACGCCAGCTTTCTGCCCTATTCTGGCGTTAAACGCCAGAAACAAGTTGCAAGCTAGAGTCAAACGCTAGAAACAAGTTACAAATTGGTGTTTAACTCCAAGGAAGACCTCTACACGTGAAAGCTTCAATGCTCAGCCCAAGCACACACTAAGTGGTCCCGGAAGTAGATTTCTGCAGCATTTACTTGTTTTTGTAACCCTAGTAACTAGTTTTGTATAAATAGAACTTTTTACTATTGTACTAGGGAGCTTTTGGGAACATCTTTGTACCATTGTTCACGTTTTGGGAGGTTGGCCATTCGGCCATGCCTACCCTATTTTCTCTTATGTATCTTCAACGGTGGAGTTTCTACACACCATAGATTAAGGTGTGGAGCTCTGCTGTTCCCCGAGTATTAATGCAAAGTACTATTGTTTTCTATTCAATTCATGCTTATTCTTATTCTAAGATATCCATTCACACACAAGAACATGATGAATGTGATGATTATGTGACACTCATCACCATTCTCACTTATGAACGCGTTATTGACAACCACTTCTGTTCTACATGAAGACAAGCTTGAATGTATATCTCTTGGGTTTCCAATCAATGATTCACATTGACTCCCCTCTGACAATGGGGCCTCTGAATCCGAGATTAGAGTCTTCGTGGTATAGGCTAGAATCCATTGGCAGCATTCTTGAGATCTGGAAAGTCTAAACCTTGTCTGTGGTATTCCGAGTAGGATCTGGGATGGGATGACTGTGACGAGCTTCAAACTCGCGACTGTAGGGCGTGGTGACAGACGCAAAAGGATAGTAAATCCTATTCCTACACGATCGAGAACCAACAGCTGATTAGCCATACGATATCTATGCATGGTATTTTTCATCCGAGACGAGCAATCCGACAGTTGATTAGCCGTACAGAAACCGTAGAGGACCATTTTCACTGAGAGGACGGAAAGTAGCCATTGACAACGGTGACACCCAACATACAGCTTGCCATAGAAAGGAGTTTGAAAGATTGGATGAAGGCAGTAGGAAAGCAGAGATTCAGAAGGAACAACGCATCTCCATACGCTTATCTGAAATTCCTACCAATGAATTACATAAGTATCTCTATCTTTATTTTATGTTTTATTTATCTTTTAACTATTAAAACTCCATAACCATTTGAATTTGCTTGACTGAGATTTACAGGATGACCATAGCTTGCTTCAAGCCAACAATCTCCGTGGGATCGACCCTTACTCACGTAAGGTTTATTATTTGGACGACCTAGAGCACTTGCTGGTTAGTTGTGCGAAATTGTGAAAAAGAGTTGAGATTACAATTGTGCGTACCAAGTTGTTGGCGCCATTGAGATCACAATTTCGTGCACCATATTTTTGGCGCCGTTGCCGGGGATTGTTCGAGTTTAGACAACTGACAGTTCATCTTGTTGCTCAGATTAGGTAATTTTCTTTTTGTTTCAACCTTTATTTTGTTTTCAAAAATTTTCAAAAATCTTTTAAAAATTTTTTTCTTCTTTTTTGTTTTTCCAAAATAATTTTTGAAACAAAAATACAAAAAAAATTATAAAATCATAAAACAAAAAAATTTTGTGTTTCTTGTTTGCGTCTAGTGTCAATTTTTAAGTTTGGTGTCAATTGCATGTTTTTAAAATGTGTGCATTTTTCAAAAAATTCATGCATGTATTCTTCATGATCTTCAAGTTGTTCTTGGTAAGTCTTCTTGTTTGATCTTTACATTTTATTGTTTTGTGTCTTTTCTTGTTTTTCATATGTATTTTTAGTTTGTTAGTGTCTAAGCACTAAAAAATTCTAAGTTTGGTGTCTTGCATGTTTTTCTTTTCTTGAAAATTTTTCAAAAAATAAGTTCTTGATGTTCATTATGATCTTCAAAATGTTCTTGTTGTTCATCTTGACATTCATAGTGTTCTTGCATGCATCATTTGTTTTGATCCAAAATTTTTATGTGTTGAGTTATTTTGTGGTTTTTCTCTTTCCTCAGTAAATTCAAAAAAATAAAAAATATCTCTCCCTTATTTTACTCATAAATTTTGAAATCTTTGGGTTGACTTAGTCAAAAATTTTTAAAATAAGTTATTTTTTGTTAGTCAAGTCGAGATTTCAATTTTAAAACTCTTATCTTCTCAAAACTTTTTCAAAAATTAAATCTTTTTCATTTTTCTTTTATATTTTTGATTTTTTTTAAAATTGATTTTCAAAATATTTTTCTTATCTTTATTTCATAATTTTCGAAATTAACACTAAAAATTAATGTTTTGATTCAAAAATTTCAAGTTTGTTACTTTCTTGTTAAGAAGGGTTCAATCTTTAAATTCTAGAATCATATCTTTTAGTTTCTTGTTAGTCAAGTAATCAATTTTAATTTTAAAAAATCAAATATTTTTAATTTTCTTTTCAAATCTTTTTCAAAAATAAATTTTAATCATATCTTTTCAATCATATCTTTTTCAAACATATCTTTTTCAAATCATATCTTTTTCAAACTTTAATTTCAAAATCTTTTCTAACTTCTTATCTTTTCAAAATTGATTTTCATATCTTTTTCAATTAACTAATTGACTTTTTGTTTGTTTTACTATTTCTTATCTTGTTCAAAACCACCTAACTACTTTTCTCTCTCTAATTTTCGAAAATTTCTCACCCTTTTTCAAAATTCTTTTTAATTAACTAATTGTTTCAAATTTTAATTTTAATTTTATATCTTCTCTTAATTTTTGAAAATTACTAACCATTTTTCAAAAAATTTTTTCGAAATTCTCTCCCTCTCATCTTCTTCTATTTATTTATTTAATTACTAACACTTCTCTTCTACTCATAATTCGAACCCTCTTCTCTTCTCTCTCTGTGTTCGAATTTTTTCTCTTCTATTATTCTTCTCTTCTACTTATATAAAGGAACCTCTATATCTGGGTAAAGAGGATCCCTATTATTTTCTGTTCTCTTCTTTTTTATATGAGTAGGAGCAAGGACAAGGACATTCTTGTTGAAGCTGACCCTGAACCTGAAAAGACTCTGAAGAAGAAGCTACGAGAAGCTAAAGCATAACAATCTAGAGAAAACCTTACAGAAAATCTCGAAAAAGAAGTAGAGATGGCCGAAACCAATAACAATGGTTGAGGTGCAAGGAAGATGCTTGGTGACTTTACTGCACCAAATTCAAACTTCCATGGAAGAAGCATCTCAATCCCTGCCATTGGAGCAAAAAATTTTGAGCTAAAGCCTCAATTAGTTTCTCTGATGCAACATAATTGCAACTTTCATGGACTTCCATCAAAAGATCCTTTTCAGTTCTTAACTGAATTCTTGTAGATCTGTGATACTGTTAAGACCAATGGAGTTGATCCTGAGGTCTACAAGCTTATGCTTTTCCCTTTTGCTGTAAGAGACAGAGCTAGAATATGGTTGGACTCTCAACCTAAAGATAGCCTGAACTCTTGGGATAAGCTGGTCACGACTTTCTTAGCCAAGTTCTTTCCTTCTCAAAAGCTGAGCAAACTTAGAGTGGATGTTCAAACCTTCAGGCAGAAAGAAGGTGAATCCCTCTATGAAGCTTGGGAGAGATACAAGCATTTGACCAAAAAGTGTCATTCTGACATGCTTTCAGAATGGACCATCCTGGATATATTCTATGATGGTCTGTCTGAATTGTCTAAGATGTCTTTGGACCATTCTGCAGGTGGATCTATTCACCTGAAGAAAACACTTGCAAAGGCTCAGGAACTCATTGACATGGTTGCAAATAACCAGTTCATGTACACCTCTGAAAGGAATCCTGTGAGTAATGGGATGCCTCAGAGGAAGGGAGTTCTTAAAATTGATGCTCTAAATGCCATATTGGCTCAGAATAAAATGTTAACTCAGCAAGTCAATATGATTTCTCAGAGTCTGAATGGATTGCAAAATACATCCAACAGTACTAAAGAAGCATCTTTTGAAGAAGAAGCTTATGATCTTGAGAACCCTGCAATGGTAGAGGTGAATTACATGGGTGAAGCCTATGGAAACACCTATAATCCCTCATGGAGAAATCATCCAAATTTCTCATGGAAGGATCAACAAAAGCCTCAATAAGGCTTTAATAATGGTGGAAGAAACAGGTTTAGCAATAGCAAGCCTTTTCCATCATCCTCTCAGCAACAGACAGAGAATTCTGAGCAGAGCCCCTCTAGCTTAGCAAACATAGTCTCTGATCTATCTAAGGCCACTCTAAGTTTCATGAATTAAACAAGATCCTCCATTAAAAATTTGGAGGCACAAGTGGTCCAGCTGAGTAAAAGAGTCACTGAAACTCCTCCTAGTACTCTCCCAAGCAATACAGAAGAGAATCTAAAAAGAGAGTGCAAGGCCATAACCTTACTTGATATGGCCGAACCTAGAGAGGAGGAGGAGGATGTGAATCCCAGTGAGGAAGACCTCATGGGACGTCCTCTGGACAAAAAGAAGTTCCCAATTGAGGAACCTAAGGAATCTGAGGCTCATCTAGAGACCATAGAGATTTCATTGAACCTACTTCTGCCATTCATTAGCTCTGATGATTATTCCTCCTCTGAAGAGGATGAAGATATTACTGAAGAGCAAGTTGCTAAATACCTTGGAGCAATCATGAAGCTGAATGCCAAGCTATTTGGTAATAAGACTTGGGTGGATGAACCCCCTTGCTCACCAATGAACTGAATGACTTGGTTAGGTAGACATTACCTCAAAAGAAACAAGATCCTGGTAAATTCTTAATTCCCCATACCATAGGCACCATGACCTTTGAGAAGGCTCTGTGTGACCTGGGGTCAGGCATAAACTTAATGCCACCCTCTGTAATGGAGAAACTGGGAATCATTGAGGTACAGGCTACCAAATTCTCATTAGAGATGCCAGACAAATCTATGAAAAAGGCTTATGGATAGGTAGAGGACGTGCTAGTAAAGGTCAAAGGCCTTTACATCCCTGCTGATTTCATAATCCTAGACACTGGGAAGGATGAGGATGAATCCATCATCCTTGGAAGACCCTTCTTAGCCACAGTAAAAGCTGTGACTGATATGGACAGAGGAGAGTTGATCCTTCAATTGAATGAGGATTAACTTGTGTTTAAAACTCAAGGATCTCCCTCTGTAACCATGGAGAGGAAGCAAGCAAAGCTTCTCTCAATGCAGAGTCAAACAGAGCCCCCACAGTCAAACTCTAAGTTTGGTGTTGGGAGGCCACAACCAAACTCTAAGTTTGGTGTTGAATCCCCACATTCAAACTCTAAGTTTGGTGTTGGGAGACCCCAACAATGCTCTGAACATCTGTGAAGCTCGATGAGAGCTCACTATCAAGCTATTGACATTAAAGAAGCGCTTATTGGGAGGCAACCCAATTTTATTTATCTATGTTATTTTCTTTTTTTTTTAGGTTGATGATCATATGGAGTCACAAAAACAACTGCAAAAAAATTAAAGAAAATTCAAAAACAGCATTAAAAATATCACACCCTGGAGGAGAAACTTACTGGCGTTTAAACGCCAGTAAGGGTAGTAGAATGGGCGTTTAACGCCCAGTCTGGCACCATTCTGGGCGTTAAACGCCAGAAAGAAGCAACAAATTGGCGTTAAATGCCAGAAACAGGTTGTAGCTTGGCATTTAACGCTAGGAAAGGAATAAAAGCTGGCGTTTAACGCCAGAAACAAGCAGCAGTCTGGCGTTAAATGCCAGGATTGCACAATAGGGGAATTTTACACGCCTAAAAGGAGCAGGGATGAGAAATCCTTGATCCCTCAGAATCTGTGGATCCTACAGGATCCCCACCTACCTCACCTTTCTCTCTCCCACTCACTAATCAAATCATACCCTCTTCCCTATATTCTCTAAACCAATCACCTCCAAACCCTTCCCCAAAAACCCCACCTACCTCACTTTAAAATTCAAACACTTTTCCCTCCCAAACCCACCCAATTCCATTCGATCACTCTCCCTCTCTTTCCCTATAAATACCGCTCTTCGGTCTTTCATTTTCACAAATCACAAACACCTTCTACCCCCTTGACCGAATTCACTTTCTCCCTCCATCTCCTCCATTCTCTTCTTCTCCCACTTCTTTCTCTCTTCTTTTGCTCGAGGACGAGCAAATATTTTAAGTTTGGTGTGGTAAAAGCATTGCTTTTTATTTTTTCCATAACCATTTATGGCACCTAAGGCCGGAGAAATCTCTTGAAAGAGGAAAGGGAAGACAAAAACTTCCACTTCCGAGTCATGAGAGATGGAGAGATTCATCTTAAAGATTCATCTTAAAGATTCATCAAGACCACTTCTATGAAGTTGTGGCCAAGAAGAAGGTGATCCCTGAGGTCCCTTTCATGCTCAAGAAAAATGAGTATCCAAAGATCCGACATGAAATCCGAAGAAGAGGTTGGGAAGTTCTCACCAACCCCATTCAACAAGTTGGAATCTTAATGGTTCAAGAGTTCTATGCCAATGCATGGATCACTAGGAACCATGATCAAAGTATGAACCCGAATCCAAAGAATTGGCTTACAATGGTTTGGGGGGAAATACTTAGATTTCAGTCCAAAAAATGTAAGGTTGGCGTTCTACTTGCCAATGATGTAAGAAAATGCACGCCCCTATACTAGAAGGGTCAACTTTGATCAAAGGTTAGACCAAGTCCTCATGGACATATGTGTGGAAGGAGCTCAATGGAAAAGAGACTCAAGAGGTAATCCGGTTCAATTGAGAAGACCAGACCTTAAGCCTATGGCTAGAAGATGGTTGGAGTTCATCCAACGCTCCATTTTCCTACTAGCAACCGATCTGAAGTGACTGTGGATCGAGCCATCATGATCCATAGTATCATGATTGGGGAGGAAGTGGAAATTCATGAGATTATACCTCTAGAACTCTACAAGGTGGTTGACAAGTCCTCCACTTTGGCAAGGTTAGCCTTTCCTCATCTCATTTGTCACCTATGCAATTTGGCTGGGATTGACATAGAAGGAGACATCCTCATTGAAGAGGACAAGCCCATCACTAAGAAAAGGATGGAGCAAACAAGAGAGCCCACTCATGGACCTCAACAAGAGCATGAGGAAATTCCTCATCAAGAAATCCCTGAAATGCCTCAAGGGATGTATTTTCCTCCACACAACTATTGGGAGGAACTCAACACCTCTTTGGAAGGCTTGAGTTACAACATGGACCAACTAAGGGTGGAGCACCAAGAGCACCCCATCATTCTCCATGAGATTAGAGAAGATCAAAGAGCTATGAGGGAGGAGCAACAAAGGCAAGGAAGAGACATAGAGGAGCTCAAGAGCACCATTGGTTCTTCAAGAGGAAGACGCCACCCTCACTAAGGTAGACTCATTCCTTAATCTTCTTGTTTATTTATTTTTCTATTTTCAGTTTTGAGCTTTATGTTTGGCTATGTTTTGTGTCTTTATTACATGATCATTAGTATCTAGTGTCTATGTCTTAAAGCTATAAATAACTCCATGAATCCTTTACCTCTCTTAAATAAAAAATGTGCTTAATTACAAAAGAACAGGAAGTACTTGGATTTCAAATTTTATCTTGAAATTAGTTTAATTATTTTGATGTGGTGGCAATACTTTTTGTTTTCTGAATGAATGCTTGAACAGTGCATATTTTTTATAGTGAAGTTTATGAATGTTAAAATTGTTGGCTCTTGAAAGAATGATGAACAAAGAGAAATGTTATTGATAATCTGAAAAATCATGAAATTGATTCTTGAAGCAAGAAAAAGCAGTGAAAAAAAAAGTAGCAAAAAAAAATGGCGAAAAAAAAGAGAGAAAAAGAAAAAGAAAAAGCAAGCAGAAAAAGCCAATAGCCCTTTAAACCAAAAGGCAAGGGTAAAAAGGATCCAAGACTTTGAGCATTAATTGATAGGAGGGCCCAAGGAAATAAAATCCAGGCTTAAGCGGCTAAATGAAGCTGTCCCTAACCATGTGCTTGTGTCATGAAGGTCCAAGTGAAAAGCTTGAGACTAAGTGGTTAAAGTCGTGATCCAAAGCAAAAAGAGTGTGCTTAAGAACTCTGGACACCTCTAACTGGGGACTTTATCAAAGCTAAGTCACAATCTGAAAAGGTTCACCCAGTTATGTGTCTGTGACATTTATGTATCCGGTGGTAATACTAGAAAACAAAGAGCTTAGGGCCACGGCCAAGACTCATAAAGTAGCTGTGTTCAAGAATCAACATGCTGAACTAGGAGAATCAATAACACTATCTGAAATTCTGAGTTCCTATAGATGCCAATCATTCTGAATTTCAAAGGATAAACTGAGATGCCAAAACTATTCAGAAGCAAAAAGCTACAAGCCCCACTCATCTAATTAGAACTAAGTTTCATTGATACTGTGGAATTCATTGTATATTCTCTTCTTTTTATCCTATTTTGTTTTCAGTTGCTTGGGGACAAGCAACAATTTAAGTTTGGTGTTGCGATGAGCGGATAATTTATACGCTTTTTGGCATTATTTTTACATAGTTTTTAGTATGATTTAGCTACTTTTTAGTATATTTTTGTTAGTTTTTAAGCAAAATTCACATTTCTGGAATTTACTATGAGTTTGTGTGTTTTTCTGTGATTTCAGGTATTTTCTGGCTGAAATTGGGGGACCCGAGCAAAAATCTGATTCAGAGGCTGAAAAAGGACTGTTGATGCTATTGGATTCTGACCTCCCTACACTCAAATGGTGCGCTCTTAATTGCGTTGGAAAGTAAACATCTAGGGCTTTCCAGCAATATAAAATAGTTTATACTTTGCCCCAGTTTAGACGATGCAAACTGGTGTTCAACACCAGCTTTCTACCCTATTCTGGCGTTAAACGCCAGAAACAAGTTGCAAGCTAGAGTCAAATGCCAGAAACAAGTTACAAACTCGCATTTAACTCCAAGGAAGACCTCTACACGTGAAAGCTTCAATGCTCAGCCCAAGCACACACCAAGTGGGCCCGGAAGTGGATTTCTGCATCATTTACTTGTTTCTATAACCCTAGTAACTAGTTTAGTATAAATAGAATATTTTACTATTGTACTAGGGAGCTTTTGGGGAACTGGTGGACGAAATTGAGATCACATCAATGTAGTACTCTTTGTTATTGTATGGAATCATTATTATGGCTCTTGGCTATGTGTGGACACAACTCCGTTCAACTTAACCAGCAAGTGTACTGGGTCATCCAAGTAATACCTTACGTGAGTAAGGGTCGATCCCACAGAGATTGTTGGTATGAAGCAAGCTATGGTCACCTTGTAAATCTTAGTTAGGCAGATTAAATGGTTATGGGTTTCGAAAATTAATAATAAATAGAAAATAAAAAGGGATAGAAATACTTATGTAAATCAATAGTGGGACTTTCAGATAGGCGTGTGGAGAAGCTAGAATCCTTTCGAATCTCTACTTTCTTATTGCTTTCATCCAATCCTTCTTACTCCTTTCCATGGTAAGCTGTATGTAGGGCATCACCATCATCAATGGCTACTTTTAATCCTCTCGGAAAAATGGTCCTATGCGCTGTCACTGCACGGCTAATCGTCTGGAGGCATCACCCTTGTTGATAGCTACATCCCATCCTCTCAGTGAAAATGGTCCAAATACTCTATCACAGCACCGCTAATCATCTGTCGGTTCTCAATCAGGTTGGAGTAGAATCCCTTGATTCTTTTGCGTTTGTCATCACGCCCAGCCTTCAAGAGTTTGAAGCTCGTCACAGTCATTCAATACCGGAATCCTACTCGGAATACCACAGACAAGGTTAGACTTTCCGGATCCCCATGAATGCCACCATCTATCTAGCTTATACCACGAAGATTCTGTTGGGAAATCTAAGAGATATGCGCCCGGCCTAAAGTAGAACGGAAGTGGTTGTCAGTCACACACGTTCATAGGTGAGAATGATGATGAGTGTCACGGATCATCACATTCATCAAATTGAAGTGCAACGTATATCTTGGAATAAGAATAAAAGAGAATTGAATAGAAAGTAATGGTAATTGTATTGAAACTTGAGGTACAGCAGAGCTCCACACCCTTAATCTATGGTGTGCAGAAACTCCACCGTTGAAAATACATAAGTGAAAGGTTCAGGCATGGCCGAATGGCCAGCCCCCTCAATGATCAAAAGACCGAATGATCAAAGACTAAACAGTCAAAAGATTAAACTGTCAAAAGATGTCTAATACAATAGTAAATTATCCTATTTATACTAGACTAGCTACTAGGGTTTACATGAGTAAGTAATTGATGCATAAATCCACTTCCGGGACCCACTTGGTGTATGCTTGGGCTGAGCTTGATCTATCCACGAGTTGAGGCTTCTCTTGGACTTGAACTCCAAGTTATAACGTGTTTTGGGCGTTCAACTCCGAATCATGACGTGTTTCTGGCGTTTAACTCCAGACAGCAGCATGTACTTGGCGTTCAACGCCAATTTACGTCGTCAATTTCCGAATAAAGTATGAACTATTATATATTTCTGGAAAGCTCTGGATGTCTAATTTTCAACGCCGTTGAGAACGCGCCATTTGGAGTTCTGTAGCTCCAGAAAATCCATTTCGAGTGCAGGGAGGTCAGATTCCAACAGCATTAGCAGTCCTTTTGTCAGCCTTTTTCAGAGTTTTGCTCAAGTCCCTCAATTTCAGCCAGAAATTACCTGAAATTACAGAAAAAACACACAAACTCATAGTAAAGTCCAGAAATGTGAATTTAACATAAAAACTAATGAAAACATCCCTAAAAGTAGCTTGAACTTACTAAAAACTACCTAAAAACAATGCCAAAAAGCGTATAAATTATCCGCTCATCACAACACCAAACATAAATTGTTGCTTGTCCCCAAGCAACTGAAAATCAATTAGAATAAAAAGAAGAGAATATACTGTGAATTTTAAAATATCAATGAATATTAATTCTAATTAGATGAGTGGGACTTGTAGCTTTTTGCTTCTGAATAGTTTTGGCATCTCACTTTTTCCTTTGAAGTTTAGAATGATTGGCTTCTCTTAGGAACTTAGAATTTTGGATAGTGTTATTGACTTTCCTAGTTAAGCATGTTGATTCTTGAACATAGCTACTTATAAGTCTTGGCCGTGGCCCTAAGCATTTTGTTTTCCAGTATTACCACCGGATACATAAATGCCACAGACACATGACTGGGTGAACCTTTTCAGATTGTGACTCAGCTTTGCTAGAGTTCCTAGTTAGTGGTGTCCAGAGCTCTTAAGCACACTCTTTTGCTTTGGATCCTTTTTACCCTTGCCTTTTGGTTTTAAGGGCTATTGGCTTTTTCTGCTTGCTTTTTCTTTTTTTTTCTAAATTTTTTTTTCGCCATTTTTTTTCCGCAAGCTTTTTACTTTTCACTGCTTTTTCTTGCTTCAAGAATCAATTTCATGATTTTTCAGATCATCAATAACATTTCTCTTTGTTCATCATTCTTTCAAGAGCCAACAATTTTAACATTCATAAACAGCAAGATAAAAAATATGCACTGTTCAAGCATTCATTCAGAAAACAAAAAGTATTGTCACCACATCAATATAATTAAATTCAAGGATAAGTTCGAAATTCATGTACTTCTTGTTCTTTTGAATTAAAACATATTTCATTTAAGAGAGGTGAAGGATTAATGGAATTATTCATAACTTTAAGACATAGTTACTAACTACTAAAGATCATGAAGTAGAGACACAAAACATAGATAAATACAACATAAAAACCGAAAAGCAGAAAGAAATAAGAACAAGGAATGAATCCACCTTAGTGGCGTCTTCTTCTTGAAGGACCAACAATGTCCTTAAGCTCTTCTATGTCCCTTCCTTGCCTTTGTTGCTCCTCCCTCATTGCTCTTTGATCTTCTCTTATTTCATGGAGAATGATGGAGTGTTCATGATGTTCCACCCTTAATTGTTCAACATTGTGGCTCAAATCTTCTAAGGAGGTGTTGAGTTGTTCCCAATAGTTGTTGGGAGGAAAGTGCATCCCTTGAGGCATCTCAGGGACTTCTTGATGATGAGCTTCCTCATGCATCTCTTGAGAACCGTGGAGGGTCTCTCTTGCTTGCTCCATCATCTTCTTGGTGATGGGCTTATCCTCTTCAATGGAGATGTCTCCTTCTATGATAACTCCAGCTGAGTAACATAGATGGCAAATAAGGTGAGGAAAAGCTAGCCTTGCCATGGTGGAAGGCTTTTCGGCAATTTTGTAGAATTCATTAGAGATGACTTCATGAACTTCTACTTCCTCTCCAATCATGATGCTATGAATCATGATGGCCCGATCCACAGTAACTTCAGATCGGTTGCTAGTGGTCTTGATGGCTCTTGGAGATGAATCTTTCCATCTCCCATGACTCGGAGGTGGAAGCTTTTGTCTTCCCTTTTCCTTTTCTAGAGGATTCTCCGGCCTTAGGTGCCATTGATGGTAATGGAAAAACAAAAAGCTTATGATTTTACCACACCAAACTTAAAATATTGCTCGCCCTCGAGCAAGAGAAGAAAGAAGAAAAGAAGAAGAAGAAGAAAATGGAGGAGAGTGAGGGGAGATGGATTCGGCCAAGGTATAGTAGATGGGGTAGTGTTGTGTGAAAATGAAGTAGAATGGAAGGGTATAGATAGGGAGAGGGGAGAGGGTAGATTCGGCCATTTAGGGTGGAATTGGGTGGGAAAATGTTTTTGAATTTTGAAGGTAGGTGGGGTTTATGGGAAAGAGTGGATGGATGTGAGTGGTGAATAGGTGATTGGAAAAAGAGATTGAGGTGATTGGTGAAGGGTTTTTGGGAAGTGTGACATGAGGAAGAGTAAAATAGGATTAGGAGGTAAGGTGGGAATATAGTAGGTGGGGATCTTGTGGGGTCCACAGATCCTGAGGTGATCCTGTGGGGTCCACAGATCCTGAGGTGTCAAAGAATTCCATCCCTGCATCAAATAGGCATGTAAAATGCCTTTGCACACTATTCTGGCATTTAAACGCCGAGTGGTGCACGTTCTGGGCGTTCAACGACCATGTAAAGCATGTTTCTGGCGTTGAACGCCAGTTTCATGCTTGTTACTGGCGTTCAGCGCCAGCTTTTCTTCTAGGCACATTCCTGGCGTTCAACACCAGAATGTTGCTTATTTCTGGCGTTCAGTGCCAGATTCATGCTCTGTTCTGGCGTTGAACGCCAGCCAGATGCTCCTTACTGGCGTTGAACGCCAGCCTGTGTTTCCTCCAGGGTGTAATTTTTCTTCTGCTGTTTTTGATTTTATTTTTAATTTTTATATTTTTTTCGTGACTCCACATGATCATGTACCTAATAAAACACAAAATAACAATAAAATAAAATAAAAATTAGATAAATAAAATTGGGTTGCCTCCCAACAAGCGCTTCTTTAATGTCAATAGCTTGACAGTGGCTCTCATGGAGCCACAAGGTGATCAGGTCAATGTTGTATAGTCCCAACACCAAACTTAGAGTTTGGTTGTGGCCTCCCAACAACAAACTTAGAATTTGACTGTGGGGACTCTTCTTGACTCTGAACTGAGAGAAGCTCTTCATGCTTACTCTCTTTTGTCATAGAGGGATGGCCATGTGCCTTAAACACAAGGTAGTCCCCATTCAATTGAAGGATTAATTCACCTCTGTTGACATCTATCACAGCTCCTGCTGTGGCTAGGAAAGGTCTTCCAAGGATGATGCATTCATCCTCTTCCTTCCTAGTGTCTAAGATTATGAAATCAGTAGGGATGTAAAGGCCTTCAACCTTTACTAACACGTCCTCCACTATTCCATAAGCTTGTCTCAATGACTTGTCTGCCAATTGTAATGAGAACAAGGCAGGTTGTACCTCAATGATCCCCAGCTTCTCCATTACAGAGAGTGGCATAAGATTTATCCCTGACCCCAGATCACACAGAGCTTTTGCAAAGGTCATGGTGTCTATGGTACAAGGTATCAAAAACTTGCCAGGATCTTGTTTCTTTTGAGGTAAAATTTGCTGAATCCAGGTATCCAGTTCACTAATGAGCAAGGGAGGTTCACTTTCCCAAGTCTCATTACCAAACAACTTGGCATTCAGCTTCATGATAGCTCCTAAATATTGAGCAACTTGCTCTCCAGTCACATCTTCATCCTCTTCAGAGGAAGAGTAGTCTTCAGAGCTCATGAATGGCAAAAGAAGATTTAATGGAATCTCTATGGTCTCTATATGAGCCTCGGATTCCTTTGGATCCTTAATAGGAAACTCCTTCTTGCTTGAGGGACGTCCCAGGAGGTCTTCCTCACTAGGATTTTCGTCCTCCTCCTCCCTTGTGCATTCAGCTATATTGATTATATCAATGGCCTTGCACTCTCCTTTTGGATTCTCTTCTGTATTGCTTGGGAGAATACTGGGAGGAGTTTCAATGACTTTCTTACTCAGCTGGCCCACTTGTGCCTCCAGATTTCTAATGGAGGATCTTGTTTCACTCATGAAACTGAAAGTGGCCTTTGACAGATCAGAGACTAGATTGGCTAAATTAGAAGTGTTTTGTTCAGAATTCTCTGTCTGTTGCTGAGAAGATGATGGGAAAGACTTGCTATTGCTCAGCCTATTGCGTCCACTATTGTTAAAGCCTTGTTGAGGCTTTTGTTGATCCTTCCATGAGAAATTTGGATGATTTCTCCATGATGAGTTATAGGTGTTTCCATAAGGTTCACCCATGTAATTAACCTCTGCCATGACAGGGTTCTCAGGATCATAAGCTTCTTCAGAAGCTGCCTCTTTAGTACTGTTGGATGCATGTTGCCATCCATTCAGATTTTGAGAGATCATGTTGACCTGTTGAGTCAACACTTTGTTCTGAGCCAATATGGCATTCAGAGCATCAATTTCAAGAACTCCTTTCTTCTGAGGTATCCCATTATTCACGGAATTCCTCTCAGAAGTGTACATGAATTGGTTGTTTGCAACCATGTCAATGAGTTCTTGAGCCTCTTCAGGCATTTTCTTTAGGTGAATGGATCCACCTGCAGAATGGTCCAATGACATTTTCGAAAATTCAGACAGACCATAATAGAATATATCTAATATGGTCCATTCTGAAAACATGTCAGATGGACATCTTTTGGTCAGCTGCTTGTATCTTTCCCAAGCTTCATAGAGGGATTCACCATCTTTTTGTTTGAAGGTTTGAACATCCACTCTCAGCTTGCTCAGCTTTTGAGGAGGAAAGAATTTATCCAAGAAGGCTGTGACCAACTTATCCCAGGAGTCTAGGCTATCCTTAGGTTGTGAATCCAACCATATTCTAGCTCTGTCTCTTACAGCAAAAGGGAAAAGCATGAGTCTGTAGACTTCAGGATCAACTCCATTCGTCTTTACAGTCTCACAGATCTGCAAGAACTCAGTTAAAAACTGATAAGGATCTTCAGATGGAAGTCCATAAAACTTGCAGTTTTGTTGCATTAAGGCAACTAGCTGAGGTTTCAGCTCAAAGTTGTTGGCTCCAATGGCAGGAATGGAGATGCTTCTTCCATCAAATTTGGACGTTGGCTTTGTGAAGTCACCAAGCATTCTCCTTACATTATTATTATTTTCGGCTGCCATCTCCTTCTCTTGTTCTAATGTTTCTGAAAGGTTACCTTTAGATTGTTGTAACTTAGCTTCTCTTAATTTTCTCTTCAGAGTCCTTTCAAGTTCAGGATCAATTTCAACAAGAGTGCCTTTTTCCCTGTTCCTGCTCATATGAAAGAGAAGAAAACAAGAAAAGAAGAGGAATCCTCTATGTCACAGTATAGAGATTCCTTTATGTTAGTAGAAAAAGAAAGGGAAGAAGAATGAAGAAGAGTGGGTTCGGATTTTTTTTAGATGAAGAGAGATGAAGAGAAGTGTTAGTAAATAATTAATTAAATAGAATAAGAAAAGAGATGGAGAATTTCGAAAATAATTTTTTAAAAAAAAGGGTTAGTAATTTTCGAAAATTAAAGATAAAATATAATTAAAATTAAAACAAGAAACAATAAGAATTTTAAAAAAAAAGATGAGATATTTTCGAAAATTAGAGAGGAAAAAGTAGTTAGGTGGTTTTGAAAAAGATAGGAAACAAACAAAAAGTTAGTTAGTTGATTGAAAAAGATTTGAAATCAAATTTTAAAAAGATAAGAAGATAAGAAGTTAGATAAGATATTTTGAAATCAAATTTTGAGAAAGATAAAAAATTTTTGAAAAAGATATGATAAAAGATAAAAAGATTTAATTCAAAAATTTGAAATTACTTACTTCACAAACAAGAAATTACAAGATAAGATTCTAGAACTTAAAGATTGAACCTTTCTTAACAAGAAAGTAACAAACTTCAAATTTTTGAATCAATCACATTAATTGTTAGTGAATTTTTGAAAATATGATATAAAGATAAGAAAAAGATTTTGAAAATATTTTGAAAAAATTTTTTGAAATTTTCGAAAAATAGAAAAAAACGAAAAGGATATAATTTTTGAAAAAGATTTTGAAAAGATAAGATTTTTAAAATTGAAAATTTGACTTGACTTGTAAGAAACAACTAATTTTGAAAATTTTTGACCAAATCAACCCAAAATTTCGAAAATTTGGAGAGAAAAAGGAAAAGATATATTTTTGATTTTTGAATTTTTAATTATGAGAGAGAAAAACACAAACATGACCCAAAACATGAAAATTTTGGATCAAACACTTAATGCATGCAAGAACACTATGAATGTCAAGATGAACACCAAAAACACTTTGAAGATCATGATGAACATCAAGAACATAATTTTGAAAAAATTTTTTGATGCAAAGAAAACATGCAAGACACCAAACTTAGAAATCTTTAATGCATGGACTCTAACAAACAAAAAATGCATATGAAAAACAACAAACAACACAAAAAAAAGAAAACATCAAGATCAAACAAGAAGACTTGTCAAGAACATCTTGAAGATCATGAAGAACACTATGAATGCATGAAATTTTCGAAAAATGCAAGACAAATTTTTAAAGCATGCAATTGACACCAAACTTAAAAATTGACTCAAGACTCAAACAAGAAACACAAAATATTTTTGGTTTTTATGATTTTATGATTTTTTTGGATTTTTATTAATTTTTTCGAAAATATTTTTGGAAAAAACGAAAAAAGAAAAGAAAAATTTTGAAAAAGTTTTTGAAAAGAAAATTACCTAATCTGAGCAACAAGATGAACCATCAGTTGTCCATACTCGAACAATCCCCGTCAACGGCGCCAAAAACTTGGTGGACGAAATTGTGATCACATCAATGTAGTACTCTTTGTTATTGTATGGAATCATTATTATGGCTCTTGGCTATGTGTGGACACAACTCCGTTCAACTTAACCAGCAAGTGTACTGGGTCATCCAAGTAATACCTTACGTGAGTAAGGGTCGATCCCACAGAGATTGTTGGTATGAAGAAAGCTATGGTCACCTTATAAATCTCAGTTAGGCAGATTAAATGGTTATGGGTTTCGAAAATTAATAATAAATAGAAAATAAAAAGGGATAGAAATACTTATGTAAATCAATAGTGGGAATTTCAGATAGGCGTGTGGAGATGCTAGAATCCTTTCGAATCTCTACTTTCTTATTGCCTTCATCCAATCCTTCTTACTCCTTTCCATGGCAAGCTGTATGTAGGGCATCACCATCATCAATGGCTACTTTTAATCCTCTCGGAAAAATGGTCCTATGCGTTGTCACTGCACGGCTAATCGTCTGGAGGCATCACCCTTGTTGATAGCTACATCCCATCCTCTCAGTGAAAATGGTCCAAATGCTCTGTCACAGCACGGCTAATTATCTGTCGGTTCTCAATCAGGTTGGAGTAGAATCCCTTGATTCTTTTGCGTTTGTCATCACGCCCAGCCTTCAAGAGTTTGAAGTTCGTCACAGTCATTCAATACCGGAATCCTACTCGGAATACCACAGACAAGGTTAGACTTTCCGGATTCCCGGGATCCTACTCGGAATACCACAGACAAGGTTAGACTTTCTGGATCCCCATGAATGCCGCCATCTATCTAGCTTATACCACGAAGATTCTGTTGGGGAATCTAAGAGATATGCTCCCGGCCTAAAGTAGAACGGAAGTGGTTGTCAGTCACACGCGTTCATAGGTGAGAATGATGATGAGTGTCACGGATCATCACATTCATCAAGTTGAAGTGCAACGTATATCTTAGAATAAGAAGAAAGGAGAATTGAATAGAAAGTAATGGTAATTGTATTGAAACTTGAGGTACAGCAGAGCTCCACACCCTTAATCTATGGTGTGCAGAAACTCCACCGTTGAAAATACATAAGTGAAAGGTTCAGGCATGGCCGAATGGCCAGCCCCCTTAATGATCAAAAGACCGAATGATCAAAGACTAAATAGTCAAAAGATTAAACTGTCAAAAGATGTCTAATACAATAGTAAATTATCCTATTTATACTAGACTAGCTACTAGGGTTTACATGAGTAAGTAATTGATGCATAAATCCACTTTCGGGGCCCACTTGGTGTATGCTTGGGCTGAGCTTGATCTATCCACGAGTTGAGGCTTCTCTTGGAGTTGAACTCCAAGTTATAACGTGTTTTGGGCGTTTAACTCCGAATCATGACGTTTTTCTGGCGTTTAACTCCAGACAGCAACATGTACTTGGCGTTCAACGCCAATTTACGTCGTCAATTTCCGAATAAAGTATGAACTATTATATATTGCTGGAAATCTCTGGATGTCTACTTTCCAACGCCGTTGAGAACGCGCCATTTAGAGTTTTGTAGCTCCAGAAAATCCATTTCGAGTGCAGAGAGGTCAGATTCCAACAGCATCAGCAGTCCTTTTGTCAGCCTTTTTCAGAGTTTTGCTCAAGTCCCTCAATTTCAGCCAGAAATTACCTAAAATTACAGAAAATCACACAAACTCATAGTAAAGTCCAGAAATGTGAATTTAACATAAAAACTAATGAAAACATCCCTAAAAGTAGCTTGAACTTACTAAAAACTACCTAAAAACAATGCCAAAAAGCGTATAAATTATCCGCTCATCAGGAACATCTTTGGACCATTATTCACATTTTAGGAGGCTGGCCATTCAACCATGCCTACCCTATTTTCATTTATGTATCTTCAACGGTGGAGTTTCTACACACCATAGATTAAGGTGTGGAGCTCTGCTATTCTTCGAGTATTAATGCAAAGTACTACTATTTTTTATTCAATTCATGCTTATTCTTATTCTAAGATATTCATTCGCACACAAGAACATGATGAATGTGATGATTATGTGACACTCATCACCATTCTCATTTATGAACGCGTGATTGACCACCACTTTCGTTCTACATGAAGACAAGCTTGAATGTGTATGTCTTGGGTTTCCAATCAATGATCTAGAACTTTCGTGGTATAGGCTAGAATCCATTGGCAGCTGGAGAACGAAACTCTCGCGCGATCTAGAATTTTCACAAATAAATTTCTGTTGTAAGTATAGCTTATAGACCGACAAGAATCCTTTCTTACAAAAGTTTTGGTTGTCACAAGTAACAAACCCAATAAAATTTATAAACCGAAGTATTCAAACCTCGGGTTGTCTTCTCAAGGAATTGCAGGGAAGTATGATTTATTATTGGTTATGGAAAACAGTATTTTTGAGTTTGAAAAGGTTTGAGCAAGTAGTCTAATTGACAAGAAAAATAAATTAATAACTAGAAAATCTCTTGGCAAGGTATAAGAATTGAAATTCCTATCCTAGTTATCCTTATCAGGTGTGTTAAAATTGGGTTTTAATCCTACTTAGTTATCCCTCATTAAATAAAGGAAAGTCAAGCAGACTAATTAAATTGATCCTCAAGTCCTAGTCAACTTTTAGAGCGATCTAAATCAATTAGCAATTGCCAATTTCAACCACTGCTGAGTTTGATAACTCAAGTGTTACCAATTAATTAACCAAAGCCAAAAGAAGAAAATAAATAATAAACAGAGCAAAACAATCATGAGTCTGAAATACCTCAAAGTATATTAATTAAGAAAATCCTAACATGAATGGTTCATAAGCCAATTAGGCAACATAAATCAAATACAAATAAAAGCATCAAAGTAAATAAAAGTAGAAGAGAAACATAAATTATTGAACCTGGTATGAAGAAATAATCCTAATGACTAAAAGAAATCCTAAATCCTTTAAGAGGAATCCTAATCCTAATCCTAAGAGCTAAGAGAAAGGAGAGAGCCTCTCTCTCTAGAATCTACATCTAAAACCTAAAATTATGAGTAATGTTTGAATGAATGATTTTGCTCCCCTCCCAGCCTCTAATCTGTGTTTTCTGGGCCGAGAACTGGGTCAAAAATAGCCCAAAAATTGCTGGGGACAAAATCTGCCACGTATAGGTCGCAGCTCATGCGCGCGTACGCGCCAGGTGCGCGTGTGCGCCAATGGCATTTTCGCTAATGTGCGTGTGCACGTGCTTTGCGCGTCCGCATCCTTAAACGTCAGGTCAACTATGAAAAATTATATATTTTTGCAAAGCTCTGGATGTTAGCTTTCCAACGCAACTAGGACCGCCTCATTTGGACCTCTGTAGCTCAAGTTATGATCGATTAAATGCGAAGAGGTCAGGGTTAACAGCTTTATAATTCCTTCGGCTTCTTGTATTCCTTCCACTTTTACATGCTTCCTTTCCATCCTCTAAGTCATTCCTGTCCTGTAATCTCTAAAATCACTTAACACACATATCAAGGCATCGAATGGTAATAAGAGAAGATTATAAATAGCAAAATTAAAGCCAAAGAAGCATGTTCTCAATCATAGCACAAAATCAGGAAGGAAAACGTAAACTCATGCAATTCGTATGAATAAGTGTATGAAAGATTGATAAAATCCAATCAATTAAGCACAAGATAAACCATAAAATAGTGGTTTATCAGCATCATTCTTGAGATCTGGAAAGTCTAAACCTTCTCTGTGGTATTCCGAGTAGGATCTGGGATAGGATGACTGTGACGAACTTCAAACTCGCGATTGTAAGGCGTAGTGACAGACGCAAAAGGATAGTAAATCCTATTCCTACATGATTGAGAACCAACAACTGATTAGCCATACGATATCTATGCATGGTATTTTTCATCCGAGACGAGCAATCTGACAGTTGATTAGCTGTACAGAAACCGTAGAGGACCATTTTCACTGAGAGGATGGGAAGTAGCCATTGACAACGGTGACACCCAACATACAGCTTGCCATAGAAAGGAGTCTGAAGGATTGGATGAAGGCAGTAGAAAAGCAGAGATTCAAAAGGAACAACGCATCTCCATACGCTTATCTGAAATTCCTACCAATGAATTACATAATTATCTCTATCTTTATTTTATGTTTTATTTATCTTTTAATTATCAAAACTCCATAACCATTTGAATCCGCCTGACTGAGATTTACAAGATGACCATAGCTTGCTTCAAGCCGACAATCTCCGTGGGATCGACCCTTACTCACGTATGGTTTATTACTTAGACGAACCAGTGCACTTGCTGGTTAGTTGTGCGAAGTTGTGAAAAATAGTTGAGATTACAATTGTGCGTACCAAGTTGTTGGCGCCATTGAGATCACAATTTCGTGCACCACTCATATCTCGTCGGTTTACGTTTATCGCTTACGCGAGTGATGCGCTTTTCTGTTTAACGCTTTGTTTTAAAATTTTCTTCAAAGGCTCCTCGTTTAAAATTTCTTTCAACTATTATTATGTATATATTTTATTTTTAGAGGTCGTAATACCTCGTCACCTCTGCTTTATGACTTGAGCATAAAGTTCTGTGTGGTAGGGTGTTACATCTTCTGGCAAAGTCTCCGGTACCATAGAGTGGCCTCAACACCATCTACAGAATCAGTACCTTTCTTTATTTGTTCTGCTAGTCTCTCTACATGTTTGTATAGCGAGTAATACCTGCCAATGAAATCATATTAAAAATTATTTATAACATAACAAAATGAATATATATTATTCCATAATCACAAAGGATCCTTGTCCAAACATAGAAAGAGTAGCTCCTATGTTGAACAAACAAATTGTCATCCCAGTTGTGCTTATGTAAAGAAGAGGCTTCCTACCTAGTTTATCAACAAGAACTATGGCAACCAATATGAAAATAGTTTTTTATATTCCAACAGCAACTGTTGCTGCTAGAAGCTTTGAATTGTCCTTGATCCCAACAGCTTTGAATATCTCAGGACTGTAATGTACTGTTGCATCAATTCCAGGAATCTGCCGAAAACATTGGATACCACATCCTGTGATTAGCATCCGACAAAGCGAAGGAGAAGGGAAGATCAATTCGCGCCACACCGGTTTGTCCTTCTTGGAAGGAACTCCAGCAGCCTGCTGAATTTTTGCCAGTCTGTCATCTACTTCTTTCTCATTCTCAATTCAGCAAAGCTAATAGCTAATATTAGTTTAGGTATAATCTAAAATTAATCCACAAACATGGTTAAACTAAACTTGTTTGACATGATCAAACTTCTATGAGCTCATTGATAGTAGTTTGGAAACCAATCATCTAAAGTTGAGGCAAGGCAAGGCATGCCAGACCTAGCTAATCAAATGTCAGATGGAAGTTTCTGATAAAGAGTTTTTGGCTTATGTTTTGACCCACTAGATTAACCTCAACCTTAGTTGACAAAAGGAACTATTCAGGACAAGCAATTTCCCTCCAGGTCAATTTTATTCACAATAAAGTGATATGAGAAAGTAATTTCCTAGCAACCAGTAAATTAAATAGCACTTCATTCTTATGGAATAAATTTTATTTTTGTTTTTTCACAGACAACAGCTTTACCATACTTTATGATGAGATAAAGAATATGACATAATAGTCTTGCTCTTTTATATCTAGGCTTCCTTCCTCAATGAAACCTGCAAGGAGAAACAAAATAGAAATAAATATGTAGGGTTTCCATATTCAGAATTGCACAACTAGCCATATGAGCAACAGGAACTTACAATTCTAGGTGGTAGTGCAAGATCAGCAGCCCGGTCTATTTTAGTTCGCCTTAGAACTATATTCTTTAAAATTTTGTTCTTAAGTAGTATCATAGCTCTTCTTCCATAATCACCATATCCATACGATTGAATTGGTGTGGCAACATACTAATCAACATTAAACATGAATAATAAAGAGCATGTTAACTTGTCAGCTAAGACTCTGTACAAATTTGAAAAGAATTGGCAACATAATCTCTGTCACACATGGTAAAGAAAAAATTAAATCAACAAACTGTAAACTTACTTTGTTTCACCAAAAAAAATGTCTAACAAAACTATGACCACAGGCTGAACATTGTTTAGAGGAGCTGCACAAGGAGGCCAGGATATTAAAAATAGTTAACAATTCTAGAATATCTAGTATTGAAGAATGTACAATAGACATATGCCTATGAAGGCAGCACATGCACCCAACACCATATATATTAACATAATGATGCAAGTATTTGAAAAGTGTAAAAACAACAGATGATAATGCTTATCAAATCCAGATATCATTTTTGAATCTAAGCCATACCTGTGATCAAGAGCCTGGCAATCACAGTCCTTGCAGAAATAATAGGAATAAGGAACTATTTGCAGAAACCGAACCTGCATAATGGCATTCTACGTGAATTATGTCCATGATGAGACATAAAACTTAGCTTTCAGACTTGCACCAAACATCTTATAGGAGGAATTTGTTCTTGATAAATTATATAAAAAAAAAGAAAAATAGATGATAGCCCAAAAAGATTCTAGTGTTACCAGAAAGTACAGCTCTCCAACACGGTTCTACAGGGGAGTGCCACTAAGCGCCCATCTGTATGAAGAGTCTAAGGCAAGAACAACTTTTGTAGTGTTACAGTGTCTCGACTTTATGTAGTGTGCCTATTTTTCATATAAAGAAACAGATCAATTCAGATATCACAATGATGATTTATAATATATCGTTTGCAAAAAATAAGAAACACAAAAAATGTAACATTAGAGTTATTAGATCAAAACCTAGGCTTAAGTGTAACACCCTAACTATCAAAAGTTACACTTCCGGCTGCACCACTCTGATAGCTCGGGTATTACGACGACTCTTAAAATATTTAGTACTAAAATATGAGCCTGTTTAATACTAAAATCGAATATTCAAAACATGCATCCATACGTTACAATACAGATTACAATACTTTCAAATACTATATATATATATCATACCAATATACAAACTTCACATATCAAAACTCCTATCCCTGTTGCAAAAAATTGCTAAAAATAAAGGCGATGGAAAAATAATAACTAAGATAATACAAAATAATATCGAATAAACAGAAAATGAATATAACTCTTCTGAAGCTTCATCGCCCATATCCTGAAAAGGGAAAAATCCTGTAGGGGAGTGAGAACATCGTCCTCGAAAGGGTTCTCACTATAGGGTCACAGAATTGCGATAATAAGATGCGAAAATAAGACCGTTTTTAAAGTACAGTGATTAATAACTGCCTTATGCATCTTTTCAAAACCAAAGATTTAATATTCAAAATCTGAAATCCTTTCTAAAAGGGAAAACTGTTAATTTTCTCATAAATCCAAAAGCCTTTTTAAAAGTTTTTCCTAGACAGTATGAATGACTAAAATGTTCCATGCATAGGTTCATTAAGTATATGCTGAACCAGTTTAGTTTTTCATACTTTTCCAAACTGAGAACTCAAATCAAACACGGCCTTTGGCCCATCTCGTAATCAACCACGGCCCTAGGCCCAAATAAATCAATCCACAGACACAATAATCACACCCAAGTAGAAGGTTTAAGTAGTTATATCAAGTTGAGCCATTAACAATTAAGCATAATTATTCCCATAGGCAAACTACATATACAATAATCACACCCAATCAATGTCACATAGATGCAAATGATGCATGCCTGTCCTACTGGCCATGAGCTCACGCGTCAGTTATGTTCAGACCCGACTCGAATAAGCGGGATTAAACCACCATCCTTACCTGTAGGTTTCATAAATAAGCGAGATTAAACTACCATCCTTTCTCGGAACACGAAAACGGGATTAAACCACTATCCTTACTAGGTACACAAAACAATATGCAAGCGGGATCACACCACCATCCTTGCTAAATAATTTATCAATACGTGAGCGGGATAAAACCACCATCCTCACTACAAGCGGGATAAAACCACCATCCCTGCACAACGGTTTACGTTCTGAGCAAGCAGAATTATACCACCATTGGTGCACAAATTCCCACACTTCGTACAACTGAACCAGCAAGTGCACTAGGTCGTCCAAGTAATACCAGAGCGAGTCAGGCTCGATCCCACGAGGATTGTGATTTGAAGCAAGCTATGGTTATCTTGTAGATCTTAGTCAGGCGAATAGGAGATGTAGGTATGTTGTGTAAACGCATAAAAGGAAATAAAGAAATCTTAACTAGGTTGATATGTTTGCAATGATAAGAAGATGGTTAAGGATTGGAGATGCTTTATCCTTCTGGATAACTCTGGTCTTACTGTCTTCTTCAACTGTGAATGATTTCTTCCATAACAGGCTGTATGTGATCAACGCCGGTTGAGAGGTCACCAATGCTCCTCTAGATCTGAACCCAGGGTTAGTGTGGATCCATTCTGATTGAGGATGAAGCTCCTGCAGTTCATTCTCTTTAGTGATCCTACTCAAAACGTCACAGACAAGGTCAAATCTTCCGGATCAGAGAATGCTGTGCCTTTGGATTCTAGCCTCTACCACAAAGACTCTAATCTCCCCATACTTTGGCTGAACTGGTGTCTCAAGAAGTTAGCTATCTAAGAGATGTATAATCAAGCTAGTAGTTCAATGCTTTCCAATTACGTATTCACACGAACCCAAAAAGAACAAGGATGGTTGTCAGGCACGCGGTCTTAGAATGAAAAACGAAGATACATCTTAGAATAGAGAATCAAACACAAATTGAGAAAGAACAGTAGTACTTTATTAATCAATAAAACTCAGCAGAGCTCCTCCCCTCAACCTAGGAGGTTTAGAAACTCGTACTGATAGAGAATACAATGATAAACTTGTAAAGTGTCAAAAGGTCTTTGAAGATCATGTAAAATATCCCTTAAATACTAAACTAATGACTAAGGATTACTTAAAAAGGGTAAAATAGTCTTTTAGTGCTAAAATCCACTTCTGGGACCTACTTGGTGAGTGTTTGGGCTGAGCATTGATGAGATCCACGAGCTAGGAGACTCCTTGGGCGTTGAACGCCTGCTAGGGGGTCCTTCTTGGGCGTTTGAACGCTGGCTTCCCCCTTGTGGGCGCTAGACGCCTACACTGGGGTAGGTGATTGGCGTTGAATGCCAGTTTTGGGCTTTCTATTCTGAAGCAAAGTATAAACTATTATATATTTCTGGAAAGCCCTAGATGTTAGCGTTCGATAGCCGTTAAGAACGCTTCATTTGGACTTTTGTAGCTCCAGAAAAGCTCTTTGGAGTGCAAGGAGGTCAGATCTAAAAATCCTCCTCATATTCTCAGTAATATCCCCAATCAATCAGGCTCAATATCTTATCTTCAAAAATCATTCTTGGCCCATTTATTTTCAAATAACAAACGTATTCAATTCACCTATTGCCAAAAATCACTTTTCAAAACAGTGCCACTTTCCACATCTGTTCAAAACTTCCAAACAATTTCAAAACCATGTCAAATTCAAAATCTCTTTTGAAAGACTCAAAATCACTCATTTTAAATAAGGATTTGGTGATAAAATTCCTCAGTAGAATCTCAAGACTTTAGGAGAGAATAACATAACTCATTTCCTGAAGTTCATTGAAAACCTCTAAAACTTTAGCTTCTTGACTTGAATAAATAAAGTAGAATTCAAACCCAAAACCAAGTAATGTATCAAATATTCCGACCCAATTTTAAAACCAACTTACTTAATAATTTTCTTAATAAGATAAGTTCAAATATAATTCATTTATCAGACATTCAATTCAAAGCATAATTCATTATTTTTGAAATAATGCTTCGAGCAAAATCTCAGATTTTATAGAAATTTCGGCAGCATCTCCCTTAAAACATAGACTTTGTCACCCTTTTCGAGTCCCAACCAAACCAATCCTCAACTCTTTTACAAGGGATTCAAGACTAAATTAGTTTCCAATAAGTAAAATTCAGACTTCAAATACTAAAATCCTTTCAATTCAAAACAACAAAAACCTCCATTTTGTACAAAATCAGACATTATTTCAAACAAATAGACAACCATATTTATACAATACAAATCAGACAATTCATAAGACTTACATAATCACCAGAAATGCTTTTTGCACATCATATCTATTTATAATAATTCCAACTTTAAATGAATTAGTTTTTATAGACAGCCCCTACCTCGACAAGTCGAAACCATAACCTAAAACGTGCCAAGGAAACCTTTTCTCTCAACTCGAAACCAACAGCAACCACAAACTTAGTCCCTGATCACTTTCACAGCACTCAAAGCAACTTAAAAGCGACATGCATTGCTCAGAACATGACCCTACGTTACCAAAACCTCAGCATTTATAACCAAACATAACAGAATACTAACGCAGGGGTTTTGAAAACATAAACACTTACCAAAATAAGAAAAACGAAACAGCAACGGTCTTTGAATTGATCTAACAGCAGCCTCGACAGCCATCCCAAACTACAACGGTGACAAGAACTCTGGCGACAGCGACTGTAACAACCACGCAGTGTTAAAAATTATCCTGGAACCCGAAAGAACTGAAACCAAACTTAAAATCCCTTACTGGCAGTGGTCATCAGTGACCGCAGCGGGGTTCTCCGACAGTAGGAGCTTGGTAACGCACCCCCCTTAGCGGCGATGAGGCTCGCAACAGCAGCTGGGCGCAGTGGCAGAGACAGCTCCGCGACGATTGTTCTCCTCCTACGTGGCTCTCTCTCCTTTTTGTGACAACGCCGGCGAAGTTGGTGGCGTGCAGACTGGCGATAACTCCCCACAGACGGCAACTGGGTAGCGCGACTCCTTCCTCCAACGCGGTCCTCTCCCTCGCCTCAGATCTAATCCGCGACGGCGTAGGGACAGCGGCACGACTCCCTCTCCTCGCGGATCTGGTTCGCGCTCCTCCTCCTTCAATGGCAACACACGATGGCAGTGACGGGTGGTGGGCTGGACGCGGTTGGGCGGTGACGCTACAGGCTTAAATGCCGAGCCTAAGGCCGACAGTGGTGGCGCAGCTCCTCCCTCTTTTATTTTCCTTCACCGATCTCCCTTCCCCTCTGCTCTCCCTGTTCCCTCTGTTTCCTTTCTTTCTTTGGGTGTGTGTGTGTGTTGAGAGGGTGAGGAAGAGTGACGGAGGGTACTGGTTGTGTGTGTTATGTGTGTGGGTTGGGGTAGCTAGGGTTAGGTAAAAAAAATTAGGGTTTTAATTTGGGGATTTTGGGTTTTATTAGAGTATGGTAATTTTAATAAAATTAGGGCATAGGATATTAATTTGAATTCTAATTAAATACTTAAAATTACTTCAAAAACATTATTTATTGTATCGAAATACTAATTAATTTAAAATCGAATATTTTAATTGAAATTATAAGATCATAAGATTAATTTTCTTTATTTTTAAAACTTAAAATTCTTATTATTTCATAACTACCACTTTATAATCCAAATATAAAAAAAATAATTCAATAATTGTATAATTGGATAAGGATCTTAATTTATTTCAAATTCAATTAATCAAAACTTGCTTTAAATATTTTTTAATAAAGTAATTTCTGAAATTAAAGTTAGAAATAAATAATCGAATTTGAAATTAGTTTTCAATAAACCTTTTCAAAAATTCTGGGTCTTACATTAAGTAACAAGTCATTAGCTTTAAAATAAAACAAAATAAACTGTAACCATAAGTAGGAGATAGCAGATTAAAACTTTGCTTGGAGATATTCAAACAATAAAGAAAACACCCTCACATGTGTGGAAATAAGGGAAAAAGGGAAAGGTACAAAATAACTATTTCATTAGAAAACATCTTATGAAAATTAGAAAGTTAAAATTATAGAAGTAAAATAGTTCCATTAATCTTGATCATAGTATGCTATCAAAACTCACTTCATCCAATATGATTCGCTGCTATTTTACAGCATGAAGAAATGATTTCTCCCTGTCAGTGACATCTAAATCAAGTCATAATATAAAAACAAGCAAGTACAAGTGTACAACACTTAATAGAAAATTTTCCTAAACAAGTCATACATATAGAGTGCTCTAATCTTGCCAATTAGAAAATTCTAAAGTTGGAGCAAAGTAAATTATTTATTCCACTTTCTATTTTGTCAATTAACGTGTCAAAAATATGACTAAATAGAGCAACAATTCAAGGCTTATTTCCACTGCATTCAAGCTAGAATCTTCTCATTCTTTGTCCTTCATAAATGGTTTTCGAATCGTAACATTTCTTTCTCCTATGTTTCTCCCTCACTCTTGACATGCAAGTTGTCTATCAATTGCAAACAAACACTTTTGACTCTTTGTCAGAGTCCTTACTTGCTAATTTTAGAGAACTAAAAGTACTTATAAGATGAGATATATGAATTTGAGTGGTTTTTTCATCAATTTTCTTATCAGGAACAACTTTCATGAAGAGAATCAGAAAAAAAAGAATGAAGTATGTAAAGAATATGGTATCCTTACAAGAAGAAATAGAAATGTGTAATCAACCCACCTAACAAGGCAGGCCAATCTCTGAAATATATCTATCAACAAAACACTTCTAATAAGACCATTTACAGAACTATATACGAAAGCTGAGAAGTTAAAAAAGAGGAAGAAATCCCTTTAAAAATTCCATAAGCTCCTAACTCAATGTCTTCACCATAAATTGAGGGGGAAAAAAAGAAATAAATGTTGATGAATGGTGTTCAACATAAATATAAGGATTAAGAACAAACACCTTTTTGAAGAAAAGATTCAAGCCCAGTTTTCCTGAGTTCATTCCATATGCTCCTAACTCAATGTCTTCACCACCATGACCTTGGCCACATGGGATCTCAAATGATTCCTAAAGAAAAAAGTTCATCAAGTTAATAAATATAGTTTCATCTTAATGTTGCATATGCCATCTACACGTACTAATTCCTAAGTAAAATATCCACAGATATTTACTGCTATTCTATTTGCTCTTGACTTGCATAGGATTGAAGAAAAAGCTGATCTATGATGCATGTAGAATTCAGAGTGTGTAAAATAGAACAATAGGAGATATTTTATACTCTACTCATAGACATTACTGTATTGCTCATATTTTAGACTTAAAGCCATATAATTTTCTCAGTAACTGAAAAAAGAATGAACTAATTGAGCAACAAAATCTACTCAATCAATATTTCAAAATGAAAATAAAAATCCAGAAAACTGAAAGTGATAAATTCAAAAATTAACCAAATCTGAGGATAGGTTCTCGATATTCTGGAACGGGAAAATTATATGAGTAGTAGCAGATCTAGATTTAGAAGTGTAAGAAGGAAAATGAAGGAGAAAGAAAGAAAGAAACAAAGCAAAAGAAAAATAAGACAAAATAGCTATGCATGCGTAAGAGGACATCAAAAACAATAACAACTAGACGACAGAAACCATACCAGGACTAGAACGACGACAGTGCACTGCAAAGTTCGAGGAGAGGTGGTGAATTGAACGAGATGCGAAAAAGCTCAGTAGAAAAGCTCAACGGAAATGGCAAACAGGAGGAGAGGCTAGCGTTAGTGTAGCAGCAAATAGGAGAGTGATAAAGGCGTGGAAGAGATTAGGGTTACCTGTACAACTGAGGCGAAATCGAAATGGGGCGATTTCTGCACATTAGGGTTCGATACGAAGTGACACGAGCAGCACACGAAGAAGAGCTGGGAGGGGGTGAGACGAAGCTTTGGTGTGATAGAAGTTCGGTGCGACGACGGTGCAAAGCAGAGAGGCACCGCTGATGGAGCATTCGGAGGAAAGGCCCAGAGGGGTGTGGAGGCGTGGAGAGGTGTCATGCGAAATGACGAGACACGCTTAAAGCAAAAACTCTATTTCAATCTTTTCTAACAGAAAATTTTAAATTACAGTCATATTTTCTGTCTATAATAATTTAATAAAACAAAGCTTTTTTATTCATTTGATTATAGATGGATTTTCCGTCGGTAACCATTTTCCACGAAAAAAATTAATTTTTCCGACAGAATTATCGAATGATTCTCTTTTCTGTCTGTAATTTATGTTAATTTATTTTTTGTAATTCCGACAAAAAATTCCTCGCAAATTCTGTCTATATTTCCGTGGGATAAAATCTGTCGAAAATATCCGTCTGTAATTGAAAAAAAAAAGTACTAATTAGGTCCTTTGAGATAGCAAATAGTGGACATGTATCTCCTTCTATCAATGAATAGTGCAAAACAAAATGGAATTATCCAATTTCGTTATTTATAGTGGTGCATGTTTCGTTACTATCATATGAGGTCATGAGCAGAAAGACGATGTAGTTTTGGATAATGAAGCATTTATTATCTTTTGAGTTTTTATATATCATTTACCAACTACTCTCTATTTATCACAAATTCTATCAAAACAAGTGAAGTTTCGCTCCAAAAATTATCTACATAATTATGTTTCATAGATAAACACGGTATCACTGTTAAGTTTTAGTTAATAAATTGATAAAAAGATATCATATATCTATCATTTGCTATCTTGGAGGATCATATGCTAGTTAATGAAAACTTCATTGATTTGTTTAATTTTTTAATAGTTATCATATATTAGTTATAAAATTATTAATGATATATTAATAGAAAGATTTAATTAATAATAAAAGTATTCTAAAGATACTAATTAAGGTATTAGATGTAAAGAAAAAATGGTTGTATTGAAAAGCTCAAATTATAACTTGCTATATTATTATTATTATTATTATTATTATTATTTCTTGAAACAACATGATGTGAATGATAATATTTTGAACTTTAGTTATCTAAAAAATTATAAAAATGTTATACCACAACTGAAAAATTGCTTATTATAGATGGATTTA
This sequence comes from Arachis stenosperma, assembly GCF_014773155.1. Taxonomy (NCBI): domain Eukaryota; kingdom Viridiplantae; phylum Streptophyta; class Magnoliopsida; order Fabales; family Fabaceae; genus Arachis; species Arachis stenosperma. The sequence goes on from NC_080379.1 coordinate 64,132,618, forward strand.
TAGATAGATTTAGTCTTTATTATAGATAAATTTTTGGTTATCAACAAAATTACGGACAAATTTTGTCCTTCTGTAAAAGAATCGTCCGAAATTATTTATCGACAAATTTTTTACAGATTTTTTTTCGTTACCGACAGAATTTTCCTCGGTAATGGTCCCCTTTTTCGCTAAAAAACTGTCAGATTTTCTGACATATTTTTTCTCAGTAATCGTCACTTCCATATTGCTTAAACCGTCCAATTTTCAGAAAGATTTTCTGTCAGAAACCAGCGTAAGATTTTTCAATAGATTTTTTGTCGGTAATTGGAGCCTTGGAAAAGCATTTTGTCGAAATACAGACAGAAAATTCGTCTGTAAACCCGTCAATAAGGTAAAATAGAATTTTTTTTAGATTTTTTCACTCCAAAATAAACCCGTTTTCATACAAAATAAATATAAATTTAAGGAATACAAATTTTTATCTAACTTGTATTTGAATATTTATAATATTTCAAAAAATAAACAGGTTCATTGTATTATCAAACTAAAATAAAATGTTAGTATCAAAGGAATGTCTATAATAAAGAGTGTATGCATTAACTGGATCGTTTTACAAGACCCTAATTACTAAAACCCTAGTTGAGCTACAACAACAATAATTTGAAGTAATGGTCAGTAATTATTAACCAAGATCTTCATTCGAGTCCTTACATGTTACAGAATAACCTTCAAATAGAAAAAAGCTACAGGGTGAATTCTTTTCTAAACACTTTGTTAAATCAGTGTATGATATAAGCAGATCAGTGTAAACAACAAACAAGACTAGCCTGTGATTACCTATAAACACCTTCCTCAAATAATACAAAATTCATATTCCTATGTATATCAAATCTTCTTTTTTAGTGGAAGTGAATATAATGGCCAGCAAGATATCAACATGGTTCCAAAAAAATTGCACATGTATAAGCATTCTAATACTCCAGAGGAAAAGAGCTACAAATAGGTTTCAAATTGGTTCCACCTATATATAATATGAAAGCATAATCAAACAACTCCAATGAACTTCACAATAAAAAAGAAGTAAATAAACACGAGAATGATACCTGATCCAAAGTAAGTTGAGCAAAATCTATTGTAGAAACCATAAAACCAGCCACAAATGAACCCAACTCAAGATCAAGGCTGAGATTATCACTGCACTGGAAAGATATTAAATAAAGTTAGCAAAATGCATAGAATCATAACTAATTGTTTACTCTAACAAGCTGTATATAAACAGATGTTAGACAAGGCCATTTGGCTTTGAATTGTTTTGGAAAAGCAATATAGAATGGCACACAAGTAAAGGAAAACTTAGTATATGATTTTTTTACCCATGCAGAGAGTAAGCAGAAAGAAATAACAGCTAGCTGATAAAGTTCATTTGTCTAAAAAGGAAAGAAAGCTCACGAAAATTGCTAACTGAGGTAAGAAAGTGGAAGTAAAACTGTGAAACAACTATGAATTATCCTTACCTGATATGAGAACTGCGTCATCAGTTTAAGAAAGCGAGGAACAAATGACCAAGACAAGACAAAAGTAGCAGTGAGATACAAGGACGACATTAGCATCCTGAAGTTATAAACAATAAACAATTAGATATATTCAATAATATAAATGATCATATCCAATCCTTCCCCCAACAAAAAAACCCTAAAAAGAGGGCCTAAAAATAGTGTTAAATATGTCTTAGAGCCAGTATATTAAAGTTTATTTGGACAAGAACTTGTATTGCGAAAATTGTGTTCTTAAGTTTAAGCCTTCAAGAACTCTTGAAGTGGAAACTGGTACAGAAATATAGTAGCATTATTAGAGTCAATTAGCTTACATTAACTAATTAAAAGAACAAATAGTTCTTGATCATTAATCAGAAAGGTGTTTTATAAAATGATACAAAGGAACCAGAGAAAGGATTGCATATGGAGAGACATACAGTTTTTCCATTGAAATAAATCTTTGTAGAAGACCATTGTTGCCACCCAAAACTGGAAGCAGGACAAATAGTAAACCCACAGTGCAATCCTGGGTATACAAGTGTTGAACAAAGACCAAGAAATGGACAAGTCAAGCCTTAGACATTTATGAAAATCTAACAAGTTACCATTTAACAATCAACTAGAAAGATACCTGAAAAATAAGAGTCCCAATTATAACTTGAAGATGAAGATCACTATTAGTATTCCAATCCACCAAAAACTTTAAGACCTAGTTAAAAGTGAAAGTAAATGCGTCATGTCAAAATTCACGAAGCATCAGGTTTTTTTTAATAAAAAAAAAGAGGGGATATATACAATATTTTTTGATTTGGATAAATAGGAAAAACATACTATTGTTGTTGATGACAAGGAGAGAAATGAGCCAACGAAAATACCTTCAAAAAATTTGGCTCCAAATATATGCAAATCAAGTGGAAAATAATATTCAAAATCTATCTCTACTCAACCATAAATATTTAAGTCTATTGAAGACCATAACATATACACTGAGCACCATACCTGTACAACTTAAAAATTACATGAGCACAACTTACTTCAGCAAAAATGATAGTGAGTTGTTAAGAACAACATACCTGTACCATTATTGAATAAAGTTATCCAATATTTTTTTCATTTCAATTAGTATTCAAAACATTATTAAATAAAGTCAAAGAACAAAAGAATATGAATTTCTAATGCTAAATTTTCATTTAAAAGGCCAAACGATGAGCAGATAGCCTCCTGAATAATATATTTAGAAGGAATCGGGGCAAAGGCGTCAGGCATACTTAGAATCATAGAAAAATTCAAGACCATTTATTTATCCCTTCCCAAACTTGCATTTTAGGAAAGGTAAAAGTGCACTATCATCTTCCTGAATAGACAAATGAGAAATAAATTTAATACAAATATAAATATATTAATTAAATTTATCTAATTTTAAGAGTTAATAAAATTTATCAAAGAGTAATTTTTAGTTACATGCATGAGAAGTGAAAGCACATGCAATTATAATGTCAAATAGTACAAAGAATATGAAATACCCTTCTAACCACCATATTAGGGGTATGTATACATGAAGCAAACCACTCAACCTGCTTTATATATAAAGAAAGTAGGAAGTTATGAACTCTGGGATATTCGTTATGCAATCTATGAACACAATATTTAAGATAGTTGATGACCTCATGTGTCTCATTCCTGCAAGTAAAAATAGTGGATATAAAAGAAAACTAAAATTCTTAAATGGAATATCATAAAAGCTTATGAAAAAATCTGTTGGATGCAAGTGGAAAAAAGCTAGAGGAAAATAATTCAATTGATGAATAAGGGAGAAAAAACAAAAGGAAAATAATTGAATTGGTGAACTCATTTCTAAAAATGATAGAGTTGCCTCTGGAGTGTCCAATCGAACCAATAAACTCCTTCACATCAGTCACATAAACTTTCATTCCTATAAAAGTATCAATATCCAATTCTACATTTATCAAAGGAGAATTAAAATACTCATACCATCTCACAAATAAGTTACTAAGACATAATCAATCACATGAACAAAATGGAAATGAAGAAACCATACTTTCTTAGCCTAATTTACAAACTGCCCACAAAATAATAAGTGAAACCAAAAAGAGAATCTCATAGAAAAATGCATATGCATAACTGATAATATGATACATTAAGAAGACTATAACTAATAAATTGTCACATTTATTCGCCTATAAAAATAAAAACTCGGTGATCCTTAGTATCTTATGGACAAAACTAGGAGATTATTACCCATGAATGTATCAAGTATTATATCTTTTATCTTCAATCTAGATCTACTAACCTTGAAAAGCTGGGGGCAAGCATCCCAGTGTCAGAGTTTCAAACTCAACAAAATCAATTTTGTATTTTAGAATCTACTCAACAATTATGTGCTTTGCAATATTCTTCGGCAGTTTTGCAAATTGCCTAAACAATAGAACAATTAACACACTAAGAGAAACAAACAACCAAAGTAAAAAGTAAAAATGAAAAAGGGTCAAAGCTTATTCAAAATGCAAATACCTTAACAAGGTAAGGCAGAAACCTGTTCAGCCAATCAATCTTTAGCAAAAACATGAAAACAAGAAACATTGCATCAATAAAAACCTAAACCCCAAAAAATTTAACCAAAACGAAACTAGTCAAAGATAGTTTCTTGCCCTATTAAAGTCTGGATTTTATCCAAAGTGGAATTTCAAGAAACATTTTGGCTTCTATATCTTGCTCCACCAATGGCTTGATTTCATAATCTTGCCCCCAACCCACCATAGCATATATCAGTTTGAAATAACAAAACATTCAGTGCAATAAGCATATATGAAGAAGAGACATCATAGTATTATCACATAAATAGAGGATTGTGTTAGGCCATTGACAACCAACATAAAAGTTTGTCGAATCCTTATGACTATGAATATTACCCAATGTTGATTGCTATCTCTATTTTGTTACCAGCTAAAACCCATAGCTGAATGCCTACCTATGCTAGCTTATTAATGCGTTCAGGAACCTAGATTTCACAGACAAGTTTATAAGAACATAAAATAAAGAACTATAACTGTTACAAGTTCTTATCTTAGAAGAGGAAATAGAAATAGAGTTAGCAATGGAACATAGGATAATATAATTAGAGTTAGTGATGGAATTGAATGAAAGAAAACAATGATGAAAGAGAAAAGAATTAGAGTTACCTACACAGCTAAGGCCAGATCGAAGAGAGAAATACAGCAACACACGAAGAAGAGCAAGCACTAGTAGCGGGATTGAATAGAGAAACACAGATTAGGGTTCGAAAGGGAGTGATGCGAGCAAAGCCGGCGGAAGGGGTGCGAAGGAGAAGAACCCGGAAGGGGCACGACAAAGCCTCGGTACGATGGAAATTTAGTGCAATGGAGGTCTAGTGCGACGGCGGTGCAAGGCCGAGAGGCGCCACCGATGGAGCATTTAAAGGGGATGATGTGGAGGCGCGGAAGTGTGATTTGAGATTACAGATAGATTTTTTTCCTGTAATAATTTAATAAAACACAGCATTTTTGTTCATTTAAATACATACAAATTTTCTGTCGGTAACTATTTTTCACAAAAAAAATCTAATTTTTTCGATAGAATCATCGACAGATTCTCTTTTTTCTGTAATTCATGCTAATTCATTTTTCTTTGTTTCCAACAAAAATTCTCTCACAAAATTTGTCTGTATTTTTGTGGGATAAAATCTTTCAAAAATATCCGTTTGTAATAAGTAATTTTTTAGTAGTGCATGTCATGGCCTCAGTAGGGTAGAGAGAGTACTTGCAAGAACTTTGACACTTAAGTTAGTAAGAAAACCACTAAAGGAGTTTTGAAATTGGATGGTTCATACCTGAAATAAGTATTCATAGAGAGTTTAGAGGTTGGACCTTGAGTACTTTGTATGTCCATGATCTCTTTAGGAGTTCATTTTAGAGATGTTGGCAATTATTATATTAGTTGTTAGGTTATGTTGGTAACCACCAAATCATGCGCTTGGAGAATTTGATTTCCTACTCAAAGAGAGATTCTTGGATTAAGATTGTGTTTGGCTTGAGGCCAAGTCGTGTTGGGTCCTAGCAAGGCAAGTCTTTCCCGACCTGTTTGACAAGCGAGAACTTTATTTTTGCAGGCTTTTTGGGCCAAGCATATATTGGGCTCATGACTTTGGGATCTAGGCGTCGAGTCTTATTTGTAAACTTTATGCTATTGGACTGAAACAAAGTGTTGTGCAGTTTCATGTCGAGTGGTAATTGAATATGTTGCCAAAATCATGCTTGCATTTAGTAGAAGTGGTCATGGTTGACCACGTCTTTTATTACAAATCCGAATTTATGATTTGAGAGTCTTCAAGTTTAAGTCACTTTCTTAACGATGTCAGATTTGTTGTTGTCATTTCTCATTTGGTTATGATTTCCGATCTCCATGTTTAGTCCTTAATATGCCCAAATTTAATTAGGAGTTAGATTATGCCCCAGTGAGGTCGGATCTGAGTGTATAACCTCAAATAGAAAAAGATAAACTCATGGTTGTCCTTGGGCAACATGCATGTCTCTTGATTTTTCACGCATGTGACATCGTCTTGTGCCTAAAGAGTTGTAGTCATCATGAACCTGCTTACTTACTAAGATACCCTTCATTAATGTGGTTAAAAGGAATTTTTTTTCTAAGGGTATCAAAACGTGTCGAGTCTATCGGGATGACTTGCTGAAACCGCCAAAAAAGATAGGCAAAATTGAGATTTTGAATCCATCAATCTAAAAAAAAGCCAAACCCGCCCCGCCTGCTAAACCTACATGCTTTGTAGTTTTTGACTTAAGTTTACATCAACTCAACATATAAGGAGGTAGGTTTTTCCATGGTGAAGGTGTTCTTGAAAATTCTCAACATTGAACAATATAGTATTAGTTGGATACCACTTCACCTTTGTAGTTTTATTATACTTTTTTTTGTTGGACTCTTTGTGTCTTGTAGGAGATAAAGTTAAAATTTTTTCCTTCTTAGTTCTTTCTCAATTTGACACTAAGAGTCTCCTCCACATTAAACTACATGCTACTCTTCTTTAAAGACAATGCTGGAAAAATAATCTAGCATATTTTCTCTTAGTTCATTTAATTTAGGGTTTCGTACTTCAAAATTCTTTTTGCTCATCTTCTATCTATTGTAGTGGGGATTCTTGTTGAATTTTATTTTTAACAAACTTCTATAATGGGACAACTTCGTCTTTTTGTTGGACTAAGTGGCTACTATATTCACATATCCAAATCATGACATTGGTCAGATGACATTCAGGTTGTAGAAGAGCAAGAGTTTTGGATGTCACATGAGATATGACCTGGGTGATTTTGATGAGTGTACTTTATCATGGGTGACTTTAATTTGAGGTAGAGGCAATATGACGATCTTGTGAATAGTGGTGGTTGTCTGTCTATTGTAGTTAAGTTTTGAGACTTTGGCAATAGCACCAATGTTACAATAGGGATATCCAAGATTGACAAAGAATAATGATATTTTAGACATTGGTTATTTGAAAAATTTTAGGATTGCTCTATGCCATGGCCTTGGTGAGGCAAGGGATACTTGCAAGGACTCCGAGACTTAAGTTAATAATGAAGTCATAAGATCAAATGGTTCGTACATGAGGTGGATATTTATAGAAAGCTTTGAGGTTGGAATTTGAGGACTTTGTACATGATTGATCACCTTTTTAGGAGCTTTTTCTAAAAATATGATAGTTATTGGCATGAGAGCTAGGTCATGTTGATAACTGCTAAATCATGAAGTTTCAAGAGCTTGGTTTCTAAGTCAAAGAGAAAGATTTTCGCATTGAATATTTATAGTTGGCTTAAAGCCCAATTCAAGTCAGGTCCTAGCAAAGTAAATTTATCCCAATTCGTCTAGCTAATGGGATCTGATCAAATAGGTAGGCGGTAGTCATCCCTCTTCCTTTTTCTCTCTCTTCTTTTCTCAGTTTTCTTCCTTTTCATATTATTTTCCTTTCTTCTTCTCTTGTCCTTCATTCATACTTTTTTTTCTTTATTTCTTTCACCACCTGCACTTCTCTGTATCGTCATCGCTTCTCTTTCTTATCTCTTTTTTGTTTTTTTGCATTTCTTTCCTCCCTTTTTAATTTATTGGATTTTAGTTGGTTTATTTCTGATTTTTACTTTTCAATAAATATTTGTGGTATTTTTTTTGTGGTATTTTTTTATGAATAGTTTTAATATGATGGTACATATCTATCAAATAAAAAAAAATACTAAAATATATTTTTTGTTTGTAACTGCGTTTAGATTAGAAGAGAGTTGGAATTTCAAGCTGAGAAAAAAAATAGATCATTCATAATGTTGCAAAATTTTGTGCATAAATCTAAAAATTACAAAAATTTAAATTTGTCTTTATATCTATATGTTAAGATTTGTTTTACTCAAAATATTGAGCTCACTTGCAGTTCATAATTCAATATAAAACATCTCTTGTCTTTTTCATGTCATTTGGCTATTTTATAAATATTTTAAAAAAAAATAATAATACACAAACAACCAGGAAGAAAATGATGTGCGTTTTGTACACTAAGTACAAACAAGTGTCGGCGGTCTTCACTAATGAAAAAGTATGCAATGTATATGGCTGTGTTATTGGAAAATGGATCTTCTTATGCTTCTTCTTTATGGTGTTAAAATAGGAGTGCAGTACAAATAAATTGCATAATTAAGTTTTGTTCAGAATATAAAATTGAATTTGTTTTTTTAATATATTTAGTAATATAAAAAAATTGAAAATATTTATTTTTTAATAAAATTTTCGTACTAGCTAGTATAAAGTTCTCTGTTCATATACCACTATTGTAGAAAGTCACCCAAAAAACAAACGAAAATACTAAGAAAACAAAAAAAATATGTATGAATTTATTTTATTTAGTATTTATTAATTATTGTGATAATTAATGAATGTTAAATAAGACAAGTTTCGACTGTTTTTGGCTAATTTTTTTTTATTACCAAACATTTCCAAAAAAAAAAGCCACTATTATAAATAGATATATAATTGATTGGACAAAACATTTTACATTCATGAAAATTAAACTAAATTTTAAATAATTAATTTTCATGAGGTTATTTGATTGAAATTTATTACAACTTTATAGTAGAGATCAAAGTCAGAAACTTTTAAAGTAAAATATTTTGAGCTATAATCAGTTAGTTTAAGGTATTTATTGCATAGTTTACGAATAAAAGAAAAGTTAGATTATTTAAAGTTTTGTATGTATTCCTTTTAATACAAGGACAATATGATATAATGAAAGTATCCATTCCTTTACTCTTCCATGTGAACCAAATCAGGGCGGAAAGTTACAAGCTCCGGTAGCATCTTGTTCTTTGTAGCCATCCACAGTGACCCCTACAGCTGCTGCCAAATCAATTTTGCACTCTTTTCAACTTCCTCTCTATAGAGTATAGAGATTTGATGATCGCTCTCTTTACTATTTGCCAACATCGTCAAACTACATGTTTTCTTTTGTTTTTGGGCTTTTTCCCCCTGCCGCAAGAAATTAAAGTACGTTGGATATTTTAATGTACAAGGGACCAACGTTGCAGAAAAATAAAGACACGTAAACCCATTTTTTGTGTGAAAATATATACGGACAATAACTTTCTTTTAACTATTTTTTTTAATGGAAATTAGATTAATTGATTAAATCGTTACTTGTATAGTTGTATTTATACTTTCATACAGAATAATCGAGTTAAAGTATCATGCATGTTCTTCACAAAGAAGCATGTGAGCCTCTTGTTTTCAGTGACAACTTAAATTAACACGTTTTTTTTGTGATGCAGCTAGATAGCACAAGCAAAAGTTAAGCTTCATACTCACATAGAGATAAAGACGAGCAAAGGTTAACTTAAACATCTTGACTATGACTGTTATTCAATGTAATTATGTCACTTGATAAAGTCATTTTATCTTACTCGACCAATTAAATTTTGAAAATTAACCTGAATTTTATTTATTTTGGAAATAAAATAATTTAAATGTTTTATTATGAATAAAAAGCATTGATATTGATATTATTACTACTAATATTTTTATATGTACATTACGAGAATATAAATCTTTTAAAATTACATTGATTCTGACATTATAAATTATGACACAAAAAAATTATAATATTAAACTACTTTTATAAAAAGGTTGTAAGGGATAAAATTCTTTATCGGATAAGAAGATTAGGATCTCTATAGATAAAAAAATTAAATAATAAGTTTTTAAGTTATTATTTTCATACGAAAGAGTTTAATTTTTTTACTAATAATTAATTTTAATATTCGTTATCTAAAATTTAAAAGAATTTAACGTATATACTTTTATATTTGATTAGGTGTTAAGTCTGTTGTACAAATAAAAATAATTAATTTTTATACTTGCTATTTAAAAATAATATTTTCTCTCTCTCTCTCTCTCTCTCTCTCTATATATATATATATATATATATAATTAGATATTAGCATAAAAAAATTTATATTGATAGTTATAAAATTAATTAATTTTTTTTAAAATAATTGAATCTTGATTCTAACTTTTAATCACAACATTAGTATTTTCTCTAAATTATATGTAATAAATATTTGAAAAAAAAAGTGAAAATATAAATTCAAAAGATAAGGAGTAAAAATTTTAAACTAAATAAAAAATATGCATATAATAATATTTTTTATTTAAATTATATTATGTTGTTAATTTTATTTTTTGTAGAACAGAAAGGTAGAGAAAAATAGAGAATGAGAGAAAAGAGAGAGAAAGATAAAAAAAAAGAATGAGAGAGGGAGTTTATTAATTTTGGAAGATAAAAAAAATTTATTTTTATTATAATAAAAAAAAATCTGGTGATACATTTTGATTTGTCAAATTATTAATATAAATTATAAATTATATATAGAGTGGGAAGAATACAGAAATAAAAAAAAAAGAGAGAGGCAGATAAGAGAATATAAGGAGGAGGTTTACTAATTTTAGAGGAAAATATTTTTTCTAAATTTTAATAAGAAAGTGTTATGTGCATTTTAGTTATTAAATTAGTTAGTAATATATAAATAAAACATATAGTATAGCTCTATTTTAATTTTAATATTTTAATTTTAATTTAATTTGAATGTAATTAGAGAATAAAATATTATATATGTTAATTGTCAAATTTATAATTAGTCATTGATAATTATATATAAAAGAGATATAATAAATAAAAGAATGAAAAAAAAGAGACAACTCTTTTATTAATTTAATTTGAATGTAATTAGAGAATAAAATATTATATATCTTAATTGTCAAATTTATAATTAGTCATTGATAATTATATATAAAAGAGATATAATAAATAAAAGAATGAAAAAAAAAGAGACAACTCTTTTATTTAAAAAAAAATAATATATAATAAATTTTTCAAGCCTGGGCAGGCCAAGATTTGAATACCATGGTTTCGGTACGATTAGACGATTAGTAATTGAAGCGGGCATGCATTCAATTTAAAATGGCAATAAAGAGTGATAATTGATAAAAGGTCACATATAGTAGGCATTAATGTTAACAAATGCATGAAAATGGTACAGAGGGGAAAATTATCCAGTGATTTCCAACACATCCGCATGATATATTACTTCAATTGTTCTCAAGTAATTTATGCGACACAACACGCGATATATAGTTCAGAATATGACGGGAATAGTTTGGACCATTTTACTTAATGCACTCCCCTAGACCTTACCATCAAAATTTGAAAACACTCGCACTAACATCAATAAATATTCACAAAATTCTGTTTCTAAGCAAACACACATCATGTAGTGGTTGTTTGGGTGCTATGTATACAAGTTAGCTGTAGGATGGTTAAAATAATATTTTTTGTCAAAATACTATTCAAAAGATACAATAAAAAATTAAACTATTCGATCCGTTTAATTTATCAGGCTGACTATAAATAGTCTAAACTAAAAAATTATGATCTATAAACCAAACAAACTTAAGCATACTAATTCGTTTAATTCATAAAATTAGTCAGATCAAACCTAAACGAATCAGATTGACCTGTTTAACAGCCATAGTTACTTGTAACGCCCACTAGATAGATTAACTTTAGGCAATGGCCACCTAATTTAGGAGCTTGATTTTAACATCATGTTACTCATTATTGATGTATTTGTTCGTGTGAGATGTCTGATAAATTTCAACGATTATTCTGCTTTTTTTATTATTAAGTACTTATTTTTTGTCCTACCATTTTTCACAAAAGATTAAGTGAGTAAATAGTAATATAAAATAACAACGTAATCTTTATTATGCAATACAATATGTATGACATTATTAATCTTCTTTTACTTCATCACGTCCAACAAGAACAACAAAGGCTAGTCTTAGTGAAGTTGACTCTATTGATCAAATAATATTATTAAGTCTTATTATGTATATTGTGTCAAAAAAAAAATTTATTTATATGTCTAGATATTTTTTATAACCTCATTTAAAATTGTGATAGGTCTCTCTATCTTTAGAGCGTTTCTAATAAAAGACTCTGCTTAATTTTTTTTTGTCTCATATCAACAAAAATATTGAATACCATAAATTTATTGTCGGATTTAATATTAAACATTAATAGCGGATTTATCGCAGATTTACCAACGAATTTAGCAATAAATTTGTCGGATAAAAAAATTATTGTCGAATTTAGTTTTCCAATGATAAATTTACCGATAACAAGAAACATCGTTAAAATCAACGGCCAAATTGACGGCTAAGCTGTCGATAATATTAAAATTCGACAGCAAAATGGAGGGCGAAGGTGGTTGCTATTAAGCTTGTCGATTTTTTAAAATTCTAATAAAATCGACAGATTACCTAGCTGTTCGATAATAATTTAATAAAATCGACAGTATTTTCGTCTATAATATGAGTTTGAGAAATTTACCTTTTTACTAAAATCGACAACATTGCCATCGATATTATTATATAAAATTGACGCTATTTCTGTCGATATTTGATTCAATAAAATCGACACTATTTTTGTCTATAATATGAACTTGAGGATTTTACCTTCTTAATAAAATCGACAACGTTGCCGTCGATATTATTATATGAAGTCAACGCCGTTGCTGTCGATATTTGATTCAATAAAATCGACGAAACTCCCATCGATTTAATTATTTAGATACTGACAAATTCTTTGTCTATATTTTTTTGTCTATTTTAAATTTAAAAAGCGACAACTCTATCGTCGATTTTAATAGCTATATTTTTTTAATTACATTTTCTATTTGAAAAATAGTAAACAATTAATACAAATAAACTTTTACTATTTGAAAAATAGTAAACAATTAATACAAATAAATTTTTAAATATAGAAATAAAATTTATACAGAATATTAGATAACAAGACAAATAAATTTTTAAATATAAAAATAAAATTTATACTAAATATTAGATAATGAATTTACGAACTATTAAAATAATAAATAATCCTCTAATATAAAGACTCAAGACAAGATAAATAACTAAACTTAGACTTATATTTATTTAAATTGCAATCCACTAATAATACAAAATGTTCAAAGTAAAGTAAATAACCTACTCACACAAGGATTCAACAGTCTGTTACCACTCTCTTTTCTCCCTTTGGTAGCGGTCTTCAAGCTCTCTATATTTAGCGGCATGTTGTTCAACTTCCCTATTGAGTATTGTGATTCGTTTTCTAAGATCCAAAACATCAATGCTGGTGGTCTTGGTTGGTCCATCAACTCGAGGTCGCACCATAGAAGAGTCTCTTACCTCACCCATGCCATATACCCTACCTCTTCATTTTTCACCAACTGTCTCAATCCATATGCTTTTCTCAAAGACAGGCGGTGGATCAGTTACACCAGTCTCTATATCAGCCTGCCGCTCTTACTCAGCCTGAAACATATGATCTTAAATTATATCCTACAATATGTGAAAAAAAATAAGTGAATAAAGGTATCAAGTTATTTCTTTTCACACATTCCAATTTAAAAAAAAAAAAAGAAAAAACAGATACAATGAATAAAGGTAAGTTACCTTTGTCTCTCTACTCTACTGCGGTAGAGATCCCTTTAATTAATACATTTTTTTCATCTGCTCTACTGTGACAGACGTTTATTAAAACCTTTTCAGTCACTGCTCTTTGCTCTTCTATGGCATAGATCCTCTTACTTAATACATCCTTTTTTTTGTTCTTTTTCTTTTCTTTTATTTTTCATCTTTCTCTTCTATTTTCTTACTTATTTTCTTTCTCTATTCTTTTTCTTCAATATTTTAATTTCTTATCATAACTCAACTTTACATTCTTTCCTCGTATTTTTTTGAGTGTCTTATGAAAAAATATTATAAAGTAGTTCAATTAAGTATGCGTTCTCTAAAACTTTAAGATCACTTTGTTTGTTCTTCTCTAAATTATTATAATATTAATAACATCTTTATTAGATAATATTCTTAAAAATCTAAAAATAATAATATAAATATGATATTTTAAATGCTAAACAAATAATATTTATATTTATTCTTAAAAAAACTTAGTTTCGTAAAGCTTTTATTTTTAAGTTCTTATTATCTACGTTTTAAACTTCAAACTTTTAAATATTTTATTTTAATCCAACATTTTTATAAAATTATATTTGAAACCTCACTTATCTCAATATTTACAAAAGTAATACTGAACTATTATAAAATACCCATTTTACTCCTGCACTTTATTTATTATCCGAAATACCCGAAAACTTGTATAATTACAAATTGTACCTCGATTTTTATATACAAATACAATGTTATCTTTCAAAAATAAAGTTTAAATACTAATTTTACTTTTATACCAAAATAGAAAATCTTTAGCTTTTTTTGTTTCAAAATGTTACTTATATTTTAATCCCTTTTTTGAGTTTTTCGGTTACTGCTTCTCTGTAACTTTTAATTTAATCTCTCGGCCATCATACCTCACCAATTTATACTTTATTTTCAATGATATTCCAGCTCAAAAATCACTAAAGCATCCCAGTTGGCTGTTTATATATAGCCGAACCAAAATCTCAAACAAACAACAATAATTCAACAAAAATTTAACATAAACTTAATCAAACTCAAACAATAATCAATCAAACCAACATTCATTCATTCATTTCACTTTTAATGATTATAAAATTATCAAACCCTACCTCCGTACAGAAATCAAATAGTTATAAAATATGTATAAAAATCTGAATTTAATTGAATTTAAATAGTTATAAAATTAATTTAATTACTTTTAATAAAATAATTTTTAAAAATAAAAAATTCCAATCTATCAAATGAATTATAACTTATTTATATTTATATTTTTAGAATTGTGGGTTAGTGTACACTTTCTTGGCATTATCTTGAAGTGAAAAAAAATTATTTAACAATGAAGATTTTTGTACTAGTAATATATTGATCCTACAACTTTAGATACCTTTTATTTTTTTTATTAAAGAAACAACTTTTTATTTCCTTTCCATTCAAACAAAGTCGAACTCTTTTTTGTCTTGTTTGGAAGGAGAATTCTCAAATAAAAATTGTTTTTAAATAGAGTGATAAAATAATGAAAACATAATACCACATAAAAATATTAAATTTGTCAACTAAAATAAATAAAAATATAACTTTTATATCACAAAATATTTTTAGTTGCATTTAAAAGAGAAATTAAGACTGGAAGACAGAGATTAAATTGTCTCTATATTGTATTTAGTGTGAAATATATTAGATTGAATTATGTCTAAGTATCAGTTTAGTTTAAAATAAATATAAAAATTAAAGGGTAGATTTAAAATTTGAAAAGTTAAATAAGAGTATTTTTTAAAAAAAATGTTATTAATATTTCTGTCTCTATTTCCAAAATATTTAGTCCCCTCCATTTCACTTTTTAGAGGTACTGAAAGAATTAAAATTCTGTATTCCGAGACTAAAATTTTAGTTTTAATCTTTAACTACTAAACAAAATACTAAATCCTAATCCCCTATCTAAGTTTTAGTATCTAGACACAAGCACTACCTTAAATACTAAGCAACAGTCTCAACCCTACAAACATATAGAAGGGAAGATGCCATTGTTATAGGCAGATGCAAATTCGTAATTGAAATTTGAAGCATCAAAACCAAGGGATTCATTTACCATTTTGAAAATCATCATCTATTTTAGGACAAATACTAAATCAAAATAAATTCATCCAACAACATACTTAGAACCAAATTAGCATAATGAATGTACAGGTACAACAGTTAGTCAAACTAAGGCAACACCAAAAGTATTTACCGCACCCTGATCTTCTGTATCCTTAAATGAAATGTCAGGATTTAAAACCACGTGCATGGTTTCAAACAAGGTTTGGAAAACCAGATCGATCATCAAACCACTTTAGCTATTAGTTACCTGATTCACTGATTCAACTAGTTCAACTAGTGGTTTAACCAAAAGAACTGTTTCAGAATAAAATAATAAATAAATTATAAATAAACATCATAAAATATAATTACAGTCTAATATAAATCTTAAATATCTTCTAAATTTAAAACATTATATGAAATATCAACCAAATTTATATGATCTTATCAAAATACAAAGTTAAATAGTAAAAAGAGCAATGGTGCAAACAGCAACAGTACTACTAGAAATAATCATCAATCACTCCTAAATTAATTCAAAACAGTATCATAACAAATAATCACCCCTATATTAATTCAAAACAGCAGCATAACAAAATCACTAATCACAAATCACTTATCACAAATTCAAAATTCAAAACACTCAGTGCCATAAGTCCATAACAAAACAGCAGCATAAGTGCATAACAAGTTAACAACAGCAGCTTAACAAGTCACTAATTAGTAATCACAAATTCCAAACTCAAATCAGCAGCATTACAAAAGAACCAAAATATCACAAATCACAAATTCAACCTCAAATCCCTGAAACAGAGTAACACAGACTCAACTTTCAGCTAACCTCAAAATAGTAAATCAGTAATAACAAATTCCAAATTCAAATCAGCAGCATTACAAAAGACCCAAGAAATCACAAACCACAAATCACAAATCACAAATTCAACCTCAAATCCCTGAAATAGAGTAACACAGACTCAACTTTCTACTAACCTCAAATAAGTAAATTAGTAATCACAAATTCTGAACTTAAATAAGCAGCATTACAAAAGACCCAA
Source organism: Arachis stenosperma (assembly GCF_014773155.1). NCBI lineage: Eukaryota > Viridiplantae > Streptophyta > Magnoliopsida > Fabales > Fabaceae > Arachis > Arachis stenosperma. Next base: position 64,149,380 of record NC_080379.1, read on the forward strand.
GAAAATACAAATCACAAATTCAACCTCAAATCCGTAAAACATTTCCACAAACCTTAAATCAGTAAATCGCAGTTTCACTAACCTTCCACTGGCAGCAGGAAGACGAGGTGGGACGACGAAGACACGATGGCCAGACGATGGCAACACCACGACACACTAGTTGGAGGCCTTGAGCAGCGATTTTACCTGGGAATGGAAGACGTGCCAAGCTAGAAAGAGGAGATGCCACGGAGAAAGAGAAGGAAGAGGCCACAGAGACGCTGACACAGACGAACGGCGGCAGCGGTTCCATCTAGGAAGCTGGATTTTTGGATTGGGAAGGAGCTAGGGCTTGCTTGCTCTTACTGTGTTTCGTCTAGAAAGCTGGATTGAGCTAGGTGTTTGGTGGGGTGAGGGACTGAGGGGTAACTTGCATGGGGGTGGGCGGTTTTTTTTCCTTAACAAATCAAAACGACAGTGTTTCATACGAACTGGTCAGTTCTCGGTCCGGTCCAACCGATCGGTTATTGGTCGGTTCAACAGTTTCTTAGCGGTTTTGTCATCAGCGGTTTTAACAAGAAAATTAGACCGTTTTCTATGCTGGTTTTCGGTTGAACTGATTCGATCGGCCAGTCCAATCCGATTTTTTGAACATTGGTTTTAGATGAATTCATAGAAGTCAACCGTTGACAAGCAACTTATTTGCAAAGACCAAGGATTGACCATAATCTTTTGGATACATGATACTATCTCGTCATACAAGACATAATTACCAAGATTAAATCTACTGCTGTTGGTCTTCAATATAACAAGATGTTGTCATAAAATGTCCAGTTGGTAATAAGATATGATAGCACCAGTGAGAATCATGAAAATTAATAAGTATTTTAAAAGAACTAATAACATTTGCAAAGCAATTACCACACATATATATCAACTAATAACTGCTTCTAGTTCTATAAAACTTTGGTTCTTAATCTTCACTGCTCACATTCCTATGCATGCAGTAACATGCTACACATGTTGTATCATCTATGGTTCTCAACATTATGGTTGCAACTTTCAACATGCTAAGATCTAATCAGTAATCACTATAACTACTACTAGTAGGAATTACCGTTCTTGTATCCAAGCCATATGATTCAAGCTCCATTGAACTCTTCTTGTTTGTCTTTGTAATAATTGGTGTCACATTTTCTAGAACATGCAGACCGAAATTGTTGTTTATATTTCTATTGACAACTAAGTCCATAATTTAATGACTCGCATATACACACTTAATTTTTCCATTCACTTCTTCCTAGGGGTAGCAAATGGGCCTAAACCCGGCGGGCCAACCCGCGTAACCTACCAAAAAGGTGGGCTGAGCTGAAAAATTAGGACCGCCAAATAGCAAAAGTCCGCCTAATCTGCATCGCTTAAACCGCGGACTTTGGCGGGGCGAGGCGGGCTTCCCCGCCGGGCTTAGTGTTCTTTTAGTGAGGGGGTATTTTTACAATTTTTTTGCTAAGACCTAACTTCCCCCAACCTAACTTACAAGAGTATGAAGATAAAAATTGAGTGGTTTGGATTATGTTTATGTTACTTTGGAGACAATATTTATAATTATGTTTTAAATTATGTTTATTTTGTTTTGGAGAGAAAATTTATACTTATGTTTTGGACAAAAACTTGGTTTATAATTATATTTATTAGATTTTTATAATTACAAAGATTTTAATGTTTATAAATATAAAAATATTTTTTATGCCTTTAGAAATTATAAATTTGTTAATATGATTATGAAATTATATATATTATTTAGTAGTTAATAGTAAAAAAAGATGAGCTAAGCCCGCCAGCTTGCTAGCCCGCAGTTAGGCGGGGCGGGTTGGGATTCTAGGACCGTCTCACTAGGTGGGACGGGGCGGATTTCTGGCGGGGCGGGCTTCCCCGCTTGCCACCCCTACTTCTTCCATAATGAAACCTTTGCATGCTAGTAAAAAATAGGGTGAATTCTATTCTACCCTTTCTAAAATAAAGGGTAAATTATCCCTTGTGACATATACAGTGATTATTGATAAATTATTCTTCTGCCAAAGCTCCAAGATTCATGTTATCTTCTCTTTTATTTTCAATTGACGTTGTGTTTCTTGAAACTTGATAACAATGTCAGTTTCATCATCCCCACCAAATACACCTCTTCTTCTCTAATTAAAAATCATAATTCCTCTCAAATCCAATCACCACTTCCAATCAATTAGGTTAGGATTTTGAACTTGTTCATATGCTTTCAATCTCCAATTTCAACGAGCACATCTATTACCTTTTTAGCTCTCTCCTTCTTAAGATTTTCTTCCATAATATTTTTCTTAAAACTCAGCCGGATCAACAATGATACTCCTCTTCAGGTAACCAACCCCATAGCCTTGTATAACTATATAACAAAAATAAACCAAAATATTAGTTAGTCATAAAAACAATGAGTCAATAATTACCATCTTAGGATTTTTATTATCTGAGTAATGATTAAAAGATAATTTAAGAATAATTAAAGATACAAAAAATAAGATACTTTGGTGCCCCCTTTCACGCACCAATTACCATCCTTTTTTAACTAATATATCACAAACTTCTATCAGTTTTTCAGTTCTCTCCTTTTTAGAATTTTCTAGCGATCATATTAGAGATATCGATCAAATTTGATGATCTCATTCGAGCCTTGGAATTCTGGTTGAAAGATAATTTATCAATAATCACTGTATATTTCACAAGGAGTAATTTACCTTTTTATTTTAGAGTGAGCATGGTAGAATTCACCTATTAATCCAAATTTGTTGGAATAGAGTTTAAACAAAAAGAGAGAAAGAAGGATTAAAAAAAAAAGACATGATAATTCAAAATAGTTTAAAATTGTTACTCAAAATAATCATATTTTGTTTGCATAAGTGATGCCAAAAATAGGTTACAAGTCTAAACTTTAATCTTGCAAAGCATAGATTGAGTTGCAAAATGGCATACATGATAGTTAGGCTTTTATATTCAACGTTTAGCAAAAATTAATAAACTTATGCAACAAGTAGTCAAAGAAAGGATGTTAGAATTTTGTGCACTTCTATATAAAAAGTTTGACCCAAAATTAAAGTGATTTGTCTGCAAATTTAGATGCAATAAAAAGTTGCTAAAGAAAGGAGACATTCAAAATAATTACAATGACCTGAACTTTTTTATACCTACATGAAACACAAGGATTTAAAATAACTTACAGAACAAAAAGCCCAGAAGCAGAACTTTGAAGAACTGAATTTTAACAGTGTTGAACCAAGCTCTCAACATAATAATTGGTAACGGGAAAATGACTTTGATCCAAGATAATATGGTCAACACTATTAATTCTCCGGTCATACTAAACTATCTTAGAAATGTCCCTGTTACTCACTCCAAGCAAAAAGATATCTCTATTCTCACGTATAAACAAAGGCAATAGCAGCTCAATATTGATATGCTGAAAACTAATCTTTAACAATTGAGTCCAAGAGCTTTCATCTCTAAACTCCTTTATTTACCACACAATAAAATGGGTTTTCTTTTAATCATGAGAAAGATACAGACAATTTCCCCAAACATTCAGACTTGGCTTGTGACTGGGGAGCTCATCAATACCATTAGGCAGTAGAATCTGTTTATATGTCTCCGATTTCAGCTCAAGCGAAAAAATCACTAACATATCAAGTGTAACAGCACCCAAATCATAAACAGCACCCTGCGTGTTCTGGAGTGCAAGCTGATGTCAAGGCATTTTAGGCTAGTTTCACTAGCCTTTTTCTTTTGTTTTTAGTAGGATTTACGCACTTTCTTGAGCTATAAGCAATCATTTGTGTTAAAAGTTGATACACACCTTGATTCATTCAAACATAGTTAATTTGATGCTTTTTCATGAGATTTATGCCATAATTACTTGTGTGCTAAGAATGATGCAATCTCTCATGATATTAGCAAGGCTTTGACACATGTATTGCTTGATGATAGGTGGAGAAAGGCATGGAAGGAAGGTGAAGAATGGCCATGGAAAGAAGGAAGAGGAAGCAACGTTGGTGGCCAAAGTTGGACAACCAACGTTGCCTCAAACGTTGAGAGAGATGAAACAAGGAAAAAGTATGCACAATTCTGATACCCACGTTGGAGGAAGCATTGGTGCACCAACGTTACCCCCAACGTTGTGCCTTGTGAAAATTGAAAATACAATCCAAGCGTACGCGTGGGTGACGCGCACGCGTGGATAGGCTAACTTTAGAAGGAACGTTGCCAAGCCAACGTTGAGGCCAACGTGCGCGATATGAACTCCAAATCTTGATTTTGAAAAGGCGCATCGACACACACGCGTATGCTACGCATATGCGTGAGCATGATTTTTGGCAATCCACACATACGCGTGGATAAATCAACGTTGGAGGGAGCGTTGCCACTCAAACTCTGGGTCCAACGTCTTCGAAACATTTTCAAAAATGGGAATTGTGTATTTTGCATCCACGCGCACGCGTAGATGAGCATTATGTTCCCAATGCGCACACGCATAGGCAGCGCAAATGCGTGAAATGGTAATTTGCACCATCCATGCAGACGCGTAATCCACGCACACGCGTGGATGAACGAACGTTGGCACCCCAATGTTGAGTCAAACGTTGATTGCAACACCTAGAACCCATTTATTCTAAATGGACATTTGACTCAACGCTGGCCCAAAAACGTTGATTCAAACGTGAGCATTAGAACTCTGCAAATCAAGCACATCTTTTCTCAACAACATTGGAGCAACTTCAACCCATTTCAACTAAGGCCAAAAGCCCAATTCAAAAACTGAAGATCAATTGAAGAAAGTGTATAAATAGCTTAGAGTTTAAGTTAGTTAAGGGGGGCTTGGAGACACAGAGTGCTGAACTTCTGCCCAATTTTACTTTCTCTGCAACTTTTCAATTCTGCAATGTACTTTTCATTTTCATTTTCCATTTTGAGACCTATGAACAACTAAACCCTTTTCATTGGGTTAGGGAGCTCTATTATTATTCAATGGATCAATAACAGTTTTCATCTTCTTCTTCTATCTTTTCTCTTGATTTTGTTAGAAAGCTTTCGGTCTTAATTCAATTGGATAGTTGTCTTAACAGAGAAGCTATTCATAATTGGAATTCCTCTGATCCTTGAGAGAGGAATGAGGAATTCATGCTAGAATTGTTTTCTGACATTGGATTAGATTGGGGTTGGATGGATATTGTGACATTTAATCCTACCAAAACTTTGATCTATGAATTTGTGTGGTATAATCAGTAACCAAACTTCAACTCTTCCCATGAGCAATTAAATCAAGACATTGGGCAATTGTTCATGCTTAGAGAGATTGGTGAGCCAAGACACTGGGATCCAATCATCTAAAATTGCCAAGCAAAGTCAATGAATGCATTGATTGAGGAAGAGATGAAAATGATTTGATTCGGAGAGTTCAATATCTCCTGAAACTCAATGAACCCCCTACTCTGATCTTACCCATTCTCATTACATTCTGATCTTTAAATTCATGCTTAATCCCCATTCCCAATTGATTTCTTGCAATTTAAACTTCTGCCATTTAATTTCTTGCAATTTAAGTTTCTGCTCCTACATTCTGCAAATTAATTTATGTTCATTTAATTTCTTACAATGTAAGTTTTCCGCCAATTTACATTCTGTAACCCCAGTTAAATTCTAATTTCGTTCAACTAGAACAATTCTCCAACTAATGTTGAACAACCAACCAATCCCTATGGGATTCGACCTCACTATACAGTGAGTTTTTACTTGACGACAATCCGGTGCACTTGCAGGTAGAAAATTGTTGAGAGACAGTTTTCGTGACATCAAGTTTATGGCGCCATTGTCGGGGATTGGTTTTGTATTGACAATTACTAAATTGGAGGATAACTAGATTGAGCATTTTTCTTTTTTTTTTTGTTAATTGAATTTCAATTTTAGTTGTTTAATTTTACTTTCTGCAATTTTTCTATTTCTCTTTATATTTTCTTACTTTCCAGTAAGCTAACCCACTAACTATACTCTGTTTTAGTGGATTCTGCACTTGCTGTTTTCTATACTTGTTCATTGTATGACAGGTAGAAGAAGGGAAACCTCAACCTCTTTTGATAGTGAACCGGAGAGGACCTTCCTTAGATTAAGGGGGAATCAAGAGGAAAGAAGGCTATTGGTGCAGAGGAAGAGGAGGAAGACTTGGATATAAACATGGAGGATGATATGGAAAACCATCATGAAGGAGAGGTAAACAATCATGCCAGAGGAGGTGCAGCTAACCCTGCTGGACAAGAGAGGAGAGTGTTGGGTTCCTACATTAATCCCAATCCTAGGAATTGTGGGAGTAGCATTCAAAAGCCAACCATCCATGCCAATAACTTTGAATTGAAGCCTCAACTCATCACTCTTGTCCAAAACAATTGTTCTTTCGGAGGAAGTGCCCAAGAAGACCCTAATCAGCATCTCACTACATTCCTAAGGATCTGTGATACAGTGAAATCAAATGGAGTTCATCCTGATGCCTACAGATTGCTTCTATTCCCATTCTCTCTAAGGGATAAAGCATCCAAGTGGCTAGAATCATTTCCAAAGGAAAGCCTCACCACTTGGGAGGATGTAGTAAATAAATTCTTGGCAAGGTTCTATCCCCCACAAAGAGTCAATAAGCTGAGAGTAGAGGTTCAAACATTCAGGTAGCAGGATGGTGAAACCTTGTATGAAGCATGGGAAAGATTCAAAGATTTGACTAGAAAATGCCCCCCTAATATGTTTAATGAGTCGGTGCAACTGCATATCTTTTATGAAGGGCTTTCATATGAATCAAAGAAAGCTATGGACCACTCATCTGGAGGCTCCCTTAACAAGAAGAAGACTATTGAAGAAGCCATTGATGTCATAGAAACAGTGGCTGACAATGAGTATTTCTATGCCTCTGAGAGAAGCAATAACAGAGGAGTCATGGAGCTGAACAACATGGATGCAATCTTGGCCCAAAATAAGATGATCACCAAGCAACTAGCTGATTTGACTAAGCAAATGGAGAAGAATCAGGCTACAGCTATCCACACTCAACCATCACTGATGAGCGGATATTTTATACGCTTTTTGGGGGTAATTTCATGTAGATTTTAACATGTTTTAATTAGTTTTTAATAAAATTTTATTAGTTTTTAAGCAAAAATCATATTTCTGGATTTTACTATGAGTTTGTGTATTTTTCTGTAATTTCAGGTATTTTCTGACTGAAATTGAGGGAGCTGAGAAAAAATCTGATTTAGGCTGAAAAAGGACTGCTGATGCTGTTAGATTCTGACCTCCCTACACTCGGAATAGATTTTTTGGAGCTACAGGAGTCCAATTGGCACGCTCTCAATTGGGATGGAAAGTAGACATCTAGAGCTTTCCAGAAATATATAATAGTCCATACTTTGTGCGAAGATAGATAACGTAAACTGGCGTTCAATGCCAGTTCCATGTTGCAGCCTGGCGTTCAGCGCCAGAAACAGGTTACAAGTTGGAGTTCAACGCCAGAAACAGGTTACAACCTGGCGTTCAACTCCAGAAACAGCCCAGACACGTGAGAAGCTTAAGTCTCAGCCCCATCACACACCAAGTGGGCCCCAGAAGTGGATTTCTGCACCAATTATCTTAGTTTACTCATTTTCTGTAAACCTAGGTTACTAGTTTAGTATTTAAACAACTTTTAGAGACTTATTTTGTATCTCATGACATTTTTAGATCTAAACTTTATACTGTTTGACGGCATGAGTCTCTAAACTCCATTGTTTGGGGTGAGGAGCTCTGCAGCGTCTCGATGAATTAATGCAATTATTTTTGTTTTTCCATTCAAACATGCGTGTTCCTATCTAAGATATTCATTCGCGCTTAACTATGGAGAAGGTGGTGATCCGTGACACTCATCACCTTCCTCAATCCATGAACGTGTGTCTGATAACCACCTCCGTTCTACATCAGATTGAATGAGTATCTCTTAGATTCTTTAATCAGAATCTTCGTGGTATAAGCTAGAATTGATGGCGGCATTCATGAGAATCCAGAAAGTCTAAATATTGTCTGTGGTATTCCGAGTAGGATTCTGGGATTGGATGACTATGATGAGCTTCAAACTCGCGAGTGTTGGGCGTGATGACAAACGCAAAAGAATCAATGGATTATATTCCGACATGATCGAGAACTAACAGCTGATTAGCCGTGCTGTGACAGAGCATTTGGACCATTTTCACTGAGAGGATGGGAAGTAGCCATTGACAACGGTGACACCCTACATAGAGCTTGCCATGGAAGGAACTTTGCACTTTTGCATGAGAGAAAACATTATGTTACAGGAATTCAGAAGACAAAGCATCTCCAAAACTCCAACATATTCTCCATTATTGCATAACAAGTAATTATTTCACACTTTTTTAATTTTTTAGTAATTCAAACTGATAATTATAATTGATCTCCTGACTAAGAATAATAAAATAACCATAGCTTGCTTCAAGCCAACAATCTCCGTGGGATCGACCCTTACTCACGTAAGGTATTACTTGGACGACCCAATGCACTTGCTGGTTAGTTGTGCGGATTGCAAAAGTGTGATTGCAATTTCGTGCACCAAGTTTTTGGGCCGTTGCCGGGGATTGTTTGAGTTTGAACAACTAAAGGTTTATTTTGTTGCTTAGATTAGGAATAGAGTATTGTTGCTATAGAGTCATTAAATCTGAGTCTTTTATTTTCTTTTCAAAAATTTTCAAAATTATTATTCTTCTTTATCAATTTTCAATTTTTTTCGTGAGTTTAGTGTTTTGTTCTAAGTTTGGTGTCAATTGCATATTTTATATTTTCCTTTTAATTTTTTGAATTTGTGTTCTTCATTCTTCCTTGATCTTCAAGTTGTTCTTGTTTATTTTTCTTGTTTGATCTTTAGTTTTTCTTGTTCTGTGTCTTATCTTGTTTTTCTTCTGTTTTTCCAAAGCATTAGTCTTCCAAAAAAAAAAATATACCTCTTCAAAACAAGTGTTACCTTTACTTCCCAATTGGCTAGAGCGTTGGTCTATGTTCTTGGTAATTGGGTATCTTCTTTTTAAAATCTTTTTCAAAAATAATTTTTCTTTGATTGAATCTTGTGCCAAACTTTAAGTTTGGTGTTTTATTGTTAATCTTTTTATAATTTTCAAAAATTTTATTGAAGTTTTCTAAAAATTTTAAGTTTGGTGTTCTTTCTTTTGTTCTTGTTGTTCTTGTGAATCTTCAAAGTGTTCTTGAGTCTTCTTTGTGTTTTGATCTTAAAATTTTTAAGTTTAGTGTTCCTTGGTGTTTTTTCTCCAAAATTTTTGAATACAAGGAAGATTAGATCTAAACATTTTAAGTCTTGTGTCTTTTGTGTGTTTTTCTCTTTCATCATAAAATTCAAAATTCAAAAATTTATCTTTTCTAACTATTTCTAAGCTATTTTTCGAAATTTTTTAAAAAATTCAGATTTCAATTTCAAAATTTTTTCAAATCTTATCTTTTTAAGAATTAATATATACATATATATATATATATATATATTTATCTTTTTCAAAAATATCCTAATCACTTTCTCTCTCCTCACTTTTTCGAAAATCTTCATAAAATATTTTCTAATTTTTATTATTTCTAATTTTTAATTTTATTTATTTATTTTATTTTATTTTTATTTCGGTTTTTATTTTATTTTAAATTATTCTTTTGAAAATTAATTTTTTTATATATAATAAATTAAATAAAATTTAAATTCACATTACCTCCTTTACTCCAACATGGACCTAAGTGGAAATGAACAGTCCAGAAGGACTCTGGGGTCATATGCTAACCCCACTACTGCTTCATATGGGAGTAGTATCTGTATACCCTCCACCGGAGTTAGTAGTTTTGAGTTGAATCCTCAGCTCATTATCATGGTGCAGCAAAGCTGCCAGTATTCTGGTCTTCCACAGGAAGAACCTACAGAGTTTCTGGCACAATTTTTACAAATTGCTGACACAGTACATGATAAGGAAGTAGATCAAGATGTCTACAGATTATTACTGTTTCTATTTACTGTAAAAGATCGAGCTAAGAGGTGATTAAATAACCAACCTAAGGACAGCATAAAGACATGGAAACAGCTGTCAGAAAAATTCCTGAATCACTATTTTCCTCCAAAATGGATGACACAGCTAAGGCTGAGCATCCAAGGCTTCAAACAAGGAGATAATGAATCCCTTTATGATGCCTGGGAGAGATACAGAGAGATGGTAAGGAAATGCCCCTCTGAAATATTTTCAGAGTGGGTGCAGTTAGACATCTTCTACTATGGGCTTACAGAAAGAGCTCAGATTTCTTTAGACCACTCAGCTGGTGGATCTATACACATGAGAAAGACAATAGAAGAAGCTCAAGAGCTTATTGATACAATTGCCAGAAATCAGCATCTGTACCTAAGCAGTGAATCTTCCATCAACAAAGAGGCTAAAACATTAACTGCTAAACTCAGTCCTATAGATCAAGCTGCTGAATTCAATCAGCAATTAGATTTTCTGACAAAACAGCTAGCCGAATTCAAGGAAATACTACAAGAAACAAGAATGGCTAATATGAATATGAAAGTACAGTTGAAGCAAACAGAACAGCAGTTATCAAAACAAATAACAGAATAGTGCCAAGTAGTTCAATTAAGAAGTGGAAAAACATTAAATACCTCACTTCAAGATAGCAGGAAGCCAATAAATGAGCAAACTAACCAATATCCCTCTGAGGACAGTAAGAGCCCAAAGAAGAATAATTCTGGCGCTCAAATGCCAGAGAATGGGTGGAAAGCTGGCGTTGAACGCCCAAACCATGCTCAGTCCTGGCGTTCAACGCCAGAAACAAGCAAGGATTTGGCATTGAACGCACAAAGGGAGCACAGTTCTGGCGTTCAGACGCCAGAAGCAGGTAAGGAGCTGGTGTCTAACGCCACTCTAGCTTCCACCCCTGGCATTCAAATGCCAGTGGGGGATCAGACATATACTAGTGCTGATAATAACCCTTCTAAAAAGGCTTCCCAACCCACATCTGTAGGCACTAAACCTGCAGCAACTAAGGTTGAGAAATACAAAGCCAAAATGCCTTATCCTCAGAAACTCCGCCAAGCGGAACAGGATAAGCAATTTGCCCTCTTTGCAGACTATCTTAGGACTCTTGAAATAAAGATCCCGTTTGCAGAGGCACTTGAGCAAATACCCTCTTATGCTAAGTTCATGAAAGAGATCTTAAGTCATAAGAAGGATTGGAGGGAACCTGAAAAAGTTTACCTCACTGAAGAATGCAGTGCAGTCATTCTGAAAAGCTTACCTGAGAAGCTTAAAGATCCGAGAAGCTTTATGATACCATGCACATTAGAAGGTACTTGTACCAAGCAAGCTCTATGTGATCTTGGGGCAAGTATTAACCTAATACCTGCAGCTACTATCAAAAAGCTTGGGTTGACTGATGAAGTTAAACCAACCCGGATATGTCTTCAACTTGCTGATGGCTCCATTAAATACCCATCAGGTGTGATTGAAGACATGATTGTCAAGGTTGGACTATTTGCCTTTCCCACTGACTTTGTGGTGCTGGAAATGGAGGAGCATAAGAGTGCAACTCTCATTCTGGGAAGACCTTTCCTAGCAACTGGCCGAACCCTTATTGATGTTCAAAAAGGGGAAGTAACCCTGAGAGTCAATGAGGATGAGTTCAAGTTGAATGTTGTCAAAGCCATGCAGCATCCAGACACCCAAAATGACTGCATGAGCGTTGATATTATTGACTCTCTGGTAAAAGAAGTCAATATGGCTGAGAGTCTCGAATCAGAGCTAGAGGATATCTTTAAAGATGTTCAGCCTGATCTGGAGGAACCAGAGAGAATAATAGAACCTCTGAAAATCCCTCGGAAAGAGGAGAAACCTCCCAAATCCGAGCTCAAACCATTACCACCATCCCTGAAATATGCATTTCTGGGAGAAGGTGATACCTTTTCTGTAATCATAAGCTCTACCTTAGAGCCACAGGAAGAGAAAGCACTAATTTAAGTGCTAAGGACACACAAGACAGCTCTTGGGTGGTCCATCAGTGATCTTAAGGGCATTAGCCCAGCCAGATGTATGCACAAGATCCTATTGGAGGGTGACGCTAAGCCAGTGGTTCAACCACAAAGGCGGCTGAATCCAGCCATGAAGGAGGTGGTGCAGAAAGAGGTCACTAAATTACTAGAGGCTGGGATTATCTATCCTATTTCTGATAGCCCCTGGGTAAGCCCTGTCCAAGTCGTCCCTAAGAAAGGCGGCATGACAGTGGTCCATAATGAAAAAAATGAACTGATTCCTACAAGAATAATTACATGGTGGCGTATGTGTATTGATTACAGAAGGCTCAATACAGCCACCAGAAAGGATCATTTTTCTTTACCATTCATAGACCAGATGCTAGAAAGACTGGCAGGTCATGAATACTACTACTTCCTGGATGGATATTCAGGTTATAATCAAATTGCAGTAGATCCCCAAGATCAAGAGAAAACAACATTTACATGTCCATCCAGAGTATTTGCATACAGAAGGATGCCATTTGGTCTGTGCAATTGATGAGCGGATAATTTATACGCTTTTTGGCATTGTTTTTAGGTAGTTTTTAGTAAATTCAAGCTACTTTTAGGGATGTTTTCATTAGTTTTTATGTTAAATTCACATTTCTGGACTTTACTATGAGTTTGTGTGTTTTTCTGTGATTTCAGGTAATTTCTGGCTGAAATTGAGGGACTTGAGCAAAACTCTGAAAAAAGGCTGACAAAAGGACTGCTGATGCTGTTAGAATCTGACCTCCCTGCACTCGAAATGGATTTTCTGGAGCTACAGAACTTCAAATGGCGCGCTCTCAACAGCGTTGGAATGTAGACATCTAGAGCTTTCCAGCAATATATAATAGTCCATACTTTATTCGGAAATTGACGACGTAACTTGGCGTTGAACGCCAAGTACATGCTGCTGTCTGGAGTTAAACGCCAGAAATACGTCATGATCCGGAGTTGAACGCCCAAAACACGTTATAACTTGGAGTTCAACTCCAAGAAAAGTCTCAGCTCGTGGATAGATCAAGCTCAGCCCAAGCATACACCAAGTGGGCCCCGGAAGTGGATTTATGCATCAATTACTTACTCATGTAAACCCTAGTAGCTAGTCTAGTACATATAGGATAATTTACTATTGTATTAGACATCTTTTGACAGTTTAATCTCTTGATGATTTAGCCTTTGATTATTCGGTCTTTTGATCATTCAGGGGGCTGGCCATTCGGCCATGCCTGAACCTTTCCCTTATGTATTTTCAACGGTGGAGTTTCTACACACCATAGATTAAGGGTGTGGAGCTCTGCTGTACCTCAAGTTTCAATACAATCATTATTACTTTCTATTCAATTCTCTTTTATTCTTATTCCAAGATATACGTTGCACAACACCTTGATGAATGTGATGATCCGTGACACTCATCATCATTCTCACCTATGAACGCGCGTGATTGACAACCACTTCCGTTCTACCTTAGGCCGGGCGCATATCTCTTAGATTCCCCAACAGAATCTTCGTGGTATAAGCTAGAATTGATGGCGGCATTCATGAGGATTCGGAAGGTCTAAACCTTGTCTGTGGTATTTCGAGTAGGATTCTGGGATTGAATGATTGTGACGAGCTTCAAACTCCTGAAGGCTGGGCGTTAGTGACAGACGCAAAAGAATCAAGGGATTCTATTCCAACCTGATTGAGAACCGACAGATGATTAGCCGTGCTGTGACAGAGCATAGGACCATTTTCACTGAGAGGATGGGATGTAGCCATTGACAACGGTGATGCCCTACATACAGCTTGCCATGGAAAGGAGTAAGAAGGATTGGATGAAAGCAATAAGAAAGTAGAGATTCGAAAGGATTCCAGCATCTCCGCTCGCCTATCTGAAATTCCCACTATTGATTTACATAAGTATTTCTATCCCTTTTTATTTTCTATTTACTATTGATTATTCGAAAATCCATAAACCAATTTAATCTGCCTAACTGAGATTTACAAGATGGCCATAGCTTGCTTTATACCAACAATCTCTGTGGGATCGACCCTTACTCACGTAAGGTATTACTTGGATGACCCAGTACACTTGCTGGTTAAGTTGAATGGAGTTGTGATCACACGTGCCAATTTTAAATTCTATACAAGTACAAGGAGTACAACTTTAAGGATCACAATTTCGTCCACCAAGTTTTTGGCGCCGTTGTCGGGGATTGTTCGAGTATGGACAACTGACGGTTCATCTTGTTGCTCAGATTAGGTAATTTTCTTTTCAAAATCTTTTTCAAAATTTTTATCTTTATTTCTCGTTATTCCAAACTATATTTTCGAAAAAAAAAATTAATTAATAAAAATACAAAAAAAAATTAGAAAATCATAAAAATAAAAAATATTTTGTGTTTCTTGTTTGAGTCTTGAGTCAATTTTTAAGTTTGGTGTCAATTGCATGCTTTAAAATTTTTTTCTTGCAATTTTCGAAAAATTCATGCATTCATGGTGTTCTTCATGATCTTCAAGTTGTTCTTGACAAGTCTTCTTGTTTGATCTTGATGTTTTCTTGTTTTGTGTTGTTTGTTGTTTTTCATATGCATTTTTTGTTTGTTAGAGTCCATGCATTAAAGATTTCTAAGTTTGGTGTCTTGCATGTTTTCTTTGCATAAAAAATTCTTTCAAAATTATGTTCTTGATGTTCATCATGATCTTCAAAGTGTTCTTGGTGTTCATCTTGACATTCATAGCATTCTTGCATGCATTCATTGTTTTGATCTAAAAATTTCATGCATTGAGTATTTTTGTTGTTTTTTTCTCTCATAATTAAAAATTCAAAAATAAAAAATATATCTTTTCCTTGTTTCCCTCCAAATTTTCGAAATTTTGGGTTGACTTGGTCAAAAATTTTTAAAATTAGTTGTTTCTTACAAGTCAAGTCAAATTTTCAAAAATTTAAAAATCTTATCTTTTCAAAATCTTTTTCAAAAATCATATCTTTTCCAATTTTTCCTCTTTTTCGAAAATTTCAAAAATCTTTTTTCAAAATATTTTCAAAATCTTTTTCTTATCTTTATATCAAATTTTCGAAAATTCACTAATAATTAATGTGATTGATTCAAAAATTTGAAGTTTGTTACTTTCTTGTTAAGAAAGGTTCAATCTTTAAGTTCTAGAATCTTATCTTGTGGTTTCTTGTTAGTGAAGTAAGTAATTTCAAATTTTTAAATTAAATCTTTTTGTCTTTTATCTTATCTTTTTCAAAAAAAAAAATTTGATCTTTTTCAAAATTTGATTTTAAAATATCTTATCTAACTTCTTATCTTCCTATCTTTTTAAATTTTGATTTCAAATCTTTTTCAATCAACTAACTAACTTTTTGTTTGTTTCTTATCTTTTTCAAAATCAACTAACTACTTTTTCCTCTTTAATTTTCGAAAATATCTCATATCCTTTTCAAAAATTCTTTTTAATTGTTTTAATTTTAATTCTATCTTATCTTTTAATTTTCGAAAATACTAACCCCTTTTTCAAAATTATTTTCGAAATTTCCCCTCTCTTTTCTTATTCTATTTAATTATTTAATTACTAACACTTCTCTTTACCTCTCTTCTAAAAATCCGAACCATTCTCCTTTCTTTATCCCCTTTCTTCTTCTACTAACATAAAGGAATCTCTATACTGTGACATAGAGGATTCCTCTTCTTTTCTTGTTTTCTTCTCTTTCATATGAGCAGGAACAAGGAAAAAGGCACTCTTGTTGAAATTGAACCTGAACCTGAAAGGACTCTGAAAAGGAAATTAAGAGAAACTAAATTACAACAATTCAGAAACAACCTTTCAGAAATTTTCGAACAAGAGAAGGAGATGGCAGCCGAAAATAATAATGCAAGGAGAATGCTTGGTGACTTCACAAAGCCAACGTCCAAATTTGATGGAAGAAGCATCTCCATTCCTGCCATTGGAGCCAATAATTTTGAGCTTAAGCCTCAACTAGTTGCTTTAATGCAACAAAACTGAAAGTTTTATGGACTTCCATCTGATGATCCTTATCAGTTTTTAATTGAGTTCTTGCAGATCTGTGAGACTGTAAAGACGAATGGAGTTGATCCTGAAGTCTACAGACTCATGCTTTTCCCTTTTGCTGTAAAAGACAGAGTTAGAATATGGTTGGATTCACAACCCAAGGATAGCCTGGACTCCTGGGATAAGCTGGTCACAACCTTCTTGGATAAATTCTTTCCTCCTCAAAAGCTGAGCAAGCTGAGAGTGGATGTTCAAACCTTCAAACAAAAAGATGGTGAATCCCTCTATGAAGCCTGGGAAAGATACAAGCAGCTGACCAGAAGATGTCCATCTGACATGTTTTCAGAATGGACCATATTAGATATATTCTATTACGGTCTATCTGAATTTTCGAAAATGTCATTGGACCATTCTGCAGGTGGATCTATTCACCTAAAGAAAACGCCTGAAGAGGCTCAAGAACTCATTGATATGGTTGCAAACAACCAGTTCATGTACACTTCTGAGAGGAATTCCGTGAATAATGGGATACCTCAGAAGAAAGGAGTTCTTGAAATTGATGCTCTGAATGCCATATTGGCTCAGAATAAAGTGTTGACTCAACAGATCAACACGATCTCTTAAAATCTGAATGGATGGCAACATGCATCCAACAGCACTAGAGAGGCAGCTTCTGAAGAAGCTTATGATCTTGAGAACCCTGCCATGGTAGAGGTTAACTACATGGGTGAACCTTATGGAAACACCTATAACTCATCATGGAGAAATCATCCAAATTTCTCATGGAAGGATCAACAAAAGCCTCAACAAGGCTTTAACAATGGTGGACGCAACAGGCTGAGCAATAGCAAGCCTTTTCCATCATCTTCTCAGCAACAGACAGAGAATTCTGAACAAAGCACTTCTAATTTAGCAAATTTAGTCTCTGATTTGTCAAAGGCCACTTTCAGTTTCATGAGTGAAACAAGATCCTCCATCAGAAATCTGGAGGCACAAGTGCGCCAGCTGAGTAAGAAAGTCATTGAAACTCCTCCCAGTATTCTCCCAAGCAATACAGAAGAGAATCCAAAAGGAGAGTGCAAGGCCATTGATTTAGTCAATATGGCCGAATGCACAAGGAAGGAGGAGGACGAAAATCCTAGTGAGGAAGACCTCCTGGGACGTCTCTCAAGCAAGAGGGAGTTTCCTATTAAGGATCCAAAGGAATCTGAGGCTTATATAGAGACCATAGAGATTCCATTAAATCTCCTTCTGCCATTCATGAGCTCTGAAGACTATTCTTCCCCTGAAGAGGATGAAGATGTGACTGGAGAGCAAGTTGCTCAATATTTAGGAGCTATCATGAAGCTGAATGCCAAGTTGTTTGGTAATGAGACTTGGGAAAGTGAACCTCCCTTGCTCATTAGTGAACTGGATACCTGGATTCAGCAAATTTTACCTCAAAAGAAACAAGATCCTGGCAAGTTCTTAATACCTTGTACCATAGGCACCATGACCTTTGAAAAAGCTCTGTGTGATCTAGGGTCAGGGATAAATCTTATGCCACACTCTGTAATGGAGAAGCTGGGGATCATTGAGGTACAACCTGCCTTGTTCTCATTACAATTGGCAGACAAGTCATTGAGACAAGCTTATGGAATAGTAGAGGACGTGTTAGTAAAGGTTGAAGGCCTTTACATCCCTGCTGATTTCATAATCTTAGACACTAGGAACGAAGAGGATGATTGCATCATCCTTGGAAGACCTTTCCTAGCCACAGCAGGAGCTGTGATAGATGTCAACAGAGGTGAATTAGTCCTTCAATTGAATGGGGACTACCTTGTGTTTAAGGCACATGGCCATCCCTCTGTGACAAAAGAGAGTAAGCATGAAGAGCTTCTCTCAGTTCAGAGTCAGGAAGAGCCCCCACAGTCAAACTCTAAATTTGGTGTTGGGAGGCCACAACCAAACTCTAAGTTTGGTGTTAAGACCCCATATCCAAACTCTAAGTTTGGTGTTGGGACTATACAACATTGACCTGATCACCTTGTGGCTCCATGAGAGCCACTGTCAAGCTATTGATATTAAAGAAGCGCTTGTTGGGAGGCAACCCAATTTTATTTATTTAATTTTTATTTTATTTTATTTTATTGTTATTTTGTGTTTTATTAGGTACATGATCATGAGGAGTCACGAAAAAAATATAAAAATTAAAAACAGAATCAAAAACAGCAGAAGAAAAATCACACCCTGGAGGAAGCACAGGCTGGCGTTCAACGCCAGTAAGGAGCATTTGGCTGGCGTTCAACGCCAGAACAGAGCATGAATCTGGCGCTGAACGCCAGAAACAAGCAACATTCTGGCGTTTGAACGCCAGGAATGTGCCTAGAGGAAAAGCTGGCGCTGAACGCCAGTAACAAGCATGGAACTGGCGTTCAACGCCAGAAACATGTTACATGTGGGCGTTGAACGCCCAGAACGTGCACCAATGGGCGTTTAAACGCCAGAATGGTGTGCAAAGGCATTTTACATGCCTATTTAGTGCAGGGATGGAATTCATTGACACCTCAGGATCTGTGGACCCCACAGGATCACCTCAGGATCTGTGGACCCCACAGGATCCCCACCTACTATATTCCCACCTTACCTCCTAATCCTATTTTTGTGATTACTCTTCCCCATGTCACACTTTGGTGTGCGAAATTGTGATCACTACTTTTCACAACTCAAATAATCCCTAGTAATGGCCCCAAAAACTTGGTGCTCAATACCATGGCATAAACACAACTTTGCACAACTAACTAGCAAGTGCACTGGGTCGTCCAAGTAATAAACCTTACGCGAGTAAGGGTCGATCCCACGGAGATTGTTGGTATGAAGCAAGCTATGGTCACCTTGTAAATCTTAGTCAGGCAGACTCAAATGGGTATAGATGATATATGAATAAAGCATAAAGATAAAGATAGAGATACTTATGTATATCATTGGTGAGAGCTTCAGATAAGCGTATGAAGATGCTTGGTCCCTTCCGTCTCTCTGCTTTCCTACTGTCTTCATCCAATCCTTCTTACTCCTTTCCATGGCAAGCTTATGCAAGGGTTTCACCGTTGTCAGTGGCTACCTCCCATCCTCTCATTGGAAATGTTCAACGCACCCTGTCACGGCACGGCTATCCATCTGTCGGTTCTCAATCAGGCCGGAATAGAATCCAGTGATTCTTTTGCGTCTGTCACTAACGCCCCGCCTTCAGGAGTTTGAAGCACGTCACAGTCATTCAATCATTGAATCCTACTCAGAATACCACAGACAAGGTTAGACCTTCCGGATTCTCTTGAATGCTGCCATCAGTTCTTGCCTATACCACGAAGACTCTGATCTCACGGAATGGCTGGCTCGTTTGTCAGGCGAGCACTCGGTTGTCAGGCGATCAACCATGCATCGTGTATCAGGAATCCAAGAGATAAACATTAGAGCCTCGTTTGCTTGTAGAACAAAAGTGGTTGTCAGTCACCTTGTTCATAAGTGAGAATGATGATGAGCGTCACATAATCATCACATTCATCAAGTTCTTGAGTGCGAATGAATATCTTAGAATAAGAACAAGCGGAATTGAATAGAAGAACAATAGTAATTGCATTAATACTCGAGGTACAGCAGAGCTCCACACCTTAATCTATGGTGTGTAGAAACTCCACCGTTGAAAATACATAAGAACAAGGTCTAGGCATGGCCGGGAGGCCAGCCTCCCAAAGTGATCAACAGATCTAAAGATCAAAAGATTCCAAAGATCCGAAGATTAAAATACAATAGTAAAAGGTCCTATATATAGAAAACTAGTAGCCTAGGGTGTACAGAGATGAGTAAATGACATAAAAATCCACTTTCGGGCCCACTTGGTGTGTGCTTGGGCTGAGCAATGAATCATTTTCGTGTAGAGACTCTTCTTGGAGTTAAACGCCAGCTTTTGTGCCAGTTTGGGCGTTTAACTCCCATTTTGGTGCCAGTTCCGGCGTTTAACGCTGGGAAATCTGAAGGTGACTTTGAACGCCGGTTTGGGCCATCAAATCTTGAGCAAAGTATGAACTATCATATATTTCTGGAAAGCCCAGGATGTCTACTTTCCAACGCCGTTAAGAGCGCGCCAATTGGAATTCTGTAGCTCCAGAAAATCCACTTCGAGTGCAGGGAGGTCAGAATCTAACAGCATCTGCAGTCCTTTTCAGTCTCTGAATCAGATTTTTGCTCAGGTCCCTCAATTTCAGCCAGAAAATACCTGAAATCACAGAAAAACACACAAACTCATAGTAAAGTCCAGAAAAGTGAATTTTAACTAAAAACTAATAAAAATATACTAAAAACTCAACTCAAACTACTAAAAACAATGCCAAAAAGCGTACAAATTATCCGCTCATCACAACACCAAACTTAAATTGTTGCTTGTCCTCAAGCAACTGAAAATCAAATAAGATAAAAAGAAGAGAATATGCAATGAATCCCAAAAACATCTATGAAGATCAGTATCAATTAGATGAGCGGGACTTTTAGCTTTTTGCCTCTTAATAGTTTTGGCATCTCACTCTATCCTTTGAAATTCAGAATGATTGGCTTCTTTAGGAATTCAGAATCCAGATAGTGTTATTGATTCTCCTAGTTAAGTATGATGATTCTTGAACACAGCTACTT
This sequence comes from Arachis stenosperma, assembly GCF_014773155.1. NCBI lineage: Eukaryota > Viridiplantae > Streptophyta > Magnoliopsida > Fabales > Fabaceae > Arachis > Arachis stenosperma. The sequence continues at coordinate 64,170,156 of NC_080379.1, forward strand.
TATGAGTCTTGGCCGTGGCCCAAAGCACTCTGTCTTCCAGTATTACCACCGGATACATACATGCCACAGACACATAATTGGGTGAACCTTTTCAGATTGTGACTCAGCTTTGCTAGAGTCCCCAATTAGAGGTGTCCAGGGTTCTTAAGCACACTCTTTTTGCCTTGGATCACAACTTTATTCTTTTCTTTTTTTATTTTTCTTTCTTTTTTTTCGTTTTTCTCCTTCCCCTTTTTTTTTCGCTTTTTCTCTCTCTTTTTTTTTTGTATTCACTGCTTTTTCTTGCTTCAAGAATCATTTTAATGATTTTTCAGATCCTCAGTAACATGTCTCCTTTTTCATCATTCTTTCAAGAGCCAACATTCATGAACCACAAATTCAAAAGACATATGCACTGTTTAAGCATACATTCAGAAAACAAAAGTGTTGCCACCACATCAAAATAATTAAACTGTTATAAAATTCAAAATTCATGCAATTCTTCTCCTTTTCAATTAAGAACATTGTTAATTTAAGAAAGGTGATGGATTCATAGGACATTCATAACTTTAAGGCATAGACACTAATGATCATAAGATACAAACATAGATAACCATAGAGCATAATTTTCGAAAAACAGAAAAATAAAGAACAAGGAGATTAAAGAACGGGTCCACCTTAGTGATGGCGGCTTGTTCTTCCTTTTGAAGGTCTTATGGAGTGCTTGAGCTCCTCAATATCTCTTCCTTGTCTTTGTTGCTCCTCTCTCATGATTCTTTGATCTTCTTTAATTTCATGGAGGAGGATGGAATGTTCTTGGTGCTCCACCCTTAGTTGTCCCATGTTGGAACTCAATTCTCCTAGGGAGGTGTTCAATTGCTCCCAATAGTTTTGTGGAGGAAAGTGCATCCCTTGAGGCATCTCAGGGATCTCATGATGAGAGGGGTCTCTTGTTTGCTCCATCCTCTTCTTAGTGATGGGCTTGTCCTCATCAATAAGGATGTCTCCTTCTATGTCCACTCCAACTGAATAACAGAGGTGACAAATGAGATGAGGAAAGGCTAACCTTGCTAAGGTAGAGGACTTGTCCGCCACCTTATAGAGTTCTTGAGCTATAACCTCATGAACTTCCACTTCTTCTCCAATCATGATGCTATGGATCATGATGGCCCGGTCTAGAGTAACTTCGGACCGGTTGCTAGTGGGAATGATTGAGCGTTGGATAAACTCCAACCATCCTCTAGCCACGGGCTTGAGGTCATGCCTTCTCAATTGAATTGGCTTCCCTCTTGAATCTTTCTTTCATTGGGCGCCCTCTTCACAAATGTCAGTGAGGACTTGGTCCAACCTTTGATAAAAGTTGACCCTTCTTGTGTAAGGATGTTCATCTCCTTGCATCATGGGCAAGTTGAATGCCAACCTCACATTTTCCGAACTAAAATCTAAGTATTTCCCCCGAACCATAGTAAGCCAATTCTTTGGGTTCGGGTTCACACTTTGATCCATGCATTGGCATAGAACTCTTGAACCATTAAGATTCCGACTTGTTGAATGGGGTTGGTGAGAACTTCCCAACCTCTTCTTCGAATCTCATGTCGGATCTTCGGATATTCACTCTTTTTGAGTGAAAAAGGGACCTCGGGGATCACCTTCTTCAAGGCCACAACTTCATAGAAGTGGTCTTGATGCACCCTTGAGATGAATCTCTCCATCTCCCATGACTCGGAGGTGGAAGCTTTTGCCTTCTCTTTCCTCTTTCTAGAGGTTTCTCCGGCCTTGGATGCCATAAATGGTTATGGAAAAACAAAAAGCAATGCTTTTACCACACCAAACTTAAAAGGTTTGCTCGTCCTCGAGCAAAAGAAGAAAGAAGAGAGTAGAAGAAGAAGAAATAAGGAAGAAGGGAATGGCTTTGTTTTCGGCCAAAGAGGGGAGAAGTGGTGTTTAGGTTGTGTGAAAATGAAGGAGTGAAGAAGGGTTTATATAGGAGAGGGGGGCTCATGGTTCGGTCATGTATGGGTGGGTTTGGGAGGGAAAGTGGTTTGAATTTGAAGGGTGAGGTAGGTGGGATTTTATGAAGGATGGATGTGAGCGGTGAAGAGAAAGATGGGATTTGATAGGTGAAGGGTTTTTGGGGAAGAGGTATTGAGGTGATTGGTGAATGGGTGAAGAAGAGAGAGAGTGGTGGGATTGGTGGGGATCCTGTGGGGTCCACAGATCCTGAGGTGTCAAGGAAAAGTCATCCCTGCACCAAATGGCATGAAAAACACGTTTTGTGCCAAAGCTGGCGTTAAACGCCGGGCTGGTGCCCATTTCTGGCGTTTAACGCCAGGTTCTTGCATTTTCCTGGCGTTTAACGCCAGTCTGGTGCCCCTTTCTGGCGTTAAACGCCCAGAATGGTGCCAGACTGGGCGTTAAACGCCCACCTGCTAGCCTTACTGGCGTTTAAACGCCAGTAGGTTCTTCCTCCAGGGTGTGCTATTTTTCTTCCTGTTTTTCATTCTGTTTTTTGCTTTTTCAATTAATTTTGTGACTTCTTATGATCATCAACCTACAAAAAAAATAAAATAACAAAAGAAAATAGATAAAATATAACATTGGGTTGCCTCCCAACAAGCGCTTCTTTAATGTCAGTAGCTTGACAGAGGGCTCTCATGGAGCCTCACAAATGCTCAGAGCAATGTTGGAACCTCCCAACACCAAACTTAGAGTTTGAATGTGGGGGTTCAACACCAAACTTAGAGTTTGGTTGTGGCCTCCCAACACCAAACTTAGAGTTTGACTGTGGGGGCTCTGTTTGACTCTGATTTGAGAGAAGCTCTTCATGCTTCCTCTCCATGGTGACAGAGGGGTATCCTTGAGCCTTAAACACAAAGGATTCTTCATTCACTTGAATGATCAGTTCACCTCCATCAACATCAATCACAGCCTTTGCTGTGGCTAGGAAAGGTCTGCCAAGGATGATAGATTCATCCATGCATTTCCCAGTCTCTAGGACTATGAAATCAGTAGGGATGTAATGGTCTTCAACTTTTACCAGAACATCCTCTACAAGTCCATAAGCTTGTTTTCTTGAGTTGTCTGCCATCTCTAGTGAGATTCTTGCAGCTTGTACCTCAAAGATCCCTAGCTTCTCCATTACAGAGAGAGGCATGAGGTTTACACTTGACCCTAAGTCACACAGAGCCTTCTTGAAGGTCATGGTGCCTATGGTACAAGGTATGGAAACTTCCCAGGATCTTGTCTCTTTTGAGATAATTTCTGCCTAGACAAGTCATCCAGTTCTTTGGTGAGCAAAGGAGGTTCATTCTCCCAAGTCTCATTACCAAATAACTTGTCATTTAGCTTCATGATTGCTCCAAGGTATTTAGCAACTTGCTCTTCAGTGACATATTCATCCTCTTCAGAGGAGGAATACTCATCAGAGCTCATGAATGGCAGACTTAAGTCCAATGGAATCTCTATGGTCTCATTTTGAGCCTCAGATTCCCATGGTTCCTCATTAGGGAACTCATTGGAGGTCAGTGCACGCCCATTGAGGTCTCCCTCAGTGGCGTTCACTTCCTCTCCCTCCTCTCCAAATTCGGCCATGTTGATGGCCTTGCACTCTCCTTTTGGATTTTCTTCTGTATTGCTTGGAAGAGTACTAGGAGGGAGTTCAGTAACTTTCTTGCTCAGCTGTCCCACTTGTGCCTCCAAATTCCTAATGGAGGACCTTGTTTCAGTCATAAAACTTTGAGGGGTTTTGATTAGATCAGAGACCATGGTTGCTAAGTCAGATGGGTTCTGCTTAGAATTCTCTGTCTGTTGCTGAGAAGATGATGGAAAAAGCTTGCCATTGCTAAACCTGTTTCTTCCACCATTATTGTTGTTGAAACCTTGTTGAGGTCTCTCTTGATTCTTCCATGAGAAATTTGGATGATTTCTCCATGAAGAATTATAGGTGTTTCCATAGGGTTCTCCCAGGTAATTCACCTCTTCCATTGAAGGGTTCTCAGGATCATAAGCTTCTTCCTCAGATGAAGCATCCTTAGTACTGCTTGGTGCATTTTGCATTCCAGACAGACTTTGAGAAATCAAATTGACTTGCTGAGTCAATATTGTATTCTGAGCCAGAATGGCATTCAGAGTATCAATCTCAAGAACTCCTTTCTTCTGATTTGTCCCATTGTTCACAGGATTCCTTCAGAAGTGTATATGAATTGGTTATTTGCAACCATTTCAATTAGCTCTTGAGCTTCTGTAGGCGTCTTCTTCAGATGAAGAGATCCTCCAGCAGAGCTATCCAAAGACATCTTGGATAGTTCAGAGAGACCATCATAGAAAATACCTATGATGCTCCATTCAGAAAGCATGTCAGAAGGACATTTTCTGATCAATTGTTTGTATCTTTCCCAAGCTTCATAGAGGGATTCTCCTTCCTTCTGTCTGAAGGTTTGGACTTCCACTCTAAGCTTACTCAATTTTTGAGGTGGAAAGAACTTTGCCAAAAAGGCATTGACTAGCTTTTCCCATGAGTCCAGGCTTTCTTTAGGTTGTGAGTCCAACCATGTCCTAGCTCTGTCTCTTACAGCAAAAGGGAATAGCATAAGTCTGTAGACCTCAGGGTCAACCCCATTAGTCTTGACAGTGTCACAGATTTGCAAGAATTCAGCTAAGAACTGATGAGGATCTTCCAATGGAAGTCCATGGAACTTGCAATTCTGTTGCATTAGAGAAACTAATTGAGGCTTAAGCTCAAAGTTGTTTGCTCCAATGGCAGGGATAGAGATGCTTCTCCCATAGAAGTTGGGAGTAGGTGCAGTAAAGTCACCCAGCACCTTCCTTGCATTGTTTGCATTGTTGTTATTTTCGGCTGCCATGTCTTCTTCTTCTTTGAAGATTTCTGTTAGGTCCTCTACAGAGAGTTGTGCCTTAGCTTCTCTTAGCTTTCGCTTCAAGGTCCTTTCAGGTTCAGGGTCAGCTTCAACAAGAATGTCTTTGTCTTTGTTCCTGCTCATATGAAAGAGAAGAGAACAAGAAAATATGGAATCCTCTATGTCACAGTATAGAGATTCCTTGAGGTGTCAGAGGAAAAGAAAAATAGAAAGAAGAGGTAGAAGAATTCGAACTTAATTAGATAGAGTTCGAATTGTGCATTGAGAAGGAGTGGTACTCCATAAATAGAAGGATGTGGGAAGAGAGGAAGAAATTTTCGAAAATTAAGTGAAATATTTTGAAAACATTTTTGAAAAACTTTAATTGATTTTCGAAAACCAAGAGTGGGAAAGAAATCAAGTAATTTTTTGAAAAAGATTTTGAAATTAGAAATCAAAAAGATATGATTGAAAACTGTTTTGAAAAAGATGTGATTAAAAAGATTTGATTGAAAAGTTATGGTTTTAAAAAGATATGATTGAAAAGATATGATTTTGAAAACAATTTAAAAAGATTTGAAAATTAATGACTTGCCTAACAAGAAAAGATATGATTCAAACATTAAACCTTTCTCAACAGAAAAGGCAACATAGTTGAAATGTTGAATCAAATCATTAATTGATAGCAAGTATCTTTGAAAAAGGAAAGAAATTGATTTTGAAAACATTTGATTGAAAAGATATGATTTGAAAAAGATTTGATTTTGAAAAACTTTGAAAACTTGAAAAAAAATTGATTTGAAAACAAAATCCTCCCTCTTGTGCCAACCTGGCGTTAAACGCCCAGAATGGTGCACATTCTGGCGTTTAACGCCCAATGCACTACCTTTTTGGGCGTTAAACGCCCAACCAGGCACCCTGGCTGGCGTTTAAACGCCAGTCTGTCCTTCTTCACTGGGCGTTTTGAGCGCCCAGCTTTTTCTGTGTAATTCCTCTGCTGCATGTTCTGAATCTTCAGTTCCCTGTACTATTGACTTGAAAATAGAACCAAGATCAAATAAACCATGCATGCAAGACACCAAACTTAAAATTAGACACTAGACTCAAACAAGAAACATAAAATATTTTTGGTTTTTATGATTTTGTAATTTTTTGTGCTTTTTCGAAAATTATATGAAAATAGAAAATAAAGGTTTCAGAATTCTTAATTAGAATTCCAGGAATCATTGCAATGCTAGTCTAAGACTCCGGTCCAGGAATTAGACATGGCTTCACAGCCAGCCAAGCTTTCAAAGAAAGCTTCAGTCCAAAACACTAGACATGGCCAATGGCCAGCCAAGCCTTAGCAGATCATTGCTTCAACAGCAAGGTTGATAAAAATCAACAAGCTCTTGTGATGATAAGTTGAAATCTCGGTCCAATAAGATTAGACATGGCTTCTCAGCCAGCCAGATTTCAACAGATCATCATGAAACTCTAGAATTCATTCTTAAAGAAATTCTGAAAAAAAATTACCTAATCTAAGCAACAAGATGAACCGTCAGTTGTCCATACACGAAACAATCCCCGGCAACGGCGCCAAAAACTTGGTGTGCGAAATTGTGATCACTACTTTTCACAACTCAAATAATCCCTAGTAATGGCTCCAAAAACTTGGTGCTCAATACCATGGCATAAACACAACTTTGCACAACTAACCAGCAAGTGCACTGGGTCGTCCAAGTAATAAACCTTACGCGAGTAAGGATCGATCCCACGGAGATTGTTGGTATGAAGCAAGCTATGGTCACCTTGTAAATCTTAGTCAGGCAGACTCAAATGGGTATAGATGATATATGAATAAAAAATAAAGATAAAGATAGAGATACTTATGTATATCATTGGTGAGAGCTTCAGATAAGCGTATGAAGATGCTTGTCCCTTCCGTCTCTCTGCTTTCCTACTGTCTTCATCCAATCCTTCTTACTCCTTTCCATGGCAAGCTTATGCAAGGGTTTCACCGTTGTCAGTGGCTACCTCCCATCCTCTCATTGGAAATGTTCAACGCACCCTGTCACGGCACGGCTATCCATCTGTCGATTCTCAATCAGGCCGGAATAAAATCCAGTGATTCTTTTGCGTCTGTCACTAACGCCCCGCCCTCAGGAGTTTGAAGCACGTCACAGTCATTCAATCATTGAATCCTACTCAGAATACCACAGACAAGGTTAGACCTTCCGGATTCTCTTGAATGCCGCCATCAGTTCTTGTCTATACCACGAAGACTCTGATCTCACGGAATGGCTGGCTCGTTTGTCAGGCGAGCACTCGGTTGTCAGGCGATCAACCATGCATCGTGTATCAGGAATCCAAGAGATAAACATTAGAGCCTCGTTTGCTTGTAGAACAAAAGTGGTTGTCAGTCACTTTGTTCATAAGTGAGAATGATGATGAGCGTCACATAATCATCACATTCATCAAGTTCTTGAGTGCGAATGAATATCATAGAATAAGAACAAGCGGAATTGAATAGAAGAACAATAGTAATTGCATTAATACTCGAGGTACAGCAGAACTCCACACCTTAATCTATGGTGTGTAGAAACTCCACCGTTGAAAATACATAAGAACAAGGTCTAGGCATGGCCGAATGGCCAGCCTCCCAAAGTGATCAAAATATCTAAAGATCAAAAGATTCCAAAGATCAGAAGATGAAAATACAATAGTAAAAGGTCCTATATATAGAGAACTAGTAGCCTAGGGTGTACAGAGATGAGTAAATGACATAAAAATCCACTTCCGGGCCCACTTGGTGTGTGCTTGGGCTGAACAATGAAGCATTTTCGTGTAGAGACTCTTCTTGGAGTTAAACGCCAGCTTTTGTGCCAGTTTGGGCGTTTAACTCCCATTTTGGTGCCAGTTCTGGCGTTTAACGCTGGGAAATCTGAAGGTGACTTTGAACGCCGGTTTGGGCCATCAAATCTTGGGCAAAGTATGGACTATCATATATTGCTGGAAAGCCCAGGATGTCTACTTTCCAATGCCGTTGAGAGCGCGCCAATTGGGCTTCTGTAGCTCCAGAAAATCCATTTCGAGTGCAGGGAGGTCAGAATCCAACAGCATCTGCAGTCCTTTTCAGTCTCTGAATCAGATTTTTGCTCAGGTCCCTCAATTTCAGCCAGAAAATACCTGAAATCACAGAAAAATACACAAACTCATAGTAAAGTCCAGAAAAGTGAATTTTAATTAAAAACTAATAAAAATATACTAAAAACTAACTAAATCATACTAAAAACATACTAAAAACAATGCCAAAAAGCGTACAAATTATCCGCTCATCAATATACCCTTCCATTCTACTTCATTTTCACACAACACTACCCCCTCTACTATACCTTGGCCGAATCCATCTCCCCTCACTCTCCTCCATTTTCTTCTTCTTCTTCTTCTCTTCTTTCTTCTCTTGCTCGAAGGCGAGCAATATTTTAAGTTTGGTGTGGTAAAAGCATAAGCTTTTTGTTTTTCCATTACCATCAAAGGCACCTAAGGCCGGAGAATCCTCTAGAAAAGGAAAAGGGAAGACAAAAGCTTCCACCTCCGAGTCATGGGAGATGGAAAGATTCATCTCCAAGAGCCATCAAGACCACTTCTATGATGTTGTGGCAAAGAAGAAGGTGATCCCTGAGGTCCCTTTCAAGCTCAAGAAAAATGAGTATCCGGAGATCCGACATGAAATCCGAAGAAGAGGTTGGGAAGTCCTAACCAACCCCATGCAACAAGTCGGAATCTTAATGGTTCAAGAGTTCTATGCCAATGCATGGATCACTAGGAACCATGATCAAAGTATGAACCCGAGTCCAAAGAATTATCTCACAATGGTTCGGGGGAAATACTTAGATTTTAGTCCGGAAAATGTGAGGTTGGCATTCCACTTTCCCATGATGCAAGGAGATGAACGCCCCTACACTAGAAGGGTCAACTTTAATCAAAGGTTGGACCAAGTCCTTATGGACATATGTGTGGAAGGAGCTCAATGGAAGAGAGACTCCAAAGGCAAGCCAATCCAACTAAGAAGACTGGACCTCAAGCCTGTAGCTAGAGGATGGTTGGAGTTCATTCAACGCTCCATCATTCCCACTAGCAACCGATCTGAAGTTACTGTAGATCGGGCCATCATGATTCATAGCATCATGATTGGAGAGGAAGTAGAAGTTCATGAGGTCATCTCCAATGAAATCTACAAAATAGCCGACAAGCCCTCCACCATGGCACGGCTAGCTTTTCCTCACCTTATTTGCCATCTATGTTACTCAGCTGGAGTTATCATAGAAGGAGACATCTCCATTGAAGAAGATAAGCCCATCACCAAGAAGAGGATGGAGCAAGCAAGAGAGACCCTTCACGGTTCTCAAGAGACGCATGAGGAAGCTCATCATCAAGAAATCCCTGAGATGCCTCAAGGGATGCACTTTCCTCCCAACAACTATTGGGAACAACTCAACACTTCCTTAGAAGATTTGAGCCACAATGTGGAACAATTAAGGGAGGAACATCATGAGCACTCCATCATTCTCCAAGAAATAAGAGAAGATCAAAGAGCAATGAGGGAGGAGCAACAAAGGCAAGGAAGGGACATAGAAGAGCTTAAGGACATTGTTGGTCCTTCAAGAAGAAGACGCCACTAAGGTGGATTCATTCCTTGTTCTTATTTATTTCTGCTTTTTGGTTTTTATGTTGTGTTTATCTACGTTTTGTGTCTCTACTTCATGATCATTAGTATGTAGTAACCATGTCTTAAAGCTATGAATAAAATCCATTAATCCTTCACCTCTCTTAAATGAAAAATGCTTTAATTCAAAAGAACAAGAAGTACATAAATTTCGAAAATTGTTCTTGAATTTAATTTAATTATATTGATGTGGTGACAATACTTTTTGTTTTCTGAATGAATGATTGAACAGTGCATATTTTTTATCTTGTTGTTTATGAATGTTAAAACTGTTGGCTCTTGAAAGAATAATGAACAAAGAGAAATGTTATTGATGATCTGAAAAATCATGAAATTGATTCTTGAAGCAAGAAAAAGCAGTGAAAAGTAAAAAGCTTGAGAAAAAAAATAGAAAGAAAAGAAAAAGCAAGCAGAAAACGCCAATAGCCCTTAAAACCAAAAGGCAAGGGTAAATAGGATCCAAGGCTTTGAGCATCAATGGATAGGAGGGCCTAAGGAAATAAAATCCAGGCCTAAGCGGCTAAATCAAGCTGTCCCTAACCATGTGCTTGTGTCATGAAGGTCCAAGTGAAAAGCTTGAGACTAAGTGGTTAAAGTCGTGATCCAAAGCAAAAAGAGTGTGCTTAAGAGCTCTGGACACCTCTAACTGGGGACTTTAGCAAAGCTGAGTCACAATCTGAAAAGGTTCACCCAGTTATGTGTCTGTGGCATTTATGTATCCGGTGGTAATACTGGAAAACAAAGTGCTTAGGGCCACAACCAAGACTCATAAGTAACTGTGTTCAAGAATCAACATGCTTAACTAGAAAAGTCAATAACACTATCTGAACTCTGAGTTCCTAGAGACGCCAATCACTCTAAACTACAAAGGAAAAAGTGAGATGCCAAAACTGTTCAGAAGCAAAAAGCTACAAGTTCCGCTCATCTAATTAGAATTAATATTCATTGATATTTTGGAATTTATAGTACATTCTCTTCTTTTTATCCTATTTGATTTTCAGTTGCTTGGGGACAAGCAACAATTTAAGTTTGGTGTTGTGATGAGCGGATAATTTATACGCTTTTTGGCATTGTTTTTAGGTAGTTTTTAGTAAATTCAAGCTACTTTTAGGGATGTTTTCATTAGTTTTTATGTTAAATTCACATTTCTGGACTTTACTATGAGTTTGTGTGTTTTTCTGTGATTTCAGGTAATTTCTGGCTGAAATTGAGGGACTTGAGCAAAACTCTGAAAAAGGCTGACAAAAGGACTGCTGATGCTGTTGGAATCTGACCTCCCTGCACTCGAAATGGATTTTCTGGAGCTACAGAACTCCAAATGGCGCGCTCTCAATGGCGTTGGAAAGTAGATATCCATAGCTTTCCAGCAATATATAATAGTCCATACTTTATTCGGAAATTGACGACGTAACTTGGCGTTGAACGCCAAGTACATGCTGCTGTCTGGAGTTAAACGCCAGAAATACGTCATGATCCGGAGTTGAACGCCCAAAACATGTTATAACTTGGAGTTCAACTCCAAGAGAAGCCTCAGCTCGTGGATAGATCAAGCTCAGCCCAAGCATACACCAAGTGGGCCCCGGAAGTGGATTTATGCATCAATTACTTACTCATGTAAGCCCTAGTAGCTAGTCTAGTATATATATAAGATAATTTACTATTGTATTAGACATCGTTTGACAGTTTAATCTCTTGACGGTTTAGCCTTTGATTATTCGGTCTTTTGATCATTCAGGGGGCTGGCCATTCGGCCATGCCTGAACCTTTCCCTTATGTATTTTCAACGGTGTGGAGCTCTGCTGTACCTCAAGTTTTAATACAATCATTATTACTTTCTATTCAATTCTCTTTTATTCTTATTCAAAGATATACGTTGCACAACACCTTGATAAATGTGATGATCCGTGACACTCATCATCATTCTCACCTATGAACGCGCGTGATTGACAACCACTTCCGTTCTACCTTAGGCCGGGCGCATATCTCTTAGATTCCCCAACAGAATCTTCGTGGTATAAGCTAGAATTGATGGCGGCATTCATGAGGATCCGGAAGGTCTAAACATTGTCTGTGGTATTCCGAGTAGGATTCTGGGATTGAATGATTGTGACGAGCTTCAAACTCCTGAAGGCTGGGCGTTAGTGACAGACGCAAAAGAATCAAGGGATTCTATTCCAACCTGATTGAGAACCGACAGATGATTAGCCGTGCTGTGACAGAGCATAGGACCATTTTCACTGAGAGGATGGGATGTAGCCATTGACAACGGTGATGCCCTACATACAGCTTGCCATGGAAAGGAGTAAGAAGGATTGGATGAAAGCAATAAGAAAGTAGAGATTCGAAAGGATTCCAGCATCTCCGCACGCCTATCTGAAATTCCCACTATTGATTTACATAAGTATTTCTATCCCTTTTTATTTTCTATTTACTATTGATTATTCGAAAATCCATAAACCAATTTAATCTGCCTAACTGAGATTTACAAGATGGCCATAGCTTGCTTCATACCAACAATCTCTGTGGGATCGACCCTTACTCACGTAAGGTATTACTTGGATGACCCAGTACACTTGCTGGTTAAGTTGAATGGAGTTGTGATCACACGTGCCAATTTTAAATTCTATATAAGTACAAGGAGTACAACTTTAAGGATCACAATTTCGTCCACCAGCAATGCACCTGCAACCTTTCAAAGGTGCATGCTCTCTATTTTCTCTGATATGGTGGAAACATTTCTGGAAGTCTTCATGGATGACTTTTCAGTATTTGGAGACTCATTCATCTCTTGTCTTGACCATCTAGCACTTGTTCTAAAGAGGTGCCAAGAGACTAACTTGGTTTTAAACTGGGAAAAATGTCACTTTATGGTAACTGAAGGAATTGTCCTTGGGCACAAAATTTTGAACAAGGGAATAGAGGTGGATCAAGCTAAGGTAGAAGTAATTGAAAAATTACCACCGCCTGCCAATGTTAAGGCAATCAGAAGCTTTCTGGGGCATGCAGGATTTTGTAGGAGGTTTATAAAGGATTTGTCAAAAATCGCCAAACCTCTAAGTAATCTGCTAGCTACTGACATGCCATTTATCTTTGATAAGGAGTGTCTGCAGGCATTTGAGACTCTGAAAGCTAAATTGGTCACAGCACCAATCATCTCTGCACCAAACTGGACATTACCATTTGAACTGATGTGTGATGCCAGTGACCATGCCATTGGTACAGTGTTGGAACAGAGGCATGACAAGCTTCTGAACGCCATTTACTATGCCAGTCATGTTTTAAATGACGCACAGAAGAACTACACAACCACAGAAAAAGAGCTACTTGCAGTGGTTTACGCCATTGACAAGTTCAGATCCTATTTAGTGGGATCAAAAGTGATTGTGTACGCTGACCATGCTGCTCTTAAATATCTACTCACAAAGCAGGATTCAAAACCCAGACTCATAAGATGGGTGCTACTTCTGCAAGAGTTTGATATAGAAATAAGAGACAGAAAAGGGACAGAGAACCAAGTAGCAAATCACCTGTCCCAAATAGAACCAGTAGAAGGGGCGTCCCTCCCTCTTACTGAGATCTCTGAAACCTTTTCGGATGAGCAACTCTTTGCCATCCAGGAAGTGCCATGGTTTGCAGATATTGCAAACTATAAGGCAGTAAGATTCATACCCAAAAAGTACAGTAGGCAACAAACAAAGAAATTAATCACGGATGCAAAGTACTATCTTTGGGATGAACCATATCTCTTCAAGAGATGTGCAGACGGAGTAATCCGTAGATGTGTGCCTAAAGAAAAAGCACAGAAGATTCTCTGGCACTGCCATGGATCACAGTATAGAGGACATTTTGGAAGTGAGCGAACAGCCACAAGAGTCCTCCAATGTGGCTTCTACTGGCCCACTCTCTATAAAGACTCCCGAGTGTTTGTACTTAACTGTGACAGTTGCGAAAGATCTGGCAATCTGCCTCACAGTTATGCCATGCCTCAACAAGGAATCTTGAAGATTAAGTTGTTTGATGTATGGGGTATTGACTTCATGGGGCCATTCCCACCGTCATACTCAAACACTTATATTTTGGTGGCAGTGGATTATGTATCCAAATGGGTAGAAGCTATAGCAACACCCACTAATGATACTAAGACAGTGCTGAAATTCCTCCAGAAACACATCTTCAGCAGATTTGGTATCCCTAGAGTACTAATCAGTGATGGGGCACTCATTTCTGCAATAAACAGCTTTACTCTGCTTTGGTTCGATATGGAGTTAGCCACAGGGTAGCCACTCCATATCATCCACAGACAAATGGGCAAGCTGAAGTCTCTAATAGAGAACTTAAAAAAATCCTGGAACGGACTGTCATTAACCGTAGAAGGGATTGGGCAAGAAGCTTGGATGATGCTCTATGGGCATACAGAACAGCATTCAAGACTCCTATAGGAACTTCTCCATACCAGCTTGTGTATGAAAAAGCCTGCCACTTGCCAATGAAACTGGAACATAAGGCCTACTGGACAACCAGATTCCTAAACCTTGATGCCAAGTTAGCTGGAGAAAAACAATTGCTCCAGTTAAATGAGCTAGAGGAATTTAGACTCAATGCTTTCGAGAATGCAAAAATTTACAAAGAGAAAGAAAAAAGATGGCATGATAAGAAACTGTCATCCAGAGTCTTTGAGCCAGGGTAGAAAGTTCTGCTATTTAATTCTAGGCTCAAATTATTCCCTGGGAAATTGAAATCCCGGTGGAGAGGACCATATATTATTACAAGTGTGTCACCATATGGATACGTAGAGCTTCAGGATAATGAGTCTAATAAAAAGTTCATTGTTAATGGATAGAGAATTAAACATTATCTCGAAAGCAATTTTGAGCAAGAATGCTCAAAACTGAGACTTGATTAAAGCTCAGTAATAGTCCAGCTAAAGACAATAAAGAAGCGCTTGCTGGGAGGCAACCCAGCCATTTACAAAGTTTATTTGTTAATTAATTGATTTTTACAGGTATATGTCAAGTATCTTCAAGGTAAAATAGCAATTGCTTGAGTTCACAGAGTTATAGAAGGATTCAAAGGATAAAAACAGCAAATGGAAGCTCAATGGTGCGAAAACGCCAGTAAAAGCTATTTTAGGCGTTAAACGCCCAAAAGAAGCACCTTCTGGGCATTGAACGCCAGAAAGAAGCACCTTCTGGGCATTCAACGCCAGATTTACAGCGTCCTGGGCGTTCAGAAAAACACCCAGTGACGACGGAGTTCCTGGCGTTCAACGCCAGAAAGAAGCAACAGCTGGGCATTGGACGCCCAGGAGAGGCAGCGTTTGGGCGTTTAACACCAGGATGGTGGGGAGGAGGTAAATTCGTTTTTTCTTCACAAATTTTTAATTTTTTTTTGTGTTTCAATTCATGATTTCTTGCATAAACACGTTCCAAATTCTCATCCTTCAATTCCAAAAATTTTAATCCTAATTTCTAAAAACCCTAATTTCTAAAATCCCTTTTTCAAAAATATCAAATGTATCTTAGTTCATAAACACAAATTTTTTCCAATCCAATCCATCTCTTTTCTCAAAATTTTTCAAAACTCAATTATCTTTTAAAATCATTTTCAAAATAAAAATTTAGATTTATCTTTTTCAAATATCATTCACAACTTTTTATTTTTAAATTATATCTTTTTCTTATCAAATTTATCTTTTATAAATCATATCTTCTATCTTATCTTTTTAATATTTTTTTTCGAAACCCACCCCCTCCCTTTAAAATCCACACTCGGCCTCCCTCCTCTTATCCACCATTCGATATTAGCTCTCCTTCTATCCCTCTCCTTTCTTTTTTTTTTTTTTTTTTGCTTGAGGACAAGCAAACCTCTAAGTTTGGTGTGTTTATCCGTGATCACAAAAACATACTCACTAAGATCATGGCTCCTAAAGGAAAATAATCCACTCCAAGAGGCAAGAAAGAGAATATTCCAAAACCACTTTGGAATCAAGGGAAGTTCTTAACCAAAGAACATTCAGACCACTACCACAAAATAATGGGTCTAAGGTCAGTGATCCTGGAAGTCAAGTTCGATCTGAAAGAAGATGAATATTTGGAGATCCAAGAGCAAATTCGAAACAGGAACTGGGAAATCCTAGCTAATCCTGAAACAAAAGTAGGAAGGAATATGGTTCAGGAGTTCTATGCTAATCTGTGGTAAACAGACATGCAGAGAATGTCTGGAACTGCCCTCTATGACTATCGGACCTTGGTCAGAGGAAAGATTGTTCACATCTACCCTGACAAAATTAGGGAGATCTTTAAGCTGTCTCAGCTGAAAGATGACCCAGACTCCTTTAATAGGAGAATGATGAGAACAAACAAGGGCCTGAACAAGATTCTAGAGGATATATGCATCCCTGGAGCCAGGTGGACCACCAGCACCACTGGCATCCCAATTCAACTCAAGAGAGAAGATCGCAAACCAGTCGCCAGAGGCTGGCTGGACTTCCTTGGGCGTTCTATATTGCCCACTAGCAATCGTTCTGAAGTCACTATTAAAAGATCAGTGATGATTCACTGCATCATGTTGGGAAGAGAAGTAGAAGTTCATCAACTAATCTCGTGTGAACTTTACAAAATAGCAAACAAGAACTCCAAAGATGCCAAATTGGCTTATCCAAGCTTAATTTCTATGCTCTGCAAAGATGCTGGAGTGAGGATGGGAATAACTGAGTATATCTCAGTTGAGCGGCCAATCACTAAAATATCAATGGAAAAATAACAGTTGCAGGATGACCCCATCAAGAGGAGAGCACAGGAATTCCTCCCAGAAATCCCTCAATTTGAATACTGGGAGCATCTTGAGGCATCTGTTTCCAAGTTGCAAGAAGCTATGGACTAAATAAAGGAAGAACAGAATAATCAGAATAGCATGCTTTGCAAATTTCTTAGGGAACAAGAGGAGCAAGGGCGTTACTTGAGGGAACTGAAGCGTCAGAAATTAATTCTTGAAGGACCAAGCACCCCACAGACTAGAGGAACATCCACTTCCCAAAATACAGGTTGTTGAGTTCTAATCTTAGCTTTAACTATGTGATAGTTGTTACTATAGGAATTTACCTTAGAAGTTATATAGGAGTAATGGTAATTAGTATATCTATTTTGATTTTATTTTCAATTAAGTTATAATTTATTTTTCTCATCATCATCAAACATGAATAAAATAATAGATTTTTAGAATAAAGAGGTAATTTATATCTTTTGAGTTCTTAATAAGAAAAATTATAATTAATTATATGTGGTGGCAATACTTTTTGTCTTCTGAATGAATGCTTGAACAGTGCATATTTTTTATCTTGAATTTTATGAATGCTAAAATTATTGGCTCTTGAAAGAATGAGGAACACGAGAAATATTATTGCTGATTTGAAAAATCATGAATTTGATTCTTGAAGCAAGAAAAAGCAGTGGAAAAAAAATTACAAGGAATCATTGGATCAAGAAAAAGAAAAAGCCAATAGCCCTTAAAACCAAAAGGCAAGGGTGAAAAGGATTCAAGGCTTTGAGCATCAGTGGATAGGAGGGCCCAAGGAAGTAAATCCTAGCCTAAGCGGCTAAATCAAGCTGTCCCTAACCATGTGCTTGTGGCATGCAGGTCCAAGTGAAAAGCTTGAGACTGAGTGGTTAAAGTCGTGATCCAAGGCAAAAGAGTGTTCTTAAGAATTCTAGACACCTCTAATTGGAGACTTTAACAAAGCTAAGTCACAATCTAAAAAGGTTCACCCAATTATGTGTCTGTGGCATTTATGTATCTGGTGGTAATACTAGAAAACAAAGTGCTTAGGGCCACGGCCAAGACTCATAAAGTAGCTGTGTTCAAGAATCAACATACTAAACTAAGAGAATCAGTAATACTATCTGAATTCTGAGTTCTTATGGATGCCAATCATTCTGAATTTCAAAGGATAAAGCGAGATGCCAAAACTGTTCAGAAACAAAAAGCTACTAGCCCCGCTCATCTAAATAAGAATCTGAGCTTCACTTAAAACTCTGAGATATTATTGCTTCTTAATTTCTTTTTATCCTATTTTATTTATCTAGTTGCTTGGGGACAAGCAACAGTTTAAGTTTGGTGTTGTGATGAGCGGATATTTTATACGCTTTTTGGGGGTAATTTCATGTAGATTTTAGCATGTTTTAATTAGTTTTTAATAATATTTTATTAGTTTTTAAGCAAAAATCATATTTCTGGATTTTACTATGATTTTGTGTGTTTTTCTGTAATTTCAGGTATTTTCTGGTTGAAATTGAGGGAGCTGAGCAAAAATCTGATTTATGCTAAAAAAGGACTGCTGATGCTGTTGGATTCTGACCTTCCTGCACTCGGAATGGATTTTTTGGAACTATAGAAGTTCAATTGGTGCGCTCTCAATTGGGCTAGAAAGTAGACATCCAGGGATTTCCAGCAATATATAATAGTCCATACTTTGTGCGAAGATAGACGACGTAAACTGGCGTTCAACGCCAGAAACAGGTTACAAGTTGGAGTTCAATGCCAGAAACAGGTTATAACCTGGCGTTCAACTCCAGAAACAGCCCAGGCACGTGAGAAGCTTAAGTCTCAGCCCCAGCACACACCAAGTGGGCCCCAGAAGTGGATTTCTGCACCAATTATCTTAGTTTACTCATTTTCTGTAAACCTAGGTTACTAGTTTAGTATTTAAACAACTTTTAAAGACTTATTTTATATCTCATGACATTTTTAGATCTGAACTTTATACTCTTTGACGGCATGAGTCTCTAAACTCCATTGTTGGGGGTGAGGAGCTCTGCAGCATCTCGATGAATTAATGCAATTATTTCTGTTTTTTCATTCAAACATGCATGTTCCTATCTAAGATATTCATTCGCGCTTAACTATGGAGAAGGTGGTGATCTGTGACACTCATTACCTTCCTCAATCCATGAACGTGTGTCTGACAACCACCTCTATTCTATATCAGATTGAATGAGTATCTCTTAGATTCCTTAATCAGAATCATCGTGGTATAAGCTAGAATTGATGGCGGCATTCATGAGAATCCGGAAAGTCTAAATCTTGTCTGTGGTATTCCGAGTAGGATTCTGGGATTGGATGACTGTGACGAGCTTCAAACTCGCGAGTGTTGGGCGTGATGACAAATGCAAAAGAATCAATGGATTATATTCCGACATGATCGAGAACCAACAGCTGATTAGCCGTGCTGTGATAGAGCATTTCGACCATTTTCACTGAGGGGATGGGAAGTAGCCATTGACAACGGTGACACCCTACATAGAGCTTGCCATGGAAGGAACTTTACACTTTTGCATGAGAGAAAACATTATGTTACAGGAATTCAGAAAACAAAGCATCTCCAAAACTCCAACATATTCTCCATTATTGCATAACAAGTAATTATTTCACGCTTTTTTAATTTTTTTGTAATTCAAACTGATAATTATAATTGATCTCCTGACTAAGAATAATGAAATAACCATAGCTTGCCTCAAGCCAACAATCTCTGTGGGATCGACCCTTACTCACGTAAGGTATTACTTGGACGACCCAATGCACTTGCTGGTTAGTTGTGCGGATTGCAAATGTGTGATTGCAATTTCGTGCACCAATCACCTCAAGCATAATCAAGTACAGAGGAAGGAGCTGACTGGGAACAAGCTAATTACATTGGAAATTCATCTAGACAAGTTCATGATCCAGATTCTAAAACCTACAACCCTGGTTGGAAGAACCACCCAAACTTTGGGCGGGAAAACCAACAGAACCAAAGCCAAGAGCATAGACCTTACAACTCCCATCAATTCAACAATTCCACTCACCAACACCCCAACTAAAGACCATATCAAACCATAGAAACCAACTCTTCCCTTCCACCATACCAAAACCAAAACAACCAACCTCAACATCCAATTTCCACTCCACCATCAGAGGATAAACTATCTAGCATTGAAGCTATGCTTGCAAATCTTTGCAAGGAAGTCCAAGATAACTGAACATTCAAGGAAGAAATGAGAGCTAATATGAAAATTCAAGGAGAAACCATTAAGAAGCTTGAGTCCCAAGTGGGGTATCTATCTCAACAATTTCCAAAGTCTATTGATAGCTTCCCAAGTGATACTGAAAAGAACCCAAGAGGAGAAACCAAGAAGGTAAGGTGGGAAGAATACAAGTCAATCAATCTAAGTAGTGAAGAAGTCCTGAAGGAAGAATGCTCCAGACACTCAGAGCATGATGCAGGAGAGTCAAGGAAGGATGTAAGGGAGATAGAAGAAATGACTAGCCCTGAACAGAGGAAGAAACAAAAAGAGAAAGAAGTCCTCAAGTCTTTTGTGCCACAAGCACCATTTCCCCAGAGACTCGGGAGAGGTGAGAAAGAGAAAACATACACTAGATTCCTAGATATATGTAAATATCTTCATGTCAACATTCCCTTCCTTGAGACACTGCAACAAATGCCCACATACATTAAATGTATGAAGGAGCTGCTTACCAAGAAGAGCACCCTAAAGGGAGGACAAATAGTGGTAATGAACAAAGAATGTAGTGCCATCATCCAGAAGGACTTTCCTATAAAGAAAAAGGATCCGGGGAGCTTTTACATCCCTTGTACCATAGGGGATACTATGATTGATAGAGGATTCTATGATTTGGGAACAAGTATCAATGTAATGCCTCTATCTCTCATGAAAAACCTGAAAATTAATGAGTTGAAATCCACAGATGTGATCCTTCAGCTGGCGGACAAAACCCAGAAATAAGCACTAGGAGTGGTTGAGAACATACTGGTAAAGGTTGGGAAGTATTTCTTGTCGGCAGATTTTGTTATTCTCGAAATGGAGGAAAGTTACCTTCATCCGATCATCCTAGAAAGACCATTCATAGCCACTGCCAGGGCACTTATAGATGTGGAGCAAGGCGAGTTAATACTGAGAATACATGATGAGCAACTCACTTTCCATGTTTTTATACCATCACAAGATCTAGATCAAGAAAAGGACTGCATGAAAATTGATTCTGGTGAAACTGATCAGAGAGAAGCACCCAATGAATCAGCCCTAGAGAGTCTAAAGTCATCCATGAAAGAGAAGGAAGAAGTAAAGATGAAGTTACCGACTGAGGAAACCAAGGAGAAGTTAGGGTCACAACCTTCACTGGAGACAAGAACAAAAGGTCCTCCTGACACAAGTTTAGATAAAACATTACTAAGAGGAGAGAAAAGAATGGAAAAGAAGATCCCAAGGAGGTGGAGAAATAAAAAGGTTCCCACAGAGGATTTTTCTCCAGGCGACAAGGTGATAAAAACCTATTTTCCACCACTCCCACCTCATCTTCCTGCCATTCCATCTCAGCTACCTCTGGTAAACACAATCAAAAAAATTCTCTCCTTAGAACATGTGGAAATCATCAAAGAATCAAGTGGAGATAGCTTCACTGTGCGAGGAGAGGATCTGAGGCACTATAACCCTCCCTAACAGAGAACCAATGTCAAGCTAGTGACAATAAAAGAGCGCTCCATGGGAGGCAACCCATGATTTAGTTTTCTTGTTTTTAATTCCTTAATATGAATAATCAATGGTGTCCTGACATGAATTCAAGCTTCCAGAGAAAAATTTGACAATTACTCATGATATCTTGAAGCATAAGCAATTCCAACCACTGTGATAATGCTCTTATCTGCTAACACAAAACGAGCTGCCGACCTTTTTAAGGGAGGAAGCCTTAAAGCATTATATATAGACAAGGGCATAATACTCACGTATGCTCCTAAATCACACATACAGTCATAAAATATCACACCTCCAATGGTACAGTTAACCATGCATGGGCCTGGGTCACTACATTTTTCAGGTATATTTCCCATTAAAGCGGATATAGAACTACCTAAAGGAATAGTTTCTAATTCATTAATTTTATCTTTATGTATGCATAGCTCTTTTAGAAACTTTACGTATTTAGGCACTTGCTGAATGACATAAAAAAGGGGAACATTTACCTCAACCTTTTTGAAAACCTCTACCATTTTTGGATCAAGTTCCATTTGCTTTCTGGGCTTCTTAGCAAGGTGTGAAAATGGAATAGGAGTGGCGTCTTTTATAGCTTCAGCTTGTTAGGGTTCCACACTCCTTGGTTAGGCTGCTTCTGCTTCAGCTACGCCTTGTGCTTCTGACGTTAGGATTTTTGCTAGTAAAGAATTTTATAAAAATATAGTCGCGTTGTGAGTATAGATTCTAAACCAATAGAAAATCCCTTTGTACAAATGTTTTGGTTGTCACAAGTAACAAACCCCTAAATAAATTGATAACCGAAGTATTTAAACCTCGGGTCGTCTTCTCAAGGAATTGCAGAGAGGTATGTTCTTATTATTGGTTATGAAGATTGTAAATCGGGGTTTTAAAGATGAGGAACAAGTAATTTAAATGGCATGTAAAATAAATAAATAACTGTAAAATAAACTTTTGGCAAGGTATGAGAAATTAGAAGTCCTATCATAGTTATCCTTATCAATGATGATGAAAATTGAATCTTAATTCCACTTAGTTAACCTTTGCTAGTGCAAGGGAAGGTCAAGTGACTAATTAGTTTGATCTTCAAATCCTAGTTAATTCCTAGAAAAAGATTGGGATTATAGAAGTTCAAGCTAATTAGCAAAGATAGCGATTATCGATCACGTTGAGTCTAATCACTCCTGAGTTACTGATTTCTTAACCAAGACCAAATGGAGAAGTAAATATATTGGAATAAAAATGTCTTCGGATTGGGAGCAACAGTAACATAAATAAAAGATAGTAATAATAATAAACTGAAATACCTCAAAATCATGAATTGATAAAGATATCAAATGTAACATGGGCAGTTATAGCCAAATAAAGAAGTTGAGTTGAATATAGAAATCCATAAACTAAATTGAGAAAACAAATAAAAGGAACATTGAACCTATAATTCAAGAAGATGAAAATATTCCTAATTTCTAAAAATCCTAATCCTAATACCTAAGAGAGAGGAGAGAACATCCCTCACTAAAAACTACATCTAAAACCTAAAATTGTGAGTAATGATTGAATGATTCCTTCTGCTCCACTCCCAGCCTCTAATCTATATTTTCTAGGCTGAGAACTGGGTCAAAAACAGCCCAGAAATCACTCTCAGCGCTTTCTGGTCCGTACAGGTCGCGGCAAAGTGACGCGGAGGCGTCATCCACGCGTTTGCGTGGAATGAGATTCGCAGATGCAACGCATCCACGTGGAGCGCGCATTCGCGTCATCTATCTGTACAGCCACTATAGAAAATTATATATCAAATCGAAGCCCTGGACGTTATCTTTCCAACGCAACTAAAATCATCTCATTTGGACTTCTGTAGCTCAAGTTATGACCATTTGAGTACGAAGAGGTCAGGCTAGACAGCTTAGCAATTTCTTCAACTTCTTGTATTCCTTCCACTTTTGCATGCTTCCTTTCCATCCTGTAAGCCATTCTTGCCCTGTAATCCCTGAAATCACTTAACACATATATCAAGGCATCGAATGATAATAAGAGAGGATTTAAATAAAAGAAAATAAAAGCCAAAGAAGCATGTTTTCAGTCATAGCACAAAATCAGGAAGGAGAATGTAAAACCATGCAAATCATATGAATAAGTGGGTAAAGAGTTGATAAAAACCACTCAATTGAGCACAAGATAAACCATAAAATAGTGGTTTATCAACCTCCCCACACTTAAATATTAGCATGTCCTCATGCTAAGCTCAAGAGAAGCTATAAAGGAGTGAAGAGGAATGATAGAGAGTATGCAATGCAACCTATCTATATGAATACAACTACATGCAAAGATGTTTCTACCTACTTGGTTAAAAGTAAGTAAGTTCTCCAAGACAAAAATAATTCATATTCCACTAATTCAAATCATACAGTGAAAACAAGTAAACTTGTAAGAAGATAGCTCATGAAAGCAGGGAACATAGAATCAAGCATTGAACCCTCACTAGTAGTGTATATCTCACTCTAGTCTCTCTAGTGTATAGGGTAATCACTCTATTCTTCTCTAATCATGCTTTCTAAACTTTGTTCTTCATCTAACCAATCAACAAATATTTAATGTACCAATGCAAACATCATGAGGTCTTTTCAAGGTTGTAATGGGGCTAAGGTAAAGGTGAGGATATATGTATAAGGCTAAGTGAGCTAACAAAGTGAATCCTTGATTAGTCTAAGATCTCACCTAACATACACACTTTATAAAATTTAAAATGCTTTACCTAGCTACCCAAATTTTTTTCACTTTTGTATTACACGCTCATGTATCAAACTTGTTTTTGAGTTTTGTCCCATGTGCATTGATTCTTTTTATTTTGCATTTGGGGTAATATATATTTTTTATTTTTTTTCTTTTTTTTGTATCCCCTTATTCAATTACTTAATAAATTTTTTTTTATCAATGCACATAGTAAATTAATTATTTTGATTTCACATGAGCATGCTTCCCAAATTTTCAAATAACTTATTCAATTTAATTTCCTACTTTTTCTATCATCCATGTTCCAATAAAATTCTCCACACTTAAATTTTACTCAATATCTATCTTAAGCTAACCAAGGATTCAACTTGGGATTTTTTTATTTTGTTTTTCTGCTTAAGGCTAGTAATGTGATTATAAAACAAGAGGGGAGTAAAAAGCTCAAGGTGGCTAACAAGGGTGACATAAAAGGGTAGGCTTTATTTGGGATAAGTGAGTTAATAATCAAATATGGTCTCAATCATATGCAAGCATGTACATACACTAAATAATGGACATATAGAATGGAACAAAGCAACGATTGCAATCATAGAAAAGAAAACACACAAGAATAAAAATTTATGGTTAAATAATGTAACCATATAAATAAGCTCAAACCTCACAGGTTGTGTGTTCTTTGGCTCAAAAACCATGTTCCAAATACAACTTCAAACAAATTTAACACATAGAAAATTTTAAATTTTTTTTAATTTAAATTAGTGAAATTTTTTAAAAATAGGGTCTTTAAAAGAAACTTATTATTTTTCAACCAAGGAGTATTTAAATGCAAACAATCAACTACACATGCAATCTATTATGCAATGCAATAATGAACAAAAAAAGAAAATAGAATATTGGTGTTGAGAAGAGAATAACTAACCCATGGAGATCGGTATCGACCTCCCTACACTTAAAGATTGCACCGTCCTCGGTGCATGCTAAGATGTGCAGGTGGACGGGCTGTTCCAACTGATGCTTTTCTTCAAAGATTGAGCAGATGAACTTGTTTGTCTCCCCAGTAAGAAGCTTTTTCTCTCCCTTCGTGGTGGCCATCCTGAAAGAAGAGGAAAAAGAAGAAAAGTAACCCAAAAATAAAGATAGAAAACAAATAGAATATGGGTGTTAATGCCAAATAATAAGGGTCTCAAGTACATGGTAGCTACAACATGTGCGTGAGAAAGCAATAGAAGTACATGGCATACCAATGGTGAAAAAATTGCAACAATGGGGAAGAGAGTGTGGGTAAAGAAAGACAATATAAATTCATGTCAATGCAAAATTAATACAAGTATTATAAAAGATTAGCATTGACTTAAATAATATTACATAACAGTGTAAAACAAGTCATGAAGCACCAAAATAATTCAAGAGAAGATGCAATAGTTGAAGAAGAGAATTTTAACACCAATGGAAAAAGAAAAAGAAAGTAACAAAGGAGGAAGGAAGAAAGAAGAAGAAAGAAATAAGAAGGGAGAAGTAAAAATTAGGATTGGGGAAGAAAAGATAAGATATTTGACAGACGTGGATAAGCTGTGCAGCGCAGGCGACGTGAACACGTGAGTGACGCGTTCGCGCAGGTGGCGCTATTGTCAAGTGACGCGGCCGCGTGAAGCATGCGGTCGCGTAAGTGAATTTTGTGCTACTGGCGCGAGGGCAGCCTCGCATTCGCACAACTCTCTGTTTGAATGCATTTTGCCAAAAATCTGGGTGACGCGGTCGCGTGGAAGACGTGATCGCGTGGATGGCCTATTTTGAAAAATGACGCGAACGCGTGGCAGGGCTTGTGCTTCTAGCACGAGTCCAGCCCAATTCTAGCTCAACTTTCAGCCATACACCCTTTTTACATCGATTTGGAGGCACGCGTTCGCGTGGGTGACGCGGACGCGTGGGAGGCATTTTTCCCACATGACGCGGACGCATAGGCAACGCGGTCGCGTGGACCAATTTGTGCCAAAGGCACGCCTCCAGCCACGCTTTCGCGTGACTCTCTGTTCATATTATTTTCTTCCCAACGCACATATGACGCGGACGCGTCATCGACGCAGTCGCGTCATATGTGCGTTGGGAAGAAAATAATATGAATAGAGAGTCACGCGTGTGCGATTTTTTTATACAGTATGCAGAATGCAAAATGCAATGAATGTTATGTGAAAATTCCAGGTTCAAACAAAATTCAAAAATAAAGTAGAATGGAGAAAGAACGATCATACCATGGTGGGTTGTCTCCCACCTAGAACTTTTAGTTAAAGTCCTTAAGTTGGACATTTGATGAGCTTCCTGTCATGGTGGCTTATGCTTGTACTGATCCAAGAATCTCCACCAATGTTTGGAATTCCAACAGCCTCCAGGGTCCCAAACGAGGCATGTAAAGCCCTTAGGTGAGTTCAAACAGGCTTCAAGGCTTCCGGGGTGTTGAATGTCAGAACAGACTCCAGGATCCCAAACTTTTCTTCTACACCCGTCTTTGTTCTAATCTACATCTTTCCAGCCGGGTGGTGAGTAGTCTGAATTCTCGCTGCAGTGACCAAACAGCTTCCGAGATCCTTTCAATTGAGCTTGACACCAATCCTTACACCTTAAATTGAAGTGCGAAGCCTCATTGAATCTTGCATACCAACTCTGAGTGCGAGTCATTTCCCTTTTGCTCTTAAAGCCGCAAAGAGCTCTAAGCTGGCCATCTGTTTCAAGTAAACCATATTCAAGTGGAAAAGTAAAGATAAAAGCTAAGGATTTTACCCACTTGAGGTTTGTATTGGGTGGTAGTGGCCTTGGGATAGGTGTTTCCAGTGGTTCCGCAAGCTCTACTCCCTTGTGGTTTTCTGTGAATCCCTCCACTTTTTTGCAAACTTTTTCCATTCCAGCCATGTCCTGGTCAAAGTTTTCCATATCTTCCTCATCACTTGAGTCATAATTAGGAGGTTGAGAAAAGTCAACCTCTGCATCATCTTCGTATTCACTTGGGGAAGATCCTTCTGTCTCAAAGAATTCACTTGTGGATGCAAGTTCATTACTAGGAGGACTTGACTGGTGACTATCATCATTAAGAAAACATGCGTCTTGGGTTACTTCGTCCAGTTCTTCATAAGATACTTGCATTGGAGGCTATGCACTATCTTCCTTAGCATCAATTGTAACGTCTTCAACGGAATTCTCCACAACTCTGGATTCCTGCGGAGGTTCAGCATCTCCTAAATCTTCAACCAACTCTTCTTCTTCTACAATGACAGCGTCCTCTACTTGTTCCAGTACGAAGTTATGCTTTATGCTGTCCACTGGAGTTTCTAGCGTCTTCTTTGTGCTGCGTTCTTCATTGGATTCTCCACATGAAGCCATGGGAGTCTGTTGAGGGGTTGAACATCTGGAAGATAATTGATTTATTGCTTGCTCCAGTTGATGAAGGGTTGCATTAAATTGGTTTACTGATTCTTTGAAGCAAAGCTGTGATTCTTGGCTTGATGGATATGGGCATGGTGCATAGGGGAGTGATGGTTCTTGGGAGTAATTGGATTGGCGTTGGGGTGGATAGGGATCATGTGGTGGCGAATGATGAAAAGAAGCTTGTGAGTATGGTGGGTTAAGGTTATGTTGAAAGGATGGTCTCTAAGCATAGGGTGGGGCTTGTTGGTAGCTACAAGGTGGTCCACAAAATCTATCAGTTGGGTATGCATTGTAGAATGGTCTTTGTCCATGATATCTAGGAGGGTGTTGTTGCCTAAAGGGGTGATCAGATCCTCTTGGCTCCATCCATCTTTGATTGCTTAGACCGTAATGCATAGTCCTGTTATGGCTTCCATTCCTTTCAACAAAATTAGAACCAAACTCAAAGCGAGAGGGGTGAGAATTCCTAGTAGCTATCAGAAATAAGAAGGGAAAACAAAAAACAAATAAACAAGTAAAAGAAAAATATTTACAATAACCAATAATAAGGCACACGTTTGCAAAATAAAAGCCAAAGAAGCATGTTTTCAGTCATAGCACAAAATCAGGAAGGAAAATGCAAAACCATGCAAATCATATGAATAAGTGAGTAAAGAGTTAATAAAAACCACTCAATTGAGCACAAGATAAACCATAAAATAGTGATTTATCAGCTTCATCTTCTTCTTCAACATCCTCTACCTCAACCGTGTCCGCAGCTGGGGCGTGTTTTGATGGGCTTGATTCCTCTGGATTCCTCTCTTGCAGTGTGGTTCCAGATCTTAGGGTAATGGCATTGACGCCACCCTTGGAGTTGGGTAATGGTTGAGAGGGTGATGTGTGGAAAACGATCCAACACAAAACTCACCGGCAAGTGTACCGGGTCGCATCAAGTAATAATAACTCACATGAGTGAGGTCGATCCCACAGGGATTGAAGGATTGAGCAATTTTAGTGTAGTGGGTGGTTTAGTCAAGCGAATCAAGTTTTGATTGAGTGATTTGTGTTTAACAGGAAGTAAATGACAGTAAATGTAAAGGGGGAAGGAAAAAGTGCAGTAAA